>NC_080426.1:48877319-49534492 GCF_029873635.1 Malania oleifera | reverse complement strand
ACTAGATGAACCCTGGATACAATCTTGCATACATATAAGAGCTTGTACAATTTTTGGAGTCAAAGAAATCCTAAAGGCATCAAGAACACGCCCAATGATGCTAAAAGCAAACCCTAAAGCAACTATAGAGTTGGGTACTACTAAAATGTCACAAGTCATATGTCAAAAGGATGGGAAACCTTGGACTATTTAACTTCCACCATTCCAAAATATCAAAGCCCTCAACATCCTTTTCACAATCCTCCCCAAAATACCTATCCAAGTCTATTATCTCCACCTCCAATTTGAGTCTTGAACTTTTAATACAAAACTTAGTGACTCACTTCTAAAAATGAGTAGCACTATGGCTATCCCAAGTATAGGAGTTACGTCATATAATAATTAGCCCAAACAAGCCAGATCGTCTCCTCAGTGAATGCAGATTAGTTTTAAACTAGTGCAAAACAGGAAAAGAAAATAAGAAAACAATTTTACTGAACATGGTTCAGATTCGAAATCTGGAGGTTTTGAAAATTTGTGGTGAATTGAAATGAACTTGAACCTAAACTATGAACTAGAATGCAGAACCAACCAAACACTTCCACTAATTAAATTTCAATAGTAAAACAAAGATAGCAAAAATCAACTCGACAAAGACCTAATATTAATACTAAACCAACCTAACAATGACTCAACTAAATGAAATAATATTAAGCTAAATATAATTAAAACTAGACTAATAAATATCTAAACCCAACAATAGAAAGACCAACATTTCCTAAAAAAATTATAATTTAGATTACTTAAAAATTCCAACAAGTAGAACTCTACAAGGTAAACAATAATCCTAATCAAATACTTAACTTCAATAGATACAGTAAGGTAAAACAATACTAAAATGTCCAATAAGTATTAAGCGTCTATCCATGACCTAAAATACTAATAAACTGGACTTAAATAACTGATAATCCAATAGAATTTAAATTCAATAACTACAAAAAAATAAACTGAATCTAACAACTTAAATATTCTAAGCAAGTATTTAAACTGAAGAGAAAGAGACTAAACAAACATTAATCTAATAAAGAGTACTTAATCTAAACAAATTCTCATAAACAAATGTTAATACCAGCTTTAAATGGAACAAACTAAAAGCTTAGCAATAAAAACATAACTCTAACAATATTAAAATAACACAAGGAGAGAGAGAGAGAGAGAGAGAGAGAGAGAGAGAAGAGAGAGAGAGAGAGACAGAGAGAGATAGACAATGGAGTGATGGAGAGATGAGTTGGAGACAAGAGCTATAGCTGCTCAGGTCTTCATGCACAGTAGCTCGCGTCCCTTGTGTCTAGCGGTGCAGCTCCCAAAGTCGGAGAGAAAACAACACACGCCAAATCCTCAGCCCCTAAACCCTAGCTTTTTTATCCTCCTTTTCATTCTAGCCTTTCTCCTTTTTGCCCTCCAAAAGTACACACAAAATTGCCCCCAGCTGCTCCCTTCAACGCCCAGTGCCTCACTGCCAGCAAACACACACACACACGCGCGCGCGCGCGCGCGCGACTTCCTTCTTAATTTGCATGGTCGGGCCACATCAAGACTCGACCCCGCCTCATTTCGTTGCTTTTGCTTCACTTTTGCTTCCAACCTTACCGGCAAGCAAGGCCCACTAACGGGTCACACATCAGGTTAAAATAACGTCCTTTAAAGCTAGCCTCTTAGCTTCCTCACGGGTTCAGTTCACGCACCCTAGCCCGATTCTTCACACCACGCACGCGGCTCATGTACACAAAACGGTTTATTATTTTTTGCGCACCATGGCTCCCATTTTAATTTCCAACAATTATCTTGCAATAATGAAATACAATATCTTAAATTACGGTAAAAATAGGATAATTAATGTGCTAGATGACTCAATGATTACAATAGTATACATAATCGACATTTAAAACATTAAAATTTAATTGGATCTTTATGCATGAATTTAATGCCTAATTATGCACTTTGATGTGTAATCACACACCCCCCCCAACTACGTTTACTAGTTCCTAAGCAAATACCGTGAATGGCAAATCAGATCAAGGGAATAGCAAACTCAAAATTCCAATACTTATGAAAATTACATTCATGAATATTCTCTAAATGAGTTTAGGACACAGGAAACAGATTAACCCCAGTTACGTCTCACTAAAAAATTTATACACCATTTAGTAAAAAAACCATGATATTGGAGTGTAAGAAAGCTCACGGTATAAGAGCGGATCCAAATTCCAAAATTGGCGACCAGCAACATTAATGGTTTCAACACATCAATTAATCTGAGCACCGCATGGTCTTACTCTCAATCAACCATTGTCGAGCGACGTTCACACTACTACACTTTAAAAGTTACCGACTTTCTTGATTAGTTAGGACCAGCCCGATGTAGGTCACGCTACTACACTTTAAAGTACCACACTTTTTTGGTTTAGTTTAGACCCCCGGTAATAGTAAGCCCTTTCCAATACACCATTGTTCCTCCCCTCTGCTTGACTTCCACTTCTAAAAATAGAGAAACACATGGTTATACCCAAGTATAGGTAGTTCCGTCGTGAAATAATAGCCCAAACATGTCCAAAAACAGATCGCTCCTCAAAGGAATGTAGATTAGTTTTAAACTAGTGCGAATAGGAAAAGAAAATAAAACAATTGTTACTGAATATGAGTTCAGATTCGAAACTCAGGGTTTTGAAAATGTTTGTGAAATTGAAATGACGTGAAACCTAAACTATGAACCTAGCATGCATGGAACCAACCAACACTCACAATTAAATCTCAAATAGTAAAACAAAGATATCTAAAATCAAACTTGACAAAGACCTAAGAGTAAATTGCAATAAACCTAACTAACAATTGACTCAACTAAATGAAATAATTAAGCTAAATGATAAATAAAACTAGACTAAATAATAGCTAAACCCAACAATAGAAAGCTCAAACATTTCCTAAATAAAAATGCTAACAAGATTAAAACAACCAAATGAAAGAGAGAAGAGATAGAGATGAGAGAGAAAGCAGAACGAAGCGAGAGAGAGAGAGAGAGATCAGATAGAGAGAGCGAGAGATAGAGAGCGAGAGAGGGGAGAGCAGCTTCTAACCATTGAGTGATGAGAGATAGCTGGAGACAAGAGTTGCAGTTGCTCGGGTATCCACGCACGGTAGCTCGGGTCCCTTGTGTCCAACAACGCAACTCCCAAAGTTGGAGAGAAAACACCACACACCAACTCGTCAGCCCCTAAACCCTAGCTTTTTTCTCCTCCTTTTCATTCTAGCCTTTCTCCTTTTTGCCCTCCAAAAGCACACACGAAATTGCCCCCAGCTGCTCTTTTCAACACCTAGCGCCTCACTGCCAGCAAACACACACACACACATTACTTCCTTCTTAATTTGCATGGCCGGGTCACATCAAGACCCGGCCCACTCTCATTTTTTTGTTTTGCTTCCACTTTTGCTCCAGCCCTATACACGGCCAGCAATACCCACTCACGTGGTCACATCAAGGTTAAAAATAGCTTCTTTTAAAGCTAGCCACTTGGCTCCTTCACGGGTTCCAGTTCACACACGCATAGCTCGGTTCCTTCACACACGCACGCGGCTCATGTACACGGTCTATTTTTGCGTACATGGTTCGATTTTAATTTCCAAAAATTATCCTACACTAATGAAATATGAATATCCGTAAACTTACGGTAAAAATAAGATAATTAACCCAAATGAGCTTAATGATTAAAATAGTATACATAATCAGACATTTAATTAAAATTGTGATCTTTAATGCATGAATTTAAATGCCTAATTATGCAACTTTCATGCGTAATCACACCCCCTAAGTAACGTTTTGCTAGTTCCTAGAAAATAACGTGAATGCAATCAAACCAGGGGAATAATAACTAAAACTCCAATACTTATGATAATTACATGCCATGAAATATGCTTAATGATTTTAGGAACACATGCCACAGATTAACCCAAGTTACATCTCAACCTGAAAAATTTATACACCATTTAGTAAAAAAAAAACCAAGATAATGGAATGTAACAAAGCTCACGTGTACAAGAGAGTATCAGAATTCCAAGATTGACCACTAGCAAACATTAACGGTTTCAAACACTCTAATTAATTTGAGACGACCGCATGGTCTTACTCTAATTCAAAATCATTGTACTGACGGCTTTCACACTATTACGCTTTAAAAGGCACCCGCTTTTTTGATTAGTTAGGACCCCGGTAGTAGGTCACGCTACTAGACTTTAAAAGGTACCTACTTTTTGTTTAGTTGGGACCCCGGTAATAGGTAGCCATTTCCAATGAACAATTGTTCTCCTTTGCTTGACTCACTTCTAAAAATGAGTAGCACTATGGCTATCCCAAGTACAAGAGCTATGTCGTGTAATAATTAGACCAAACAGGCCAGATCGTCTCATCAATTAATGCAGATTAGTTTTAAACTAGTGTGAAACAGGAAAAGAAAATAAGAAAATAATTTTACTAAACATGGTTCAAATTCAAAATCTTGGGGGTTTTGAAAATTTGTGGTAAAATTGAAATGACGTGAAACCTAAACTATGAACCCAGCATGCATAGAACCAACCAAACACTCACTAATAAAATATTTAAATAGTAAAATAAAGATAGGTAATCACACACGACAAAGACCTAAGAGTAATGCATAAACCGAACCTAACAATGACTCAACTAAATGAAAATAAATTAAGCTAAATGATAAATAAAACTAGACTAAATAAATAAGCTAAACCCAACAATAGAAAGACTCAAACATTTTCTAAATAAAATTGACTAAATTTATACTAATAAAAATGCCCAACACGTATTAATTCCTACAAGGTAAACAATAACTCCTAATCAAATACTTAACTTCAATATAATAATAGTAAGGTAAACACAAGAATAAAAATGTCCAACAAGTATTAACTCCTACAATGACCTTGAAATAACATAGATACTGGACATTAATGAAATAGATTCTTCCACAAATTTAAATTCAACCCTAAAAAAATAAACTGAATCTAACCACTTAATATTCTAAGCAGTATTTAACCTTAAGAGAAAGAGAGATTAAACAAAAAGTAATCTAATAAAGAGTACTTTAATCTAAACAATTCTCTAAACAAATGTTTAATACCCCAACTTTACATGGACAAACTAAAAGCTGGCAATAAAAAATACCTCTAAAATTTAAAATAACACAAGGAGAGGGAGAGAGAGAGAGAGAGAGAGAGAGAGAGAGAGAGAGATAGAGAGAGAGAGAGGAGAGAGAGAGAGAGAGAGCAACGGAGTGATGAAGAGATGAGTTGGAGACAAGAGCTGCAGTTGCTTAGGTCTCCACACACAACAACTTGGGTCCCTTGTTACCAACGGCACAGCTCCCAAAGTTGGAGAGAAAACACCGCATGCCAACTCCTCAACCCCTAAACTCTAGCTTTTTTCTCCTTCTTTTCATTCTAGCCTTTCTCCTTTTTACCCTCCAAAAGCACACACGAAATTGCCCCCAGCTGCTCCCTTCAACACCCAACGCCTCACTGCCAGTAAACACACACACACACACACACATGACTTCCTTCTTAATTTGCATGGTCGGGTCACATCAAGACCTGACCCACTCTCATTTTTTTGTTTTGCTTCCACTTTTGCTCCAACCCTATACACGGCCAACAAGGCCCACTCACGTGGTCACATCAAGGTTAAAAATAACTTCTTTTAAAGCTGACCTCTTAGCTCCTTCGCGGGTTCAAGTTCACGCACGTATAGCTGGGTTCGTTAACACACGCCCACGACTCACATACATGGTCTATTTTTGTGCACATGGCTTGATTTTAATTTCCAAAAATTATCATGCAAGAATGAAATATGAATATCCATAAACTTACGGTAAAAATAGGATAATTAACTCAAATAAGCTCAATGATTAAAATAGTATACATAATCAGACATTTAATTAAAATTATGATCTTTAATACATGAATTTAAATAACTAATTACGCAACTTTGATGCGTAATCACTTTAAAATTTTGTTGTGCTTCTTCTCCTTGATTAGTGGAGCTAGTGGATCTTGAAGTTTCAGTTTTGCTTGATTCTTCATTTTTAGATTGTGACAACCTCTTATACTGAGCAAACAGTTCAAATGTTGTATCCTGAACCTTTTTCTCCATCAATAAACCTTTGTCACCTTCCTACATAGTAGAAAGAGCATATTACACAAATCCTAACTTACATCTAGGGTCAAGAAAAGATGTAACAACAATCAACATATTCATTTTGTCAATCTTTCCCCAGCACTTGTTGTATTTTTTTCTTCATTTTCATTCTCATTAAACTCAACTCCAAGTCATCACTACTTTTTCACTCTTTTAAAAGACAATCAATCCCACTAATTTGATAAAAAAAGGTATTACTTGTAACATTCAAAGAAATTGAAATGCATACAATGAGCTCATAGAAGTGTTCCAAAAACATCACAAACTTTTTGAACTTTTCCCAATCAAATCTACTTAGTGTGTCATCCCTAGCCTCAAGCTCAATTCTAAAAATAGGATCTTCATCCTTAAACCTATCAAAAGCCATTTCCTATCTTTGAGCTATGTCTAGCATCATATAAGTAGAATTCTATTGAGTGCTAACATCTAGGCATAACATCTTTTTGCATTCTACTTTTTCTATTTCTGCACAATGCTTGAAAATTTTCAACCTAACTGGTGAATGCCTAACATATCTGACTGCATCTCCAACATGAGCAACTAAATCCCCCATTTCTTTCAAACCATCTTGCACAACTAGGTTAATTTAAATTATATGTGCAATGCACCCCATGTGCATGAATTTACCCCTTAGAATGTCTTTTTCTCCAATTTGAAACTTTTTCTTTTTATGTAGGGAACTGCACCGTTATTCGAACTTGCATTATCTACTACCAGAGTAAACATGTCATCAACTCCCTAGCCAAGCAAAAACCTCTCAATGGCCATACTTATCTATTCACCTCTACGACTAGAAATTGGACAAAAGTTAAGGATTTTTTTTTTAATTTCTAGTCATCATCTATAAAGTGTGTAGTCAAACACATATAATTAACCTTTTGCAAGGATGTCCACGTATCAACTGTGAAACTAACCCTTTGAGAGGAGGTTTTCAAAAAAAAAAAAAAAAAAATTCATCTTTAACCTCTCTTCCATGTAAAGGCTATAACAATCTCTAGAAATTGTACATCTTAATGGTATTCAAAAACTAGGGCTTGCAATTTTCATAAGATGTTTGAACCCTATATTCTCGACAAATCCAAATGGCAATTTGTTGACTTTTTTAGTCAGATCTCTATTTTGATGCTGACAAAGTACCAGTATCTTATGTGTATTTATGTATGCGAACAGGTCTAAAATTCAGCACACATAAGATCAAGGGACTTAGAAACCAGGAGGAACTTGAACTGCACAATCTGGCACATTCCAAGAAAGACTCAAGAGCAAAGAAGATTGAAGACATTTAATTTTAAATTGTATTGCATTTTGTTTTATAATTTGGTCTGTAATAATGCATTGCATGCATGACGTGGATGATAAGTTCAGGACAACCATAGATTGACCTTAGGACACAAAACTTTTCTTAAAAATCCCCACACTTAAAAACCATAATCATACATTTAAAGGGAAATTTTGTTAAGGTCAAAATCAGGGGCACAATAGGAATTTCACTTGCCTCAGTCGACTGACCATCGCAAGGTCATTTGACCTTGGTCGAACGACGCTCGGCCGACTAGTCGATTTTGTTCTAAAAGCCCATGGTTGATCGTCTTTGCACTTTTGCCCAGTTTCATCCCTCAACCAACCAACACCTCCAATTCAAAATGCCCTTGGTCAACCGAACCATCCAAATGGCTGACCAGCCGTGTGCCTTGGTCAACCGAACCCACGAAGGGTTTCGGTTCACCTTGCATTGGTCGACTGTCCATTTCCTCAGTCAACTGAACCAATTTGAAATCCAAAATTGGTTGTGAGAGCTTAGCCGACTGCCAGTTCTCCTCAGTGAACCGAACTCCCATGTTTGGTCAACCGGCTCGTGCCTTGGTTGATTGAACCTCTTGGGTTAGGCCCTTTTTAAATGCCTAAACATGCTTAAAAATTAATTAATGTTTTTCTAATAATACTCAGCATGTCCCCAACGGTCATATTTCGGCCCAACTCTATATATATATATACCCCTTCATTATACATAATTATCAAGGTAATCAGTCCAAAAATTCTCTCAAATTTTTATACCTTACTTTTACATTTTCAAGCATGATTTTTATCCTCTCTTAGTTGTTTATTTGAAAAATCATTTTCAAGAGTGCATATCTTATCTTGGGCATTTAGTTTTACTCTCATCTCACATTCATTTTTCAAATCATATTTTTGAGAGTAAATCCGTAGCTTCTCCCACATATTTTATTTGATAAATATCCTTAGGAGTAAAACATTCTTTGCTTGTGAATCTTGCACATCCATTGCAAGATTCAAAGGCTCATGTGCTTGTACTTGCAAAAATATTTTTGAGCTATAACCCTAGATTCTCCAGCACTTCATTTGGAAAAATATTTTTGGAGAGAAATTTTATTTGGGTTTTAAATTTTTGAGCACTTATCATAAATATCTTTATTCAAAGATTATTTTGAGAAAATCACCATGCTCACATTGAGTTTATTTTCATATCATACGTGAGTGTATTTTGAGTTGTAGTGTTGTACACATCTGCTTGTATTAGAATCATATTTGATTGTACAAAATATTTTCATTGTTGTATTCCTGGAGGGTTGTTGGAAGAGGGAGACTTGCTCCGTGAAGAATTCTGGATTGCTTAGACTCGGTTAAGAAAGCACCAGACTGGTTTAGACCAAGTTAGGAGAATTAGGTGCACCATCCTATAAGGTGTTGTAAAGGTTGAGGTTAGCCCTGTGAATGTCACCTGGGGTATTCCCTTGCCCAGTAAAGAGAAGGAGGTTGTAATCGGTGCCACTCCACCCGCAAGTCGGCATTAGTGGTGAATCCTCTTGCTTGTTAGCTTGAAGCAGGGACGTAAGCAGTATTGGCCAAACTTTGATATCATATCGTGTGTTGTTCTCTTCCTTGCGCACTTTATTTTATCCACTTTAAATTCAGTTCATGTTTGTTTAATTATTTATTGTCTTGATTGTTTTTACATACATGCTTTGAATAGTATGGGTATTGGAATCTGTTTAGAAAGACCCTAGGTTGCGATTTACTGCTTGTGGATTTGAGGTTAACATAGGAAAAGTTTTAAATTTCCAATTCACCCCCCTCTTGAGAATACACTAATTCCAACAATTGGTATCAAAGCCTCATTGCATAGACTTAAACATTCTTTTGCTAAAGATTGCACATGGCTCTTAGTGGTGTATCCCCATTCAGCGAGGGGCAATCAGTTGCTAGACCTCCATTATTTTGTGGTGTCAATTACACCACCTAGAAAATTAGAATGAGCGTTTTCATAAAATCTATAGACTAGAGGGTTTGGCAATTGATTGTCAAAGGAAGTTGTTCACAAATAAATGAATATTATTTTAGCTTGATTAATTCAAATGCCATGGATATATTATATTGCGCTTTAGATTATAATATTTTCCTTGAAATTATGGCATGCAAAAGTGCACCAAAAATCTGGGAAGAGTTCGAAAAGAAATATGGAGAGTCCCAGGAGAAGGAAGTAACCACTCCTCCAAATGCTCCAAGATCAAATGATCAAGAGGAGGTACTTTATGGGCTAGTAAAATCAATCGATGAAGAGGTATATGATTCTAATCCTACCTCAATTGATCATTCATGTGATAAATGCTATAATATATCCTATGTTGAATCATTTGATAGCCCATGTGATATTTGTGTTAATAATTCATACAATGTTCCATGTAATAATTATTGCGTTAAATCTTATTATGAATCTTGTGATGAATTTATTGATGAAAGCATGCCTCCATCCAAAGAACTAGAAAGAACTTTATTTATATGCATAAATTTCTAGTTAGGATATATAAAAAAAAAGTTTTTGAAAAATGAGGATAAAAAGGTGGCAAAACAATTAGAAGAATTGAAAGCTCATCATACCAACTTAGAAAAGAAAAAGATTGAAAAGATATTGAAAATTATCTGCTTAAGGAAAGAAGTTAATGATTATTCTAGAGTTTCACCCAAAGTAAAATATGAAATGAATAATCATAATAAACCCTTAAGAGCCAAAAGAAATAAACTTTTCAAAAAGGGGTTCATATTATAAGTCCCACAGTCATACCTTGTCAAATAAAAGTAAAACAAGTAAGCATAATTTGTGTCATGCATATAAATTTTTCTTATCTTGTAAAATGAAAGGACGTATCCGACTTAGAAGTGCCAGAGGCACAGACAAAGAAATGATGTGGGTAATCATGAAGGCAAACCCCGTAGGACCTAAGGAAAAATGGATTTAAATTAATATTACCAAATTAGATAATTCTTCCTTAGACCCTAGGACTAGATTTATGGGTTAGTAATGACATTAGGGTTGGGAAGTGAATAAGTTTAAAATTTAAAAGCTTAATATACACATCCACTTCCAAATGGACAAGGCTACTACGCTTGGTATATAATTCAAAATGCTTAACCCACACTTAAATATAAACATCTTAAATTATGCATACCTTGTCAACTCATAATGAATACTCTTCTAAACCTAACAGAAATTTAAATTGATAAGAGTATTTATCCAAATTCGCTTCACAAGCTCTCAATCCTTCAAGTCAAATCCATTAGAGCTTCATATCCCTATGTTGAAGATGAATGGCTAAAATGATTGCTACAGGTTTCAACATAGATGAAAATGCAAATGACTGAGAAACCTATGCATGAACAACAAAAATCCAAATCCATTCGAATTTTTGTCTCTCACGTATTGAGATTCATAATAAAAGAGGTAGAAATAGGCTTACTACATCTAAAGGAATATTCACTGTGACTTTTTGGTCCGATAAGCCTATGTTCAAAATACTAAGTTTGAATTATTGAAAATCTTAGAATATTTGGCTAAAGAATTTGAAGAATGAAAAAGGTATAAATTGATGTTGAAATTAGTGTATAACTCAGGGGGAACATTTATCTTTCGTGGTCATAAATTTTTTTTTTTAAATGCTCTCATTATCATACTCCATGGTTATATGCCTTTATGAATTGCATTGTTGATTGATATCCATATTGAGCTCAATGATTAAATTTATTTGATGGATAATTAATTATGATCATTGCACTGAACTCAATTTATTTATTTTTTCTTAATGCTCATATCTTATAAGAAATGAATTATATTTTAGCATGATCATCTATTTGAACTACTATAATGCAGGCCTGTATGGAACGCCAACTGCATGGCTAATGTAGTATCTTGTGTATTGCATGCTGGTAGTGGATATAGGTTCTCGCATGCTAAAACTGAATAAACTACTTGCTTGAATCTATCAGGTACAGGTTTTATGGAAAAATTTTCAATTTACAAGCGACATGTTGCCGAAATTTTGAAATTTTTTTCCAAATTAAAACTATATACAAAGATGATTATAATGAAATTAATGCTAAAATATTTTTGAAAGGATGAGTGAAAATTGAATAAATATTAAATCACATCCTTACGTAATCATCAAATGATTTAGGGGAGCTGCGCTCCATCCCTAAGAAAAGAGCATATAGGACTCATATGCATCATGTCTTGCTTCTTAAATATTGAGGCTCTTCTTAAAACCTTGAACATCACATCAGGCTCTTAAAGCTTTATATATAGATATGAATTTTTCTTTGGTTTATGAGCATCATATTATGCCTTAATATCTCTTTTTTGATGCATGTGTGATCTACAGGGATAGGTATATTGGTTGAATAATAGAGTAAATTAATCGTTATCCAGTATATTCACTTTAAGAGATTTAAAATGTCTACTTATATGGCTTAGAACTCTTAGTGAAACTATGCTTTGATAAGTATAAGCTGCTCTTTGCATCTAAGCTTATATTTTAATCGAAAGGGGGAGCATCCAAAATTAAATTTCCATTTCTTATGCTCACCCTACCTTACCTTAGATTCATAGCTTACTGTGGCTTGTGCGTTTAGTATAATGAATTTATTTTTACCCACAATAAATCTTCAGTCCATAGCATCTAAGCTCGCATTCAATTTTATAGGGGAGCCTTTGAACTTAACTTTCTATCTGGTTGTGCTCACTTACTATTGGAATTGGTGTATTCCCAATGAGGGGGGGGGGGGGAGGGTGAATTGGAATTTTAAAACTTTTGCCTAGGTTAAACTAGATATCAGTAATCCACAACCTAGGGTCTTTCTAAGCATATACCAATTGTGCAGATAAAAGTAATATGTTGAAATTAAAACATGCGCAGCATTCATTGTCTATTGAAAATAACATACATGTGTAGTAAATAGATTGCGAAAATATAAAGTGCACATACAATATGTTATCGAGGTTCAACCAATACTGACTATGTCCCCGCCTGAGCTTGCATGTTTGAGGATTACCACTATTGCTCACTTAATGGGTGGAGCGGCACCGTTTACAACACCTTACATGCTAGTGCACCTAGATCTCTTAACTGGGTCTGAACCGGTCCGAGACTATTCACAGGGCTAGTCTCCTTCTTCTGACCATATGTCAGGAATACAATAGATAATCAAATATTGTGTACAAATATAGTACTTCTAATACAAGCAAATGATGTACAACAACTAAAGCACAATAAATACACTCACATATGATAAGGTTTTAATGCTCAAAGTGAGATTGGTCAAACAATGTATCAACTCACAATAATATGTGTATCTATATGTATATGTGTGAGTGAGTGAGATCTTTGAATCAGAATGGTATGATCACAATATGAATATTCAAAGATACTCTACAACCCTAAACAAATATCTCAATAAAATTTTTCAAATATCAAGTACAATAGATATTAGGGTTTTTGGCTCAAAAAATATTTTCGCAAAAACAAGCAAGTGAGCCTTTGAATATTGCAATGGATGTGCAAGATTCACAAGCTAAGAATATATTTCTCAACCAAAAAATATTTGCCAAAGATAATGTGGGAGAAAATTGAATAATACTCTCAAAATAGGATGTGAAAAATAAACGCAATATGAGAGTAAATAAATTTTTGATTTGTAAAAAAAATGCCCAAGATGAATAAAACACTCTCTTTGAGAAATGATTTTCAAAGAAATAACAAATAGAGGATCAAAAATTAAGCTTGGAAGATGAAAAATAGATTTGAAAATTTGAAATAATTTTCTCACTAATCATCTTGCTAATTATGTATAATGAGGCATATATAGAGTTGTATTGAAATCTAACCGTTGGGGACCTATTAGGTATTTTGAATTTCTTAAATTAAAGTTTAACCCAAAATAACCTTAATTAATCTTAGTTACCACAATTAAAATATATAGCAACTCGAGAGTTTTGGTCGACTATATTTTAAGTTCGGTCAACCCAATTGCCAAGTTTAGTCGACCGAGGCACTTTTGTACTAAAGATATAGTCGATTGAATTAAGGCGATTTTGAAAGCGTTTGAGGTTCGGTCGACTATAAATTAAGTTTGGTCTACTATTCATATGGTTCGATCGATTCAATCCTAAATGAACTAGAGGTTCGGTCGACTGTGGAAGATACATTCAAAACCGTTTGGTCGGCTAAATTGTGGTCAAACTGTTGACCCCTGAGTGGTTCGGTCGACTGAGCTGAATATAACCAACTATGTTCAGTCAACCGAATGACTTTCAATTATTTATGTAGAAACTAATTTTGAGTGTAGTTTACCCCTGTTTGCATAATTATGATTTGTAAGATAGCGGGGATTTGTGCAAGTGATGTGTAGGGACCTATGGTCAGTCTACAACCTAGGATTTTTAATTAAGCCTAAAAACTTGGTGTCAGTCGACCGAAGTCTTTTCTATGGTCATTGATTTCCCTATGGTTAGAATATGGCCTTTGAGCATAAACCTATCATGCAAGCAGATGCATTATTATAGACCATAATAATTATTACGGACCCAATGTAACGACCTGAAATTTCCATCCATTTTTTTTCTATATTAATAAATGATTTCTGATACCTTGCATGAGCATTGATGACATCATCACGGCCCGAAGTGGGACCTTGGTATCCTATGCATTTCATATAACACCTAAACAGTAGAAGTACATACATATCCAACATATACCAAAATACAATACTAGAGTACTATATACCTAGTTGTACACATACACATATATACATAACCTTTCCCAAAAATCCCAAAATACTATGGGCTCCACAGACCAGCCCAAAACTCACCCTCTACGCCGACTCTACACCAACTCTACCTCTAAGCCAACCCTACTCGGCTCTCTGGATTACTTGAAATGTTTAATAATTTTGGGGTGAGACATCTCTCAGTAAGGAGAGACATGTTATTACCAGTGTGTGGCATATGAGTTAATTTGCAACATATTATCAAGAAAAACATCCGGATAATAACACATGCTTATATCATATAGAATATGACAATTTTTGAGTTATCTATTCAAAAGTACTTCTATATATAATACATAATCTCTGCTTTTTGTGTGTACTATACATAACTATATATCTGTAAACTTCCCCCCTAGATGGCTATATGTCATGACTTACCCCTCATGACTGGGTTGTGTGGCCTATAGGCGGGGCTAAACACTGGTTGGCCCTCTAGTTCTAGCCTAACTATATGCATATCTAGATGCCTATAGCACGAAAAGCCGCTCCACTTGATCTAGAAGCTAAGGAGCTCATGACTCTACCTGACAGCATAATCGGCTGTATTATACTTTATTTGAGACGTTTGGTTGTACTTTCTATACTATAATGCAATGGTACCGTGCTCTATAAACTGTTGTATTCCATCAAGGTATGATACTATACAACAATATTTCTATATAAATCTAGCTATTTTACCATGATTTTGTATTTCTGTAATAACCATGATTCTATATCAACTGTATAGTCATGATGTTGTAATAACTATACATTTGTATATTCTGTAATGTTGTAACTATAATTCTGTATTCTGTATGTCATGGCTCTATATTCTGTATAATCTATATTTCTGTATATCATGGTTTTATATTTTGTATATCATGATTCTATAAAATTTTATATACTCATGGTTCTATATATTTCTATACAATCATGGTAATAAAAACACTATATAATCATGCTGTAAAATACTGTACAATCTTGTTATGAAATATACTATGTAATTATAATTCTATGAAATACTGTATAAGCATGATTCTGTAAATTATTGTTAGCTTTACCATGATCCCAAGAGGGGGGGGGGGTGAATTGGTATTTTTAAATTTAATCCCTAGGTGAATGTTCTAACACCAGTATGTTCACAACCTTAAGAAAAATCTAGTGCAAGTAAAGTAAATATACTTGAATTTAAATAAAGCAATTTAATTATCGCCACATGCACTAGAAAGCAGTAAAGTAAAAGTGACACACAGAGATGTTATCGAGGTTCGGTCAATTGCCTACTTCCCTGCCTTGGCTAACCAGCACAAGGATTACCACTATAACTTGCTCACTTAAATGGGTGGAGCGGCACCTATACAAATCAGGTCAATTCAAGGGCTGACCTCAACCGATACATACAATCTTTACCGGGCTAGATTACCGTCCCCTCAGGCCATGCCTGGAAACATTCAGATTTTACAATTAAATGGTACAATAGATAAGTGCTTTCACGTAAAGCATATTTGTACCCGAATGCGCACAATCACATACACATCAATAGCCAGAATATAGTGTAAGCTCAATGATGCTAGTTTTGTTTAATCAATACTCAATACAGTATACTTAATATGAAGCTCAAGAGTATTCAACGCAGTATAATCAGTATGATGCACAATCATATTCAACACAAGCAAAGTCTTGGAATCTAAACAGGATATTTTAGTAGCACATCAATATTCTAAGTATACTGAACAGATAGTCAAACTAGTTCCAAAAGGATTTTCCTTAATGAAAGATGCACAACACTAGTTTGAATAACACTTGCTTGTTTGAAAAATCTTTGCACACCAAAAAGCGAAGCTATTGGACACTTGCAATGGAATGCAAATATCCTAAACTTTCTCGATTTAATCCCACACAAGATTTATAAAAAAGAAATCCGTAGGATAAACCTAAGCTAAAACTCCCGAAGAAAAAGTTTCAAGCACACATACAAATGGGAGTATTAGCAATGAACAATAATCACTTGAACACAAGAAACACTCTCACACTCTCAGAATTATCGAATGGATGCAAGATATGAGAGTATTTGGACAAAGGGTAATTTTTCAATAGAGAGGATTTTTGCTTAATCACTTTTTGCTAATATCTATCTAATCATGCAAATGAAACCATATATATAGGAAAGTGAAAAATTATAACTGTTCGGGATAGAATGGGTATTATTAAAAAAGTCCCAAAAGGTTAAACTCCAATTAGCCCGAAATAACTCTCTTTTACCACGGTTAAACTAATTTTAATCGGGTGAGGTTCGGGTGGTTGAACCTTGGTTCGGTCGCCCGATCAGACACAGTTCAAAAAGTTATTCAACTAAGTTCAGTCGCCCGGATATAAGTTCAACAGCCCGAATCAAAGTTAGTAGCCAAGCTTTGTGACTTCGGGTGCCCAGTTAACTTTTCGGTGGCCCAAACATTAGTGTTCGGTCACCCTGGGATATATTTGAACTAAAATCATAGGGCGCCCGAGTTGGTGACCAGTCCTTTTCGAGGGGTTCGGGCACCTGAGGAAGATGTGTGCATTTAGGGTTCGGTCACCCAAGGGCTGGTCAACATTTTGACTTTCAAGGTTCGGGCGCCTGAGGAGTTTTGTACTCCAAAGGTTTGGTCACCCAACTCCTCTTAACTTGCTTAGATTTGTCCAATTTTAAGCACAATTATAATACACTCATATATTTTATGCTGTGTGTGAGTATTGGAGCCTAGGGTCTTGCTATGCTATAATTGAGCTTACATTATATCTTGTATGTATGATGTGTAGGTGATAAACATACAACCATAGCCTAGGTTACTATTACAGACTCATATAAATTATTACAGACTGATATGAATTACAATTACAGAAACAAGTCTACATGGTCTTCTTGTTTCTTCAAGTTTCTTTCCTTGGGATATTTATTTGAACCTGCACAAGCACTTGACAATCATCAAATATCAGTATTTGTCATTATCAAAACCGAGTGCGACCTATGAGGTCAACATTCTCCCCCTTTTTGATGATGACAACTACACCATGCAAAATTGGGTATAGCTAAAAGAAACTCCCCCTAACAATGTGCATCATGTATTTATTTAACCCAAGTTTTTACCCTACATCTTCCCCTTTTGGCAACAGTAAAAAGGGCAATAGGAGTTAACACTTCTAGGAAAAAGGGAAGTGTTACGTTTATACATTAGGCATTTTGGAAAGATTTTAAAAAATTTCGATAGAGTGCCGTCTGTAAATTGGACTTTCCAAAATGTATCCTGTATAAAAAATGACTTGTTTGAGTTTAAAATTCCTAGTAGTTTATCGACAACTACCCAAACAATTCAGTATGGTCCAATAGTCAAGTAAAAGTTTTAATATAAGTTATGCATCACAAGTAATAAGCAACATGCATTTCATTCAATATAGTCATGCTATAGATATAGGACATGTGCGCATAAGCAGTGATTAGCATTTACAAGGTCCAAGGCAAGTAAAACAAATTTCAAGCTCCCCCTGAATTTATGCAAGCTATGAAACATTTAAGAAACCCCTCTACTGTGCATTAGACCTAACTCACGTCTAATTTGGATGAACCTGTCTTCAGGAAGTGGTTTAGTGAATATATCCGCCCATTGTTCATTTGTGCACACAAACTTAAGAGCCACATCTCCTTTTCACACATGATCACAAAGGAAATGATGTCTAATCTCAATGTGTTTAGTTCGTGAATGTGAGATACGATTTTTAGAAATGTTGATAGCACTAGTATTGTCACATTTAATTGGTATTGTTTCATAGTGCAATCCAAAATCCCCAAGTTGTTATTTCATATAAAGAGTTTGGGAAAAACAACTTCTATCCACAATATATTCTGATTCAGCTGTGGATAAGGCAACTGAGTTTTGTTTCTTGGAGAACCAAGAAACAAGAGATTGTCTTAAGTAATGACAAGTGCCGCTAGTACTTTTCCTATCAACCTTACTAACGGCAAAGTCAGCATCAGTATAACTAACAATCTCAAAAGTAGTAAGCTTAGGGTGCCACAAGCCTAACTCTATAGTCCCACCTAGATACCTAAGGATTCGTTTGACAACTTTTAAGTGAGATTCCTTAGGGGCAGCCTGAAACCTAGCACACATACACACACTAAACATAATATTAGGCATACTAGTAGTGAGATATAGGAGACTCCCAATCATGCCACGATACAATTTACATCAACAGGAATTCCTTGCTTATCTTTATTAAGCTTAATAAAAGAGTTCATAGGTGTACCAAGAATTTTGCAATCTTCCATATTAAATTTCTTTAGCAAGTCCCTAATATATTTAGATTGCATATGAAAGTTCCATGTTTGGCTTGCTTGATTTACAGCCCTAAGAAGAAACTAAGTTCACCCATCATGCTCATTTCAAATTCACTTTGCATGCATTTGGCAAACTCATTACACAATTCATCATTAGTTGCTCCAAAAATGATATTATCCACATAAATTTGAACAATGAGCATATCATCATTTTTGGATTTGATGAAAAGTATAGTGTCAATCTTGCCACGAGTAAACCCATTTTCTAGTGGAAAACTGCTAAGCCTCTCATACCAAGCTATAGGAGCTTGTTTCAATCCATAAAAGGCTTTAGACAACCAGTAAACATAATTGGAATATTTATGATTTTCAAAATCGGGTGGTTGTTTTACATATATCTCTTCATTAATGTAGCCATTTAGAAACGTGCTTTTAACAGCCATTTGAAACAATTTAAAATTTTAAAATCAGCAAAGGCAAGTAGCATACGAATGGCTTCTAACCTAGCAATAGGAGCATTTGTTTCATCAAAGTCAATCCCTTCCTGCTGATTATACCCTTGGGCAACTAATCTAGTTTTATTCCTAGCTACTACCCCATTCTCATCTTTCTTATTTCTATACACCCATTTTGTTCCAATAATTGATTGATCATTAGGTCTAGGAACTAGAGTCCACACTTTGCTTCTTTCAAATTGATTAAGTTCTTCTTGCATAGATATCACCCAAGATTCATCCGCTATGGTTTCTTTAATATTTTTAGGTTCTTCTTGGGATAAGAAAGCGGAGTGATTTACTAAATTTCTCAAGGAGGATCTTGTGGCTACTCCACGGGATGGTTCGCCTATGATTTGATCTATAGGATGATTTCTAATGAATTTCCAATCTCTAGGCAATTCCTGATTTTCATTTTCATTATCTTCAGGTGATTTTTCATTTGCTTCCTGATTTTCACTTGCATTGTTTTCAATAGACATTTTATCAAAGTATTTTCTAATATCAATATTATCTTCATCATCTTTATTAGAAAATAGATTAGATTCATCAAACACAACTTGAATAGATTCAATTACTGTCAATGTTCGTTTATTGAAAACCCTATATGCTTTGCTATTGAGTGCATAACCTAGGAAAGTGCCTTCATCAAATTTAGAATCAAATTTTCCTAAGTGTTCATTATCCCTAAGAACAAAGCATTTACAACCAAACACATGAAAGTAGGAAATATTAGGCTTACGGTTGTTCCACAATTCATAAGGAGTTTTATTAATCGAAGGTCTAATCATCACCCTATTTATAACATAGCATGCAGTACTAATGACCTCGGCCCAAAAATATTTAGGTAAGTTATACTCATTTAACATAGTTCTACCCATTTCTTGTAGTGACCTATTCTTTCTTTCTACTACACCATTTTGTTGAGGTGCCTAGGTGTAGAGAAGTTATGGGATATGCCCTCTAAGTCATAGTATTTCTCTATGCCTTCATTTTTGAATTTCGTGCCTCTATCACTTCTTATGTGAGTTATTTTATAGCCCTTTTCATTCTGGATTCTCCTACAAAGTTTAGTGAACTGTTCACATGATTCATTTTTATGTGCAAGAAACAACACCCATGTGAATCTAGAAAAGTCATCCATGATTACAAAAGCATAAGATTTACCACCAAAACTTTGCATAGAATTGGGTCCAAACAAATCTAGGTGAAGCATCTCTAAAGGTCTAATAGTAGATATGAATTTCTTTTTTCTTAAAACTAGATTTGGTTTGCTTACCCATTTGACATGCATCACAAATTTTATCCTTTACAAAAGACATTTTAGGCAAGCCCTTAACTAGTTCTTTCTTAACAAGTTTAGACAACAAGTCCATGCTAGCATGTCCTAATCGCCTATGCCATAACCAACTAGCTTCATTTATAGCAGAAAAACAAGTAACTTGTTGTGAAGCTAAGTTATCAAGGGAAGTAGTATAGACATTTTCATGGCAGTTTGCAGTAAAAAATACTTTGTGATCTAATCTATCTTCTACTATGCATTTATCATTCTCAAAAGATACTTTATATCCTATGTCACACAACTGACTTATGCTAAGTAGATTATGCTTCAACCCATCAACCAACAAAACATTGTCAATAGATAGAGAAGAATCCTTACCAACCTTACCTACCCTAATGATACGCCCTTTGGCATTGTCGCCAAATGTCATATAGCCTCCATCCTTGGGAACAATTGAAGTGAATTTTCCCTTGTCACCGATCATGTGCCGTGAGCACCCACTATCCAAGTACCACCGGTCCTTGGAGGAGGACGATCTTAGGCATACCTGCAAAATAAGCTAAGTAACTAATGCTGGTCCCTAAATTTTGTTGGGTCCACGGGGGTTAGTAGTAGGATCTCCCTTAACTACCCATACTTTCCTAATTCTAGTATACTTATTTCTAAGTGGACAATCAAACTGAATGTGATCAATTTGTTTACACTTAAAACATCTTAATCTACACTTAGGCTCTTTAGGAGGAATATGAGATTTTGACTCACGTGTAAAGTGTCCTAAGTAAAGATTAAGTCATATAATATTTTCAACACCATTAAAACCAAGATCCTCTTTACTTAAAGAGTTTCTTTGGGCACCAAGTAATTTTTCAAAATTATCTTTGCCCTTAGTGAATTTAAAAATGATTTTGGAGCTATCCTTCAATTTCCTCTCAAACTCAACAATAGTGATATCTTTATCTTTTAAAATAGAGGCATGGAGAGGTTTTTTCCATATTAAATAACTTTGACCAATTTCCACATTTGTTTTTCAAATCATTATTTTCCTTGGTCATTTTTCCTAACAATTTAGAAACACAAATATATTCAAACTGTAATTCTCTAAATGTAAGCAGGCAATCAGAATCACAATCATCAGATGAATAGTATGAAGACAATGAACTAGAAGACAATACCTGATCCTTGTGTGCCATCAAGCACAGATTAGTGACCTCCGAGTCGCTGTGATCTGATTCTAAGTCCCTGCTACTAAGTTTGTCCCATGAAGGCCCGACCTTTATGGCTTTCTTTTTTTTATTAGCCTCCTTTTTTAGCAGTGGGCAGTCAGGTTTCATGTGCCCCACCTTGTTGCAATTATAGCACATAGGAGCATTTAATTTTTCTCTTCTTTTGCTGGATTCTCCCTTCTTATAAGTAGACTCTCTATAATTTTTATAGGGCTTCTTGTTCTTCTTAAAAAATCAGCTAAAATTTCTAGTTAGCATAGTGACACACTCAAAAAATGAGCAGTTCGGAAGCTATCCCAAGTATAGGAATTACGTCGTGTAATATTAAGCCCAAGGGCTAGATCGTCTCCTCAGGGAATGTGTTTTAATCTTAGATTTTACGTTCGCCCAATCGAAAAATAAAAGTTACTGAACTCAGTTCAGATTCAAGATTTCAAGATCGTTCCTTTCACTTTTTATGAATTAAATGACATGTAAATTAAATTCCTAAAACTAACATGCATTAAACTAAAGAACACTAATGGAAATCCTAATTTACTCAAGGAAACTTAACACGCGTTAGTTTAAAGATGGTCACCTAAAACATGAAATTAAAAACATCCAATGGAAACTAAACCCAACACACACACGCGTAATAAAAATCGAATCTTTAACTGAATAAGAGCTCTAACCAAAACTAATCTAAATTCTTCAAATTTAACAATAACATCAATTAAAAGTCAAATAGATAAGTAAAAATTAAACTTCACTAGAATAAATTAACATCACTTAACACTCATTCATATAATCTTTTCAAAACTCTAAATAATAACCAAATAAAGAAGGAAAAAAACAATATCCTGCTGTAATTTAAAATAAAAGAAAGAAAAGAGCAGAGGAAAGAAAAGAGAGAGAGAGAGAGAGAGAGAAAGAAAAGTCCAGCCATGGAGGCTGTGAGTGTTGAAGCAGTAACAGTAGTGGTGGTTCGGGTCTGGGCATCAGCAGCACAACTTCAGGTTTGGGCAGCACTTCAGCAGTAGCTAACAATCAGTAGGGCCTCAGTTAATGGTAGAACAACAAAGGGAAAAAGGGCCAGCAGCAATGGTGGTTCGGGTCTTTGTTGGGATGTTCACGGGCAGCAGTAGTGGAGGACGGAGAGGGAGCAGCAAAGAGGGGAAAAGAAAAGAGAAAGAGGGGGAGAGTGAATGAGGATAAGAAAGGAGAAAAGGAGACACAAGAAGGGTGAGGCAAAGAGTTAGAGAGTGAGGCAGAAAAAAAAAATAGTAGACAGAAGAGATGGAGAGGGAAGAAGGATAAGAGATCAGAGAAGGAGCAAGGCAGAATTGAAAAGAACAAAAAACAAACTAAAGAAGAAGAAGAAGAAGAAGAGAATGGGGAGCCCCAGGGGCTACCTGCGCAGGGGGAGGAAGCAGGGGAATAAAAATGGAAACTGGGCACCCTAGGATCCAGCGTGAAACAACCTGACCTGTTTGGAAAGGGTTGACCCGTATTGTTATATGTTTTTTTTCATTTTTTTCATTCTCTGTTCATCACAAATCTGACTCTCTTGGAGCCCTTTTCTCATAAAACTTAAAACATGAAAGTTGTAGATAATCCTTTCCTTTTTCTCCAAAAATTTGAATCGTCTCGATCGGAATTTGGATAGAAAAGTTATGCACAAAATACAAATAGGTATCGGTTTTGGTTCCCAGAAATTTTCCTGCGACAAAAAATTACCAAAACTTCATAAATAGTGCAATAAAGTTCAATAATGATGATTTTGGCACTTTATTAAAATATTGGACAATTTTAGACATTTAATTAAAAATATAAACCGAAAAGGCCGGGTTAAGATGCCCAATTACGCAGTTTTGATGCGTAATCACATAGCCATGTCATCTTCAGTGTCAGATTCACTGCGCTCACTAGATGTGTTAGTGGAAGATTTCAATGAAGTAACCTTCTTAGCCCTATTATGCTCATTAAGTCTCTCATTTATGCTCAATTCATATGTGATCAGGGAACCTGTCAATTCATCTAAGGTCATGGCCTTAAGATTTCTACCCTCAGCAATGATCGTAGCCTTGGCTTCCCAAACATGAGGTAAGCCCCTAAGGATCTTCCTAATCATCTCATATGTGGGATAGGTCTTTCCTAATGCATGCAGTGAGTTTATGATCTATGTGAATCTGGTGTACATGCTCTGAATGGACTCACCTACATTCATCCTCAATGCCTCATACTCACTGGTCAACATAACTATTCTACTGTCCTTCACATCTCTAGTACCCTCATAAGTGACTTTTAACTTATCCCATATTTCTTTTGCAGTAGAACATACCATAATTCTGTTAAATTCATTTACATCAAGACTATAGTACAAAATATTCATGGCAGTGGCATTAAGACTTACAGCTTTCATACATCATCATCATACTCATCTTCAGTCTTAAGAACCCTAGCTGCACCCTCTGTTTTCATAGGGACATAGTTTCCTTTAGAGACGATCCTCTACACCATCCAATCAGTATTCTGAAGGTAGATGCGTATCCTATGTTTCTAGAAGGTGTAATTAACACCACTGAAAATAGGAGGTCGTGTGGAAAATGACCCCTCGGTGAAAGGGGTCACAGAGCTATGAGTTATATGTGATCTTTTTGCAAAATAACAACTAGTCTATGCAACTTGGCTCTGATACCAATTGTTAGTTTTACCGTGATCCCAAGAGGGGGGGGGGTGAATTGGTATTTTTAAATTTAATCCCTAGAGGAATGTTCTAACACAAGTATGTTCACAACCTTAAGAACAATCTAGTGCAAGTAAAGTAAATATACTTGAATTTTAATAAAGCAATTTAATTAACGCCACTTGCACCAGAAAGCAGTAAAGTAAAAGTGACACACAAAGATGTTATTGAGGTTCGGCCAATTGCCTATGTCCCTGCCTTGACTAACTAGCACAATGATTACTACTATAACTTGCTCACTTAAACGGGTGGAGCGGCACCTATACAAATCAGGTCAATTCAAGGGTTAACCTCAATCGATACATACAATCCTTACCAAGCTGGATTACTGCCCCCTCAGGCCATGCCTGGAAACACTCAGATTTTACAATCAAATGGTACAACAGATAAGTGCTTTCACGTAAAGCACATTTGTACCCGAATGCGCACAATCACATACACATCAATAGCCAGAATATAGTGTAAGCTCAGTGATGCTAGTTTTGTTCAATCAATACTCAATAGAGTATACTCAATATGAAGCTCAAGAGTATTGAATGCAGTATAATCAGTATGATGCACAATCGTATTCAACACAAGCAAAGTCTTGGAATCTAAACAGGATATTTTAGTAGCACATCAATATTCTAAGTATACTGAACAGATAATCAAACTAGTTCCAAAAGAATTTTCCTCAATGAAAGATGCACAACACTAGTTTGAAAAACACTTGCTTGTTTGAAAAATATTTGCACACCAAAAAGCAAAGCTATTGGACACTTGCAATGGAATGCAAATATCCTAAGCTTTCTTGGTTCAATCCCACACAAGATTTATAAAAGAGAAATCCGTGGGATAAACCTAAGCTAAAACTCCCAAAGAAAAAGTTTCAAGCACACATACAAATGGGAGTATTAGCAATGAACAATAATCACATGAACACAAGAAACACTTTCACACTCTCAGATTTATCGAATGGATGCAAGATATGATAGTATTTGGACAAAAGGTAATATTTCAGTAGAGAGGATTTTTGCTTAATCACTTTTTGCTAATATCTCTCTAATCATGCAAATGAAACCATATATATAGACAGGTGAAAATGTATAACCATTTGGGACAAAATGGGTATTATTAAAAAAGTCCCAAAAGGTTAAACTCCAATTGGCTCAAAATAACTCTCTTTTGCCACGGTTAAACTAATTTTAACTGGGCAAGGTTCGGGTGGCTGAACCTTGGTTCGGTCGCCCGATCAAACATTGTTCAAAAAGTTATTCAACTAAGTTCGGTTGCCCGAATATGAGTTCGGCAGCCCGAATCAAAGTCAATAGCCAAGCTTCGTGACTTCGAGTGCCCGGTCAATTTTTCGGTGGCCCGAACATTAGTGTTTGGTCGCCCGAGGATATATTTGAACTAAAATCATAGGGCGCCCGAGTTGGTGAACAGTCCCTTTCGAGGGGTTTGGGCGCTCGAGGAAGATGTGTGCATTTAGGGTTCGGTCACTTGAGGGCTGGTCAATATTTTGACTTTCAAGGTTCGAGCACCAATAGAGTTTTATACTCCAAAGGTTTGGTCGCCCGACTCCTTTTAACTTGTTTAGATTTGTTCAATTTTAAGCACAATTATAACACACTCATATATTTTATGCTATGTGTGTGAGTGTTGGAGCCTAGGGTCTTGCTATGGTCTAATTGAGCTTACGCTATATCCTGTATGTATGATGTGCAGGTGATAAACATACAACCACAACCTAGATTACTATTAAAGGCCCATATAAATTATTACAGACCGATATGAATTACAATTACAAAAACAAGTCTTCGTGGTCCTCTTATTTCTTCAAGTGTCCTTCCTTGGGATATTTATTTGAACCTGCACAAACACTTGACAATCATCAAATATCAGTATTTGTCATTATCAAAACCGAGTGCGACATGTGAGGTCAACAAATACTGTATATCATATAAACTATATTTCTATATAATTTTGTATAGTCGTAACTCTATATATAAAACTGTATAAGCTATGTTTCATAACTTTGTAGGCTATATAATCATGCTTCTATAAAACTGCGTAACATGTTCTGTAATATTACAGTATTTCTCATGCCACACAATTCAATAAAACCCTATAAATATGTTTTGTAAAACTGTATAATTTTCATGCTCTGATGAAATACTATATTACATTGATAAAATGTCTAATAAGGTTGGCATAACATGTATTCCCCTTGGCTATCTAACTCTAAATACTACTCATAATTTCATGCATGCGGCATTCATAATTTTCAACTTCCTGAAATAATACTCATATAATTCCCAATCACACAATTGAATTTACCTTAATATCTATCACATTCATATTTTCCCCAACTCCTTATATTCAACATTTCTAAAATATAATTTACCTGATTTCCTGGAAATACCCACTGGGGTCCTCAACCCATATTTGCAGGGTCCCAAAAACCCCATAATCCTACAAGCATAATACTCCAATTTTACTCCACAAAACACCAGTATATTCTCATACAACACAGAATTTAGACTCAGATAAGTTTGGTAATACTGAAAATACCCAATTAATCAACTTACCCTGAATTTGGATGGTGCTCAAGTTGGCCTAACCAACAATCTACTCCATCAGACTTGAAGAGAATCTTCCCAGAAGTAGCGTGGTGGCTTCTGATCATCGAACCGGAGAAGAAAAAAGCCGAAATCGTAGAGAGAAGGAGAGAGGGACGGGTTTTAGAGAGAGTGAGTGAGTGAGAGAGAGAGAGAGAGAGAGAGAGAGAGAGAGAGAGAGAGAGAGAGAAAGAGAGAGAGGATTTTCTGCATGAATTTCTCGCTAGAAAACCCGAGTTAAGCGTATTTATAAACCTGGATTCATCGACGAGACACGTCACCTCGTCGACGAGTCCATGAAGAGAGTTCGTCGACTAACTCGTAACCCTCGTCGATGAACTCTAGGCTATGCTAAACCCCTCTTGGTAAGTTGTGCTTAAATGCTCACTAGAAAAATGTTGCTTGCTTGTATAATCTTTAACGTTTCTTTTTCAGCAAGCACACCCCCAGTACTTCTTGATAATATCACAAGGGGGATATATATCTATACACACACACATGCACATATATATATATACATATACTTTTTTTGGCAAGAAATGATTTTTCACAAGATATCTCTTGTTTCTTGCTTGTGAGTTGTAATGATTCATAACTTGTGCTATTCTGTTTTTTTTTTTTTTGTCATGAAATTAAAATATTATTTTTAAGAGAATTATGACTCACTCAAAAAATGAGCAGCTCGGAAGCTATCCCAAGTATAAGAGTTTTGTCGTGTAATATTTAACCCAAGGGTTAGATCGTCTCCTCAGGGAATGCATTTTAATTCCAAACTCGTGTAATTCCAAAAGAAATTAAGAAAAGAAAAATTTACTGCGCATATTTCAGATTCCGTTTCCTGTGATTGTTGAGATTTTGAGACGAAATTAAAACAATGTGAAATTTAATTTATGAACCTAACACACACTAAATTAACGACAAGAAACGGGAAACAAGTACAATAAAATAGGTGGTAACAAAATTAACTATGGAAAAATAATCCTACATCTAACCATTGAGACAGGGAATAAAACCTATTTTGGAATTTCGGAAAAAAGCCTAAAAACAAAAACTTTACTACGCAAGTGAAACATTCAACCTTAAAATCTTCAATCAACCATTAACACAACGAAAATTAAATTTTTAACACAATCAAAATCTTAACAAAATGTAAATTAAAAACTATACTTTAATAATAACCAGACAGAAATTAAAAATTCCAAGACTTCAATTAAAACACAACTTAAATAAGTAAGATGAACTTAAAAATTATTTAAAGGAAAAGAGAGAATGAAAGAGAGAGAAAAGAAGAGAGATGGAGCAAAAATTTATCTAATAATAATATTCTTAAAATGAAGAACTAACTTAAACAAAATTTTAATCCCAACTTAGAATTGAAATAAACTAAATTCTTAACAAAAATTAATTCTACACTATTAAGAAAAAGAGAGAGAGAAGAGAGAGGCCATATAGCAACAGCAGTTGCAGCCCATGTGTCCTCCCGTGCGCCTCCTGTCAAGCCCACCTAAAGAAAAACTAAAGAAGCTTTTTTCAAATCCTACCTCCCTTCTTTGACTTGTCAAAATCCTTCTATATATATATGAAACATATTGCTGCCCTTTTGCCCTCCCCCAGTGCCCAGTGCACGTTCCGCATGGCTGGGTCACGTCAAGGATTTATGGGTTTTTTTTTTCATCTTAATTTGGCTCCAGCTGCCCTTCACTTTCAAACCCAATTTTGACCTAGTAAACGTCCATATCTCTCAAAGCTCGAAACACAAAAGTTGCAGATCTCTTTCTTATATTTCCCAAAAATTTTGAATCATCTTGATCGGAGTTTGGACGAGAAAGTTATCTCCCTATTACGAATTAATGTTGAAATAGTCCATAAAACAGTGTATGGTAACTTCACATCCAATGTTGACCTTGATGCAGCTAGTATTTCTCAAAATGTAAAACATGAAAATTGTAGAATGTTTTCTTATCTTTCTATAGCATCCAAAATCATCTGAATTAGAGGTCGGATACGAGAGTTACACACATATTACGAAGTACCGCCAGTTTTTAGCTTCCAATAGTCGCCCTGCAATAAAAAAATACTAAAAATTCATAAATTACTCAATAAAACCCAAACATTATAAATAGGACACAATGTTAAAATATTGAGAGTAATTAGGTATTTAATTAAAAATATAATTCGTAATGCATGAATTAAAGTACCTAATTACACAATTTAAGCGCATAATCACCACCCCCCCCCCCCCAACTAAAGTTTTACTAGTCCCTAGCAAAATAAAAAAAAAAAACTGAGAAAGCTACCAAATCCTATATACCTCCTCTTTTTCAGGAAACACAGTTACATTTACCAAATGCAATAAGGCTTTAAACCCCTAAGTTGATCCTAGTGGACGAGTTGTAGTCTTGTGAGGGTTTCTAAAGTGACACCCACAAACACTAATTCAAATGAATATTAAATGAATGCACATACAACACAAATATACCATTTCACATACATGAATATTACCAGATTACACACAAACTCATACATAATTCACGCAATTTCGAAGCAAGTCATTCGTGCAAGTTTCATCCTTATGTAGCCGTTAAGAATAGTATACTTACATAAAGTTAACCAGCAATACAATTCAGAGTTAAAGTAGTCATATAAATCTGAGTATCAATAGGTGAAATCTCGAGGTATGTGTAATGTGTATGACTCGTTACACCCAGGATACCAGTGGACACCTACAAAACGGTCATTTTGACTCGGCCTAACTAGTGTACCCTAAAAAACACTCAAAAACGATAGGTTCACTCATCATATGTGAGGAGGACTGTCGGGATCAAACATCCCACATATTGTAATGAACAAATGCTAAATGTATGGAGTGGACTAGTATGAAAAGGATCTAACCTATTTGTGAGGAGTCGGGTCCTTCACCCTAGTATCTTCTCACCTACTCGCCATGTCCAACCAAAACCACCCTAAATCAACTTATTCACAAACCAGGCGTGAATACATCTCAAGCATTAAGCAGTTGAAGAGTCTTCATATGTGGAGAACATGTGTCATGTCCATGACCTTTTATGCATTTCTATGGAGCGGATACTAATCTTTCATTTCATATGCATTTCTAATTTTCTTATTCTTTCTTCTGCTCATTCTTCAATTTTTTTCTTTTCTTGATCAATTAGTGTTGACCCTATAGGTCATATCTTTATTTTGATAATGACAAATACTCAAGTATTTGATGGCTTTCAAGTGTGTGTGCAGGTTCTTATTAGCAAGTCCATATTTGATGGCATGTGAAAGCTTGAACCCTAGAGACCCTGAAGATTCATTGATGTTGTAATTTATATTATCATTCAATTCGGGTTTGTAATAGTAAATAGGAAAAAGGTTTGTAATATTTAATGCATATCATGCATGTAGGAACTACAAGCTCAAAGACCTTAGAAAGACTCTAGGTTCCTACACAAAATCATGACCTTTGAAAGACCTTAAGGACTCGGTCAACCGAGGCTGAATTTTTTTGGTGTCCTAAAGATGATCTAGATTGATCTTAGGACTCCCTATAATTTATAAAAATATGCCCTATCTTCTTAAATTTAATCATCATATGAATATGGTGAATATATATAACGGAGTTGGAACCGAAATGCATTAAAAATGCATGTTCGGTCGACCGTACTCGCACAAGTGTAAACCTCCTGGTCGACCGAACTGGTGCCCAGGTCAACAGTTTGACCACTGCCTAATTGACCAAGTCATGTCAATTCATTCCCTCCTGGTCAACCGAACTCCCTCAGAGTCAACTGTTTGACCATACGGGCGACTGAGCCCAAAACGTAAGCCAACACCTTGGTCGACCAAGTTCCCATATGTGAGAACTCAATGCTCTAGTCAACCAAACTACTCAATTCAAAACCTCCCGATCAACCAAACTGTGCAATAAAGAAAAATTGCCTTGGAACCCTAGTATCCGGTTGACCGAACTTCTAGTTCAATTTATGCCCGGTCGACCGAACATGCACAACTCGGTCAACTGAACCTTGCTTCGGTCGACTGGTGCTCTTGGGTTGCCCATTATTTTTACTGTGGTTTAAAATAATAAAATGGGGTTAAATTGGTTAAATTGTTTTAAAACAATTATAATAATACCCTACATGTCCTAAACGGTCATAATTTGCTCAACTTCTATATATAGGGGCTCATTTGCAAAAATTAGGTAGAGATTAGCAAGATTATTAACGAAATATCCTCTCAAATTTAAAAAACCTATTTTTCCAAATACTATCCCAAATAATCCTCTACTTCGTTTTCTTTGATCATCCAAGCCTAGAGAGAGTGTTTAGATTATTAGTGCTTTATCCTAAATAGCCTTATACTCTCATTGATATTTGTATTGTTTGATTTTTGTTGAGAGTTTGGCTAGGGTTCTTCCCATGTATTTAACTTGATAAATCTTGTGTTGGGAAAACCCTTTAGCTTGAGGATCTTTGAATTCTCATTGCAAAATTCCTTAAGTAACTATTTTTATATGCAAAATATTTTGCAAAGCTTGTTTTCAGACAAACTCTTGTGTTTGATACAATTTGAGAAAATATTTTTTGAGTTCGTTTGAATAATATAGCTAGCATCTTTGAAACACTAATCTGATATTGAGATTTCATATGCTTTGCTTTCAAAGATTAGCTTGCTTGAACACTCTTGTGCTTGACTAAGTATAATCATTATATTGAGTGTAGATTGCACATATGCACCACTAAGCTTACAGTTCTTACATGTTTGGTGTGGATTGATTATTACTTGCGCATATTGTAGTACATATCTGCTTAGTTGAGAAGCATATTTCCATGTACGCAAAAATTGTATTACACATTTGTTGTATTCCAGGCACGAGCCTGAAGAGGGAGACTAGCCCTATTGAATAGTCCCGGACTGGCTTAGACCCAGTTAGGAAAGCTAGGTGCGCCATCTTGGTAAGGCGTGTCAGTTGAGGTCAGCCCCTTGAATTGACCTGATTGTAAATGGTGTCACTCCACCCGTGAAAAAATTCATAGTGGAATCCTCGGGCTTGCGAGCTAGAGACGGGGACGTAGGCATAGTTGGCCGAACCCCGATGACATATCGTGTGTACACTGCTTATATTTCTGCAATTTATATTTACTATACATGTATATTTTATTGTGAATGATTGGGTTTATTATTACATAGACAGACCCTAGGTTGCGTAATACTGCTGATCTAGTTTAACCTAAGAAGTAATTTTTAAATACCCAATTCACCCCCACCCTCGGGAATACACTAATTCTAACAATTAGGACAATTATTACATTCATTTGTTGTCTTCATACCACCAGTAGGAATTAAGTTCGAACAGTAGTCCATGAACTAAGTCAATTTTTAGGGGTGGTTCAGCCTTCACATCTTGAGTAGGCTACAAGACCTAGGTTTCTATCTCCCCACTAGATGTCACCTCTAGGCTACCAAGTCAAAAACATAGACTAGTATACAAAGAAAATTCATAAAAAAGAAAAGTTGAGTTTCCTGAACTCTGAGCTGATGTCAAAAACTCAAAATAACGATAAATGGCTCAACAATACCTTATAAGGTGTTATAGTCGTCACAGGCACTCTCTCAGCGCTCACAAGGAACCCTAAGTGTTACAAGTCACATGAACGTATATTTTCAACCTCATGAGATACCATGTAAATACAAGAGTTTATACAGTCAAATTAAAACGAATGAACTACTAGTCAACGTACATAGAGTTACAATTCCTAGATTAGCCATATAAAGAGAAACTACACATAAATAACCCACTATACAGCTTAAGTGTGTAACTCCTAGTTTATATGCAAGTATGTAATGGGTATCAGTCAGTTAATCATGGTCTAATCATACATATTCAAATTTTTTTTTCAATTTAATTTAGCATCCCCCCCAACTAAAGTGGAATATTGTCCTCAACATGAAAGCATAGGGGAAATAGAAAACATGTGCATGGGGGAAGTGGAGCGTATCTGGGTGGAGAAGTACGAGGAAAGAAAAAACTGAACTAAGGAAAAATGTACCTAAAAATTAACTAAAAATAAAACAAGGTAAAACAAAATGAAAATAAAGGAAAGAAAAACATCACAGTCTGTCTAGCGGAGGCTCTAGAGGAATTTCATCTAGTGGGTGCAGGTCTATAAATTGAATTGGCGAGTCTCCAAATTTGAGTCGCCACAATGAATCGGTCTAATTACCTACACAAAAGTTAGCCTCAAATAAATCAATACATTCTAAGGTACCGGACAAAACATGTGCAGACTGCCTTCCTTGTTTTAATAAGAAAGTATCTTTATTTAGTATATTTTCCAAGAAAGTCACTTCTTTAAGAACTGGTCTTTGAGGTAAAGTTGCTAGAGTAGTTACCTTTGGTTCTTCAGAAGTATCAACATTAAAAATTTTACCTGGTTCTTTGAAAATCAAACTCTCATCAGTTTGTTCACCCTCTTTATCGGGTGTACCCATCACCTTACCACTGCGGGTGTAGGAACCCAAAGGAATTATAATAATTAAATAATAAAAGAGGGAGAAAAAGGATCAACAAAGTGGCTTATTGGGATTATCGACAGGGACACATGTCTGGTCGACGAGAAGATATCGAGAGTCTATTTTCAGTTCTGAATTTTTTCAATGAGGAATAGGTGTTCGTCGACGAACTTCCTTCGTGATTGTACTATCAATTACCACCCAAGAAAAGTAAACGTGGTAGTTGATGTGTTGAGCAGAAAGTCTGTGGGACCAGTGCTGGCAGCTATGAGGATTTAGTATCCGATCATGATGGATCTAGGGAGACTTGGCATAGAGTTGGTCAAGAGTGGTCCTCAAGTATGTATTGCCAGTTTAGTGGTGCAACCTACTCTACAAGAAAGGATAAAAACTATTCAAAAAGATGATCCAGAATTAGCAGAGGTAATGGTCAAAGTACAGAGTGGTTAGGGAGAGGAGTTTAGTATCACAGATGACAAGGTTTTGCGGTTCCGTTTTAGATTATGTGTTCCTGCTGATGCTGATATCAGAAAGACCATCTTAGAAGAGGCTCACAAATCTTTATACACAGTTCATTCCGGCAGCACGAAAATGTATAGGGATCTGCGAGAGTCTTATTGGTGGAGTGGTATGAAGAGGGAGATTGTCGAGTATGTAGCATAATGTTTAATGTGCCAGTAGGTAAAAGTTGAGCACTAGAGACCGGTAGACTAGTTGCAGCCACTTTTTATCCCAAAGTGAAAATGGGATCATATATCTATGGATTTTGTTTTAAGGCTGCCATCCACATTGCATGGCCGGAATGCCGTTTGGGTGATTGTAAATCGTTTGACTAAGACCACTCATTTCCTTCCCATCAAAATCAGCTACTCCATTCACAGACTGGCAAAGATTTATATTCAGGAGATAGTCCATTCTCATGGTGTGTTGGTGTCTATAGTGTTAGATCGGGACCCACGTTTCACGACACAATTTTAGAGGAGCTTGCAAGAAGCTATAGGGTTTCAGTTATCTTTTAGCACGACATTCCATCGTCAGTTGAACGGGCAGGCTGAGACGATGATTCAGATATTAGAAGATATGTTTTGAGCATGCGTGCTGGATTTTGGGGGTAGTTGAACTCAGTTTATGTCGCTGGAGGAGTTTGCATACAATAACAGTTATCGGGTCAGCATTGGCATGGCACCGTTTGAGGCGCTCTATGGTAGGAGATGTCGTTCTCCTTTATATTGGGATGAGATGAGTGAGCGGCGAGTTGTGGGGCTAGAGTTAGTACAGCAAGCATATGATAAGGTTCAGTTCATCAGAGACAGAATCAGTGCAACTCAAAGTCGACAGAAGAGTTACGCCGATAACTGCCGCAGGAAATTGGAGTTTGATATTGGCACTCATGTTTTTTTGAAAATAGCTCCGTTAAAAGGGGTTATGAGATTTGGGAAGAAAGATAAACTTAACCCTAAGTTCATTGGCCCATTTGAGATTTTAGAGAAAATGAGACCGGTCGCATACAGGTTAGCTTTACCACCTATGTTGTCCAGGATACACGATGTATTCCATGTTTGCATGTTGAGAAAATAGGTTCCAGACCCTTCTCACGTAATCAGTTATGGTGAATTAGAGCTCAGTGATTCACTAGATTATGAGGAGGTACCTGTATAGATTATGGACAGGAAAGAACAGGAATTTCATAATAAGAAGATTTTTTTAGTAAAAATCCTGTGGAGAAATCACGCAATAGAAGAAGTTTCTTGGAAACTCGAGGAACAGATAAGGCAAAAATACCTATAATTGTTCCATGGGGTTCAGTTATAACTAGGTAGAGTGTACGTAAATGATGTAATGTTTCTTTTGCAGATTAGTCAGTATATGTAATAGTTTAGTAGGTAAGTAGTATTTTTGTTTTGGGAGAATTTTATTTTATATATGTAATCTCCACGAACCCTGAATGTAACTATGGTATTCCTCCGCCATAAGTGAGGGTAAGTAATAAAATAAGTAGACTATTTTCTTTAGGGAATGATGAATCGTATGGATAACAAATTTTGAGGACAAAAATTTATAAGGAGGGGAGAATGTAGGGACCCGAAGGAATTATAATAATTAAATAATAAAAGAGGAAGGAAAAGGAAATAGTAAATGGGTCACAGTAGGACCTCGTCGACAAATGCGAAGCGTTCATCGACGAAGTGGCTTATTGGGATCGTTGACAGGGACAAATGTCTCGTCGATGAGAAAATACCGAGAGGCTATTTTTAGTTCTGAATTTTGTCAACGAGGAATAGGTGTTCGTCGACGAACTTCCTTCGTGACCTCGTCGACGAAGGCCAGTGAATAAATAGCCCTAAATCCGGATTTCAGCGCAGATTTTTCATACAAAACCGTGTTTATCTTTCTCCTCTTCGATTTTTCTCCCTTCTCTATAAGATTCTAGGTCCATTCTTCTCCGGATTGACGATCTGAGGCCACCACAACACTCCTGAGAAAGTTCTCTTCAAGTCTACTAGAGTGGATCGTTGGTGGGGTTAACTTGAATTTCATCCCAATTTCAAGGTAGGACTTTTTATTCAATATTTGGCTTTCCTACAGTTGTAAGAAATGTAGTACTCAAAGAAATAGGAAGTTTTGTTCAGGAAGATGTTATTTTCAGGGTATTGAACGGGGAACCTTGCAGGTGTAAGATTAGACTTTGTAAGGGCTTTTCAGAAATCAGGTAAGAGAATAAACTAAGTCAGGATTTCATGAAAATTTATTCATTATTTTACAGCATTTAATTTCAGATAAATATGTGTATTGTAGAATTATATTGGAAATAATGTTGTTGATCAGAAATATGATTAATACCTATTTTGTGTGGCATAAGTAAAATTTACCATGGAAAATTAGGATGATAGAATATTATGTTTACAAAATAAGTATGTCTTTACTATTTCCAGGAAAATGTTAAAATGATACAGGGAATTTTCAAACTAAGAATTTTATATGATATACTGGCGTACGGGCCGAAGGTTTTATGATATGCAATACCGACATACTAGTCGTGATTTATAAAATACACAATGCTGGCGTAAGGACCGTAAATTTTATATGATATGTTATACAAAATGTATGAAAATATTAACATGACATATATGATTATGTAATAGCCATGTATCAATATTTGGAAATATGTTATATGTTATTAGAACCTGGTTGGTTTGGTTTAGGCTTTCACGAAGTACAGTATTGTAGTTATATGATCATGATCATGTTTATGTTAGTGCTACCGCTTGCCATACGGGGCAGTGGGAGATCGGCAGTCGATGTGGTTTATTGTAGTGCAGGCATCCCTTTGGTGTCCGAACCAAAAGGGGCAGACCCATCATACTTACATACTTTTGTTTGATCTAGCGTGGTCGGCCAGCCATTGCCAGGTCTAGCCTTCGGGCCACACAACCCAGTCATGTGGGGGTAAGACATGACCAGCCAGCTAACCATACAGGATGTTTTCTATGTATAGAAATGAGATGATTTATACGTATGGAAATTCAGTATGTTATGCCATGTTATGATTATATATGTTTTCCCATATATGATACAAACAGTTTTATCATGTATGTTCATGTACTATTATATGTATAACACAAAAATAATTATGTTGTCACATACTAATTAGTTTATTTCCCTTACTGAGAGGTGTCTCACCCCAAATTATATAAACATTTCAGAAGCCCTAGATAGGAGAGCGGATAAAGCTCTGCAGCGTTAAAGTTTGATAGTTCTACCCTACCTGAAGGGTAAGTCATTTTGTTAGGGTCAAACAGATTTTTGGGTAGTGACCCTAGGCCACTTTTGGATGTTTTGGGATATGTGTAAGTATATGACAGTTGTAGTAAGACTCTGGTATTGTGTTGGTTGGACAATTTGATATGTATATGATTTTACATTTCCTGCTGCTTAGGAATCTATGTTGTGTTTTAGGTATTTCTCTGGAACTCATGGGCCCAAGTTGATTATGATTTGCTAGAATTATTATATTAGATAATATTATGGAAAAAAAATATGGTAAAATAAGCAGGTCGTTACAGCGGGGATTTGCTTCAGCATTGCGCTCTTTGACATTTAGTCTAGTAGGGAATGATGGTTCCACGACTGTCAATCTCTGAGGGTAAGGTACCACGGGTTGGTACTCCTTACTGGTCTCGCTCTCCACATTAACTGACTTCTTCAATTCTGGGCTTGCTTCATTTGATTTTTCTTTGACCTCATCTATCTCAGTTGTAACTTTAGGTGTTGAGATAACTGCTGGTCGGTCAATGAATATCTCAGATTAGGGAACTTTTTTCCACTTCTCAAAGTATTTGTTGCTATTGGTGCTGGTATTCTTGAGGATTATGTTGAGGTTCTATCAGAAATTCCCCTTTTTCTAAGATATTCAACTGCGTGCTCATCTCATTAATGGTGTCCTGCAATTCATTTATGGCCTGAGTGTATTGATTGTTAGTTGTGACTTAAAAATTTGCATGAACTGTTGAAAGGCATCCTCAAGAGACTTCTCTGGTGGAGCAGGTGTTGCTTTAGATTGAAATCCTGAAGGTACATAGCTTTGAGAGATCTGTTGTGGCTGATACTGATGTTGAAGGGCAGCCTGACAATATGACGGCTGATAAGGGGATGCATAGGATTGGAAAGGTTGATTCCAAAGTTGCTCTGTACTATTTTCCTTTTCCATCTCCATAGACTCTATTCTTCTGGTGAGTTCAGCCAGATGTGCTTCAACACAAAAATCATCTTTTAGTTCATTCCACTCTCCACCATGTATTGCTCTCAATGGTTGAGCTGCAATTGGTCTTCTGTCAATCCTAATGTTCTACTGCTGAGCATAGTCAGCTAAATGATCCAGAAAATCCAATGCCTCATCAGGCTCCTTGTCGAAGAAATATCTTGAACACATAGTATGAATGAACTGCTTCGATTTAGGAGTCAACGCGGTGTAGAAATAGTTAACCAGACGCCATGATTCAAATCTATGGTGAGGACACATGTTAATCAGACCTCTAAATCTCTCCTAACTTTCATGAAATTTCTTATCAACTCCTTGCATGAATCGACTAATCTGATCCTGCAAAAATTGAGTTCTCTGTAAAGGAAAAAATTTATGCAGAAATTCATTTTGCATATCAGCCCAACTAAAGATAGAATTAGGCCTAAGAGAATTAAATCACATCTTAGCCTTGTCTTTCAATGAAAAAGGAAATAGACGCAATCTAATTTCCTGATTAGTAGCAATCTCATCTATGAATGTAACACATGCAAGCTCAAAATCAGTTAAATGCTGATACGAATTTTCACACTCCATCCTATAAAATTGAGGTATCACATATATCATTCCAGGCTTAATGTTAAAGTTCTGTGCATTCTCAAGCAATATGATGCAAGATGGTTGTGTGGTTCGTGTGGGCTGTAAAAAATCCATAAGCGTGCGTGGTGCAGGTACAACCATATTTTCTTCAAAACTCTTTTTTTTTTCTTTTTCTTTTTCATAAGAAAAATTAAAATAACAGGAGTTCTGTCGTGTAATATTTAGCCCAAAGGCCAGATCGTCTCCTCAAGAAATGCAAATTAATCTCAAATTTTACGTAATTCCAATCAGAAAATAAGAAACAAAAAGGACATTGAACACAATTCAGATTCGGGTTTTTCAGAATGTTTGAGATTTCTTTTGATAAATTAAATGAACATGCAATTTAAATTCTAAATCCTAACACGCACTGAATTTAACAACAAGAAACAAAAAACTACGTTTAAAATTCCGAACCAAAGCCTGAAGATCAAAACTATACTACACAACTAAAGCATGTGATAAAAAACTCAATCAAACACAAACTCAAATTAAATTTCAATGCAATCAATAACGCGACCCAAAATTAACTCTTTTAACAATTCAACTCTAAACGGAAACACGATAAAAAAAATTCAAACTTTAATTAATTAAACTTAAATTAAATAAAACTCAACAAAATTTAAATGTTAGAGAAGACAACTATTTAAAGCCTAAAGAAGATATTTTTTTTCTTTTTCTTTTAAAGAAATCAACCTGGACTTTCACGAGAAAAATAACCCAAGCAGAAACTAATTCTAATGATAATATTAAATAAGAAAAAGAAGGAAAATAAATAAACTTTAATAATAAGATCCAACAAGAATTAGAAATTAAAACTTTAAATGAAATCCAATGAAAAATAACAATATTCAATTGACAAATTAAAAGAAAGAATAAGAGAGAGAGAGAGAGAGAGAGAGAGAGAGAGAGAGAGAGAGAGAGAGAGAGAGAGAGAGAGAGAGAGAAGAAACAAGCTATTGGAGGAAGCAGCAACTAAGCTGCTATTGGTCGTGAGGTTGAAACCGCAACAGCAGGGAGTAGAGGGGCAGCAAGAGCTCTCAGGTCCGTGGTTGTAGCAGCCTCACGCAGCAGCAGCAAGACTCCTTGGCTGGAAGCAGCTACAGCAGTGGGTGGGGGTGGCAAGAGTTGTAGCAGGGAGAAGAGAGCTCCTATGGTCTTCCTCCAACAGCAGTTGAATGGGGCAGCAGGAAGAGGCAGCGACAAGAGGGAGTTTCAGAAAAAACAGCAGCAGGGGCTTCTCCGGGTCCAGCAGCAACAGCAGCAGGCCGTGGGTGTCCACGGACAGCAAAGAACAATAGCAGCTCGGCAATGGTGGGTCTCGGGTGGCTGCACACAGCAAGAAGGAAAAGAAGAGAAATGGAGAAAGAGGAAAGGATGGAGAGGATGCATGAGGGAGAGAAAGGAATTGAGAGAGGGTGAGGGTGAGAGAGAAGAAAGGAGAAGGAAGAGGGAGAGAAGGGAAGGGAAACCGAGGGGAGGAGGGAAGAGAAGAGAACGAGAAGGGGATTAGAAAGGAAGGGAGAGGGGCGCTGGGGCTCCACAAAGAAGAAATATATATATATATATATATAGGAGAAAGGGGGCCAGCCCTACCCACGCACACGAAGGACCAAGAATGTCAATCATCAATGAAAACAGCATAAATTCACCAAGACCACAGGAAACAAGCATGATCAATTTTTTTCAAATTTTTATTTTTTCAATTTTTTATTTTTTATTTTTTATTTAATGAAAAATAAAAATAATTTGAAAAACACAAATTTTGAAATTAAAGCTGGTACTCGTAGGCAACGGCGCCAAAAACTTGACTCACTCGAAAAATGAGCAGTTTGGAAGCTATCCCTAGTATAGGAGTTCTGTCGTATAATATTTAACCTAATGGTTAGATCGTCTCCTCAGGGAATGCATTTTAATTCTAAACTCGTGTAATTTTAAAAGAAATTAAGAAAATAAAAATTTACTGAATATAGTTCAGATTCAGTTTCCTGAGATTGTTGAGATTTTGAGACGAAATTAAAACAACGTGAAATTTAATTTATGAACCTAACACGTACTAAATTAACGACAAGAAACAGGAAACAAGGACAATAAAATAGGTGGTAACAAAATTAACTGTGAAAAAATAATCCTACATCTAACCATTCAGACAGGAAATAAAACCTACATTTGAAATTTCGGACAAAAGTCTAAAAACGAAAACTTTATTACGCAAGTGAAACATTCAACCTTAAAATCTTCAATCAACTACTAACACAATCAAAATTAAATTTTTAATACAATCAAAATCTTAGCAAAACGTAAATTAAAAACTAAACTTTAATAATAACCAGACAGAAATTAAAAATTCCAAGACTTCAATTAAAACACAACTTAAATAAGTAAGATGAACTTAAACAATTATTTAAAGGAAAAGAGAGAATGAAAGAGAGAGAAAAGAAGAGAGATGGAGTAAAAATTTATCTAATAATAATATTCTTAAATTGAAGAACTAACTTAAACAAAAATTTAATCCCAACTTATAATTGAAATAAACTAAATTCTTAATAAAAGTTAATTCTACACTATTAAATTTAAAAAGAGAGAAGAGACAGTTCGTATAGCAGCAGCAGGTCAAGCCCACCTAAAGAAAAACTAAAGAAGCTTTTTTCAAACCCCACCTCCCTTCTTTGACTTGCTGCCCTTTTGCCCTCTCCCAGCGCCCAGCACACGTTCCGCCTGGCTGCGTCACGTCAAGGATTTATGGGTTTTTTTTTTTTTTTTTCATCTCAATTTGGCTGCAGTTTCTCTTCACTTTCAAACCCAATTTTGACCTAGTAAACGTCCGTATCTTTCAAAGCTCGAAACATGAAAGTTGTAGAGCACTTTCTTAGATTTCCCTATAATTTTGAATCATTTCAATCAGAACTCGAACGAGAAAGTTCTGTCCATATTACGAAATAATATTGAAATAGTCCATAAAATAGCATATGGTAAATTCATATCCGATTTTGACCTTGATGCAGCTAGTATTTCTCAAAAGATAAAACATGAAAATTGTAGAACATTTTCTTATCTTTCTACAGCATCCTAAATCATTTGAATCGAACGACGGATGAGAAAGTTACGCACATATTACGTAGTACCATTAGTTTTTAGTTTCCAATAGTCGCCTTGCAATAAAAAAAAAAATACCAAAAATTCATAAATTCCTCAATAAAACTCAAATATTATAAATAGAACACAATGTTAAAATACTGAAAGTAATTAGGCGTTTAATTAAAAATATAATTTATAATGCATGAATTAAAGCACCTAATTACGCAATTTAAGCGCGTAATCACATTGCATAACTAGTTCATTCATTCATACATAAAAATGCATACTAACCAGTTAGACCAACTTCATACTCAAACCCACACTTATCTTCATCTGCCGTGTGCTTTGAACTTATATCTCTCACAGGTCTTATGAAGTATTTTAATTGCAAAGGTTAGTGGATATTTCTGATCCAACAATGTTTAATATGTAATTTTAATCTTTTAATGACCAGTTATATTGTGTGTGTTTTTCTTGCAACTTTTTTTTTTTTTTTCCAAATCAACAGTATAATTTTTTAATGCCCAAGTTTATATCAAAAAGGTGGACAAATTGTTTGAGCTAAAATGCCAAAAAGGGGGAGAGTTTTTCAAAAAAAAAAACAAGGAGTTCTCTTAAGCTAAGTCTTTTTTTAATGATCAAATTGTTTTAAATTTAGTCTAACCCTTTTGCTGATACCAAAAGGCAGAGAATTTTTATGAAAGCAAAATGTTTGACCAAAAGGGGGAAGCTTCTTTTAAGGCCAATATTTTTAAATAGGAAAATATCTAAGCTGCATGCATGTATGCGTTTGTGTTATAATTATAAAACTGAATGCATATATTTTAAATTGTCTTCTTTCGTTAATATGCGTGTTCTATATTGTTTAAATTTAATTTATGCATATTCTTTAGGGAGAGCCTTTTCAGGTGTAAGTCATTTTTCTCCTTGGTGTTTGTCATCATCAAAAAGGGGGAGATTGCTGACTTTTTGAGTCCGATCTCTATTTTGATGCTAACAAAACACCAGTATCTTATGTGTCTTTAAGTATGTGAATAGGTCTAAAATTCACCACACATAAGATCAAGGGACTTGGAAGCCAAAAGGAACTTGAACTGCACAATCTGGCGTATTCCAAGAAGGACTCAAGATCAAAGAAGATTGAAGACATTTAATTTTAAATTGTATTGCATTTTGTTTTATAATTTGGTTCAAATAATGCATTGCATGCATGATGTGGATGATAAGCTTAGGACGACAAAACATTGACCTTAGGACCCAAAACTTTTCTTAAAAATCCTCACACTTTAAAACCATACTCATACAATTAAGGGAAAATTTTGTTAAGGTCAAAATCAGGGGTAAAATAGGAATTTCACTTACCTCGGTCAACCGACCATCGCAAGGTCATTTGACCTTGTTGACTTTTTGAGTCTGATCCCTCTTTTGATGCTGACAAAGCATATGTTTCTTATGTGTGTATTTAGCATGTGAACAGGTCCATTAATTTAACACACACATAAGGAAATGATGATGGAAACTTGTAGGACTTAACGACTATACAATCAAATGCATTCCATGAAGACAGAAGAGCAAAAAGACAAAAAAGATGTTTATTTTATGTAATTGCATTTACTTTTTGATATCTCTGGTCTGTAATAATGCATGCATCTGTATAATGTGTTTGAATGCTCAGAGCGACCGTAGATAGACCCTAGGGCCCAGCACATCTCACCAAAAACCTTTTTCTAAAAAGACTAAAATCATACAAAGTTTTTGGAATAGCTTTAGGGTCAAAATCGGGGCTAAAATGAAGTTTACGAAAACTTTGGTCGAGACACCAGATTTTTTCGGTGTCCTCAAAAGGACCTAAAAATGACCCTAGGACACTCACTCATGCATACCCATACTTGGTCATTTGAAATAGGGGCGATCGTTGGCTGAAATAGGACCGAAATGCACAAAATGTGCACCTTCGGTCGACCGACCCTTCATGCATATCTTGCCCCCGATCGACCAAGCTATGACAGTTCATTTAACCCCGATTGACCGAACCTCTCTAAAGTCAACATTTTGACTTCCAGGTCGACCGAGCAATTTTTGTATTGCACCAACCTAGTCGACCGAGTTCCCACATGTGGGAACCCAACGGTCTGGCCGACCGACCAGTATAGTTTAAAATGACTCTGATCAACCGAACCTCGAATATACTGAAAAATCGCCTCGAACATACATATCCGGTCGACTAAACGGGCAGTTCATTTTTGGCCCGGTTGACTGGTGCTCTCGAGTTGCCCCAAAAATTTATCGTGGTTAACTTTTTAAAACGAGGTTAATTTTAATTAAACATCATTAATCTTTTTCTAAAATGACCTCCGTGTGTCCAATGGTCATATTTTTCACAAACTCTATAAATACCCCCTCATTACTCCAAATTAGTAACTTTGATTAACCCAAATCTTCTCTCTAATTTATTGTTAATCAAATTTCCCCCCCCCCCCCCCCAAAATGGTTTTGTTGTTTAAATCATTCTTTTGGGACAAAATATTTTAAACAAATCTCTTCAACTCTCTTTCACTTGTTTTATCTCAAAATCATTTTTGAAGAGAGTATTTTATTTTGGGCATATTATTTGTTTTTACATGCATATACTCTCACTTGTTATTTACTTGTGGAAAATCAATCTTTGAGAGTATTGCTTGCATTTCTCTTGGTTATTTCTTTGATAAATATTCTTAGGAGAAAATTTATTTATTGCACAAATTCTTTTGAGCTTAAAATTCCTAATTTCTTCAAATATTATTTACTTGCAAAAATATTTATAGGAGAACAATAATACTCATTTTTCATATACATTTCATTTGTGTAAATTTTATTTAGATAAGCACTCATTACTCTACTGAGCTCAAATCATATCATAAGAGAGTGCATACATCTTAGAGCTTTAATGTGTACATTTCTGCTTGTATCTTTCATAAGTATTTTCATGTACAAAAATTATTTTAATGTAACGGTTGGATTCAGCCTGTGAATTGAATTGAGGAGTTTCAGCCTCATAAATGAGACCGGTTTGGTTCAGCCCGTAATTGAACTGGAGAGTCTCAGTCCTGTAAGTGAGACTAGTTCGGCTCAGCCTAGTAATTGAGCTGGGGTTTTTCTCGCCCCGTAATGAGAGGATGTAAAAGGATTTTGCTCCGCCCAATTAAGTGAGCAGGTATAGTGGAATCCTTGGGGGATATGCCCAAGGCGGGGATGTAGGCTAGTTTAACCGAACCTCGATAATAAATCTGGTGTCGCTCTCTCTATCTTATTTAAATTTCAACACTTTAATTTCAGCATGTGTATGAATGTTTATTTAATGTCAAAATTATTCTCATGAACACATTTGATTTAAATAAGATACTGCACACGTGTATGTTTGCTTTTATCGTTAAACTCACTTTACATACACGTATATAAGTTGAATGGGATATGAACTGTGGTGAATCAGCAAAACGTTTTAAATTAGCCAAAAAGTTTTAAATGTCCAATTCACCCCCTTCTTGGGATCACACCAATTCCAACAGACCTCGGCCGATCGGACGGTTTTGTTCTAAAAGCCCACGGTCGACCATTTTTGCACTTTTTCCCGGTTTCATACCTCGACTGACCAACACCTTCAATTCAAAATGTCCTTAGTCAACCGAACCATCCAAATGGCCGACCGGTTGTGTGCCTTGGTTGACCGAATCCACAAAGGGTTCTGATTCGCCTTGCGCTGGTTGACTGCCCATTTCTTTAGTCAACCGAACCAATTTGAAATTCAAAATTGGCTATGAGAGCTCAGCTGACTGCCGGTTCTCCTCGATCAACCGAACTCCCATGTTTGGTCAACTGACCCGTGCCTTGGTCGACCAAACCTCTCAGGCTAGGCCATTTTTAAATGCCCAAATAAGCTTAAAAATTAATTAATCTTTTCTAATAATACCCATCATATCCCCAATGGTCATATTTCAGCCTTACTCTATATATACCCCCTCATTATACATAATTAGCAAGGTAATTAGTCCAAAAATTCTCTCATATTTTTATACCTTACTTTTACATTTTCAACCATGATTTTTATCCTCTCTTAGTTGTTTATTTGAAAAATCTTTTTCAAGAGAGCATATCTTATCTTAGGCATTTAGTTTTACTCTTATCTCGCATTCATTTTTCAAATCATATTTTTAAGAGTAAATCCATAGCTTCTCCTATATATTTTATTTGATAAATATCATTAGGAGTAAAACATTCTTTACTTGTGAATCTTGCACATCCATTGCAAGATTTAAAGGCTCACGTGTTTGTGCTTGCAAAAATATTTTTGATCCATAACCCTAAATTCTCCAACACTTCATTTGGAAAAATATTTTTGGAGAGAAATTTTATTTTGGTTTTAAATCTTTGAGCACTTATCATAAATATCTTTATTCAAAGATTATTTTAAGAAAATCACCATATTCACATTGAACTTATTTTCATATCATACGTGAGTGTATTTTGAGTGTAGTGTTGTATACATCTACTTGTATAAGAAGCATATTTTTTTGTACAAAATATTTTCATTGTTGTGTTCCCAACGGGTTGTCGGAAGAGGAAGACTCGCCCAATGAAGAGTCTCGGATTGCTTAGCCCCAGTTAAGAAAGCACTGGATTGGTTCAGACCCGATTACGAGAACTGGGTGCACCATCATGTAAGGTGTTGTAAAGGTTGGGGTCAGCCCTGTGAATGTGACCTAAGGCATTCCCTTGCCCAGTAAGGAGAGAGAGGTTATAATCGATGCCGCTCCACCCGTAAGTGGACATTAGTGGTGAATCATCTTACTTTTTAGCTTGAGGCAAGGACATAGGCAATATTGGTTGAACCACAAGATCATATTGTGTGTTGTTCTCTTCCTTGCGCACTTTATTTTCTACACTTTAAATCATTTCATGTATGTTTAATTATTTATTGTCTTGATTGTTTTCACATACATGCTTTGAATATTGTAGGTATTGAAATCTATTTAAAAAGACTATAGGTTGCGATTTACTGCTTGTGGATTTGAGGTTAATCTAGGAAAAGTTTTAAATTTCCAATTCATCCCCTCTCTTGGGAATACACCAATCCCAACACAATTCATCAACAATAAGTATAAAAGATGATGCCTTTCGAGTTGCTTCTTGGTCAAACTTATAATTTGTATGAGTTGCCTTTGAGCCCTTTACGTTTTTTTAGGTTGGTTGATAATTTAGTTGTGCCTATTTTGTTTCTTCAAAATATGGATTCCGTGGACATCTAACCATATGATATCTATGTGTGCTTGTACCATTCTTTTTAGGATTAGCACAATAATCAATATGATAATAATGACACTTATCCTTAGTTTCACCCGACTCAGTTACAAATTTAGTGAAGTGATCCCACACTTCAGATCTTGGTCTCATTCTCTTCCTCATTTTTTGATTAGATTCAGTGGGATGATTAATATTACTCTCACTTGTCATGCAAGGATTTGAAGGTTGTTGTTGGGACACCCCTTGCATAATTTTTGCATTATCCAACACCTCCACCTCCATAGGCAAATCATTGCTTATTTTTCCTTTAATATCTGAAAAAAAAAAATATATTGCAATCATAAAGTGAGTAAAGTAGTATAGTCCATCATACAAGCATAGGGTTATGAATTGCAACTTGTGAAAATAGTTTAGCCCATTACATTACTCATCACTTATTGCACAAATTATGGTCTAATCCAAATTGAATGATCTTTCTTTTTTGGGAATCAGTTCAAGTGTGTGGCAGTGTGGTCTTCACCCTCAGAAATTCCTACGAGTTATTTTTAGGCTGTTAACAAATAAGTATGCGAGAGATTCTCAAAGCCAACTTTGGAGTTTCAACAGTAGTTCTTGAATAATGTTCCAACTAACATCTTGCTTGAACTTTTCAGCTTTATTGGAGAGATTTTACCTAATAAAATTGCTGACAAAGGGCTTCTGGGGTTGAAAGTGTCAGGTGTTCAATTCTAGAAGTGTTTTTTTTTTTTTGGACAACTAGAATCAATTTGTAATGGCAGCTGACAGACATGTTTCTCCCTTGTTATCTAGTTTTCGCTTGTTACATCTATCATCATGTTTGAAACAATTTTGTAAGTGATGTTGCCTTAAGAGCAGTGTCAGTCCAAATGAACAAGCAAGTTCCATGTACCTGTAACTTGATAGTTTCAAAGAAAGGATTGCACTTGTCTGTACATGGTTGAGCATCTTTTTCCACTTCATTTTATTAATTATTAAATTCATTACCCTACCGTGCCTTGTAAGTTGATTTGGATAATGCCATTCATACTGTTTTTGGAAGCCTAATGCTGCATTTAGGAACATGAATTTCAAATCACAATTTTGGATTTGAGAGAATTTGGACAAATTTCAATACAATTTTATATTAAAGTCTATCCAAATTCAATATAAATTCTTTGATTTCCTAAATTTGAAATTATGGATTTAGACAAAGTATAGTATAAAATTGTGCCGAATTTTGTTACATTTTACATTAACTCATGTTAGTCTTAAAGGTTACGTAAACTTAATTGTCTTGTTTTGATGATAACAATTCATTAGTGGTTCTAGGTTAGCTTATCTTTGCATATCAAGCCTTAGTAAGTATAAATATGAATGCAAAGATCAAGTAAATTAGTAATATGTTAGATATCATCAAAAAGGGGAAGAATGTTAGTCTTGATAGCTACACCGTCATTGTTTAAAGTGTTTTGATGATATTAACCTATGTATTGTTCTTAGTATTTTTCTATCTTTGCAGATCATGTTTAGTACAGGTACTCGTACATGAAGTACTGGATCGAATGCAAAGATCGAACCGAATAGACATCAAGAAGGAAAGATCAAATGGACACGTACTCGGAAGGACCCAAGCATGACCAAACGAAGCGTAATATAGTCTTATATGTATTTGGGGAGTGTTTGAGGTAGTCTATATTGTAACTCTTGTGGGTGTGTTTCTTACATGATTTCTGAGCAAGAGTTGAGCATTGCTTATGCATACTAGAACACTTGAATTTATAGGATTGAATTAAAGTTACAAACTCACATTCATGGTTTTCAAAGTTAAATTCAAAGAATTTGTCAAAAACAATCCTAAACTCAAAATATGTTTTCAAAGGGACAAGTTTTTAACATTCTAGTTTTAAGAACATTTTTATACTTGGTTCTGATTTTTTTAAAGCATGGTTAATGTCCTAAAACTTTAAGAAAGTTAAGTATATTTTTGTAAAAGGACATTCTAAGTACATAAGATATCAAATGATATTTCAAATTGTGTTTTTAATCTTCATTAGACTTTATATATTTTATATTATATTGTCCAAGAATGTTTTAAGTGATTAAAAGGCTCTTTGATTGTGTTCAAAACCTCAGTTCTTGAACACTTTTCGGTATTTAAGACATAACTTTTGCCAGAAACATTCAAAAAGGGCAATCTTGGTGTCTATGGAAAGCTAAGAAAAAAAATCTCACAACGTTCATGTTAATGACTTTGATGGTTTCAGGAAAACTGTCAATTGTTTGGATCGGGATTTCCGCCCCAACAGCCAATTTGCATAGTTTTTTTTATTGTTTTAAATGCCCAACGACCATAAAACGGCTAGTAGCCCACTTGCCTATAAATACAAGTCTTTAGACTTGTTTAACAATAGTTTTGATGATTTATACAAGCTTATTGTGAAAAATATCCTTGATTCCAACACCTATCACATTGCATCTTAGTTCATATTCACAAGTGCTCATCTCTCTTGTTCTCCAATCTTGTTTGATACAATTTTTGATAAAGAAGTGTAAGGTTTGCTTTGTATTTAATATTTGCTCATTCAAGGAGCATTCTTTTTGTGATCATTTACTTTGTGTAAGGTTCTTTGTGAACCATTGTGAGGGTTCTTGGTGAACCGCTTGGTAAAGGCTCTTTGTGAGCAAGTAGAGATTTGTTCTTAAGTGTAAGGTTGTATACCCGAGTTGTAAGATTTGCTCCGCCAGAGAAATAGCGTTGATAGTGGATTGTGAAATCCTTGACTTAGTGCTAAGGCGAGGATGTAGGTTTGGAGCCAAATCACGTAAAAATCCCAGTGTTGATTTTTTCCCCCTACTCTTTATTTTATTGTATTGTGTATGATTTATATTTTGTATATTGTGATATAATTGCTTGTCATTTTGTCAAAACTATTGTTTTGTAAAGAGAATTTTTTTTTAATACGCAAAAAGAGTAGATCACCCCCCTTTGACTCTATATTTACTGGCACACATATATACTCCCAAGCTACGATGATTAACAACTCCAATTCATACATAGGACTTGTACTTTCAAAATTCAAACACAAGGCCAATAAGTAATTTGATTTTGCTACAGAGTTGATTGTTGATAAAATTCCCTTTTCTGTCAACTATAAATGGTAGGACGATGGGTTCTAGAAGAAGCAACATTGAGAGTCCAATGCTATCTATAGCTGGGATAAGCAACATTGAAATATTCTATAAAATCTCAAAATCAGTTCTTGCAAAACTTGAAGGACGGAAGGATCAAAGGAGTACTGCGAGTTTGCGAGCTGTGAAATTGGGAAGGTGGAAGCTGAAGTCCAAACTCCAAAAGGGGAAAATTGGATCTACAACTGGAAAATCGAACTCATCGTCACCGACTGTGGGCGAAGTTCTGCAAATTGCAAAGTGGGAATGCCTGCTACTGGCATGCTACTGCAACGAAGGGAAGAGCCAAAGACTCGAAGAGGGAAGGGAAGAGGGAACTACAATTCTACAAACGAAGGGAAGAGCCGAAGACTCAAAGAGGAAGGGAAGAGGGAAGAGCCGAAGAGGGAAATGGGAAATGAATCTAGGATTTAGGAACCCTAGCGGCTGGCCTTGCCTAAAAAACATATATCATATAATTTACTAATTTATATTTAATTATTAATTAATTAAAAACCTAGATAATTTGGTTAATCGAAATATAATTTTCCCATACCTAAATCGAAAACTAAATAATTGAAATTATCTCATTCTGAAACCGAACAGAAGTAAACTATAAATTAACCGAATTAATCAATCGAGTGAATTATGCTCACCCTAGCGTCCACCTTATTGACCCTTTTCCTCATCATCACCTGCCCAAATGAAGTTATTCACATCACAGCACAGCCAGCCATCTCCTTAAAACTTCTGACACAATCTCTACCATCATCCTCTCTCTTCTAACGGCTCATGTTCTTCACCTCCTACCTCTGATCACTTCCTTCACATCTTCCGCAAGGCTTGGTTGGAAATGGGAGCAAGTACCCAACTGATCTGATCCAACAATTTCAAATTTTTATAATTTAGTCAACCCCCAGTGATGCATTTGCCTCCTTTTCAACCTGCATGATGGGTATCTTGAATGTAATCACAAAAACATCATCATCATCATCATCATCATCATCATTATTATTATTATTATTATTCCATACCCACCAATAATGACAACTTTGAAACACTTTAGTGTGTTGCTGCAAGTCTTCAAATAACCTTATGCGTCCCAATTCAGATTTCAAACTGAATGTTGAAGTGGGCTGGCACAAATGATGTTCCAAATTGAACATCACAATACTTGGGAGTTGGGACAAACCCAATTTGTACAAGCAAGTTACATGAGTTGAAAATGTTGCCCTTCTCATATGAATACCCATGCCTCTGTTTGGGAATCCAACTTTGCTGCCCCAGTTGATGCTCTTTTGTATTTCTCTGTGTGCAACCCAATCGATGTTAAAACAAGGGTTTCTTACCGCTTAGCATTCCCATCAGATGACTAAAAACCTGTCCGCCGGCATCCCGAAGGCCAGAGTGCATGTATTCATTAGTTATCCAGAGCCTAATCCCAGCAATCTGAGAAGCTGTCTCCATGACCAGCTTGAAATTCACAAACATATCATCATAATAAACAGCCGCTGCAACAGGTACCTGCCAAAAATTAAGAAAAATGAGTCTGAGTAAACTAATAGGCAAAACCCCAGTTGCCATTTAGGGTGTTTAAACAAATCATCAAGCAGCCCACCCAGCTTCAAACCAACATGTGCCGTTCTAATGTCCCATGTTTATTGCCCTTTGCTTCCTCCAAGAGCAAGAGCAAAAAAGAGAACTAGTCCAGAAACGTGTTACAGATTTCTTGTAGCTCTAACATACTTTTCCTGCTAATTGAAAGACTTTTTCTTCATCGCAAGCATGACCCTACCAAGGCCACTGGGGGTTGGATCAGCAGATCAAATCGGTGTCCAACCGGCAATGTGAATATGACACTCAAATAAAAAAACATTACAATGATAATATGATAATGATCAGAAATAACATTACAAGAATGTTGGACTTAAATCAACTTTTAGCTAATTACAATAAAATATGAATTACTAGTAACAACTTCGTTCAAATTTGTAGGTTTCTTCTTTTTCTAAAATTTTCTTGAAACTTACTATTATTATTATTCGGATTCAACAAATATCGAAAGATGGAAAGGAAAGAGCATAATTCTTAACCAAAAAATTGCTAAAATAGGTGTTCGTGCATTACTTATACAAATGACTGGAGTTGGTTCTACAGTAACAACAACAACAACCAAACCAAGCCTTAAGTCCCACTAGGTGGGGTCAGCTATATGAATCTTTTTCCACCATAAGGATTCATATCATAGTGATTTGACAAATTTTACGCTGGCTTTCAGCTACCTAATGCAACCTTCCTCCTTTACCCAGGCTTGAGACCAGCTGTGTGTGAAAAAATTAGGACAATAAGTGCATCAATACTAGTTGGTTAAGGGTAAATAAACAATCAATACTAGTTGGTTAAGTGGTAATTTTTCTCCTTCTGTGATTTTGAGATCCCAAGATTGAGCACTCCTAGCAGCAACTTGTACCCAGCAAATACACATTCATGCAATTTTCAATTACACATTCTGCAAACTAAACAAACTTACACAATCATCAAGTACAATCACATTATAGAATAATATTGGTCCAACAGCATGGCTGGGCAATAGGCATGACTCATCAAGAATTGAAAAAAAAAAATGGCAGGGTTTAGAGGGGTGATTTGTGGGGCATGGAGGTCACAGGGTCTACAAGGCTAGCATAGTGGCGCTAACACTCCAGAGTCCAACCACTCTAATGTCAAAGAGCCTATTGACTGTTTTATTAACAGAATTAGAGAAGGCAACAAACACTGTGTTTCGGTGCAAGAAATGTCCCAGAGGTCTCCTTGTCGTGTTTGGAAGTGTCAAGAAGTGTCTCGGCCATGTCTAAAAATAAGAATAAAGTAATTAATTTCCAACACATCATATATGTGTTGGGGAGTGTTGGGCAGTCAGTATTTGATACATGTCGAACATCGATGCTTCATCCTTCCAGAAGTGTTGGTGTTTCCTAGGATCAGTTCTTACCAGCCATCTGGGTCAAAGACCAGTTCATCTCAAATTTGGTTTTTAATGATCAATGGATCTGATTATCAGTTCTGGTTGAACCCAGTCGACCTGTCCAGACCAGTCTCTGTTTTAAAAACATGGAACAAAGTAATGAAAAATCTGGAATTTTCACAAACTTCACATTTTCATTTAAAAAATGGACAGATAACCCAACATCCTATCATGTAATGTACATACCTATTCGTTGGGACTTCCCCTCATCAGAAGAAAAAGAAAATCCTATTAGATCAAAATCCATAAAGAAAATTTTGAAACATGAAATTATAGAACCTTGTTATTATTCAGTGTGGCAATGTCGTATAGAGGTGACCAATCCTCCTCCTCAGCCAATAAATGAGCAGCATCTTTAAAATGCCTCAAGGCATGAATTTCATCAAACATCCATGGAAATATCATCTGCAAAGGAAAGCATTTAGGTTAATATTTGGATCAGATGCTTGCAAATGACTGGAATTTTCACAATGAAAGAATTTTAGATTTCAGCATATATAAAAGTTAAAGTTTTACATACCAACCTAACGCTTTGAAGGTTAGCGTGAATGTCCATGCAATTAAAGATGTTAATAAATTTCAAGGCATTCCAATCAAGCTCATCATCCCACCAACATTTGTCACCCCAATTGAAAAACCTAATTTGACATCATTCTATACATTGTTGAAGAGATTAACTAGTTTAAAGGCTATGGTTTTTCATCCTCCAATATTCAATGTCAATTTTGTTTTATTTCAACCAACAGAGAATGGTCAGAGACACAAGTCAGAGCCAAAAGCACAAATTTAGGAATTTAGGCAACTTTTACTTCTTGGTATTTTGCAGGGAATATTTTCAAATATATTATTTGGGAAAATTTTCCAATGCTAAAATTTTAGGGGTAATATTTCTAGAATATTTAGGCTTCTAAATGTTGGAAACTAGTATCCATGCTGCTGTTCGACTGCGATGTGTTAGTCCTATAATTACCTAGATGTAGTGAATTTTAAGCAGAGCTGAATATTTTGAGAAATTGTGTCTTGTGTGTGTGTGTGTGTGCTGATGTGATGATCCCAGGCAAGGGTAGCCATTATGCATTCCTTCTCTCTCATCCTATATCCTCCCTCATTATGAATCAAATATTGTTTTCCTAAGCAGTGTCCAACTTAAGAAGTATTATATCCATGTAGAGTTATGTCAATAAGCAATCACATTCCTCCAAAAAATATTCAATATTTCATTGATTGATCCTTATCTGCAAAATGCATAACATAAGCCTCTTCATGTAGCCACTCATCCATCAAAAAGACTCTACGAGCACCTAGTGCTATTCATATGATTTACCTCTCCTGTGAAAAGTACAAGTTGGCCTTCTTTTGCAGCCTTGATTGCATTGAATTTGCTCCCATCTTTGGCCCTTATTCTGTGAGCAGACCACCGTGACGATGCACCCTAAAGTCAAAACAAAGAATAGTGTAGAGACTTCCAAGAAATTTTAAATAAAAACAATAGTCAAAAAATTTGTAGCTTCCAACAAAAATCCATCCCATCACATAATCATGCAAGATTAAAATGGAACTTCCCCAGCAATCAAACCAATTAAAATAAATGAGGATCATAGAAGTCCACCTGACAGTATATGGACTCGTGCATAAGAGCATAGAGTGGATTTGTATCAAAAGCCAACCAATTCTCAAACTGCATAAAAAAAATAATTTGAATTCAGTGCATGTAGAAAGCAATTCCCAAATCAATGAACAAATATTGAGCAAACATTACAGAAGGGTGAAAATATGAAATTGATTTTCTGGAGAACTTCTCATACCCTATATCTATAGCTCTCCTCTCACTCACTCCCTACTTTTACAGACAAGGCAGCACTCTTGGTCTGACTGCATGGTAGCCTTCAGCTTGTAATATTTTTTAAATTAGAATATTAGATCATCCTCCTTACACCTCAAAAGGATCAATCTCCTTTATCATCTTCCCATAACATTCTCTTCACTAAATGTCAAAGGAATCACATCTCACAAGGATTATAAGTACTGCAGCCTAATTTCCACTCTGATTCTGGAAAATACCAACATACCCTATCTCACATCATTTGATTGATTGGATATGGAAAATTCTAGTATTCTACTGTGGAAGGAGTTCATTTCCCAGATTTCACAACTAAGTTACTCTCGATGCTTAATATTTATTGAAAAAAAATTTTAAGCATCCCAAAATATAAGTCTATTATCCTGCAACTGAAAATGAATAGTAATAATCAACATAAGAAAGAAAGTAAAATGGACTTTAAAACATAAGAAGTCATTCAATAGAACATTACTCAATATCAAAATAACCACAAGATAAAAAACAAAAGGCAGATATAGCAGTAGATAAAGTCATATCTCAATTTTCGAGCATCGTTTTGAAAATTTTCACAAGTTATTTACTTTTTTAGTGTTTGTTTGATACTGTTGTTGTTAAGAAACAAATTATGAAAATGTGTTTGTTTCCATTGTCAATTTTTTGTTTTTATTGTCAATTTTCAACTATTAGGGAAAAAACTAAAAATAAAGTTTTTTGGTTTCCAGTTGTTTTCAGAATATGTCCCCATAATATTTTAATACCCACAAACTTTTTTTGGATTTATTCATTCATTTTATACATATTTTTTAATTAAAATTAAAATAAAATTATCATATGAGTTTAAAATGTAATTCAAATAAAATGTTCATCAAAAATTTCAAAATAATAAATTTCATTTACAAAATATTTTTACTACTTTTCCATTGTCATGTACAACAAAAATTAGTCTTATATAGAGAATTTCGAAATATAATAATTAAGTAAAATAATTTATAATAATTATGATAATTTTTATTTATAATAGTGTTTTAAATATATATTACTTTGTACTTAAGATTTTAATCATTTTTTTTAAAATTATTTGTTTCAAGGAAAAAAATGGACATTTGTTTAATTAAGTTTTTAATTTATTTTAGTTTAAGAAATATTAACCAAATAGGTTGTTGGTTTTCAGTTTTTAGTTTCTGTTCTGGTTTTTAGTTTTCATTTCTTATTTTTGTTTTCACAATTTTTGACAATGATACCAAATGACCCCTTAAGATTTCTAAAAATCTTGCGACTTGCATATGTTTTTTAGTCATGCCTCATAAAAAAGTATGCAATGGTTCAGGTCTATTCAATTGCAACTAAATTTAAAATTGAAGTCAAGAAAGAGAATTGAAACCATGAACTTTTGATTAATAAGAAAGCAGTAATTCTCTTACAGCATTCAAAAAGTAGTAACTAATTTGCTTTTGTGCCCCTGGAACTAGTATAGGTTCCCACACCCTCTCAAACCTATGGGAAACAGCAAAAAAAAATATATCGACACAAAGAATGTTATATTGCATTTTCTTTTTGGGGGGGGAGGGGGTGTATGTAGTAAAATTTTAGAAATTACTAAGGAGCACATAAATATGTATGATGCCTTACAGGTAATGCAAGCGCTCAAAACCAGTGCTAGTCCCTAGTCCAGAAAGACCAAGGAGTTGCAATCCTCTTGGGGTTAATATGCCCCCCGATGGAAGAAGTACCTATAACAAAATAGGGAAAAAAAGGTTGTCAGCATCATGGTCTTAAATTTCCACGAAATTGTCGAAATTTCCGATTTCCGTCCCCCTCGAAATCGAAATGGCAGTCGATTTCCGTCTTGCATAATTTCCGTCGAAATCTCAACGAATCATTCGAAATTTATCGAAACCTCGTAATTTTAGCGAAATTTGTCGAAATTTTAACTACACAATGAAATTTCGTCAAAATTCAAACGAGAGATTTAAGAGTGAAGTGAAATTTCTCTTTTAATTTATTTTATTAAAACAAAAGGTTACCACAAGTGCTTTTGAAATTATATGAAAAAATAAACTTATAGTAATATTTTATTTAACCATTCATGTCTAAATTATCAATATTTGTATGATAAATAATATTTAAATGAATTATGAATTTCATTTGCATTAACTGAATCTGTTTAATGTACATTATCTTACAAACATGTTTGATACAAAAACTATTTTAAAACTTTTCCACCTTATACAAAATATAGATGTATTTAATTTGTAATATATTAGTCTTAAAACTTATATTATTATATTTGTTAACCATTTCTAAAGTTTCACAAAGAATTCCATGTTTTACTATTAGTTTCCGTTATTTTTTCAAATCGAAATCGAAATTGACATCGAAATTTCCGTACTTTTGGAGCTTCGAAATTTGAGTCGAAATCGAAATTTAAGACCTTGGTCAGCATTAGAGAAAATTACAATTAGAAGAAAAATGAAAGTAAAGCCAGGATCTTAAAATTCCCTCACCCCTCCCCCTTCAGAATTTGCCAAGTGCAAAACAACTTCACGAACAATTTCAACATCCTGAGGAAACCTTTGGTAATATTTTTCATTTTGAAGAACCACCTTTTCGAAGCATGCACTGTATACAGTATCTGCAGTACATCCATTTCCAACTGGAGGGATTCCACCAGTCAGAAGAACTTGCTTCAATCCTTGTGGTGCAAAACTCAAATATGTAAGAGCGCAAAAACCACCATAGCTCTACACAAGGAAAAAGAACGAGATGTTAGCAGCACGTTCTCTCTTAAAACATAACATAAATCCTTCTACCTGCCCCAAAATTGTCCATGGCCCCGCATCTGGAACAAGATGTACTCGAATAAATTCAGCATCATTTACTATGTTATCAGCTCGAAAATGTTTCAAGTATTCAGCAAGCTCGTCTGCTGATTTCATTTGCAACATAGATGATACTGTCAATGGAGTAGATAAACCTGTTCCTCGCTGCATGAAAGAAATAAAGAAAAAAAAAAATCACCACTTCAGCAGGACCCAAGATCAAACAGGCACAAAATTTCTTCAAATATAACAAAAGATCTAAAAATACGTCCAATAAATCATGCCTGATCCAGTAGCACAACACGATATTCTTCACATGCTTTATTTATCCACCCACTTGACTCTGTTGGTCGAGGACATTCAAAACCAGGGCCGCCTTGCAGGTATAAAAGGTATGGCAGTGCCTGCTCCTCCTTCCCAGCTGCAATGTATGGTCTTCATCAGTCACCAGTAAAAGGCTAAAGAACAAAAATTATCAATGTAATAAAAAAGTAGAAATATGATTATTGCCAACTGTGCAGAAAGGAAGACCATCCATGCACACAAATTAAGAAGCAACATTGTGCCTTCAAAAACAATTTTGCTCACACAACTACTTCCACGATTCTGTAAGAAAAGATTTGATAATAAAAATAATTATTATGATAAAGAAAAATTATCAAACATCAGTTTCAAAATAACATTTATGGTTGCATGGCACCCTACCTCTTCAAAATTAGCCCAAGTCCAAACTTGTATGTTGTAGGCCCATAATAGCTGTGTTAGCCTTAGTGGCTAAAGTATCCCAATCCAATTAATTTTGATGATAACAACCCATTCGTGACCCTCAGGACTAACCAACCTATGCACTCTAGTTCAGAGTTCAGTATAGGACAATAGGTTGATACTAAAGCAAGCATAAGGATCAGATGAATCTTGATGAAGCATTGAGCAAAAGCATATACAAGGAATACTCAAGGCACAACCAACCAAAGTCCACATGAAGTCCTATATGTATTGGGTTGTGTGTGAGGTAGGAAATTCCTATAACTCGTAGCATGATGTTGGTAAGAATATCATGATAGTTTATAGGATATCATTAACAAACTTAATGAGTTTTCAAATACATTTTTGGATCATCTCAAGTGCTTAGAAACGAAACTATGGGAAAAGGCAGTTGAACAAAGATTAAGGTTAGAAACGAAAGTCTCAGAAAATCAATTTGGTCTTATGCTTGGGAAATATAACACATAAGTTATATATCTTTTAATAAGATTAATGGAAAAGTTTAGGAAAAAGAAGAGGGACTTGCATATGATATTTATTGACCTTGAAAAAGCACATGATAGGATACCTAGGGAAGTTCTTGGGGTATATGTAGTAGGTATACTAATGTCATTAAGGATATGTACGATGGAGTAATGACTAGTGTAAGAACTATAAATAGAGACACTAGAGAATTTTCAATCGCCATAGGTGTACATCAAGGATCTACTTTGTGTTCTTATCTTTTTGCTTTAGTGATGGACCAATTGACTAAGAGTATTCAAAAGGAGGTTCCATGGTGTATGTTGTTTGCAGATGATATTTGCATTAATTGATGAAACTAGGGATGGAGTAGAGGCTGAGTTAGAATTACGGAGAGAAGCTTTGGAATCTAGAGGCCTTAGGATAAGTAGAAATAAGACAGAATATATGAAATGTAACTTTAGTAATGATAGGAAGAATATTGGAGACAAAGTTAAACTCGATAATGAAGAAATAAATAGCACTTGTAGATTTTGATACCTTGGATCTATTATGCAAGCTAAAGAAGAAATTAAACATGATGTAATGCATAGAGTTAAAGCAGGTTGGGTAAAATGGAGAAGTGCTTCAAGTGTGCTCTATGATCGTAGAATATCCTTAAAATTAAAAGGGAAGCTTTATAGGACAGCTATAAGACCAGCATGCTATATGGATCGGAATGTTAGGCGACGAAGAAACATAATATCCAAAAAGTAAAAGTTGTTGAGATGAAAACGCTTAGATGAATGAGTGGTATAACATTGAAACATAAATTAAACAATGAACGTATTCACGGTAAGTTAGTATAGCTCCTATAGAAGATAAGATAAGGGAGGGTCGACTTAAATGATATGGGCACTTGCAACATAGGCCATATAGTGTACTAGTGAGGAAGAGTGAGTTAATTACTGTGGGGGGGCAAGCAAAGGCCTATTAGATTATTGGAGCTCAATAGATAATTATGCATTATTATAGATTGGCTACCAGTCACTATTCAATGGTAATTATAAATTTGAGGGAAACCAATCATTTATTCTAGTACAAACTCCATTTATGTTGTATCAGGTTTATACTGTTGCATTGTGCATGATAAAAGGACATTTTCTTTGGGAACAACCATCCAAAAAAAACTAACAAAACTGTAACCATGCATTTTGGAGTATGAAAAAGGGACCTTAGGTTTGGATCTGTATGGATTTGGACAAGATGTAGGGTAAAATTATATTGAATTTCTTTCAAAACCAAATACATTCATATCCAAACTCCAAAATCCATGCTTGCAAACACTACCGAAATGGGTCTTTTCAGGAAAAAAGAAAAAGGAAAATGAAAAGAAAAAAAGAATAGACAAATCAATGGAATTCCACATAAGGAGTGTCTACAACTACTTTTCCTCTTTCTTTTTGTTTTTACTTTATTTTTTTTTTCTTGGTGGGTTTCAAGTTTCAACGCTCCAAACTAGTATGTTGACTATGTTTCATTTTGGCATTCCCCACTCCCAAAGTCTACCACATGACCTAGGCTCAAACTGTTGGCAAGGCCTTTTTTTTTTTTTTTTTACCAAAACAATGACCACCATATTGAAATCTCTAAATCCAAATTTCAACATTCCAAATCAAAGAAAACATCAGATTTCACAAGCAACCATAGCAATAAACTCTAACCCCAACTCTAGTCTCTAATATTAAACATGACCATTTGGTCTCTAAAATACGAGAAAAATGAAGAAACTAACCATATTTTCTGTACGGGATCAAATTTATCACTGATTCAAATTTTCCTCTCCCACTACACTTTAGTATGATAAAGTAATATCAGACTTTTAAACTTATAAGGAATTAAATATTTCATTGATTCAAACTGGAGAAATTTGTAAAAGTTGCCGAGATGAGGATGCTTAGATGGATGAGTGGTATAACATTGAAAGATAAATTAAGGAATGAACATATTCGTGGTAAGTTAGGTGTAGCTCCTATAGAAGATAAGATAAGGGAGGGACAACTCAGATGGTATAGACACTTGCAATGTAGGCCTTATAGTGCACCTGTGAGGAAGAGTGACTTAGTTACTATGGGGGGTAGTAGAAGGGGTAGGGGTAGACCTAAAATAACTTGGGAGGAGATAGTGAGGAAGGATTTAATATCTTTGAATCTATCAAAAGAAATGGTTCATGATCGTATAAATTGGCAGAAAATGATTCATATAGCCGACCCCACTTAGTGGGACTAAAGCTTGGTTTTGTTGTTGTTGTTGTTGTTGTAAACTGGAGAAATTTAAAAGTAACGCATGTTTGTCCTTCATCAGATTCACCTTGTTTTACGATTGCAGAAAGATTGCAGAGTGAATGCTGAATGCAGAGAGATGAGTGAATGCTGCTCATTTTTCTTATTCAGCTTGCTGTACCCAAAAGGGATATATATACACATACAACTGAATAACAGACTACTTATAACTGCATAACAAATAACTGAATGAAAATAACAATAAAACATAACTGAATTTTAACAATAACAGAACAGGAAATTGTTGGAGCAGAAGTGCAGTGGCTGATGGTTGTCATACTGCTGAGGAGAAACTAGATAACAGAGAAGATAACAATATTCTAATTATATTTTTACATGCCCCCTCAAGATGGAGTATGAATATTGTGCATAACCATCTTGGACAAAATATTGCTGAAAGCTCGAGTACCCGGTGCCTTTGTAAAAATATCAGCCAGTTGACAATCTATTTTGACATGCATAGTTTTGATGACACCTTGTTGAATAAGCTGCCGAATAAAATGACAATCCACCTCGATATGTCTTGTTCGCTCATGATATACTAGGTTAGCAGCAATGTGGATGACTGCTTTGTTGTCACAAAACAGCAAGGCAGCCTGTGAATGAGGAATGGCAAGTTCACGGAATAATTGCAGCATCCAAAGTAATTCTGATGTTGCAGTACCCATAGCCCTGTATTCTAATTCTGCAGAGGAACGAGAAACGACGGCTTGTTTCTTAGATTTCCAAGCCACAAGAGAATCACCAATGAAAACACAAATCCCTGTTACTGAGTGTCTAGTGTCAACACAACCCGCCCAATCAAAGTCTGAAAAAACTTTTAGATGTGTTAAAGAAGAACTGGAGTAGAACAATCCTTGTAATAGTGCACCTTTAATGTATCTCAAGACACGTATAGTAGCATCAAGATGTGGTTTTCTAGGCTCAGTCAAGAATTGGCTGAGAACTTGTAGTGAGTAAGAGATATCAGGCTTTATAACTATGAGATAAAGTAATCTACCAATTAATCTCTTATAATGTGTAACATCAGTCAATAAATCATCTTCATACCAAGAGAGCTTTAAATGAGGATCCATTGGAAAGTTTGTTGTCTTAGCTGCTAACATTCCAGCATCTTCTAACAAATCAAGGGCATGTTTTCGTTGGCACACCGAAATACCTTGTTTTGCTCGAGAGATCTCCAAGCCAAGGAAATATTTTAAAGGACCTAAGACCTTTAATTTGAACTGAGTATTTAAGAATGATGTAAATTTTGGAATTGGTGATGCATCATTAGAAACAAGCACAATGTCAACCACGTAAACCAATAGAGCAATAAAAAATGTTCCAGCCTCCTTGATGAACAGAGATTTATCTACTTCAAACAAAATAAATCCATCGGAAATCAGAGTATTGGAGAGCTTGGAGAACCATTGCCTCAAGGCCTGCTTTAATCCATAAAGAGATTTATTTAAACACAAAACTTGTGATTGTGATGAAGTATGATAACCTGGAGGAATAGTCATGTATACTTCTTCTTCAAGGTCCCCATGTAAAAAGGCGTTATTTACATCTAGCTGATGTAAGTACCAGTTATGAATAGCTGCCAAAGCTAATATTGATCTCACTTTGATCATCTTCACAATAGGTGAAAAAGTTTCTTGATAGTCAATCCCCTCACATTGCGTATAACCCTTTGCGACCATACAAGCCTTATATCGCTCAATGCTTCCATCAACCTTATGCTTCACTTTATAAACCCACTTGCATCCTATGCGAGTCTTTCTTGCCAGTAGGTTAGTGAGAGTCCAGGTCTTATTTTCCTCAAGTGCCCTAATTTCGACATCCATGGCATCACACCAATGTGCGACTTTAGAAGCTTCTTGAAAACTATGAGGCTCATGATGCATGGATAATACTAGTGTAAAGCATTTGTGAGATGGAGACAAACGATGATAAGATAGAACTGATGATAAGGGATACAATGTACTTGATGAGCAAGATTCATCCTTGAAGTGGTCTGCAGCATAACAATGAAAGTCCTTTAAATAACTAGCATGTTTCCTATTTCTGGTAAACCTTCATGGAATGAAAGGAATGTTGACAGGTGGTAGTGAGTGGTCTGCAGGATTGGAAAGGGTGTGGTCTACTAAGGGTGACTCATTGTGACGTGTGTCTGGCTCTATAGAAACTAAAATAGGAATTGCATCCATGGTAGGAAAAATCGAAGATGGAGTAATAAAATCTGCAGGAAGAGGACTTGATTGTGCTTGTGGATGATTATGCAAGTTTAGACCATTAAAGATGTTATCATGACATTCATACTCAGGTACAAGATTAGGGGTGTTATTGGAGTAAGAGTTGTGTCTGTGTGAGGCTGTTTATTGGATGCAAAGGGAAAGATGGTTTCATGAAAAATCACATTACGAGATACAAAAATTGTCTTTGAATGCAAGTCATATAACTTATAACCCTTAATGCCATAAGGATAGCCAATAAAAAATCATGTTTTTGCTCGAGGATCAAATTTTGATCTGTTTTGACTAAGTGTTGATGCATAACAAAGACAACCAAGAATATGTAATTGATCATATAAGGGTGGCATTCCAAATAACATTTCATACGGTGACTTGCCTTTTAAAACTGAAGATGGTGTTCTATTAATCAAATATGTAGCTGTAAGGATACAATCCCCCAAAAAATTTAAGGGTAAAGAAGCTTGAAACCTTAAGGCTCGAGCTACATTTAAAATTTTCATTCAACGATAGCATTTTGCTGAGCCGTTTCCACACAACTCAAACGACGGATAATTCCTTTTGATTGGAAAAACTCCTTCATATTAAATTCAGGACCATTATCTGACCTTAATACTTCGATTGTGGTTTCAAACTGAGTGGAAACTAATTGAACAAAATACTACAAAATGGACTGAATTTGAGGGTTTTGTGCCATAAGGAATGTCCATGTACTTCGAGTATAATCATCTACAATAGTCAAAAAATATAGAGAACCATCCATTGCACATGTGGAAAAAGGACCCCATATATCACAATGTATCATTTCAAAAGGTTTTGTTGTATGGATCGAACTTGGTTTGAATTATAACTTGTGTTGTTTTGCTAATGGGCATATGTGACAGGTATGAAGACTACCTTTATTTATGCTTGAAATGTCATTTTGTAACAAAGATAGTTTTGAACCAGAAAGGTGTCCCAAACGACAATGCCAAGGATCTTTTTTAAACAAATCAAAATTCATACAATTTATTGAATATGGTAAAAAAGAAGTAGCTATAGCAGATTCTGATTTTGGAAGGTCCTCAAATCCAGGTGACAGCAAGTAATAAAGTCCTTTAGTTGCTTTGCCCACTCCAATTATCTTCTTGCTCATAAGGTCCTGTATATAGCAGTGTGAAGGAGTAAAATACAGACATAATTGTGAGTTGGAAGTCAATTTGCTAACTGAAAGAAGATTGAAGTTAAATGCAGAGACACACAACACATCAGTTAAGCATAAATCATTAGAAAGCTTGACAGTAGCAATATGAGTAGACTCAACCTTTTGTCCATTCGGTAGTTGAACACTAGATGTAATACGAGAGTAGGTATGAATCATAGATGCCACCGAATGTATGATGTGATCAGTACCTCCCATATCAATGATCCAATGGCTGATTATATCAAATTGAAAAATAGAAAAGACAATAGGCAAGGACCTAATACTTGAGATGGCATATGTGGTGTTGTTATTTACAACAAAGGCAGATGACAAAGATAAAGAGTTAAGAGCCTTGAGGAGACTCAGAAGCTGCTCACATTGCTCTGGAGTAAAAGGGTAAGAATTTGCTACACTAACTGAATCCTTATCAGCAATGACTTGATGAGCAGAAGCAATATATCTTGATGCCGATTTATTTTTGGTAAATTTATACTCCCCGGGGGGGGGGGTGTAACCATGTAGTTTATAACAGTTGTCAACTATGTGATTCTCATGACCACAATGAGAACATGGTCCCTTCTGCTTGTTATTTTTCTAATATCATTGTTGATGTGGATTTGAAGAGTAAGTCTTAGTCAACATTGCTACAGATTCAATGGAAGGCACATGCCCTGCAACAGCGCTTTGACGCTCTTCCTGGACAATTAATGCATACACCTTGCTGATTGAAGATAGAGGATCACTTAACAATATTTGTCCACGAATTTGTGAATATGTATCATTTAACCCCATAAGAAATTGCAGCACATAATCCTCATGAGATGATTTTCCACATGCACGTGCTCGACCACAAACACATTTCTTAGTAGCTATATAATTGGACAATTCATCCCACAAACCTTTGAGCCTAGTGAAATAGGTTGTCACGGTTAGATTGTTCTGCATCAAGTTGGAGATATCCTTCTTTAGTTGATAGAGATGTGGTCCATTTGATTGTTGAAATCGAACAGTAAGATCATCCCAAAAATCTTTTTCCGATTCATGGTAAAGAACACTTGACGCAATTTCTCTGGAAACAGCATTCAGGAGCCATGAAAGAATCATTGTATTACATTTTGACCAAGATGCAGACAAAAGATCTTCATTCTTAGGCTTAGCTATCGTACCATTTATAAAACCATATTTGTTTTTGGCTGATAAAGCCAATATTATAGCGACCTCCAGCTGGGATAATCATCAGGACCAAACAATTGCTGAGAAACCAGAAGTGAACCAGGATTTTCACCATGATGCATAAAATAAAGATTAGATGAATCAAATTCAGAGGATGACGTAGAGAAAGACATGATGAAAAGGAAACACCAGAAAGAAAGAAAATTGATAAGGAAACACAAGAAATAAAATTGATCAGCTGAATGTGATTTCATCAAGAAAGAAAACACAAGATTTCACGATTTGCAGTCTGCTGGCTCTGATACCATTTTACGATTGCAGAGTGAATGCTGAATGCAGAGAGATGAGTGAATGCTGCTCATTTTTCTTATTCAGCTTGCTGTACCCAAAAGGGATATATATACACATACAACTGAATAACAAACAACAGAATAACAGACTACTTATAACTGAATAACAAATAACTGAATGAAAATAACAATAAAACAAAACTGAATTTTAACAATAACAGAGCAGGAATTGTTGGAGCAGAAGTGCAGTGGCTGATGGTAGTCATACTGGAGAAACCAGATAACAGAGAAGATAACAGAATTCTAATTATATTTTTACATGTATATCTCCAAAAAAATAACAAAAACATCATTGCCTTGATGACTTGAAATATAATAGGAGAAAGGTAGCAGCAGAACGAACACATTTCGATAGATCCCATCCCACATCCAATCAGCTAACTAGCATCAGTAATTAGACGCAAACTAAACCTGATCAATAGATAGATTAAGAAGGTACCTGCAACCACCTCGCGAGCAAAAATTGAAATTTTAGGGCAAGTTCGACGATCGAGGGAGTAGTCGAGAGGAACGGTGAAGTGGTGATCGCGTAGCCGGAGCTCCGGCACTGAGTACCACTGTCCGACGACGTGTTCAAGTGAGGTGTCACCGCCATCTCCTGGACTGACAGTGACAGTACTTGTATTTGTCCCAGCCATTGCGGCGAAATTGACGGTTAAGCTCCGGCGAGCGCGGAAGTAGAGAGTTCGTGAGATTGGAGTTAGTAAGCTAGCGTCAGAGGGAAGCGAAGGATAGCCGACGGGAAGGAGTGGTTTTATCAAGGATGAGGTTGAAATGGTCAACTTGGTCCACCACATTTTGGAAGAGGCACTAAAACATATGACTGTAGGGATTGTATCAAACACTTCGAAAGGAATTGTTTTCATAGTAATAAAATATAAAATTCATTTTTTTGGCATTACAAAATAGGTATTAGTTATGAAATTGAAAGCCATTACAATTTATTTTTTTGGTACCTTTCTTGGACAAAACGTCATGACTTGTATCAATTTTATTGATTTGTATTGTTCATTCATTTATTAGAAGTTACACATTTCCCTTTTAAGCTAATGGTTTATTTGACGCCGTAACAAAGAAATAATGTTTATCTAATTTTTGAAAACTTGGTCAAGGAAGTTTGGTTAAGTGAAATGAAATATCACCTCAATATAAAGGTAGAAACTAAAAGTCTAATTATGAAATAAGTAAAGGAGTGTAACTTCTAATTATGAATAATAATAATAATAATAATAATAAAGGAGGATAACTCTTGAAATTAAGATTGTATCTCCTTCCATTTAGAGACACATGACATTAAAATACAAGGGTAGCTTAACTATAAAAGCAGGACTCTTTGGGGGAGCAACGTAGGACTACTTGAACTCATTTTTTATACTATTGCCTTCTTATTGTCACCTATTCCATTTTAACTTAACATTGGAGAGGTTTTTTGAAGCATACCCCAAGCCCTCCATGTTTCTTCATTTTTTTTTATGTAAGTGACCAAGACTGGAAATTCAATTTGGTGAATTTTGGTAATAATAGTTTGGCACACCAAGTAGGAAAGGGAAAAGGCTTTTTTATTCCAAAATCATGTCAAACTCGCACAACATTCCAATTTTAGTCACTTAGAGGGAAACTATCCCTATTGTCAACACTCTCCCCATAGACTAGTGGCCACCCTAGTTCCCATGGAACAATTCTTAGCCTTTTAAAGGCTAATTAAGGCTATGCTTGGAGCGATCTCATAATAAAAAGGGATCTCTTTGGCAATACAAAGTCAATTAGCACCTCCATCTCTTGCTCCATGGGTAAAAGGCAAGAGAGTTGCACCACCCACACATCCTAAACAAATTCTAAACACTCATTCAAGACAAATTCGAAAAGTAACAAGCATAGAAGATATTGATAGTGTGAATATAAATGAACCTCATTGTTTGGCATATAATAAAAAGTAAAAAAAATAATAATAATAAAAATTAAAAAGAAAGAAAGAAAGATAGATAGATAGATAGATGATTTGGATGGCAGTAGGCGCCATTTCATGTCCTATGCCTCATCCACCACTAACAAGGCAAGATAAGTTGAGTCACCCCTTCTTAATCCCTTTTAGAGTTTTATGATAAAAAGGAACTTTTTGCATGCTTTCTTTGTGTCATAGTTTGCACCGTGCAAAGGTGATTTCCCATCAAGAAAAGGGAACCAATTGATGGTGTTGTAATATGTAGCTCATATATTGAGTGGAACACATGTACGGAGAAAACGTGGTGGAAAAATAAAGAAGATAGTTTGCAGGACTAAACCGTCGACGATTTACTTGAAACTGTTGACAGTTTTATTAGATTCAGAAGAAATAGTCGATTGTTTTGCATAGCTACATCGATGGTTTGGTCTCGGTATTAAATCATCAATGGTTTGTCTGCTCGATTACTCAGCGCTAGTTTTCGAATTTTGAATTGGGAAGTTGAATACATTGGGTTTCAGGGAGAAAACCTCTGAAAGGGTTATATATACATGTTGTATATTATAATCCACAAGTCTTTTGATAGACGATAATGAAAAATCAATATTATTTGCTCTTGTGGATGTAGGCATTGCTAAACCACATAATTCTTCATGTCATTGTTTTATTACTTTCATATAATATGCATAATTTTGTTTTTCTGTATATTTCACTGTTAGTTGTTGTGTTCTAAGATTGTTTTCTGTTGCGCATTCATTTGCACAATAAATTGGTATTAGAGCCTTAGGTTATAATGGCTTCTAAAATTTATTCTACAAAGTTTTGACGTTGTTAAGTTCGATAGAGTAGAAAATTTCGGACTATGGCAAAGGAGGGTTAAAGATCTATTAGTGTAGCAAGGCATGGTGAAGGCATTATACGGAAATCAACCAAAAGGCATGGACGAAACAAGTTAGAAGGAATTGGAAGCGAAGGTTGTGGCGACTATCAGGCTTTGTCTGGCTGATGACGTGTTGTATCATGTCATGGATAAGGAATCTTTGGTGGTTGTTTGGTAGAAACTGGAAAGCCAATATATGTCCAAGTCTTTAACGAACAAATTGTATCTTAAGCATAAATTGTATTGGCTTAAGATGGTGGACAGTTCAAACTTGAACCAACACATCAATGTATTCAATCAGATTATATATAAGTGATTTGATGCGGGTTGATATGAAATTCAAGGAAAAAGACAAAGCGTTAATGCTATTGAATTCCCTACATACATCTCATACGTATGAAAATCTGGTTACAACTCTAACATGGGGAAAATAAACCCTAAATTTGGAAGAGGTACAAGTGCTTTGTTGGATTTTCATCAAAGAAAGAAAGCCAGCCATGAGATTTCACAAGGTGAAGGGCTTGTAATGAAGGGTAACCAAGAACATGAGAGAAGCAAATTCCAGAGCTAATCAAGTAATAATGAGTCTCAGTCACAGTCCAAGAAGAAGAAGGACATAGGATGTTTTAAGTGTGGGAAAAAGGGGCACATAAAGCCAGAGTGTTAGGAAAGGAAGAAAGAAAATGCAGAAAATCAAGAGGGTTCTTCAAAATCGGCGAATGTAGTGGAAGATAAGGAGACTTGGAGAGCAATGACGGTAATATGCTTTCTATTTCATCGGGTTTTGATCGCCTTAAGGTTTCTTGAATCTGAGATTTGGTGTGCTCTAATCACATAACACAAAATAAAGATTGGTTCAGCACCTATAGGTCAGTTAATTCTAGTTCTGTTCTGATGGGAAATTATGCTTCATGCAAAATTGTTGGAATAGGAAACTTCAAGATTAAAATGTTTGATGGTTTTGTGAGAATATTATGTGATGTTAAACACATACCGGATCTACGAAAGAATTTAATTTCATTGGGCACTTTGGTTTGTAACAGGTTTAGTTACAAGTCTGAAAGTGGGGTAATGAAGGTGTGTAAGGTGTTCTAATAGTGATGAAGAGACAAAAGTTAGCAGGTAATATCAATGCATTGTTGGGTACTATAGTTATAGGTGGAGTTGCAGCTGCAGATTATGATTTAGATAATACTGTTTTGTGGCATATGTGGCTAGGGCATATGGGTGAGCGTGGGATGAAGGAACTTCATAAGAGAATCTTTTGAAGGGTGTTAAAACATGCAGGCTAAATTTCTATAAGTATTGTATTATTGAGAAATAGAATAGGGTGCAGTTCAAAACAACCCCTCGCAAAATGGAGGGTATTCTTGACTACATTCATTCAGATGTTTGGGGGCTGGTGAGGGTAGCATCACGAGGTAGACATAAGTACTTCGTGAGTTGTATTGATGATTACTTACGAAAGGTTTGAGAGTACTTCATGTGGCACAAATCAGAGACTTTTTTTAGGTTTAAATTGTGGAAAGCTGAGGTGGAAAACCATACTAGGAGGAGGATTAAATTGTCTTAGGTCAGACAATGGAACTGAGTATGTTGATTCAAGGTTCATGGGGTTGTGGGAGCAATATGGAATAAGGAGATATTTTATAGTACGTAGGACACCACAACATAATGGTGTGGCAGAAAGGATGAATCGATCTGTAGCTAAAATGGCTCAATGTCTCAGGCTGAATGTAGGACTTGCAAAGAACTTCTGGGCTGAGGTAGTGAGTATGATGTGTTTTTTGGTTAACCGATGCCAAAGGCATCACTAGATGGGAAAATTGCAGAGGAGGTATGGAAAGGTAATGTAGTAGATTACTCCGATCTGAGAGTGTTTAGATGTCCAACCTATGTACACATTTCTAGTAAGGAGATATCAAAGCTTGATGCAAAGTATAGACTTTGCATTTTTCTGAGGTATCAAAAAGATGTGAAAGGGTTCAAGTTGTGGGATCCAAAGGCAAACAAGGTGGTGATCAGTAAAGACGTGGTTTTTGATGAAAAAATCATGTTGCAATGTACTCATGAGGAAGAAGAAAAGAAATAGGTGCTAAAAAACTAGAGTAGAAATGAGCATGTTGTGTAGGTGGAGTTAGAGATTCATGGCAGTGATGAAAATGTTCAGAATGTAGGGAGTTCCAGTTCGAGAAACTAGTAGGATCATAGTATCGCTATTGTTAGCTTTACCGTGATCCCAAGAGGGGGGGCGAATTGGTATTTTTAAATTTAATCCCTAGGTGAATGTTCTAACACCAGTATGTTCACAACCTTAAGAACAATCTAGTGCAAGTAAAGTAAATATACCTGAATTTAAATAAAACAATTTAATTAATGCCACATGCACCAGAAAGCAGTAAAGTAAAAGTGACACACATAGATGTTATCGAGGTTTGGCCAATTGCCTACGTCCCCGCCTTGGCTAACCAGCACAAGGATTACCACTATAACTTGCTTACTTAAACGGGTGGAGCGGCACCTATACAAATCAGGTCAATTCAAGGGTTGACCTCAACCAATACATACAATCCTTACCAAGCTGGATTACCGCCCGCCACACCTGAAAAACACTCAGATTTTACAATCAAATGGTACAACAGATAAGTGTTTTCACGTAAAATAGATTTGTACCCAAATGCGCACAATCACATACACATCAATAGATTGGATATAGTGTAAGCTCAGTGATGCTAGTTTTGTTCAATCATTACTCAATACAGTATACTCAATATGAAGCTTAAGAGTATTCAATGCAGTATAATCAGTATGATACACAATCTTATTCAACACAAGCAAAGTCTTGGAATCTAAACAAGATATTTCAGTAGCACATCAATATTCCAAGCATACTGAATAGATAATCAAAGTAGTTCCAAAAGGATTTTCCTCAATGAAGGAAGCACAACACTAGTTTGAACAGTCCCTTTCGAGGGGTTTGGACGCCTGAGGAAGATGTGTGCATTTAGGGTTCGGTCACCCGAGGGCAGGTTAACATTTTAACTTTCAAGGTTAGGGCGCCAGAGGAGTTTTGTACTCCAAAGGTTTGGTCGCCCAACTCCTCTTAACTTGCTTGGATTTGTCCAATTTTAAGCATAATTATAACACACTCATGTATTTCATGCTATATGTGTGAGTGTTGGAGCCTAGGGTCTTGCTAGGGTCTAACTGAGCTTACTCTATATCCTATATGTATGATGTGCAGGTGATAAACATACAACCACGGCCTAGGTTACTATTACAGACTCATATAAATTATTACAGACTGATATGAATTACAATTACAAAAACAAGTCTTCGTAGTCTTCTTATTTCTTCAAGTGTCCTTCTTTGAGATACTTATTTGAACCTGCACAAGTATTTGACAATCATTAAATATCAGTATTTGTCATTATCAAAACCGAGTGCGACCTATGAGGTCAGCAGCTATACACAGACCCAGATGCACTATCAGGCCACCGCCCAGATATGGATTTGATGATCCTGTGTCATATGCTCTCATTACCAGTTGCAAGGATCCTACTACTTTTCAAAAGGTGGTGCATAACCAAGATAAAAGAAGATAGATGGGTGTTATGGTAGAGGAAATAGAGTTATTGCATAAGAACCATACGTTGGAGTTGGTGGAGCTTCCAGAAAGGAAGAGGGTGATAGGATGCAAGTGGGTGTGTGATAACCCCAAAAAGGGCTATACAAGATTAGTGGGGTGATTCCCAAAAAAAATCGAATTTATTAAAAAAAAAAAGAGAAAAAATAATAATTAAAATTTTTTTTATGTTTATTGATAAAAAATATATTATTATTAATATTAATTAATTAATTAATTAATTAATTATTATTATTATTATTATTATTATTATTATTATTATTATTATTATTATTAACATCCTGAAGCTTCAAAGAAGCTTCAGCATTTCTTCTTCACCTGCGCAGAAGAGACAATCCCCCCTAAACTCTCTCTCTCTCTCTCTCTCTCTCTCTCTCTCTCTCTCTCTCTCTCTCTCTCTCTCTCTCTCTCTCTCTCTCTCTCTCTCTCTCTCTCTCACCTCATTTTTCCCGATAAATACTCGCCTGATCAGAAATCAGATGATACCGCTGGACTCCATTTTCCATCACCGTCATTTTTACTGGAGTGGATCGATGGTAGGAGCAGCGTAGACGTATCTCTTGGGGTAAGCCAATTTCTCCCTTTTTCTTTAATTTCTTGCAAATTATAAGTCAGATTGATAAATGGACACCACCACGAGAATCTAGAGATGATTCTCTACAAGTCTAATAGGACGAAATTCTCGTGGGGTCGTCGTAGGCATAACCCCAAAATTAGGGTACGGGGGTTATTAAGGGACTTATTTTTAATTAATTAGTATTAATTTAGAAATGCTAAAATATTGAGCATCTGGAGTTGAAGTAGAATTTTCAGAATTTAGGGCTCGGGTGAGCGCCGCGGGTATAATTTTGGAACCCGTAAGCAAAATTCAGAAAAATTAAGTGGGGTTGTCAAATATTGGTTTAAATGTTAATTTGAGGTATATGGAGCCTAAGAAAGGTTATATGAGTAGTATTTTGGGGAAATGAATTAATTAATCTGAGGAAATTGCAAATTGTAGGAGTTGAATTTCGAGCGCCAAGGGCGTATGATCTAGTTGCTAACGAGACCCTCTGTAAGCCAAGTAAGGGGAATAAATTTTAGCAGCATTTTTAGTATTACTGTTTAAATTAATATGTAAAAATAAGCATATGGTGTTTTGCCTGAAAATGATTATGATATAAATATTAGATAAATTGTGTGGCATGTGAGTAATATTAAATTGTGAATATTAAATGAAAACTATGTGGTATATGACTTATATTGAAAAAAGTGAAATATAACGATAAGTAATTTCTAAGAAAATATTGATATGAGAATTATCGTTGTGATTAGTGGAAAATAATGGAATGTAGTATTTATATGTTAGTAGAAATGATTTGCATGAAAAATGAGATTTTACGAATTACTGATATGAGTATTTTAAGAAATATTGAAATACGTGAAACACGATATTTATTATTATGAGATGATGTAATGTGCACAGAAAATAATGAGAATATTTATGTTGAACTGAATTGAGATATACTAATATATGATTGATGATACACCAATACCGCATAATAATTGCGAGTAGGTGGTATTCTTTTTCTACTGATGCCGTTGGGGAGGTATGCTCAGTATGGAGATTGTGTGTGTGTGTGAAATTCCTACCGATGCTGTTGGGGAGGTATGCTCAGTATGGAGATTGTATGTGTGTGTGTTTGTGAAATTCCTACTCATGTTTTTGGGGAGGTATGCTTGTTGGCCTTACAAGGCTTAAAATTTTGTTATCGTATTTTGATGCTAACAAATAAGTGGAATTTAATATATTTGTGTGAGTAATGATATTTCAGGGCTCATATATGAGAAAGCAAGGTCAAAATGCTTACAAGGATCAAATGAAACTTAAAAGAGTCAAAACATGGATTTAAAGATGATATATGAAATCTTGAAGAATATGAGGACATGAATGAGTTGTTGAAAGTTAAGGTACATTAAAGTCAAAAGAGCCAAAGAAAGGCAAAGTGAGAAATCTCAAAGAATATGGAATTTTGAAGAAAAGATGGACTCAATCTAAGGACAAAGCATGAAGACTCAAGAACTTAGAATGTTAATATCTTAGAAGTCTCATGTAAGTGCTTTAATGTTTAAAATATCATTTGAAATATTTTGAAGCTCTTAGATTAACTTCTTGGACCTAAATACCTTTTAAAATATCTGTAAAATAATTTTATAAAGTCAAAAATTATTTTAAAAAGGTTAGAGTCATTTTTGGAATGAAAAACATCAAAAAGAGTTTTTCCATTTGCTGTCAGTTTTTATATAGCCGCATTGAGGTGAATTTTTCTCTATCCAAAAATCATTATTTTAAAAATTTGTCAACATGAAAGTTGTAGGATTTTCTCTTAACTTTCGTTTGATACCAAGATCACCTAATTTTGAGTTATAAATAAAAAGTTATGGCTAAAACACTGAAGTGGGGTTACTGTTGTCAGTCAGCTGAACACTGTTCACGGGAGGGACTTCAGATGACTAAACAGATGACCTCAGACGTTTGAAGATTTTCTGGATAGAATATACAGAAGGAAGTAGCAGTTTAGACGACTGAACTTGCGACTTCAGTCATCTGAACTTGCGACGTCAGATGACTGAACCCTACTTCAGACGTCTGACCCTGTATCTAGCTCTATTTTAAAGGGGTTTAAAGAACTTCAGATGACTCAACTTGAACCTTCAGTCATCTGAACACTGTTCAACGAAAAAAAAATTTAAATTCGAATGTTTTAAAATATAGCCGTTTGAACTCCAAACTTTCTAAAATTTTGGGAAACACTTTATGGAAACTTTTGCAACATGGAAATAAGTTTGAAAGCCTATAAATACATGGTTTTACAAATCAAAACTTATCCAAGAATTGAAAAATCTGCTTATAAAGCTGAAAGTATTCTTGTTCTTCAAGGCTCTCTTGTTCACTCATTAAAAAATTATTTTGTTGAGAATTCTGAAGTGCTGATCCTTCTTTCTCTGAGTTCCTACTGTTAATCCTCTTCTAAGAAGGATATTGGTGAATTCTACACTTGAGTTTCATTATATTTCAGATTAATATTTTACATTCAAAGTATATAATGTTGAAATTGTACTAACTTGCTCTTTGAGAGAGTATACTTGTACGCAGATTATATCTTGTTTCTTGTAGTTCTTTGATGTTCCAATGGTTGTTTGGATCGTTGGCTAAGCAAGGAAATATTGCTTAGAGAGGTGGGCTCTAGCCTATGTAAGGAGTGACCGAACGAGGGAATATCATTTGGAGAAGGCGGGCTTTAGCCTTAACCAAGGAGTGTTGTAATCGGTATTGTTCCACCCATCAACGGAACTGAAATAGTGAATCCTTTAGTGGTTTGCCAAAGGCGAGGACGTAAGCTGGGTATAAGCCGAATCTCGTAAAAATCTCCGTCTCATTCTCTCTTTCCCTTACTCTTTATTTTTAGCATATTTAAATTGTGTGGATGGTTTAAAATTTGAAAATCATATAAACTACATATATTTGGAAATCAAACAAACTTAAGGTTTAATTTTGATTTGAGTTGCGGAAATCGAAAGAGAGTACGTTGGTTACATCATATCTTGCGGAAACCTTACGGGAGTACGTTACCTGGTTAACATCTCAAAAATAAATTTACCAAGAGTTTATTTGAGTTCTAAATATTTGGAAAGAGTGATTTGATTCATCTATACAGGGCTTTACATCAGCAAGCATAAATTCTCATTCACGACAGGGCTTGGTTCAAATTTGGCAAATATAAACAAACAACCATCTTGAATTGTTATATTACCAAAGTGCTGAATATCTTATATCTTGGTGTGGTTGTTTGTTGTTTAACTTGTACTTGGCAAGTAAATTGATTGTTTGACTTGAAGATATTGTTTAATTAATTGGTTGTTTAATTGTGTTGTTGATTGGATAAAAGAACTAAGTTCTTGATTGATTAAAGAATTAAACAAATAAGTCAAGAATTGGTTAAAAGAAATAAAGGAAGTTTAAGGTATCTCAAAAGGAATTAAAAGAAATTTTTTAAAAGCTAATTCACCCCCCCCTCTTGGGAAGCTATTCCTGATTTCAATGCTCAGTATGGAGATTTTGTGTGTGAAATTCCTACTGATGTCGTTGGGGAGGTATGCTCAGTATGGAGATTTTGTGTGTGAAATTCCTATTAATGTCGTTGGGGAGTTATGCTCAGTATGGAGATTGTGTGCGTGAAATTCCTACTGATGCCATTGGGGAGGTATGCTCAGTATGAAGATTGTGTGTGTGAAATTCCTACTGATGCCATTGGGAAGGTATGCTCAGTAAGGAAATTGCGTGTGTGAAATTCCTACCGATGCCGTTGGAGAGGTATGCTCAGTACGAAGATTGTGTGTGTGAAATTCTTACTGATGCTGTAAAAACCCCAAAAATAGAGATATAAAAAAAAATTAGTGGATTTGTAAAAACCCCAAAAAGATATATAAAAGATTAGTGGATTGATTTCCAAAAAATAAAATAAAATAATAAAATAAAATAAAATAAAATAAAATAAAATAAAAAATAAAAAAATAAATAAAAATTTAAAAAAATTAATTAATTAATTAATTAATCGGACTTAAAAAAATTTAATTAATTAAAATCTATTTTTATTTTGTTAATAAAATATATTATTATAAATATTAGTTAAATATATTATTATTATTATTATTATTATTATTATTATTATTATTATTATATATGGTAACCACCTTACAACCCCCCCCCCACCTTTTTCTTCTTCTTCTTCTTCTTCTTCTTCTTCTTCTTTTCTTTTCTTTTCTTTTTCCTGCGTGCAGGAACTCTCAGGAACCTTCTCTCTCTCCTCACGTTCTCTCTCCCTCTCTCCTCGATTTCGTGACGGATTTTCGCCCGATCGAAAATTCAAAAATACCACTAGACTCCATTCGCCGCTGCCGTCATTTTTACCGGAGCAGATCGATCGTAGGAGCGGCGTAAGCGTATTCCCTGGGGTAAGTCATTTACCCTTTTTTCTTTAATTTCTTACAAAATATAAGCTCAATTGATGAACGGACACCACCATGAGAATCTAGAGATGATTCTCTACAAGTCTAGTGGGACGGAATTCTCGTAGGGGTGTCGGGTCAAAACTCTAAATTTGGGGTGCAGCGATTATTAAGAGGCTTATTTTTAATTAATTAGCATTAATTTAGAAATGCTAAAATATTGAGCATTTTGGGTTGAAGTAGGATTTCTGGAATTTAGGACCCGAGTGAGCACCGCAGGTGTAATTTTATAACCCACAGATAAAATCCAGAAAATTAAGTGGGGATGTTAAATAATAGTTTAAATATTAATTTGAGGTATATGGAGTCAAGGGAAGGCTAGATGGGTATTATTTTGGAGAAATAGATTAATTAATTTGGGAAAAATGTAAATTGCAGGAGTTGAATTTCAGACGCCAAGGGCGTAGAATTTGGGATTCTAGGGAGACTCTCAGGAAGTCAGGTAAGGGGAATAAATTATAGCAGTGTTTTTAGAGTTATTATTTGAATGAATATGTGAAATTGAGCATATGATATTTTGTCTGAAAATTATTATGATATAAATATCAGATAAATTGTGTGGCATTTGAGTAATTGTAAACTGTGATATTTTGGAGTGTAAAATATAATAATGTGTAATTTCTGAGAAAATATTGAAATGAGAATTACTGATCTGATTAGTGAAAAATAATGTAATATGGTATTATTATATGAGTAGAAATGTTTTGCCTGGAAAATGGGATTTTGTGAATTATTGATATTGGAAAATAATGAAATGTGGTATTTATTTGTGAGTGGAAATCATTTGCATGAGAAATGAGTGTTTTGGGAAAATGTGAAAAATACATGAAATATGATATATGATATTACGAGATGATGAAATGTGCACAGAAAATGATGAGAATATTTATATTGAACTGAATTGTGATATACTGGAATATAATTGATAAGATGCCAATACCGCATAATGATTGCGGGTATGTGGTGGTAAACCCTGTTGGATGGTTATGATATTTAGCACGGTACCGTTGCGAGTGGTGTTAGTGCAACCACACGAACTCTTGGAGCATGTGGCATGACAGTCGACTGTGCCATTGTGTAGGGTTGTTGGGCCCCCTGAGTCCGGATCAGGGTATTAGGCTGGCCAATCATACTACAGACGCAATATGTGATATGATATTTGATCTAACCGGGTCGGCCAACCGCTGTTAGATCCAGCCTTCGGGCCGCACAACCTTGACCATGCGGGGAAGCATGGCGTGTATAGAAAGATCCTCAGGGTGGCCATGAGTTACAGACGTGATGTTGGTATTTGATACCGAGGATACTCATGAGCCGGAAAGTAAAGTGGAAATGAAAAGTGAAAGAATGATAAAATTGACTAAAATGAGAAATGAAAGAAAGAATGGAAATTGAGAAATAAAGAATGATAAAATTGAGAAATGGAACAGTGTGAGTTAATAATATAAATAATTAAGGCGAAGTGAAACTCTCCTCCTGAGGGCTTACTGAGTAAGGTGAGTGCCCTGATGGGTATCAGATGTGGCTATACCCGGCTGCATGACGTGTTAGGGCACAGGGAAGCTACCTGTATGGGCGGGTAATCTTCCCTATTCTCAGGAACTTCGCGTGTAAGTATGTGTTGGAAATCATTGAATTTGATAAATGATTTTTAAGCTTATAAAAGCTTGTGTTGTATATCTATATGATTATGTGTGTGTGAATATCAGTGTATTTTCTCAAATGAAATGGTGATTTGAAAAGTAAAGTGTATTATAATTGTACTCATTTGGCCACACATTGTAAATAATTTATTCCTTCTTACTGAGATGTGTCTCACCCAAATTATCTAAATTTTTCAGGGAACAGAGATAGGCCAGGTGGTAGAACTCCGTGATCATAGGGAGCTGGGACCCTGAGATACAGGGTGAGTTTTGACTAGGGAGGGGTGGTTTCCTAGGATTGTATTATTTTTGGGTATGAGATAGTGTTGTGTATTTATGTATGTTGATACTCTGGGTATTGTATTCTGACTTATGTGTATATACTGGCTTCCGCTGTTAGGTTGTTTAATAAAATACTTTTTACCTGGTATCCAATGCGGGTCGGGTCGTATGAATGGTACTAGGATTGTTGACGTGGCCGATTTGTGGATGTTGTGGATTTATGACGTGATTATTTATTTATTAAAAGAAAAAAAAATTATACGAAAATCGGGGCGTCACAGTTTGGTATCAAAGCCTAGGTTGCTAGGTTCTGTAGACTTTAGTAGATAGCGGAATACAATACCAGAGTATAGGAGTGGATTTTGAGAGAAATAGGAGATGGGTAGATTGAAATGTGAGTTAGTGGTTATTAGAGGATGAGGTGAGAATTTAGGATTCTATCTTGCGGCCTAGAGGCAGGAGTACCGAGGTTGTTTCTGTGTTTTTCCTGGGGTGACGATTTCAGGAAAACCATGGATACTATCGCTGGGTCTTGTTTCTGAGTGGTAGGACTGAATCTTAAATAGGGATTAAAGATGTGGATAGAAGAATAATTTATGAGTTATTGTAGTGTATGGGTTGCGTGATAGTGATTGTATGCTATGATTAGTTGTTTCCTTTGCAGAATGGATCGGGGAAACAGTAACACGAATGCAGAAGGTGATGGAGCAGGACCTTCTAGTATGGGTGGTACAGACCCTGACGCAGTGTTACGTAGCGTCCCTCAGCAGGTGATGGCTGAGATGGCTAGGAGCTCGGGGGAGCGAAGCTGCACGATCGAGCAGTTCACACGTATGCGACCCCCATCTTTTGCTGGAGGAGTGGACCCATTGGTAGCAGAGAATTGGGTTCAGGACATAGAAGACATTCTGGCAGTCCTATCGTGTACAGATGAGCAGAAAGTATTATTTGCTACCTTTAAATTGACCGGGGAGGCAAAGCACTGGTGGAGGTCAGTGAGAGTACTAGAGGAGCAGAGGCTTGACCCTGTAGTGATGACGTGGAGTCGCTTCAGGGAGATTTTCTTCGAGGAGTACTTTCCCGCTACAGTTAGGAGTGCAAAGGTGTCGGAGTTTCTATATCTGATGCAGGGGTCTATGACGATGCAGCAGTACGCAGCGATGTTTGTTCAGCTGTCCCGCTTTGCCCCGTATATGGTGCCAGATGAGGAGAGGAAGGCGAGGAAGTTTGAGAAGGGCTTGAGGCAGAACCTGTATGAGCAGGTGGTAGGTTTCCGAGCTCAGACTTTCTCGGAGATAGTGGATAGGGCTGCGGTGATTGAAAGCAGCATACAGCGAGGTGCAGCAGCCCAGAGCCAGAGGAAGAGGCCTGCACCTTCTGATTTTTCAGGCAGGGCCCAATCGTGGGCCATGGAGGAGATATGATACCGAAGGAGGACGACGACAGGGAGGAGGAGAGCGAGCAGTACAGGGTAGACAGATGCTCCCTACATATCCCAGATGTTTGAGGAGGCACCCAAGAGAGTGTCGAGCGAGAGAGGTGGTCTGCTATCAGTGCCACCAGCCTGGGCATATCTCGAGAAACTGCCAGGCACCACCAGCGGTAGTAACTGCTTCTCGACCATATAGAGGAGGCTACCAGGCACCTCGAGGTGGACAGCAGAGGAATACTGCGCCGGCTCGAGTTTATGCACTGACGCCTGGAGATGCTGAGGCGGCGGGAGATGTGGTGACAGGTACGGTTTCAATATTATCATTTAAAGCTACCATTTTATTTGATTCTGGGGCGACGCATTCATTTATCGCTCGAGATTATGTAAAATTGTGTGGGTTTGAGCCTCAGCAGTTAGAAATTAGTTTGTCTGTTGCTACGCCGACTGGGGCCGTAGGGGTATGTAGAAAGGTACTCAGGGACTGTCCAATGGATATTCAGGGGAGGTTTTTGTTGGCTAATCTGGTGGTTTTAGACATGCATGGGTTTGAGGTAATCTTGGGCATGGATTGGCTAGCTGCCCACTATGCTAGCATTGATTGCCATCAGAGAGTGGTAGTGTTTAGACCTCCAGAGGGATAGGAGTACAAATTTGTGGGATCACGTGTGCGCACCCCACCTCAGTTATTATCTACTATTCAGGCGTGTAGATTTCTATCAGAAGGTTGTCAGGGATATTTAGCCTATGTGAAGGCTGTATCAGAAGGGGAACTGAGGGTGGAGGATATCCCAGTGGTGAGAGATTTTCCCGATGTATTTCTAGAGGATTTGCCGGGACTACCTCCTGATCGTGAGGTAGAGTTTGTTATTGATCTGGTTCCGGGGACAGCGCCGATTTCGAAGGCGCCATATAGAATGGCACCGGCAGAGCTGAAAGAATTGAAAGAGCAGTTGCAGGAACTGTTAGATAAGGGGTTCATTCGGCCCAGTGTGTCGCCCTGGGGAGCATTGGTTTTATTTGTGAGGAAGAAGGATGGCTCGATGAGGTTGTGCATTGACTACCGGGAAATAAACAAAGTGACTATCAAGAATAAATACCCGCTTCCGCGTATCGATGATTTGTTTGACTAGTTATAGGGGACACAGATCTTCTCAAAGATAGACTTACGCTTCGGGTACCATCAGGTGAAAGTCAGGGTGGAGGATGTTTTGAAGACGGCATTCAGAACACGGTATGGTCACTATGAATTTCTAGTTATGCCGTTTGGGTTGACAAATGCTCCTGCAGTGTTTATGGACCTAATGAATAAGGTCTTTTACCAGTACTTGGATCAATTTGTGGTAATGTTTATTGATGATATACTAGTGTATTCAAAGAGCCCAGAGGAGCATGAGGAGCATCTGAATATAGTACTTCAGGTATTGCGAGAAAAGAAGCTTTATGCGAAGCTCAAGAAGTGTGAATTCTGGTTGGAACAGGTTACCTTCCTTGGACACGTCATATCCAAGGGTGGTATTTCTGTTGATCCAAGTAAGATTGAGGCGGCAGTAGATTGGGTACGACTAAAGAATGTGCACGAGATCAGGAGTTTCCTGGGATTGGCTGGGTACTACCGCAGGTTTGTTGAGGGCTTCTCTAGATTGTCAGGCCCACTTACCCGATTGACCAGGAAGGGAGCGAAGTTTGAGTGGTCTGATGAATGTGAACAGAGCTTCCAGGAGTTGAAGCAGCGACTCATCACTGCGCCTGTGTTGACGATTCCTTCAGGAGAAGAGGGGTTCGTAATTTATAGTGATGCGTCCCATAAAGGGCTCGGATGTGTGTTGATGCAGTAGGGGAGAGTGATTGCCTATGCCTCACGACAGTTGAAAGAATATGAGAAGAACTACCCTACCCATGATCTGGAGTTGGCGGCGATTGTTTACGCGTTGAAGATTTGGAGGCACTATCTATATGGGGGTAGGTGTGAGATATTTACTGACCATAAGAGTTTAAAGTATTTCTTCACGCAGAAGGAATTGAATATGAGGCAGAGGAGATGGCTGGAGCTAATAAAGGACTACGACTGCACTATCAGCTACCACCCAGGAAAGGCTAATGTGGTCGTTGATGCTTTGAGTCAGAAATCAGTGGAATCATCTGTATCTGCAGTGGAGATTCAGCATCCGATTCAGATGGATCTAGAGAGGCTCGATGTGGAGCTGGTAGAGGGCGATCACCAGGCGTTCATTGTTGACTTGGTTTTGTAGCCGACTCTACAGAAGAGGATTAAAGCAGCTCAGAGGAATGATGAAGAACTAGTAGAGCTTATGGGAAAGGTACAGGATGGTCAGGAACCAGAGTTCAGCATTTCAGTTGATGGAGCCCTGAGGTTCCATACCAGGTTATGTGTTCCTGCCGATCCTGAGATCAAGAAATTCATTCTGGAGGAAGCGCATCGGTCCTTATATACTCTACATCCAGGTAGCACTAAAATGTACAGGGATCTCCGAGAGTCCTTTTGGTGGAGCAATATGAAGAGGGAGATAGCTCAGTTTGTGGGTCAGTGTTTGACGTGCCAGCAAGTGAAGGCTGAGCATCAGAGACCGGCGGGATCGTTGCAGCCACTCCACATTCCCGAGTGGAAGTGGGAGCATATAGCGATGGATTTTGTCTCAGGATTACCGCCAGCATTGCATGGACAGGACGCTATTTAGGTAGTGGTGGATCGATTAACGAAGACTGCCCACTTTTTGCCGATCAGAGTTAGCTCCTCCATGGATAGATTGGCTGAGTTATACATCCAGGAGATAGTTAGACTCCATGGTGTCCCAGTGTCCATAGTTTCAGATAGAGACCCACGGTATCTCGTTTTTGGAAGAGTCTGCAAGAGGCCATGGGTTCTCAGTTGTCGTTCAGCACAGCTTTTCATCCTCAGACAGATGGACAAACAGAGAGGACGATACAAATTCTGGAGGATATGCTACAAGCATGTGTGTTGGACTTTGGAGGTCGTTGGATACAGTATTTGCCAATGGTTGAGTTTGCGTATAACAACAGCTATCAGGCCAGCATTGGGATGGCACCATATGAGGCACTGTATGGCAGGAGGTGCCGATCCCCATTGTACTGGGATGAGGTTGGTGAGAGACAGGTATTGGGGCCAAAGCTGATACAGCAGACTCAGGATAAAGTCAAACTCATCAGAGACAGGATCAGGACAGCGCAGAGCCGGCAGAAGAGTTATGCTGATACTCATCGGCGAGAATTGGAGTTTGACACAGGAGATCACATTTTCTTGAAGGTGGCACCGCTGAAAGGTGTTATGTGGTTCGGGAGGAAGGGTAAGCTGAGCCCTAGGTATATTGGACCATTCGAGATTCTTGAGAGAGTGGGTCCAATTGCCTATCGTTTGGCATTACCACCGATCCTATCTAGGATCCATGACGTATTCCATGTTTCTATGCTGAGGAAATACGTCCCAGACCCCTCCCATGTGATCAGATATGAGGTACTGGAGTTGGGTGATACTTTAGCTTATGAGGAAGTGCCAGTGCAGATTCTTGACTAGAAGGAACAGGAGCTACGCACGAAGAAGATTCCACTGGTAAAAGTTCTGTGGCGCAACCATGCCATTGAGGAGGCTTCCTGGGAACTAGAGGATCAGATGCGCCAGAGGTATCCGCACTTATTCAGTGGAGTTTAGTTAGTCAAGTGAATGGAATATTGTTGTAGTTTTTATTTGTATAGTGTAACGTAAGATAGATAGAGTTTTTAGTTCTGAAATGTGAATGGTTTTGGGAGAATTTTGAATGGTTATAATCTCCCAAAACCCTTATTGTAACCACGGTATTCCTCCGCCATAAGTGAGGGTAATTAATAAACAATGGAAGTGTTTTCGCTAAGGAAGGGAAACAGAGGAATGACAAATTTCGAGGACGAAATTTTTATAAGGAGGAGAGAATGTAAAAACCCCAAAAATAGAGATATAAAAAAAAATTAGTGGATTGATTTCCAAAAATTAATAAATAAATAAATAAATAAAAATAATAATAAATAAATAAATAAATAAAATTAGTGGATTGATTTCCAAAAATAAAAATAAAAATAAAAATAATAAAAATAATAAATAAATAATTCAATAATTCAATAATTTTTTAATTAATTAACTAATTAATTAATCGAATTTAAAAGAAAAAGAAAAAAAAATTTTAATTAAAATTTATTTTTTTATTAATAAAATATATTATTATTATATTAATTAAATATATTATTATTATTATTATTATTATTATTATTATTATTTCCTGAAGCCTGGAAGCTTCAGGCTTCTTTAAGACTTTTCTTCTTCTTCTTCTTCTTTTTCTTCTTCTTCTTTCTTTTCTTCTTTTATTTTACTTTTCCTGCGCGTGCAAGTTCATTCTCTCTCCTCTCATTCTCTCTCCCTCTCTCCTCGATTTCGTGACGGATTTTCGCCCGATTGAAAATCCAAAAATACCACTGGACTCCATTCGCCGCTGCCGTCATTTCTACCGGAGCGGATCAGTGGTAGGAGCGGCGTAAGCGTATTCCCTAGGTTAAGCCATTTCCCCCTTTTTCTTTAATTTCTTGCAAAATATAAGCCCAATTGACAAATGGACACCACCACGAGAATCTAGGGATGATTCTCTACAAGTCTAGTGGGACGGAATTGTCGTGGGGGTGTCGGGCCAAAACTTCAAATTTGGGGTGCGGCGATTATTAAGGGGCCTATTTTTAATTAATTAGCATTAATTTAGAAATGCTAAAATATTGAGCATTTTGGGTTGAAGTAGGATTTCTGGAATTTAGGACCCGAGTGAGCACCGCAGGTGTAATTTTATGACCCACAGACAAAATCCAGAAAATTAAGTGGGGATGTTAAATAATAGTTTAAATATTAATTTGAGGTATATGGAGTCTAGGGAAGGCTAGATGGGTATTATTTTAGAGAAATAGATTAATTAATTTGGGGAAAATGTAAATTGCAGGAGTTGAATTTCAGACGCCAAGGGCGTAGAATTTAGGATTCTAGGGAGACTCTCAGTAAGTCAGGTAAGGGGAATAAATTATAGCAGTGTTTTTAGAGTTATTATTTGAATGAATATGTGAAATTGAGCATATGATATTTTGTCTGAAAATTATTATGATATAAATATCAGATAAATTGTGTGGCATTTGAGTAATTGTAAATTGTGATATTTTGGAGTGTAAAATATAATAATGTGTAATTTCTGAGAAAATATTGAAATGAGAATTACTGATCTGATTAGTGAAAAATAATGTAATATGGTATTATTATATAAGTAGAAATGTTTTGCCTGGAAAATGGGATTTTGTGAATTATTGATATTAGAAAATAATGAAATGTGGTATTTATTTGTGAGTGGAAATTATTTGCATGAGAAATGAGTATTTTGGGAAAATGTGAAAAATACATGAAATATGATATATGATATTACGAGATGATGAAATGTGCACAGAAAATGATGAGAATATTTATATTGAACTGAATTGTGATATACTGGAATATATTTGATGAGATGCTAATACCGCATAATGATTGCGGGTATGTGGTGGTAAACCCTGTTGGATGGTTATGATATTTAGCAAGGTACCGTTGCGAGTGGTGTTAGTGCAACCACACGGACTCTTGGAGCGTGTGGCGTGACAGTCGACTGTGCCATTGTGTAGGGTTGTTGGGCCCCCTGAGTCCGGATCAGGGTATTAGGCCGGCCAGTCATACTACAAACGCGATATGTGATATGATATTTGATCTAACCGGGTCGGCCAACCGCGGTTAGATCCAGCCTTCGGGCCACACAACCTTGACCATGGAGGGAAGCATGGCGTGTATAGAAAGATCCTTAAGGTGGCCATGAGTTACAGACGCGATGTTGGTATTTGATACCGAGGATACTCATGAGCCGGAAAGTAAAGTGGAAATGAAAAGTGAAAGAATGATAAAATTGGCTAAAATGAGAAATGAAAGAAAGAATGGAAATTGAGAAATAAAGAATGATAAAATTGAGAAATGGAACAGTGTGAGTTAATAATATAAATAATTAAGGAGAAGTGAAACTCTCCGCCTGAGGGCTTACTGAGTAAGGTGAGTGCCCTGATGGGTATCAGATGTGGCTATACCCGGCTGCATAACGTGTTAGGGTAGAGGGAAGCTACCTATATGGGCAGGTAATCTTACATATTCTAAGGAACTTCGCATGTAAATATGTGTTGGAAATCATTGAATTTGATAAATGATTTTTAAGCTTATAAAAGCTTGTGTTGTATATTTATATGATTATGTGTATGTGAATATCAGTGTATTTTCTCAAATGAAATGGTGATTTGAAAAGTAAAGTGTATTATAATTGTACTTATTTGGCCACACACTATAAATAATTTATTCCTTCTTACTGAGATGTGTCTCACCCAAATTATCTAAATTTTTCAGGGAACAGAGATAGGCCTGGTGGTAGAGCTCGGTGATCATAGGGAGCTAGGACCCTGAGATATAGGGTGAGTTTTGACTAGGGAGGGGTGGTTTCCTAGGATTGTATTATTTTTGGGTGTGAGATAGTGTTGTGTATTTATGTATGTTGATACTCTGGGTATTGTATTCTGACTTATGTGTATATACTAGCTTTCGCTGTTAGGTTGTTTAATAAAATACTTTTTACCCTGTATCCAATGCGGGTCGGGTCGTATGAATGGTACTAGGATTGTTGATGTGGCCGATTTGTGGATGTTGTGGATTTATGACGTGATTATTTATTTATTAAAAGAAAAAAAAATTGTACGAAAATCGGGGCGTCACAGATGCTGTTGGGGTGGTATACTCAATATGGAAATTGTGTGAGTGAAATTCCTACTGATGCCGTTGGAGAGGTATGCTCACTATGGAAATTGTGTGCATGGAATTCCTATTGATGTCGTTGGGGAGAAATGCTCAGTATGGAAATTGTGTGGTGAAGTTCGTACTATGCCGTTGGGAAGGTATGCTCAATATGAAAACCGTGAATGAGTTGAGGGTTGGAATGAAATGTGATCTATTGTATTATGTAAAGTACGTAAATGTGAATTTATGTATACATAAATATGGAATGAGTTAGAATGTAAAATGATTATTAGATATGAAAGAGTGTGTGTTGTACAACATAAATAATGGAAGCGAAGTAAAACTCTCCGCCTGAGGGATTACTGAGTAAGGTGAGTGCCTTGATAGGTATCAGATGTGGCCATTCCTAGCAGCATAACGTGTTAGGGCAGAGGAAAGCTACCTGTATGGGCGGACAATCTTCCCTATTCTCAGGAACTTTGTGGGTAATTATGTGTGTTGAAAACGAATAAACTTGAGAAATGCTTTTAAAACTTATAAAAACTTGTGTTGTATATCTATATAATTATGAGAATGTGAATATCAGTGTATTTTCTCAGATGAAATGTTGTTTTGAAAAAAGATAAAGTATATTATAACTGAACTCATATGGCCACACACTACAAATAATTTATTCCTTCTTACTGAGATGTGTCTCACCCAAATAATCTAAATTTTTCAGGGAACAGAGATAGATCGGGTGATAGAGTTTCGTGATCATAGGGAGTTGGGATCCTGATATACAGGGTGAGTTTGGACTAGGGAGGTGTGATTCCCTAGGGTTGTATTGTTTTTGGATATAAGATAGTATTGTGTATTTTTGTATATTGATACTCTGGGTATTGTATTCTGAATGTTATAAATATACCGTCTTCCGTTGTTAGGTTGTATAAATAAAATAACTCTTTACCCGGTACCCAATACGGGTCGGGTCATCTGAATGGTAATAGGATTGTTGACGTGACCGATTTATGGATGTTATTGTTGATGAATGAATATTTATTTATTAGTGAAAAAAATTGGTACGAAAATCGGGGCGTTACAGGGTGTATGGGAAGAAAGAAGCGGTATCAGAAGAGGAAAGAGAGAAGTTCAAGGGTTGTTTTGTAGCAAAGGGTTACTTGCAAAAGAAATGAGTTGATTATGATGAAATCTTTTTTCCTGTGATTTGACACACTTCCATCAAGGTAGTGTTGGTATTGAGGGCACCTTATGATATGCATTTGGAGCAAATGCATGTAAAGATAGCATTTCTCCATGGTGATTTGGAAGAGTTAATTTACATGGTACAAGAAGAAGGGTTTAGCCAACTTGGACAGGACCACTTGGTTTGTAAATTAAAGAAGTCACTTTACGTGCTAAAGCAATCTTCGAGGCAGTGGTACAAACATTTTGACTCCTACATTATTTGGATAGGCTACAAGAGGTGTGAGTATGATTGTTGCATGTATTTTAGGAGTCTTGATGATATTTCTCTTATTTTTCTATTGTTTTATGTTTGTCGCGACGTCCCGGCGAGCGCGTGTGCCCCGGGCGGCGAAATTAAAAATCAATTTTAATATTTTCATGAAAAAATCATGGAAAAGGTCGGAGTCGCCACTAACCTTTAGTGTGGTTAGAACACATGATTACTACCCCGTTAGGGGTAGAATCGGTCTATGTTACCAGAGTTAGGCTCGGGAGTTCGGTTACGCGAGGGGAAGGTACAAGCACCCCCTACGCGCCCGTTCTTACGAACGGTACCTAATTAATTTGAAACAATCCCTAAGTTAATCAAATAAATCTTTAAATTACTCCTTTTTGTGAATTTATAAATACCTATGAAAAATAAATAAATAAATAAATATATACATATATTCCTTCAGAGCTTAGGGTACGTAATGCCCGAAGGCTCATACCCTCGCAATAAAATCATAGGGATTATAAAAATTAAAAATATTTAAATAATAAAAAAATATGTATAATAAAATAAAATAATAATAATCATTATAATAATGAACATAATAATAATAATAATAATAATAATAATAATAATAATAATAATAATAAATACCAATAGTAAAAATAATAATAATGGTACTAATGATAATAATAATAATAGTATTAATATTAATAGTAGTAATCCCGTAATAACAATAATAAATAATATTAATACGCACATATTAACAATAAATACATATTCTAAATATCATAATGGTAACATAATAATTTCACACATGATAATAATAATAACACACTATAAATAAAAGGTAATAATAATAATGTTCCTAATGGTACACACCTCTAATGTTCTATAAATATCTTTACACCCATATGGAAATAATTGGTAAAAGAGATAAACCAAATTTCAAATTAAAACATGGAAACCTATACACAAGTAAAGAAATAATGAAATTATGGAAACAAGGTATTGCTGAAAATAATAAATACAAAATGGTTGCCAAAATTAATACACAACCCTAACTACACAAATATTAAATACAGAGTGAGTACGATAATGACCAAAAACCCTAAGTACATAATTTATATGGAAGCAATTCCAACCCTAAAAGTACATCAAGATACAATAAATCAAAGTATGAGAATACAATAAATCCAAACAGGATATACAATGTTAAGAATATATAGTAATAAGGTAGCAATTTTAAATATACCCTAATATACAATATAATAACATAACCTCAAAATACCAAGGTTACCAAGATAAATGATATTGTGTACATTAAAATACTACAAATATGATAGTAATAAATATATAATATGTAACATCCATTATAATATTGAACATACCTTACAACTAACGTGCTAATTACACTAAAATACTAAACACAATATTACTAGATATATCAACATGCTAACCGTAACCAAAATATAAAATAAGCAAATCAACTATATAAACCTAAACATAATAATGAAACAATCTACCTAATAAACCCAATAATAGCATATAACAATAATAAAACAATAATAATGATACCAACCATATGTGAACAATAGAACATTAATACTAATAAAATCAATATGATAATTAATATAACAATAACATCCAAACCATACCGTAATTTTAATAATAGTAATATACAAACTAGTAATATAAGAAATAACGCAATCATGTAATTAATAATCATGTACAAACTACGTAATACTAATACTAATACAATTAATATAGTAATAACGCTAATATTAATAAACCAACTATATAATAATGTTACTAATACTAATACATAAACAATATGGCCATAACACTAAAATAATAACAATACAACCCATATAATGACAGCATTAAAAATGATATACAAGCGTATAATAATATTATTGATGGTAATATATAAATAATATAACAAAATTATTCATAATAATATTCACATGATAATAATACTAATACTAATAATATATAAATATTATTAACAATAATACACAAATAACAATACTGATAGAGTAGAGTCAATATAAAAATATATATATATATATATATATATGTATGTATGTATTAACAATAGCACTAAAATAAATATATATTTGTGTGTGTCCGGTGTACAGCAGTGTGTGCAGCAGAGTGACTTACAGCGGGGGCGGCTCGGATAGCCGCTGGCAGGCTAGGTGGCCTCGAGCTCGGGTGGATCTGGATGATTGCAGCAGGTTCTGGTGTTGCAGGGATGGCCGGAGGAACCAGTGGCCGTGAGTGGTATCACCGGAGTGTAGCAGTCTCCCGCAGGCTTCTCAGGCTCGTGGCGGCAGCAACAGGAGATTAAAGGTTCTGGAGTGGTTGCAGCACCGTCGGAGGATGGCTGTGAGCAGCGCCGGGTGCGGCCGTGGGTGTCTCGGTGCTGGCCGGAGCTTGCTGCGTGGGTGGTTTGCGACACCAGCAGCAGGGACGTCTGGGAAAGGCTCGTGGCAAGTCCCTGTGGCTATGGTGTGGACTACTGGTCTGTGGTTGGTCTTGAAGATGAGCGGGAATGTGTCTCGGGTTTGTTTTTTGGATCTGGCCGTGATGGATGGATGGGAGAATGATGGAGACGGCTGGGGGTAAGGCCGTGGGGGGGTTGCCAGGTGGGCTGTGCAGAGAGGGTGATGGGAGATGAGAGATGGAAGAAGTGAGAGAGTGAGGCTGTCTGGAGATGGGTAGAGGAAAAAAATGAAGAGCACGGCTTGAGTGCCGCTGCTGTGTCTTGCTCTTTCTCCCCCTTTGGGAATCTCCGCTGCTGTGTGTGCAGCGCCCCCCACCCCCCCCCCCTGTTTGAAGAGAAGAAAAGGTTTTTATGAGCAAAAATTAGAAACCCCCACATCTCCCCTTCCTTTTAGTTAGGTATTTTTTTTCTTTGGAAAATAATATATAATGAAAATATTATTAATATGGTAATAATAAATAAATAATAATAATAATAATAAGGTAAAAAGAATGATAATAATCTACTAATGCATTAAAAATCATCTTCAATACTAAAATGAACTAATAAATCAATATAATACCTAAAATACAAGTAAAAATAAAAATAACGATAAACTAATACTATAATATTACATAATACAACTAGGAAAATTATAATAATCTAATAAATAAATAATAAGAAAATCTAATACTATTAAAAATACTAATATAATAATAATGATATAAATATATTGGTATTTTTTTCTTTTTGGAAACATATATTGAGATAACTACTTATTATGGTAATAAGGAATAATAATCAAATAATAATAATAATAATAATAATAATAGGAAAAATAGCAAAATAATAATAATAGTAATAACAACAATAAATAACATCTACAAATAATAATAATATAATATAATAATACAATAATAATAATATAGTAATAATAGGATAAAAATTCTAATATAATGATAATATAATTAAAAATAATATTAATAATAATGAAACTAAGCAATAATCCATAATAAACTACACAATATCATAGAAGTAAAAAAATACAATAAAGGGTAATAATAATCATACTAATGACTACTAATAATAATAATAATAATAATAAATCAAATAAAATAATCCTCCTCCTCCTCCGCTTCCTGCCCTTCCTCCTCCTCCGCCTCCCCTCCCCCTCCCCCCCCCCTCCTCCCTCCTCCTCCCCTGCCCCTCCTCCTCCTCCTCGTCCTCCTCTCTTGGGCCCTTGGGCCCCCCTGGGGTGGTTGTCTACAAAGCTCCCGCGCCCCCTCTTTGTAGGCTTCGTCGCTTCAACGTCAAAGTAGGAACTTTCTCCTCGTTTTTTGTAGCAACAAGCCTGCAAAGATAAAAGACGTGATTTTGGACCGTACCCACTTGGTAACAAAGAGACCAAAATGATTTGTGAAAACGATTTGCATGTATGCTTGAGAGCACATGATGACTTGCGTCGAGTGTAGGAACTCGAGCTATAGTTCACGGAGTTGCACTTGCACCGGGTAGGAACCCAGCTATAGTTCACGAAGGGTGACTTGCACCGGTGTAGGAACCCGGCTATATTCACGTGCAACCCGAGCTATAGGTTACTTGCACGTGTAGGAACCCCAGGTGAATCAGGGTGTAGGAACCCGAGCTATAGTTCACAGACGGAGGGTGACTTGCACCGGGTGTAAAACCCGAGCTATAGTTCACGGAAGGGTGACTTGCACCGGGTGTAGGAACCCGAGCTATAGTTCACGGAGGGTGACTTGCACCGGGTGTAGGAACCCGAGCTATAGTTCACAGAAGGTGACATTGCACCGCGTGTAGGAACCCGAGCTATAGGGGGGTTGACTTGCACCGGGTGTAGGAACCCGAGCTATAGTTCAACGGAAGGGTTGACTTGCACCGGGTGTCGGAACCCGAACTATAGTTCACGAGGGGACTTGCACCGGGTGTAGGAACCCGAGCTATAGTTCACGGAGGGTGACTTGCACCGGGTGTAGGAACCCGAGCTATAGTTCACGGAGGGTGACTTGCACCGGGTGTAGGAACCCGAGCTATAGTTCACGGATGGTGACTTGCACCGGGTGTAGGAACCCGAGCTATAGTTCACGAAGGGTGACTTGCACCGGGTGTAGGAACCCGAGCTATAGTTCACGGAGGGTGACTTGCACCGGGTGTAGGAACCCGAGCTATAGTTCACAGGGTGACTTGCACCGGGTGTAGGAACCCGAGCTATAGTTCACGGAGGTGTGACTTCCACCGGGTGTAGGAACTTGAGCTATTGTTCATGGACGGTGACTTGCACCATGTGTAGGAACTCGAGCTATAGTTCACGAATGGTGACTTGCACCGGGTGTAGGAACCCGAGCTATAGTTCATGGAGGGTGACTTGCACCGGGTGTAGGAACCCGAGCTATAGTTCACGGAGGGTGACTTGCACCGGGTGTAGGAACCCGAGCTATAGTTCACGAGGGGTGACTTGCATCGGGTGTAGGAACCCGAGCTATAGTTCATGAGCTATAGTTCATCCGGAGGATGACTTGCACGGTAGGAACCCGAGCTATAGTTCATGAGGGGTGACTTGCATCGGGTGTAGGAACCCGAGCTATAGTTCATGGAGTAATAACTCAAACATTAGTGAGACAAAGGTCGTTTAGATAATGATCAAAAGAGATGCATGACAAGAGGGGTATGACTAGAATGCAGTAGTACATGTATGCTGTCTACTGTGGTGCCAGAACATGGGGATATGTTGCTACATGTTTTTATGCAATGCCTGAAATGTATGGTAATGAATGAAGGAAATGCCTGAATCTTTTCCCCTGGTGCGTCTGTGATCAATAACCTCATCTTTCATCTTGGCCATGCTTTTGATATTTGCCACATCTGTAACTGATCTTGGCTCAATTTTCTTAATTCACCCAATCATGGAGACGATTGACTTGGCTAAAAGGAAACTCACTAAAAAAATCTGCCTCAGTTGAATGGATCTACAACCAATATTAACCCTGTTTGCTTAATGCAATTGGATAGGGAGACAAGTTTTGACACGACAATTGCCTCATTGCAAATGCATCAGTAAAAGCTCTCAGTTTCATATGAAGGCCACAACCTCCTCAGATTCTGCCTTATTCATCGGTTGTACACCACATTTCCAAAGCTCTAAGTCATATTTGCTGATCATGCCTGAAACAGGAAGCATATTAGCGAACTCTTTTGATTACCCTATTCTTGAGACTATGAAAAAGGTTTTTTTTTTTTTTTTTTTTTTATAAATATCCAACCATGTAATTGTAACATCCCTTTGCTATATCAAAAGATCATATATGCAAGATGACTAGTTTACCAGACTTAAATGTCAGTTCAAAGGAAAAACTTTATACCAGTATTCAAAAAGTCGAAGCACATGAATGTTAAGTTGTCAAGCTTAATTCCCCTTTGACTGATTTTTTTTCTTTTTCGTCGATGACCCCAAACATTTCTCCCTCCTTTTGCCTTATTCCGTTGCGAACCCCTATAATTCTCAAGTTAAACTATTGCCTCAGGTTTAGTTCATGTTTTGATCTCAAGATGGTCTTTAAGACTTGGGACGAAACGTAGGCTTGGGGATATAGGTTTTCTGAAGAAGAGGGAAACTATGGCTCAAAAATCCCAACCCATAATGACATTCTCTGCCCCAGTTTAAGTTGAGGCACTTTGTTTTGGCTTTGACCGAACTTGTCTTTTGAACAAGCTGCCTACGTACCTTTTCAGGATCAGGTCATTACGTAGTTCAGACTCAATCATTGAGTCTGACAAATCATTAGAGACAACAATGTATACCAATCTGGTTAGGTCTTTTATTTGGACTGTAATATAGGCTAGGGGTACGGGTTAAAGGAAGAAAGAGTTAAATAAGGCTCAAAATCAGCACTTTCATTAAGGGCAACTTGGTCAAATATCACATGCGTAGTGTGTCCCTTATTTTCTTTCTCTTTTCTTCTATTTCCATTTGCTTTTGCTGCTCCCTTTTGTTTTTCTCTTTCATAAAGGGATTCGGTCATTTTTGTTTGGACTTCATTTGGGACTAATCCTTTGAAATTGCCCTAATGTGGGGTGTGATCCTTTGACGGGTTAATCAAAAATTGAATTTTCCAGGCTCAAGAAGGGCTTGCAAGGGATCTCTTTTTGTTTCTTTTGGGTAGCAGAAAGATGGCCTGCCATCATTTCGAGTAGCCAATTGTTGTCTCATATGACTTGCCAGACCCTAAAGGACCCATACCCAGGTTAAATTTTTGTAAACTGACTTTTGAAAAAATACTGGTTTATCATTTAGGCTCAATTTGGTTATCAAATGGTAAATCGTTATTTGGCTTTTTTATAGGAAAGCAGATCGGCCAACGATGGCCATCTATCATTTGATCAAAACATGAACAGTCATTAGATTTATGAAGCAAATCGTCATCTTATTGAATTTCCTTGAGAGTTTACAGGGTTTCTAAGAAAAATATTTCTTTACCGCATCTGAGTTTGTGGGGTGCACCACCAGATCGGCTCCATCCATGTCTGATAACAATAGGGCACCTCCTGAAAATGCTTTCTTTACCACATACGGCCCTTCATAATTTGGGGTCCACTTACCTCTGGGGTCATTATGAATTGGTAAAATCTTTTTCAAAACTAGATCTCCTTCTTGAAACCGTCGAATACGCACTTTCTTGTTAAAAGCTCTCATCATTCTCCTTTGGTATAACTGCCCATGAACTATAGCTGTCAATCTTTTTTCTTCAATTAGATTCAACTGGTCATATCTAGATTGCACCCATTCTGCTTCGGTTAACTCTGCTTCTTTTAAGACTCGTAACGATGGAATCTCAACTTCTATCGGAATTACGGCCTCCATTCTATATACCAAAGAGAAAGGGGTAGCCCCTGTAGATGTTCGAACAGTGGTCCGATAGGCCAATAAAGCGAAAGGTAACTTCTCATGCCAATCTCTATAGGTCCCTGTCATTTTTTCCAAGATGCTCTTGATGTTCTTATTGGCTGCTTCCACTGCTCCATTCATTTGAGGTCGATAGGGGGCTGAATTATGATGCTTGACCTTGAACTGACTGCATAATTTTGTCATGACCTCGTTGTTCAAGTTTTTAGCATTGTCTGATATTATCCTTTCTGGGATCCCATACCTGCAAATTAATTCTCTCCTGATAAAACGATTGATTACATTTTGAGTGACATTAGAGTATGATGCTGCTTCTACCCATTTTGTGAAGTAGTCAATGGCCACGAAAATGAATCGATGCCCATTACTGGCCTTCGGGGTTATCGGTCCGATCACATCCATGCCCCATGCTGAGAAAGGCCAAGGTGTAGATAAAACCTGGAGTTGAGTGGGTGGGACTTGTATGCGATCTCCATAGATTTGACACTTATGGCACTTTCGAACATACTCTATACAATCCCGTTCCATGGTTATCCAATAGTATCCACTCCTTAGGATTTTTCGGGCCAACGAGTGTCCTCCCGCATGGGTCCCACAAACGCCGTCGTGTACTTCCTGTATGATTTGTCTTGCCTCTTGCAACTCCACGCACCGTAGGAGGGTCATATCATGATTCCTTTTATACAATATCTCCCCATCTAAGAAGAATCCCATAGCTAGCCTCCGAATTGTCTTTCGGTCATTATTAGAGGCTCCTATGGGATACTCCTTCCATTGAATGTATGTTTTGATATCATGAAACCATGGCTTTCCATCAGCTTCTTCTGTCATTATACAATATGCTGGCTCCCTATGCATCCTTATTCGAATGGGTTCAATCTCTATTCCGGACTCAACCTTAAATAAAGCCGCCAATGTTGCTAGCGCATCAGGGATTAAGTTACTCTCTCTCGGTAAATGCGAAAAACTGATAGTATCGAATTCCTGCATCATTTCCTGAATGAACTCCTGATATGGTATTAATTTGGAATCCCGGGTTTCCCACTTTCCAGTCAACTGATAAATTACCAAAGCAGAATCTCCTTTTACAATCAATTTTTTAATGCCTCGGTCAATAGCCGCCTGTAAGCCCAATACGCACGCTTCATACTCAGCTATATTATTGGTACACGGAAAGGTGAGTTTGGCTGTGACTGGGTAATATTTACCCTCTGGTGATATGAGTACAGCCCCTATTCCATGCCCCCATACGTTGGTTGCCCCATCAAATAGCATCATCCACCCAACATTACCTTCCTTTTCTTGATCAATTGAATCAATATCTTGATCCGGGAAGTCAAACTCCATGGATTGGTAATCATTAACGGCCCTATCAGCCAAATATTCTGCTATAATGCTCCCTTTGATGGCTTTTCTCGTCACATATGTAATATCATATTCAGTCAACAGCATTTGCCAACGAGCCATCCGTCCTGTTACTGCAGGTTTCTCGAAAACATACTTAATCGGATCCATTTTAGAAATCAGCCATGTTGTGTAATACAGCGTGTATTGCCTTAATCTACTAACCACCCACACCAAAGCGCAACACGTCTTCTCCAGGTTAGAGTACCTAGATTCGTATTCCGTGAACTTTTTGCTTAAATAATAGATGGCGCGCTCCTTTCTTCCAGACTCATCGTGTTGTCCTAACACACACCCCATGGAATTCTCTGATACTACTAAGTACAATATAAGAGGCCTTCCAGGTACAGGGGGAACCAAAACTGGAGGGTTCAATAGATATTCTTTTATTTTCTCAAAGCTTTCTGACATTCTTCACTCCATTTTTCGGGGTTATCCTTCTTCAGCAGCTTAAATATGGGCTCACAAGTAGCAGTCAACTGAGATATAAATCGAGCTATGTAGTTCAATTGGCCTAGGAAACTCCTGACTTCTTTTTCGGTTTTGGGACTAGGCATTTCTCGAATAGCTTTTATTTTATCTGGGTCTACTTCAATCCCTTTCTCACTTACGATAAATCCCAACAATTTTCCTGAAGAAGCTCCGAATGTACATTTTTCTGGATTTAATTTCAGTTGACATTTTCGTAGCCTTTTAAATAGCTTCCTTAAGTTCATCACATGGCTATACTCATCTCGAGACTTAACAATCATGTCGTCCACATATACTTCTATCTCCTTATGCATCAAGTCATGGAATAACGTTACCATGGCTCTCTGATAGGTTGCCCCTGCATTCTTTAAACCAAAGGGCATAACCTTGTAGCAAAAGGTCCCCCATAAGGTGATAAACGTGGTCTTCTCTTTATCTTCTGGGGCCATCTTAATTTGATTATATCCAGAAAACCCATCCATGAATGAAAACAGGGCATGTCCCGCTGTATTGTCTACCAGCACATCTATGTGTGGAAGTGGGAAATTATCTTTAGGGCTAGCTTTATTCAAGTCTCGATAGTCAACACAGACTCTCACTTTTCCATTTTTCTTCATTATTGGAACTACATTGGCCATCCACTCTGGATATTTGGCTACTTCTAAAAAACCAGCCTCAAACTGCTTCTGTACCTCTTCTTTTATTTTGATCAACATATCTGGGCGCATTCTCCTCAGTTTCTGTTTTACCGGTTTGCTATCTGGGTAAATGGGTATTTTATGTGTTACTAAGTCCGTATCCAAACCCGGCATGTCCTGATAGGACCATGCGAAAACATCTTGATTTTCCTTCAGAAGGTTTATCATTTCGCATCTTTCTTTTCCTCCCAACAGTGCCCCGATTTTTACTTCTTTTGGTTCCTCATTAGTCCCCAAATTTATTGTGACCGTGGGGTCACTACTGGTTAAAGTTGGTTTTTCATCTGATTTCAACATTCTTTGCATTTCGGGTGATAAGTCAGTCTCCTCTTCTATTTTAGCTTCTAGGATTAAGTTTTCAAAGTTAACGTCAATTTCTGGCTCCTGAATACTGGTATGATTATTTTCCCTATCCCTGCATAAAACAAAGGTAAACAATTCTTTGACAAATGACCCAATGATGCAATAAATGCGAAAGAAATGCATACTGGTTTTATTGATGAAAAAGACAAACGGTCCGAGGCAATAATGTCCACGGATTACAAAAAGAAAGCAAAATGAGCAAAAGCCATTACATGAAGTGAATTGGGTAATCAAAAGATGTCCAGTTCTGAATTTCTGCTCCTGTCAATGGGCAGATCCATCTACTTGAGTCATTCATGTGGTCCCCTGATTCCAAGGCCAATATGCTCATTTGTTTCATTTCTTCCTCAAGAGTGACTTGATTGCCCTTTCGAAAGGTCTGATTCATTGGCAGGACTTCTACCCCCTACTTGGTACTTACTCTTCCTGTGCGCCTCTCGATTCGGATTATTCTTTTCTCTTCTGCCTTCTTCTTATGGTCAGCTAAAGTAGGAGTATATCCGATGTCGTATCTCTCATTCATGCCTTCTGGTAACAATGGCATTGCGATGCCCTGAAGATACTTCCCCAACCCTTTTCCCAGGAAAAACCTTGATTTAATCATTTCAGCGGCCACCATGCACGTGGAAGAAGAGATCCGAGGTTGAGGGATAAAAGATCCCTCCATTATAGTAATGACGTTGATGATCTCAAATGCTTGGAATGAATCTTCATGGGCTTCTTCAGCTGCTTCCACATAGGGAGTGGAAGAAGGTTTAGTAACCATTATATCGGTTTCTCCATAAACACATACCAGTTTATCCCCTACTACAAATTTCACTCGCTGATGCAAAGAGGAGGGAACTGCCCCAGTATTATGTATCCAAGGCCTTCCCAAGAGACAACTGTATGAAGGCGTAATATCCATGACTTGAAAAGTGATATTGAAGGTTACGGGTCCAATCTGAATAGGGATGTCAAGCGACCCTACTGACTCTCTTCGTGTCCCATCGAAGGCACGCACCACCAAATTGTTTGGTGTCACATAAGAAGGGTCAATGGGTAACCTTTGCAGTGTAGTCATTGGCATAACATTGAGGGATGATCCATTATCTATCAGGACTCGAGACATCATATGATCCTTACATTTGGTGGATATATGCAGCGCCTTGTTGTGCCCCTGGCCTTCTGGCGGAATTTCTTCATCAGTAAAAGTGATGTAATTGGAGGCTGCTAGACTTCCGATCACATGATTGAATTTATCAACGCTGATATCTTGGGGAATGTAGGCTTGATTTAGGACTTTAAGTAACGCCTCCCGATGGGTTTCTGAATTTAGTAGAAGTGACAAAACAGATATGTGAGCCGGCATTTTCTTTAGTTGGTCCACAATGTTGTACTCGCTATGCTTTATTATCTTCAGGAATTCTTCGGCCTCTCCATTAGATATTGGACTTTTCACTGCCCTGTCTGGTTCCCCTGCATTCTGTCGATTTGTTTTAGAAGAATCTGGCATATACACCCTACCACTTCGAGTTATCCCTTTCACCCCTGCTATATTGCTGGTGCTTCCTTCGACATACGCTTCACATTCATATTTCCAGGGTACTGCTTGGTTACTCTTGTATGGGAATGGCCTGGGAGTAGAGATCACCAAGCGAGCTGGCGCTTCCTGTGTGGGAAGAGCCTTGTTCATGGTAGGTATGAATGGTTGATTAGTGCACTGATGATATACCGGCCTGTTTTCCCCAATGACTGCAATCTCTCCACTTTTGCGGGTACAACCAATCTCTATAAACTTGTTATCCACCATCTTTTGCAAAAACATTCTAAAAGTTACACACTTTTTCACAGATCTTCCTTCTTTACTCTGACATAAACAAAGTGCATTAGTGGGGCAAACAGCCTCTTGCCCTATCCGACCTGCCGCAATAAGTTCATTGAACACCCAATCTAAAGACATTTGTTCAAAATCCACCTCATTCGTCCCTTCTTCTATCATTCCGACATTGTTACCCCCATGATTGGGCAAAGGGTTCCCTTGAATTCCTGGTTGTTTATCATCAAATGCTAGCCATCCGGCTTCTCTTAGTGTTTGAACCTTATTTTTGAATGCCCAACAACGTTCAATAGTGTGCCCGGGAGTGTTAGCGTGATATGCACACTTGGCTTCGGGGTCATACCATTGTGGAAAAGGTGCCGTAACGACCGTTCCAGGAATGACTGAAACTAAGTTCCTCTCCATCAATTGTGGGAATAATTCTGAGTATGTCATTGGAATAGGATCTATCCTTCTCATATTTCTCTGGATGCCTCTATCATGAGTTCGCATATTCGGTTGGGCGGGCATGGCCCCGGAAGGAACAACTTGGGGTCTACCTCCCGTATGAACTGTCTGATTGACAGAGGGCTCGAAAACAAAATTCCTCCTAGCCCCTTGGCCATGCTCTCTTTGATATTGTTGTCTTTGAACCATCTGGACCTCTTCTTCCTTTTTCTTGCTTGTCCACTTCTTGCCTAGACCAGTCTCTGTACTAATACTTTTAGTTCTCCCGACTTTGATGGCCGTCTCAATCCTCTCTCCGGTAGAAACAATGTCCATGAAGTCATGGGGGGTTGCCCCTAGGAGATGCCCGAAGTAAGGATCTTTCAAAGTATTCACAAATAGGGAAATAGCCTCCCTATCTTCCACCGGAGGATTGACTTGGACAGACATGTCCCTTCACCTATATGCATATTCTCTAAATGTTTCGGTGGGCTTCATTTGCATACTCTGCAAGGTCATACGATCGGGTGCCATTTCTATAACATGGCGGTATTGAGCTATAAAAGAATTAGCCAGGTCTTTCCATGTGCGGATCCGAGTCCGATCTTGTTGAATATACCACCTGATAGCTGCCCCTGTCAAGCTGTCTTGAAAGCAATGCATCATTAGTCTCTCATTATTGGAATGGGCAGCCATTTTTTGGCAATACAGGCGTAGGTGAGTTCGAGGACAATTAGTTCCATTAAATTTTTCAAAATCTGGTACTTTGAATTTTGGTGGCAGGGTGACCTTTGGCACGAGGCACAAATCATTGGGATCTACAGAGTCGAATGTATTGGATCCTTCAATAGCTTTCAGACGTTCCTCTAGTACATCGTATCGACGTTCAGTTTCAGATCTGTTCACCCTCAAATCAGAAGCTACTAATGGGGGAGTCCCCACTACTGGAAACCCCTGTGCTGGTATATTAGGGATGAACGGGGGTATACTTGGCATTGAACCCTCCATGACGCCAAGTAGTGGAACTGACGTTTGTCCATGTACTGGGGTAAACCCTGGAGGATGAGTAGGATCCATATCTGTCTCCGGATCATTCTGCACTGCTTTTCCTTTGTTCGTCAACAATTCCAGGATCTCGCTCATTTTTTCATTCAATTCTTCTTGTCTTTGCTCTATGCCCAGGACTCTACCTTCCAATTGTTCACTCATTTCTTTTGCCCTTCTCCTGGTATTGTATTGATGCGTGACAGTCTCAATGTTGCTTGCTTCGACGAATTCTGTCGCTAGGCACTGCAAACCAAAACTTTCCCTTTTTAGAATCGTGAATGCATAGATATGAATGCATGAAATGCAATGGTCTTTTCAAGACATGTGTAAATTTCACAAATATGAAACATATGTATGCAACCTAATGCACTCCAATCAAGGTTCATGGAAGAGATCATCATCATTTTAGAAAATAAAATCTGCTTTTCATTAATAGAATCCTTTCATACAATAACAAATCCAACCGAATATTAAATCAAAATCTGCTCATGATTGCACAATCTCTGCATTTTGCTGTGTCGACTTTTTATGCAAAGCCCGAAACTTGGCCTCCCAGTAGCCCGCTTTCATTATGCACGGCTCAATCTTTTCCAGTACTTGATTATACTTGCTTCTCTGCTCATCCCCCTGCCTCTCCAACTCTTGTATGTAGAGCGATTTCTTTTTAACTTCGGTATGGGCATCTTCTAACAGTTGAGATTTCTGTCCAAGTGCTGCTCGAAGTCTTCGTCTTTCCTTCCTTAGAGCCACGACCTCTTCTTCTGATTGTATGTACCGAATCCTCTGTCGCTAGATTTCCTTGCGATAGACAGAGGTTAGTGCCTCCTTTTGCTGATTCTTTATTTCTGCTCTTGCATCTCCCTTTTCTACTGGGCATGGATCCCCTTATGGCTTCAATTGCATGCATGCGCTTAGTGATTTAATATGCTCAATAACGATTTCTGGGATTCTTTTGAGTTGGGGGTTTACCCGGTTTTCTCGCCATGCTTCATAATTTCCTTGGACTGTGGCAATTCCATCACTCGGGTCTATTAGGTTCACATGCTTCCACGCCACCATAAATTTTCTAATCTGGTTTTGAGTGTCTCCTGTTTCATATGCAAAGTTCGAGTCAGCCAATCCGTGAGTCATAGGCACAAACTGAGATGCCCCAAATTGCCTTCTGACCATCAAAGGGGCATATGCTATCCCTCCCCATGGGCCTAGTAATGGAACCCATGGAAGATTTCCACACCGATATATCATGTTAGAGCGGACCATCCATGGCGCCAGCCAAGTTACCCCTGAGTCGATCAAGCCACACATTTTTGTGTTCCATTTAGATTTATCTAACTGCTCCTTCAATTGGGTATCCTCAAATTCAGCCAAAGGGATTCGGATCATTGAGAAAATACTACGGAAGCCCCCTTTGTTAGACGATAAGTGACCTACCATCCAGACATATAACAGCTGCACACAACATTTTAAACGTTCTCTCCTCCTGATTCTGCAGTTGTTGAGTGATCTGAAGGTTTCTGCCAGGATGCCTTGAACGGGGTTAATCCCGTTACGTACTTGTGCTACAAACGAAACAGTTGCTTGATCAATCATGTTTAGTTCTTTTGGAAAAATGATCAAACCGTAAATAGCTAATGCCATCATATGTATTTGAACCTCTTCTTTTTCTTCTTTTTCGGTTATTTCTTTCAACTGCTTCCATGAGATTTTCCTTACTTCTGCACCTCCCTCTGAGAATGTTTTCTGGATTTTGACCTTGACAGCATCGTACATCTCCTTCACGAACGAAACACTAGCATCATGCACATAAGGTTTGTATGGTGTCTGTAACTTGACTAGATGCAAAAGCGAAGTATACTCCTCGATGGTTGGTGTCAAGTCGATACCGTTCATTGTAAAGCAACGATATGGTGGATTCCAGAACTCGACCAGTGCTTCTATGGCAGGGATATTTACCGATACATGCAACAAGAAACCAATGTGCCCATATGTTTGAGAGAATTTTAAACGGTGTGCTGGGGTCCATTCCTTCCAAATGACTTTTAGCTCATCTAACGGATTGGATCTTATGTTGATGAAAGTCCGGGCTGGTAGTTCGATGATAGATTTCTGAGTAAGACTGTCACCCCACTTGTTCTGTTGACTTTCTGAATATTGTTGTACTGTGGACTCAATCTCATGGTAAGCCATTGTGTTCTCCATGAATGATTCAGATCTCTTATAGAACCTTGATGAAGTAGACAGGATGCCTATGTGAATGCAACATGTTAGTAAAGGTATCATACAACTCAAAACAATGCATGCAGTCATGACACCAAACTGAAAATAATGAAACTTATATCCTCCACCCGAGGTAGACTTATATAAAAGATTCTCCAAGACTCTATCTTATGCATGGGGTGTTTATGCATGTGTGTACTTAGTGCACAAATACATAACAATAGGGATATTAACATGTATGTGACCTATCGGGCATGATTACGTGTGAAATTATGCATGAATGCATGGATGCAATGTAACCTAACTAACTACTTTGTCAGCTTTCTAGGAAAAGTCCCACTAATGAGAGATTTCAAGACAATCATTGATGGGCCACAATTTAAATTCAACTCTTCCCTCAATCGGTCCATGTATCTCAGATTCTATGAAGGGTCAAATTATGATCTGAGGTTGGGGTTGACCTAGGTTGGTCAACCCGTTGGATTTGTTTAGTGCGAACTTGTGGACTTTAGTGTGCACTTGGGCCTCAAGTATTTTAAAATATGGGCTTCAATATACTTCATGATGAGATCAGGCCCTAATTTTAAAAGGATTTGGGCTTGGATTGTTTAGAAAATATGGGCCTGGATTTTTAGGGTAATAAGGCCGAAGCCCATTTATGGAAATTTGGATTTGACCCATTTTGAAAATCAGGCCTGGACCGAGTTTTTACTTAGGAAAAGGTTGGGCCTATACTTGTTATTTCTCAAAAAATTGGGCCCGAGTTACCTGAAAAGGGTTGGGCCAACCCATATTTTAAAATGCTTGGGCCAAGTGCTTCATTTTTTGAAAGGATGGGTCTTGGTCTCATTATTGGGCTTTTTCAGAATACTAACTAAGTAGTATGTATGTCTAAATGTATGTCAAATGCATGATATAATACAAGGTATTTCACATATATGCAACACACTATTCATGGAGAAGGATGTGGCTCCTGTCCCAACCTAGGGTAGGTACGTATGTATAGGGTTCTTCATGGCTCTACCCTAGTTAAGGAAGACTATAGACAAGTATGTGTGGGTAGGTTCTAACCCTATTGACAAAAGGTTCCCAGTTTAGAATTTCATCCTCCTCCATAGGGGTCCGGATAAAACCCGCACTGAGTGGAGTGGTTCGCGGGTCCCATCAAGCTCTGCCACGAAGGGACTGACGCTATTACACTCCTATCTAGTCCTAGTAAGGAAAGCTCGGGTATAGAGCGTGAAAGTGTGTGCATTTAAATTTAACCTAACCCCGCTATCCCCACATTTATTCACATGCTATAAAGAATATGGAAGCAAGATATCTTCCATTATTTATTCACAAGATATGGAAACATATTATCTGCCATTAACATGTTGATTCTAAAAAATTTGGAAACAAAAAATAAGGAAACAAAATATTTTTAGTATACAAAATATCTATAATTGATATGCTTATTCACAATATCTATAATTAATATGCTTATTCAGAATATTTAAAAACAAAATATCTACAATTAATGCTCAACAAATTAGGAAACAAAATATTCTTAATTCATTGAGGTTATTTACAAATAATGGAAGTAAAATATTTATAATTAAGTAAAGTTATTTACAAATTACAATATTTACAAAATACGAAGTAATTAAAAGATTTATCAAATTAGACCTTGGGATAATTTCTAATTAAATAATGGCTCGACTCTCTAGGTCCCCAGCAGAGTCGCCAAGCTGTCGTGACGTCCCGGCGAGCGCGTGTGCCCCGGGCGGCGAAATTAAAAATCAATTTTAATATTTTTATGGAAAAATCATGGAAAAGGTCGGAGTCGCCACTAACCTTTAGTGTGGTTAGAACACGTGATTACTACCCCGTTAGGGGTAGAATCGGTCTATGTTACCAGAGTTAGGCTCGGGAGTTCGGTTACGTGAGGGGAAGGTACAAGCACCCCCTACGCACCCGTTCTTACGAACGGTACCTAATTAATTTGAAACTATCCCTAAGTTAACCTAATAAATCTTTAAATTACTCCTTTTTGTGAATTTATAAATACCTATGAAAAATAAATAAATAAATATATACATATATTCCTTCAGAGCTTAGGGTACGTAATGCCCGAAAGCTCATACCCTCGCAATAAAATCATAGGGATTATAAAAATCAAAAATATTTAAATAATAAAAAAATATGTATAATAAAATAAAATAATAATAATCATTATAATAATGAACATAATAATAACAATAATAATAATAATAATAAATACCAATAGTAAAAATAATAATAATGGTACTAATGATAATAATAATAATAATAGTATTAATATTAATAGTAGTAATCCCGTAATAACAATAATAAATAATATTAATACGCACATATTAACAATAAATACATATTCTAAATATCATAATGGTAACATAATAATTTCACACATGATAATAATAATAACACACTATAAATAAAAGGTAATAATAATAATGTTCCTAATGGTACACACCTCTAATGTCCTATAAATATCTTTACACCCATATGGAAATAATTGGTAAAAGAGATAAACCAAATTTCAAATTAAAACATGGAAACCTATACACAAGTAAAGAAATAATGAAATTATGGAAACAAGGTATTGCTGAAAATAATAAATACAAAATGGTTGCCAAAATTAATACACAACCCTAACTACACAAATATTAAATACAGAGTGAGTACGATAATGACCAAAAACCCTAAGTACATAATTTATATGGAAGCAATTCCAACCCTAAAGTACATCAAGATACAATAAATCAAAGTATGAGAATACAATAAATCCAAACAGGATATACAATGTTAAGAATATATAGTAATAAGGCAGCAATTTTAAATATACCCTAATATACAATATAATAACATAACCTCAAAATACCAAGGTTACCAAGATAAATGATATTGTGTACATTAAAATACTAAAAATATGATAGTAATAAATATATAATATGTAACATCCATTATAATATTGAACATACCTTACAACTAACGTGCTAATTACACTAAAATACTAAACACAATATTACTAGATATATCAACATGCTAACCGTAACCAAAATATAAAATATGCAAATCAACTATATAAACCTAAACATAATAATGAAACAATCTACCTAATAAACCCAATAATAGCATATAACAATAATAAAACAATAATAATGATACCAACCATATGTGAACAATAGAACATTAATACTAATAAAATCAATATGATAATTAATATAATAATAACATCCAAACCATACCGTAATTTTAATAATAGTAATATACAAACTAGTAATATAAGAAATAACGCAATCATGTAATTAATAATCATGTACAAACTACGTAATACTAATACTAATACAATTAATATAGTAATAACGCTAATATTAATAAACCAACTATATAATAATGTTACTAATACTAATACATAAACAATATGGCCATAACACTAAAATAATAACAATACAACCCATATAATGACAGCATTAAAAATGATATACAAGCGTATAATAATATTATTGATGGTAATATATAAATAATATAACAAAATTATTCATAATAATATTCACATGATAATAATACTAATACTAATAATATATAAATATTATTAACAATAATACACAAATAACAATACTGATAGAGTAGAGTCAATATAAAATATATATATATATATATATATATATATATATATGTATGTATTAACAATAGCACTAAAATAAATATATATTTGTGTGTGTCCGGTGTACAGCAGTGTGTGCAGCAGAGTGACTTACAGCGGGGGCGGCTCAGATAGCCGCTGGCAGGCTAGGTGGCCTCGGGCTCAGGTGGATCTGGATGATTGCAGCAGGTTCTGGTGTTGCAGGGATGGCCGGAGGAACCAGTGGCCGTGAGTGGTATCACCGGAGTGTAGCAGTCTCCCACAGGCTTCTCAGGCTCGTGGCGGCAGCAACAGGAGATTAAAGGTTCTGGAGTGGTTGCAGCACCGTCGGAGGATGGCTGTGAGCAGCGCCGGGTGCGGCCGTGGGTGTCTGGGAAAGGCTCGTGGCAAGTCGCTGCGGCTATGGTGTGGACTGCTGGTCTGTGGTTGGCTGGAAGATGGAGCGGGAGGTGTCTCAGGGTTGTTGTTGTGGATGCTGGCCGTGATGGATGGATGGGAGAATGAGGGAGACGGCTGGGGGTAAGGCCGTGAGGGGGGTTGCCGGGCTGTGCAGAGAGGGTGATGGGAGATGAAGGAGATGGAGAGAATTGAGAGAGTGAGGCTGTCTGGAGATGGATAGAGGAAAAAGATGAAGAGCAGCGGCTGGAGTTGCCGCTGCTGCTGTGCGCACCCGTTGGAATGTCTAGCTGCTGTGTGTGCAGCGCCCCCCCCCCCCCCCTCTGTTTGAAGAGAAGAAAAGGTTTTTATGAGCAAAAATTAGAAACCCTACATCCACCCTTTTCTTTTTAGTTTATGGTATTTTTTTTTCTTTGGGAAATAATATATATGAAAATAATTATTAATATGGTAATAATAATAATAATAATAATAATAATAATAATAATAATAATAATAATAATAAGGTAAAAATAATGATAATAATAATACTAAAGTGAATTAAAAATAATATTAATAATAATGAAAATAATAAATAATAATAATAAATAAAATAGAAGTAAAAATAAAAATAAAAGTAATAATAATAATACTAATAATAATAAATAATACAACTAATGAAAATTAATAATAATAATAATAAGAATAAATAAAATAATAAAAATACTAATAATATTAAAAATACTAATAATAATAATAATGATAATAAATATATTGGTATTTTTTCTTTTTGGAAACAATATATATGAGTATAACTACTTATTATGGTAATAAGGAAATAATAATAAGGTAAAAATAGCAAAATAATAATAATAGTAATAACAAAAATAAATAACAATAATAAAAATAATAATATAATAATAATAATAATAATAAAATAATAATAATAATAGTAATAATAAGGATAAAAATACTAATAATAATGATAATAATAATTAAAAATAATATTAATAATAATGAAAATAATAAATAATAATAATAATAATAAACAATATAAATAGAAGTAAAAAATAAAAATAAAGGTAATAATAATAATACTAATGAAAAATAATAATAATAATAAAGAAAATAATAATAATAATAATAATAATAATAAGATTAATGAAAATTAATAATAATAAGAATAAATAAAATAATAAAAATAATAATAATAAAAATAAAATAACAATAATAATAATAATAGTAATAAATATATTGGGCCTGGGTAAAAATGGGGTGTCTACAATGTTGATGACATGCTGATTGCTGTGAAGGACATGACTAAGGTAAATCAATTGAAAAAAGAGTTTGACATAAAAGATTTGGGTATAGCCAAGAAGATTTTTGGGATGGAGATTCACAGGGACAAAACTGCAGGGAGATTGTGGTTATCTAGCTTAGGGTAGCTATATGAAGAAGGTATTGGAGAGGTTTAGCATGGTTAATGCAAAATCGGTAAGTACGCCATTGACAAATCATTTTAAATTGTTTACCGCCTAGTGCCCAAAGATAGATGATGGTATTTATTAGCTTTACCATGATCCCAGGAGGGGGGGTGAATTGGTATTTTTTAAATTTTAATCCCTAGGTTAATCTCCTAACACCAGTATATTCACAACCCTATGGTCAATCTAGTGCAAGTAAAGTAAATGTTTACCATAAAGTAAATAAAACGATTTAATCAAACACACATGCACCAGAAAGCAGTAAGGTAAGAGTGACACACATAAATGTTATCGAGGTTCAACCAATTGCCTACGTCCTTGCCTTGGCTAACAAGCACAAGGATTATGACTATCACTTGCTCACTTAAACGGGTGGAGCGACACCTATACAAACCAGGTCAATTAGTCCAAGGCTGACCTCAACCTTTACAACCAATCCTTACCAAGCTAGATTACCGCCCCCTCAGACCATGCGTGGAAACACTGAGATTTACAATCAAATGGTACAAAAGAAAAGTGCTTTCACGTAAAGCAGATTTGTACCCAAATGTGTTCAATCAAAAACACTACAAGATGATTCAATATGTAAGCTCAGTGTGATCTTATATTTCAACTCTCAAATATGTTTGCTATCAGTACAATGAGTGCGTGAGAGTATCAACAAACAATCTTTGTGTCTTAAGATATTCAAATAACCATGTTTACACAAAGATGTCAAGCAGCCTTAAAAATATCAATCAGCAGGATATTTCAATCGCATGAATATGTATATGCTTGGTTTGCAAAAGATGCGCAATCTTTGTATTCAATAAATAATATGTGAGTGTATAAATATTGCAACAAAGATCACTAACACAAATACAAATATCTTTTCACAAAATATGTAGATCTAAATCACACAAGATATTTGAAAGTGTTTTTGAAAACGTTTTTCGCAATCAAAAAACAAATACAAACTTCTTAAGTGATTGCAACACAAATGCAATACTCAGAAGCTTAAGGCAAGTCTTCTTAGGAAAGGCTTATTAGCAAAACCCTCTAAGAACACTTAGGTTTTGCTCTCGGTAAAAATGAATCAATCTGTCACGCCCCGAACTCGAAAATGGGACCCGAGGGTGAGAATGTAACCTAACATGTCCTTGTATCCGATCAAACACCAAAAGATACAGTACAATGGATGAGGGTCTGACCTCGTAGGGTTCCCAAGCACCCTAAACACATCCAAACACAATCATATACACAATGGAAAAAGATCATTCCATAACAACATATACAGTACCATACCATAGTCTATATAAGAGCAGAACACAGCTCTCTCAAAACGTACAAATGGGTGCCCACATACATCTCAAAATGGCAACCCACCAAAAATACAGTCCTAACACTTACCCAAGCACTAACCGCAGTACACCGGCCACTATGCTCCCTACACTAGGATGCTAGTTCCAGTTACTCGAAGGACCTATAAAAATGTACGTACAACAGGAGTAAGACATCTCTCAGTAAGGAAGAACACAAATTATATCGGTATGTGGCATTTGAGTGTTATCGTGATGCAACATACGTGCAATTAAATGCAATCCAGTACTAGTTTCCACAGTGCATACACGCACACAGACACATACACATGATCAGCAATCCTGGTGTTGTCACACCCTTCGCCCCGAAGCTAGCCCGTGACATACAACGTGGGCCCATAGCCAACCCGTGAACACGGCGCCACCGGCACATGGCTAGTTCCCGACTCCCATGGCATCGTACTGGCGCTAATTGGTGGATCCACACCCTTCGGCCTGATCTTCCGGAATAGGCTCACGCCCTCGGACATAGAGCCTGACATTCTTGCCAATCTATGGTCAGCGATTTTATACGCCATCGGATATAGAGTCGGACACTCTCAGTACCTGGAACAATTCGGAACCGCGTTCCTACTAACATTTTAACAATCACACACACATGCAGGCTCATATAACCAAACAAACCACACCCATTTGGTAAACTAAATCATGGTTTTCCAAAAATATACATTTTAAACAAGTCAAGGCACGACCATCCCAATATCACAGTATAAATCAACATATACAGTTGGTTTTCAATAAAACCAAGGATGCAGCTTGTCGCCCTTTTTTTTCAAAAACTGTAATAATGAAAAACCCATAGTTTTCCCCATTAGATCCCCCCAAATGAGTAGCCAAAACACACAGAGGTCCGTGAACCACAGTTCCACTGAGTCCAGTTTAAAAAATAACAGATATAAACATAGTTCCCCTTACCTTTTCCCCGAATAGCAAATCCCAAACTCCAAGGCCCCTAAACAGCAAACCGAGTTCCAAACCTACAAATTGCAATACAGAATATACTCACGAGATTGTTACCTACAAAACTACCGGATCAAAAATGAAAACCAAGCCTTACCTCGATTTTTTGCCAAACCTTGAAAATCTCCGAAACGAGATTCCGATCCGTAAAACTTGTAGAGAATCCTTCCACGATCCTCGTGGTAACTTCCAATTTACGATTCTAGCAACGATCGGTGAAGAAATCTAGAGAGTAGGGAGAGTTCTAGAGAGAGAGAGAGTGATATTTGAAGTTTCTTAGTGAGGAAGTAATGAAAATTCCTATTTATAGCCCTTTGACCTAGCCCCACTTGCGACAAAATGGTGCCTTCGTCGACGAGGCCCTATAGTCTTCTCGTCGACGAGACGGGAAATTCATCAACGAATGCTGATATTCCCGATTTTTGAAACTCCTCGGCTTCTCCTTGTTGACGAGTCTCTGAATTTTGTCAACGAGAAGAACAAAGACTTCGTCGACGAAATCTGACTTCGTCGACGAACTCTTTACAAAAATGCCCCTCTCTTATTATTTAAACCCACTTATCACGATTCAGGTTCTTACAATCTTCCCTCCTTACAAAAATTTCATCCTCGAAATTTGCCATCTCTCATTCACAGACTCATACATACAATCAAACACATATATACCACTCTAGAGAAAAACTGGCGACCACTACAGCGTAGCCCCATCATACACATACACCTACATACCCTCACTTATGGCGGAGGAATACTGTGGTTATATATACGACTGTCTCAGGAGTTCACAATACACACGCACTCTCGACGACTAACCACATATCCCAACCCACACTAGGATCATGTACAAGTGTTCAAAACAATTGTGGATACTTCCAGCATATTTTCGTTTCCAGCTCCCAAGAAGCTTTCTCAACCTCGTGGTTTTGCGACAATACCTTCACTAACAGTATCTCTTTGGTACGAAGCTTCTGAACTTTACGGTCCATAACCTGAACAGGTATCTCTTCATACGCTAAAGTATACCTAATTTCCAACTCATCATAACTAATAACATGTGAAGGATCCAACACGTACCTCCTCAACATGGATACGTGAAACATATCATGGACCCTCAAAAGTGCTGGAGGTAATGCAATCCTGTAGGCTACCAGACCCACTCGCTCAAGTACCTCGAATGGTTCGATAAACCTCGGGCTCAACTTACCCTTCCTCTCAAATCTTATCACCCCTTTCATCGGAGCAACACGCAAAAATACCTTACCTCCCACTTCGAACTCTAACTCACTGAGGCGAACATCTGTGTAACTCTTCTGTCGACTCTGAGCTGATCTAATCCTCTCTCGGATCAAACCTACCTTCTCAGACGCCTGCTGCTTGAGTTCAGATCCTAACACCTGACGTTCACCAACCTCATCCCAACACAAAGGAGATTGACACCTCCGACCATACAAAGTCTCGAACGGTGCCATATCGATACTAAACTGGAAGTTATTATTATAAGCGAACTCTACAAGTGGCATAAACTGTATCCAGCTACCACCAAAGTCTAACACACAAGTTCGTAACATATCTTCCAATATCTGTATCGTCCTCTCCGACTGTCCATCAGTTTGGGGGTGGAACATTGTACTAAAAGTAAGCTTCGTCTCCAATGCCTCCTGCAAGCTCATCTAGAATTGAGAAGTAAATCTCGGATCCCGATCCGATACTATGGACATCGGTACTATCTTCACAATCCATGCATATACAAATCTGCTAGCCTACTCAAAGGATTGCCAACTTTTATCGGTATGAAATGACCAGATTTCGTCAATCTATCCACGATTACCTAATTAGAATACCCAATTCACCCCTCCCCCCTCTTAGGAATACACCGTTCCTCACAACCTTTTAACACTAGCTCGGATTGAGTCAATCCCTTAAAACCAGCTCAGATTGATCCATCAGCCCTTGAAACAGGCTTGGATTGAGTCGACCCCTTGAAACTAGCTCAGATTTAGCCATCCTCTCTTAAAACCGACTTGTATTAAGCCAACCCCCTAAAACTGGCTTGAATAGAGCCAAAAATTGGCTCAAGATTTAGCCAAATGAATGGAGCCAAAGCTCTTCAAAATGGCTTGATTTGAGTTTGACTTCCCAAATGGCTCGAATTGAGTTGCGATTTTAAAAATAAGTTGTGTTGAAATAAGTTTGCTTAAACGGCTCCAGGTTGAGTCAAATAACACATAAGTTGCTTAATTAGATTGAGCCAAAATCATAGGTGACCTAAAATACTCTTGAATTTCTAAATTAAATTTCTTTTATTCGAGAGTGAAATTTTGGGGGGGGGGGGGGGGGAGGAACCGATATAGACAAGATTAATAGACATATTAATTAGGGGCCGCAATCCAGAAACCACTATTACTCCATAGCATAAATGCTCTTAAATTAATCTGCAACCTCCATAAACAAAATAATGCACCCGTAAATACTTAATTAAATAAGAGCATGCCTCCTCTACTATAAAAGGGGTACTTTGAGCGGAGGAAAACATCTCATCCTCATCCACTTCTTTCTTACTATTGCAATATAAACCTGCCACGATTCCTGACTTAATCATCAAAGTGATCTCCCGAAGTACACCCGAGGTCCTCCAGGCTATTCATGTTTTACTCCTTAAAAGTGGTCACGGTTGAAGATTAATCCACAACCACATAAGCCATTTAGTTTTTGGCAGCAACAATATGTAAAATGTGGAACAAATTACCACTATAAATTTGTGATCATTACTCTTTATTATCGCCTTATTTTACACTAATTATTGTTAGTTTGTGCTTCTTGTGTTACAGGCTTATGCATTTATATATGGTTTTGATATTCACAAATTCCTCTCAAATAATACCCATAAACATACAGGGGTTAAAAATATTATCCTCCCTTTAGAAAATTACTTAATGTTACCATATCATAAACCATGACCAAAGCCCAAAATAGCACCATTCAAGATGACTAATATTTTTCTAAATGACCTCGTACTTAGTTATTTTTGAAAGCATAAATTTTAAATTTTAAATTTAATTTTATATTGAGTTAGAAAAAAAAAATTCAACATGGATAAGACAATAAGATTGTATTTCACATGATGCATCGAATTTAGATTTTCATAAATTTAGATTAAACTCAATACAATCTTGTAATGTATTTATCTAAATTCAAGATTTAGATTACAAACTTCTAATCAAATTCGCTTCAAATGTTACATAAAATGTCAAATTATCTCACATGATCAGGCTTTTAAATCTGTGGAGACTGCTGAAGTCATCATATCAATATGGAAATTCTCCAAACAGAGGGAGAATGCTTCCCTTCCAAAGGCCCCATTTTCCCAAGATGGAATGACATCCTTTGGCACACTGTAGTAGTGGAGTGGCTTTACTGAGTGGAGAAGTTCAATGTACAGTAGTATATACTTTCTTCAGCTTAAAGTGAAGTTCAAGGAGAATAAAAACATCCCACACCTTATTGCTGCATCAGCTTCTTTTGTCTCCCACTTTCACCAGTTGCTGCTCCTATTGAAGTTGGTAAAACTCCCACCATCAAATGGTAATTTTTCCAAAAAAAATGAATGACAGGTTATGACCCCTTTCAGGGTGGAGAGAGAGAGAGAGAGAGAGAGAGAGAGAGAGAGAGAGAGAGAGAGAGAGAGGAAAAAGAACTGTTTATTTCAACTGAGATACTACAAATACATTTTATCTGTTAGCAAGATGGCCCAAATACAAAGAGCAAAAGCAACTGTTCTTTATTCGATGGGATGAAAAATGATTTTCAACTTGAAGTAATATTTCTGCCGCTGTGCACTAATTTGTTGCAAGCAAAATTTACCCATTTTAAGTATGGTAATCAGACAACTACTGCCCAATAATGAAACAGAAAATGAACAGAGATAATGAAATAGAATGAACAGGGAAACATAGAAAAATTGAATAGAATTTTTGTTTTCTTCCTCGATTTTTTATTTAATACAAGCTGCTCTTTATATGCATAAAGTAGAATATTATTTGTAACAGACCACACATGGAAGCATCATAGTGTATGATAGAAAATATTCTTGTATAACAGATATTTATTCTTGAGCACGCTGAGTATCGTTGATTCACCCCTACGAGGCAAGCATGTCTGGAAGAACAGTGAGGCTCGATCTAAGTGTTGAAAATCTAAAAATAGATAAGAGCTTTGTAAATATATCAGCAAGCTGATCCTTGCTTGAGAGAAATGAAACTTGAAGAGCTTTTTCCTGAATTCGATCCCGTACAAAATGATAGTCAATATTTCAATGTTTGGTATGAGAATGCATCACAAGATTCATGGATAGTTAAGCTGCCCCCAAATTATCAGAGTAAAGAGTAGGCGGTTTGGATAAGAAAATTCCTAATTCAGATAAGAGAGATTGTAGCTGTAGTTACTCACAAGCAAGGACTTAAATTTTGGTTGAAATGTCGAAATTTCGACCGAAATTTTGAATTTCAAGGGGTCCCGAAAGGAAATTGAGAGACAAATTCGATTTTGGAAAAAATTCGACCGAAATTTTGAGTTTTTGGCAATTTTCGTTCGAAATTTTGAAAATTTTGAAAATTTCGATTGTTCTTCCGAAATTTTCTGGAAATCATGTGGAAAAAAAAAATTGGAGGGAGGGAGGAATTTCAGCGCTGTTCTAAGTATTCTCAGATTTTTTTTTTTAGTTTTCCCATGTGAATGTGCACGTTGTGTAACCCGTGAGCTTATACAGTGAAAAACAAAAATCTCGCAGAGATATTTTGCAGATCTATCATTCAACCCAATAATTCCACAGCTACCACTACACAATTTATTTGTATAAATTAACACCATGCAGCGGATACATACCTCAAACTCTCAAAGCCTTCTTCTTCTTCCATCTTCAAACTTCAAAAAAAAAAAAAAACCCTAGATTCCAAATTTTTTGCTGCCTCCTGCCTCCACCGTTGAAGTTCGAACTCTGAAAAGCCCTAGCCTTGGAATCTCCTCCTGCTCTGACCCTTCGAGCCTCTGCCTCTAACCTTCGGCTTCACCCTCCACCTCCATTGTTGTCGCACACAATCGCAGCCAGCCGCAAGAACTTCAGCCTGCAATCTTCCTTTTTGTTGAGGCTCTTGCAGAGCTGCGAGCAAGAAATCGAGAGAAGAGAGACGAAATATGAGGGACAAGAGTCCAAAGCCACTGTCGCCCCTCCCTCCACGAGCAGTAGCAGCTCCACGAAATAAAAGGGCTGCAAACTAAAGGCTAGTTTATATTTTAAATAACATGTTTTAACTTTTAAGTTTTTTTATTGAATCAAAAGCTCCCTTGCCCCCAATATATTTATAGCAATGCCCTCTTCTCCCATTTACTATTTACCCCTTAATTAGTTAATGTTACTACTTACTATTTTGCTAGTATACTAAATAATAAGTTAGTATAGTAAATAATTAGTTAATAACTAGTAAAATTAGTAACTAAATAAAATTAGAATAGTTTACTATTATTGTCTTATTATAGTATAAATTAATAAATTATTTCATTTATTTAAATATATTCATTTTAAAAATTTATTACTTAATAATAATTTTGCAATTTTAATTTAATAATTTAATATTTCTCTTAGTTATTAATTTATCTTTATTTAGCATCTAAATATTTTTATTTTAAAATTGTAGAGTAACATCCAAATAAATTTTTATTTTTTATTTTTACAATTTAGAGTAATTTAACACCTAATCAGTATAGCCTAGTAATTAAATAAATTAAAGTACTTATTAGCTTAATATAGTTTAAATTATTTCATTTATTTGACCAATTTAATCTCCATAATTTATTGGTAATTTTGTACATTATCATTAAATTTTGTAATTTTAATTTAATATTTTAATGTTTGTCTTATTTATTAATATTATATTGATAATAAAACATCTCAAAGAATTTTATTTTAAAATTGTTGACTAATTTAATACCTAATTTTTGATTCATTGTTACCTTGTAGGAAAGTAAAATCATCTACAAAAATGTCCAAAGGAAGAAAACAAGATCCAGCATGAGAACATGGATACCCGATGTCCAATGTAAAGAATGGATTTATTTGCAAATACTGCGGAATACAAATAAAGAGTAGTGGTGCAACAAGATTAAAAATGCACCTAACAAATTACAACCCTCGGCATAATATAAAATTCTGCGACAAAGTACCTCCAGAAGTTAAGCAGGAAATGAGAATTGTTTTAGAAAGAAAAACAATAGCTAAGGCCAAAAAAAAATAGAAAGAATGGATCAAATAAAAAATAAATTGCGTGGGAACTTGATGCAATCACAACAATTGATGAAGTTGATGATGTTGACGATATTGCATACCCGCCTAACATTTCTTCCTATGAAAGGTCTGCGTATCGTCAAGCATTCTATACTTCAAAATAGACGGAATGGGAAAGAGACCAATCTCGTAGGTTTGCAGGTAGCCAACAAGGAGACAGTTCAGGGGCTGGTAGTAGTGCAGGGCAACCTCCAATGAGGCGATCTCAAAGTGTGAGATAGCCAGAAATAGAGCCATATATTTCAAAGCCTTCTCAATATTACAAGTCAAATGCAACAAAACAAAAAAACTTGAAAAATTTATTCAAAGGAGGTAAAATAAAAGAAGAAATGAATAGGTCGATTTCAAAGTTTTTTATATATGATAATGTTCTACCTAAGAAAGCAAAATCACCTCATTTTAAAAACATGGTATAGGGTTGCCAATCAACTGGAACGGGAGTTGATCCACCGCACCCTATGCAATCAGAATAAAATACCTTGATTTAGAGGTAAAAGAAATGGAAGGCCAAGTAGAAGAAGTGAAGAAAAAATTGGCTACATATGGCTGCACTATAATGTATGATGGATGGACAAACCCTACAAAATTATCCATCATAAATTTCATGGTTTACTCAAAATGAAGCACAATTTTTCTAAAGTCGGTAGATGCTTCTGACAAAATAAAAGACCATGAATAGATATATTTCCTATTAAAACATGTTGTGCAAAAGGTAGGAAAGCAACATATTGTCCAAGTGGTGACCGATAATGGTAGTGCCTACTAGAAAGCAGGTCTAAAATTAATGAAAAAATTCAACTTGTATTAGACTTTTTGCGCCGCCCATTCTATTGATCTCATTTTTGAAGAGAACGAAAAAAGAGAGGCAATAAGCATAGTGATCTTGCAGGGGAGACAGATCACTAATTTTATGTATAATCATGGATGGTTGCTTGCTAAAATGAGGGAGCACTGTCAAGGGGATATTGTGTGTCCAGGGGCCACACGATTTGCTGCAAACTACATTCCACTTGATAGCATACAAAAAAAAAAAAAAAAAGTAGGTTTAAAATCTTTATTCACATCTGATGAATGGGCTGAGCATGCTCTTAGTCAAACAAAAATGAGTAGAGAAATTGAAAGTACAGTTCTTAAACATCAATTTTGGGATAGAGTGACAAAAGTTTGTAACATTTATGAGCCTATATATCCAGTATTGCGTATAGTTGATAGTTAAGTGTGGCCAACATTAGGAGTTGTGTTTAAAGCAATAAGGGTGATGAAAGAGGCCATTAAAATAGGTGCAAAGAGTGCAAAATGGATTCTCAAAGTCATCAATAATCGGTGGGAAAGAACCCTTGAACATCCTCTTCATGCAGCAGGTATAAAATATTTATAAATTTCAAGAAATTCATATATCAAAATACTTATTACATATTTATATTTTACTTTATTAGATTGGCAGCTTATTTCTTAAATCCAAAATGTCAATACAAAGAAGGTGTTGGGGAAGATCCTTATTTTCTTGATGCAATTCACAAAGTTTTTAACACCCTTGAGCCACATTCCTCGGGCTTGGATCAAATTGGAAATGAGGTATATTTTTTAAAAAATTTAAATAAAATAAGTCTTAATCCATGTTTAATTATTCAATAACAATATTTTTTCTAGATTATTATATTTAGAGATGCTAAAAGAAGCTTTGGAGAAGCAACTGCTAAAGCAGCTAGGGCAACCATGGCACCTGGTAAGTATTTATATATAAATATACAATACAAAATTACAAACTTCAAGTGCAATCTACTAAGTACTAACTTGTGTTCTTAAAACATCTTGCACAGCTGATTGGTGGATGATGTATTTATCAAGTGCTCCAATCCTAAGAAAGCTAGCATTGCTCATTTTGTCACAAACCGCATCTTCATCAACTTGTGAATGAAATTAGAGCACATTTGCCCTCATTCACACAAAGCAAAAAAATAGACTAGCCTACGCCAAACTTCAGCAACTTGTTTTTTGTTATTACAACATGAAACTTTGAATAAGAGATATAGAGGTCGAAATTAACAAAGTGGCTGAACAAGATCCCCTGGACCTTCTTGACATATTAGTTGAATTGGGTGATGAGAATGAGTATCCACTTTTTCAATGGATTAGGCCATCCCATCTTGATGAACGAGACAAAAGTCCCCATCAAAAAATGGCCAAGCATGCACAAAATGACTTTGGCATTGATGTTAATCAGGTAATGATAGAAAAAGTAATATTTAGTACTGATGATTCACAAATGAAGCTTGGATCTAGATATGGAACTTCATCCACTATTCCCTCTAGTGGTGATGATGATAATGACGACGATGATGTTGGTGGTGACGGATCTAACCCCAGCGGTAGCAGTGAGCAAGGTGGTGATGGTGAGGACTATGAAGGAAATGAAGGATGGCAAGATTATAGACCAAAAGTGGAATATACACGTCCTTCCCAACTAGAAGATGAGGGTCCACAAAGAGAAACACGTCTAGTTAATAGGCAGTACAGTTGTAGAAAAGGAAAAGGGAAGATGCATCAAATAAAAGAGGATACCTTTTCCTTTAGTATGGAATCTATAAGTATATGAACAGCGCATGACTCTAATATTTATGGTGGTTATGAATCTACACATAATAGCTTCTCACAATCTATATATGGCCAACCGTTTTCATATGCAAATGAGCAGACACAACAATATAGAAATTAGCAACCACAGGTCTATAGGTATGGACAAACAGGTCAAGAATATGGGTATGAGTATGACCAGTATGCAAATGCAAAACAATCCTATGGACATACACAACAAGTAGAACCTGCAAGAAGAAATCCTTGCACACAAAGATCTTCGGGTCGAGTAGAAACAGCCATGAACCAAATGACTATGGAGGAGTATGAACAACACATGTACACCTATACTCAATATTTTGGAAATTATATGACATGAAGTGATTATTGTAAATAATATATGTCATCTCGAAATCCTAATGATAGGGATAAGAGAGATGACTTTAAGCCACCAAGAAAGTCCATGTGGTATTAGATTATTAAATGTATAATTTTTATTGAAAATGTAGTTGTTTAAATGATAATTTGTTGCCTTAAATCTTAAAGGAATAGCTTCAAAACTTTATAATCATTTGAATGTTCTTCAGTTCATAGTTTGTTTCATGATATGCAGTTTAATATCCTACACACTAGAAACTTGTCATATATGCATTTTTTTTAATGTATTTTGATACCATATTAAGCATATCATTTATTCTAATATTTCCTAAAGTTTTATTGTAAATTTCCATCATTTACTATAAATTTCCATAATTTATTTAAATCAAAATCAAAATCGAAATTTCCATTGAAATTTCCGTAAATTGAGACCATCGAAATTTCCATCGAAATCGAAATTTAAGTCCTTGCTCATAAGTGGCATAAGCAAGAGCCTTATATTTTGCCTCCGTACTTGATCTGACGATAGTAGATTATTTCTTTAAGCTCCATCAAACCAAGTTGTTTCCATAAAAGACACAATAGCCACCAGTCGATTTTATGTCATCTAGGCACCTTGCTCAGTCTGTATAAGAGTATGCAGCTAGAAATGGAGTAGAAGATGGTCGAAGAAATAAACCATAATGAAGAGTATGTTTTAAGAAGCGTAAAATACACTTAACACTCATAGAAAGCAAAATTTGGCCTAGTAAAGAGCAAGTACTGCAAATTGCCCACTACACTTCGATATAAAGTAGGATCTGCCACAAAGGTGGAGTCAACAGCCGACAACTTAGTGGAAGGAGACATAGGGCTGCTAACTAGCTTATAGTTCAACATGTTCATCTTCTTGAGCAAATCCAAAATATATTTCCTTTGAGAAAGCATGAGTCCATTAGAATCACGGCGACATTTAAGACCCAAGAAATAATGTAAATCCCCCAAATCCTTAAGGGGAAAATTAGTGCTTAAAACAAAAATGAGGTGAGCTAAAACACTCAAATTTGAGTCAGTAAGCACTATATTGTCGACATAGACAAGGAAATATACAACCACAGATTAATGTCGATAAATATTAATGAATAGTGAGGTGTCTAATTTTGAAATAACAAAACCCAACTCTAGTAGCTGAGAGCTGAGTCGCACATACCAAGCGCGTGGAGCTTGTTTAAAGCCATATAAAGCTCTATTGAGTTTGCATACATAGTGGGGAAATTGAGGGTGTATAAACCTAGGTGGCTAAGTCATAAATGCATGTTAATCAAGAGTCCCATGAAAAAACAAAGCATTTTGGACATCCAACTAGTGAATTGGCTAACCAAAAGAGACTGCAGTGGAGAGGACTAACCTGATGGAAGTTGGCTTGATCACAGGGCTAAACGTTTCATTGTAGTCCAAGCCTTCAAGTTGAATGTAACCCTTAGCTACCACTCTCGCCTTTCTTCGTTCAATGGAATCATTGGACAGGTGCTTGGTCTTAAAAATCCATTGACAACCAAATATATTTTGATTAGAGGCAGGAGGAACTAGTGACCAAGTATTTGTGGACATAAGAGCATCAAATTCAAGCTGCATCGCAAGCCTCCATTCGAGAAATTTAGAGGCTTGACTAATAGAGGTGGGTTTCTCTGGAATAGCAGTGGAAGTGGTATGGGCGTGAGGCAAAGGCCATCAAACGATGTCATCAGTCCTTATTTTGGGGCAAGTTTTATTGGCTTTGGCTCTAGTTTGCATGGGTTGAACAGAGATGGAATGGATCTCAAAGGAGGGGGTCGCGATGGGGAAAGAGGATTCTAGAGAGTGTGATTTGAAGGGTGCCCTAGATGAGGTAATGGATGGGCTTGATGTTGGAGAGGATTTGGGTAAGACTAAAAAAAGGTGGGATCGTGGGCCAAGAGTAGGAGAATGAGTTGATAACGGAATGATAATGGGATTGGGAGATGGTTTGGGCCAAGTTGAGCTTTGGTTAGGAAAATAAGAAGACCCATGAGAATGAGATAGAGAAAGGAAGGGTAAAGGAATGTTGGATAAGTTGGGCCGAGATGGACAATCTTGAGATGGACCTGAATTAGAAGCAAAGAATGGAAATTTGTTTTCATCAAACAATACATCCCTTGAGATGTACATTCTTGCAGTAGGAATATGGAAGCACATATAGCCATGGTGAGAAGAACTATATCCAAGGAATACACACGGGAGAAAACTGAAACTCATTTTGTGATGATTATATGGTCTAAGATTAGGTCAGCATTAGCAACCAAAATTTTTTAAAAACATGTAATTTGGTTTTTGATGAAATAGAACTTCAAATGGTGATTTGTTATTTGAAGTGGGAGTAGGAAGTCAGTTAATTAAGAAAGCAGCAGTGACAAAGGCATTGGACCGGTAAGAATGAGGTTAAGAAAAATGAGCAAGAAGTGCAATACCTGTTTCCACAATATGTCTGTGTTTTCTTTCGACTGAACCATTTTGTGAGTAAGCATAGGGACAAGAAATGCGATGAAAAATATTGAAAGATTGTAACACATTATTAAGAGATCTAAATTCTCCACCCCAATTGGATTTTAATGAACGAATTTTTGTATTAAAGAGAGTTTCTACATGACACTTGAAAGATAGAAAAACTGTGACTATATCGGATTTACATTTTAATGGAAAAATCCAAGTAAACCTACTATAGTCATCAACAAAAGAAAAATAATATCTAAAACCACCATAAGAAAGCATTGGTGCAAACGTTTGAAAATATACGGTGAAGAGGAGCAGGTGATCTACAGGAGGATCTGCCATATGGTAGTTGGTGGGGTTTGGCCTTGCAACACGAGGAGCATAAACTCGAGGAGGAAGATAACTTAATAGGCAGAGACACTTGTGAAATTATTTTGTCAACTAGTTGCATGGAGGGATGACCTAGCCGAATATGCCATTGAAATGAGGAGACATGTTTACCAACATTTGCTTGAGGAGAAGGAGATGATTGTGGAAACACATACATGCCATCTTCAGTAGGGCCTTGAAGAAGAACTTGCTGGGATCGGAAATCCTTCACACAAAAAAATGAAGGGTGAAATTCAAAATACAGAGAATTATCTTCACACAATTTTCAGATAGAAATTAAATTCTTAGAAATCAAAGGGACATGATAGAGTTTTGAGAGAAGAAGATTGCCATGAGTGGAAGAGAAGGTGGAGCTGCTAGCATGATGTATGGGAAGAAAAGTATCGTCACCTACACGGACTTGTTCATCACCCTTGTACTCGGACGGATTAAGAGAAATGTTAGAAAAATCATGTGTGAAGTGATGGGTAGCAGCGAAATCAAGGTACCAGTTGGTGTTTGCAAGGGTGGGAGGTGGTTGAGTGTAATGTGGTCCTGAAGTGAAATGGGCCGAGAGGGAGGGTGGAGGAGGGGATTGAAAACTGAAATCAAACCTGTGGTAGCATGTGGTGGCTGTATGGCCTTGCTTGTGACACACTTGACAAGTGGGTCGGTTATATGCAAATAAGGGTGAGGAGGGAGGAAAACCACGACCACCATTTCTGCCACAATCACCACGCCCTCTGAAACTACTCTTGCAATGAGAGAAACCACGACCTCAAAAGGAATTGTTGCCAAATTGTTTCTGAGTGGTATTAGCAGAGAACTTAGGAGACCCCGTAAGACTAGTACTCTGATGAGTTAATCTCTCATGAGTGAGGAGATGACTATAGACTTAAGTTGGAGTGAGGGGATCACACGAGTAGTAATGGAGGTAACTATTGAATCAAAATTTGTGCCTAAGCCAGCCAAGAGAAACGTGATGAATTTAGAATATGATAAGGTTTTACCAACCATAGCAATATTATCCTGGAGGAGCTTGGCATGTCTATAGTAATCAACAATGGACTATGAACCCTTTTTTAAGGTAGTGAGTTGCAGCTGCACTTACATGATCCTAACTTGCGATTTTGCAGCAAATAAATCTTTGAGGATATCCCACACTTCAGAAAAAGAGGATGTCTCTAGAACATGTGCAATCAAAGTTTCAGAGAGAGAGGAAATGAGGACACCCATGATGGCTTGATCTTGCTGTTGCCAAGCTAGGAAAGCAGAGGTTGATTTGGAACTTTCATCGAGCTATTGGGGGGGAACAATGGAGCCATCAATATACCTGAATAAATTCTGTCCTCTGAGGCAAGGCATGATTTGTGCCTTCCACAGAAGATGGTTGTCATTGTTTAATTTTGCAGTAATCAAGTTGATGGGAAAGGGAAGCGAGATAGCAGAAGATTGAGGGGAAGAAATCGCTACAACAGGAGTTTCAGCCATGGAAAGAGGCTCTATGAGCGGCGGAGTGAAGACCGGAGAAAATGGACGTGAGTCCTAAAACTGCTCTGATACTCTCTAATGAAACAGAGAATGAACAGAAATAATGAAGCAAAGAATGAATAGGAAAATAGAGAAAAATTGAATAGAATTTTTGTTCAATTTATGTTTTCTTCTTCCTTGATTTTTTATTCAATACCGGCTGCTCTTTATATACATAAAGCAGAATATTCTTTGTAACAGACCACACATGGAAACAAAAATATTCTTGTATAACAGATATTTATTCTTTTTCCAAAAAATATTCTTGTGTAACAGATATTTATTCTTTTTCCAAAAAATATTCTTGTGTAACAGATATTTATTCTTTTTCCAAAAAATATTCTTGTGTAACATATATTTATTCTTGAGCAGGCTGAGTATTGTTGATACCCATAATTGCTGCTGCAGTGCAATCTCACTATTTGACCCTAAACCGAGTGAGAAACCACCAGTGAACAAACAGTGAGAAGGACAACAGCTGGAGCATATCCATGTTCAGTTAGTTTTGGGATTTCCATCATCAGGCGATTTGGCTGTCTCAATCTTCTCAGCCGCAGCAACAGCTGCAGATGCTGCTTTGTCCAAACCCAACTTTTGTAACTCATTCGAGAAACTGTCAACATCGGCAGCACTGATTTTGTATGGGCTGTATGCAGGGCCAGGGAATGAACCATTCATCACTTCTTCCTTGAACTCCAGAAGAGCTTTGTTGATGACGTCTCCGACATGTCCAAATTGTTTGCAGAACTTTGGTGCAACCTGCAAAACAGTAAAACAGTCTCTTCAGCAAAACTGCTCCCAGCTAGAATCATGATCAATCATCAAACTACTGTGATATTGGGATTATTACCTTGGCGTGATGCGGATGTTGGATCATTCCCACTAGATCGTGATAAACCAGCGCCTGGATTAAAATAGAGATTTCTTTAGAATAAAATTAATTGCCTGTGTGAATAATGTGGTCGGCCATTTTTGTATTAAAGTAGCAGAACAAAAAGAAGAAAAATTGAAAAAGGATTCATAAGTTAAAGCGTGGTTGACAAAATGATGGAAATAGCAAGGGTTTTACACCATGAAAAAAATTGAACCAGAAAATAAGATAAGCAAAGAATTTCCAGCATTCAACAATTGGAGAAGGGCACATAATTCGAGATCCTGTAAAATTGATATATCCAGCTTGGGACTCTGCTCTGGAGAAGTTAGAATCTGCAGATGGACGTTTAAATCATCCATGTTACAGGAACAAATTGCAATTGGTGATGGACCTAATGACAGCTTCACCGTGAACCATCAGAATGAAATTGATGATTGACGAGGTTATTGGCCAAGCAGGTCATAGTTATAGTGTTTTGTCTTTTTTGACAGAGATTACGGTGAGAAAAATAAATAGAACCCATCATACCAAGGGAAATTTAAATAGCATTAGAGAGTGTTTAGAAGCATAGATTTTGGGCCATATATTTGGATGAAACTCAATATATTTTGTACAGTATTTTTTCCAAATCCACACAAATCTAAATCCAAGGCTTGGAATCAAAGCTCTCAACTGTAGGGTAAGGAAATTGAATCGCTCTTTGGGAGGAATCTTTAGACTGATATATTTGACAATCAACACAACCTAAGCACTCTTTTGCTTGTAGCAAACTTCCATATTGGGCCCCGCACGACAAGAAAACAGGTGGAATATTGATGGAGATTATATCCATTATAACAGGACCTTCACTGTATTTCGGTTTACACATCTCAAAAGGAAACATTTCACTCTGGTTTTTTTTCCTTGGTGTGCACATGCATGTGTATGTAAATATGTGGGTAAGTAACCAAGTAACAAGCATAGTTTTAGCCTGAGCGTAGGAAGTCAGGGGCTGGTTAATATCATCACTATGTGGGTTTATGCATGTTGCTCATTTTCTCTTTCACAAAAATTGAAGACCAGTTCAGTTGTTGTGATGGCCACGGTATTCCATATCCAGAATTGATTTTTAAGAATTAAATAATTTATTCAGTATAATATTTTTAATTAAATTAAAATAAAATGACCATGTAAATTTAATATACATTTTAAAAAAATATACATAAAATTTATACAAATTTATAAAAAAATAAATAGAAGTGCTTTCAAAAAGCATTTTTACCATTTTTCAATTGTCATGTACCATAAAATTATTCTTGGAGTACTAAAAGGTCAATTTAAAAAATATAATAATTAATTTCTATTTTTATTATAATATTTTTTTATTTATATTATTTTACATTTTCGTAAATTTTTAATTGTTATTTGATTCAACGGCAAAAATAAACATGAATTCTATAGGGTTTTGTATTCATGGTTTTAAATCGCAGTAGCGGGTAGCGTAACGTAACGGTAATGGGTGTAATGGGAAGCTAGAGTAGCGAATGTTACATAACGGGAAGCGGGTGTAACAGCCATGAATTTTTTTGAAGCATGCACAACCTTGTGCATATTAGCGTACTTGCATGTTTTAAACTTTTAGCCCTTATTAAAAAGAGTTTGTGTATTTTGGATCCTTTAGTTTGTGTAACTAAGTTATCTTGTAAGGGCAACAAGTTTACATTTGTTTTAAACCACCATTGAAAGAAAAATTACATGTGTGTGTGTGTGCCATTTTTTTTTATACTTCTCATTGTTCTTATTTGTGATAAATTCTTATGTGTGCTAAATTAATTAATAAAACAAAATACATTATACACTCCATTAGTCTATTAGACACATAAGACATACGAATAATACAAATATAAAATAGTTTGAAAAAAAAGAAGCATGACGTTGAAAAATATAGAACATAAATATCACATTACTATTATTATCAAAATAAAATATTTCCTAAAAATAAAATATTTTCCTTATAAGTTAGTATTTTCAAGTTGTTAATTAATGCATTTATTGTGAGTATTTAAAGAAATAGTAAATTTTGTATCATTGTCATCCTCATTATAATCTTTTCCCCCCTCTTGCCACTAGGTATATTGAGAATGATATATGAAGGAGAGGGAAAAAATGAGAAGAGAAAGTAAAAAAATAAAATATTTTTTTGGTGTAACAGTCCTGTAGCGGTTGTGTAACGGCCGTGGTGGCCTTTACGTAATGGTCACGGTCCGTAACAGCCGCTACGGCCGTGATTTTTCTTCCCACCGATTTCGTGGTGTGTAACGGTATCAGTAACCCAAAAAACCATTACGTAACGGTCACGACCTTTATTTAAAACCATTGTTTGTATTTGATCTAGTTTTGAAAATATTAATCAAATTGCTAGTTTTCAATTTTTAATTTTTCTTTTTGTTTTTCATTTGCATAATTTTTACACTAATACCAAATGACCCCTAAACTTATGCATAGGAAAATGATTCAAGGATGAATGGCTTTTCTAGCTTCCGCCAAGAAAGATCTAAATGCTTGTCCCGAACCTTTAGACATCCTCTTTCCTTTGTTCTTCACTTTTGTTTCCTTTTTCCCCCATTTGTTGGTGTGGGTAATGGGGAATATGGGAATAATATTTACATTGCTTTTACTAATTTCACCAACTTTGTACTTCTGTCCCTTATTTCACAGAAAAAAACAGTTCAAATGGTTTGGTGCATTTAAACTCCCCCCCCCCCCCCCCCAAAAAAAAAATGTTGGGAAGTGATCCACAAGCAACAATCGCATAAGCAATATTACGCAACGAATATACGAGACCAGATTTACGTGGTTTGGTCCACTATGACCTACGTCCACTAGAGAGCACAAAATCCACTATAACTACCGGGAGAATTATACAAGAAGGAGGAGGCTACTGCCCTCAACTCCTCTCTCACTCTCTCTACAAGGATTCACTCTGCCTCACACACAACACACCACACCTCTTTGCAACACACAGCTCTCTGCACTCTCACAATATAGCTCTCTGTACGCACACAACACAACTCTTTGCTGCACACACACAACCACACAACTCACACATATATATACACATATGGGAGGGGGAGGAAGTCAACAAGGCAGCTGCAATTCAACATGGTAGGCAGTTGTTTGGTGGAGGGCTGCTGGTCTTCCCAGCAATATCAACATAAGCTGCAGGGTGGTGCGGCTACCAAACCCATACGAGCCACACCCTAACAATCTCTACCTTGGTGAGTATCAACTCCCAATTTTACAGCTCCACCTTGATACGAACTTGATCAAGACAAGTCTTCATAACTTGGTTTAAACATCTGAACCATGCAAAGAGTACCGCCTTCTTCATCGGCAAACCGAACTCGTCTGTTCGTTTCTGATGACGTACCGCTATCATCATTTGAGATCAGACCACCAACCACTGTGGTTCCCATCAATTGATACAGTCCACGAGACTCCTTCCCAGTAAATATCATTGAGTCACGTCGGGTCACCTCCATAGCTCCACCTACGACAGAGATTTGGCAACCCTTAGAATCCAACCGATTAAGGGAGATCAAATTTCTTCGCATCCTTGGAACGAAGTTTACGTCATCCAAAATACATACCGCTCCAACAGGCGTTTTCAGCTTCACAGATCAAATCCCTCTGACATCGCATGAAGACACATCAACGAGTGATATCGTACCGCGAACTTCTTTGAAAGAATGAAAAAATTCTTTTTTAAAACAAACATGAACTGAACTCCCAGAGTCCAAAACTCATCCATCATCGTTTGGACTGCCATGAGCATTCATGTTCTTTCTCATCAATTTCCGACACTCTCTCTTCATATGGTCGTGCGTCTTGCAATATGGACACTGCACATTTCTTCGATTTTGTCGATGTAAGCTGCTCGTAGTTACAAGGACGTCATCATTACCATGCCATGCGGCATGCTCCGATACATTGACACCATCCCGTATCTTCTTTTCTTCTTCATATCTTTTTCAATCTTCACAGTCCCTCTTGAAGTGCCCATTTTAATCACACCAGCAACATACTACCTCACTCGTATCTAGTCCTCTTGATTTTGAACACCAATGTTTACCTCCGAGCTTTCGATCTTTACTTCCTTGTCTCTCACTATTAGCTACCAAAACTTGCTCACGAGACGTCACAATCGGCTTTCTTAATGTTTCAGAATCTTGAAGTGATACCATCACATCATCCAACTTCAAGGTATCCCTCCCCACGAGCAATGCAGTTACCAAACCATCAAATGAAACTGGTAGAGATGACAATAGTAGAAATGCCTTATCCTCCTCATCAATTTTTATGTCGAGGCTCAACAACTGGGTCAAAATCTTGTTGTAATCATTTATGTGATCAAAAAGACTACTTCCCTCGTTCATTTGATATAGTTTCTTCTTCAGAAACAATTTATTGGTAAGGGACTTCGACATATACCTTTGCTCCAATTTTTTCCAGAGCTCCATTGGTGAGGTTTCATATAACACCGAATATTTAACTTCATTTTCCAGACACAATCGGATTGTGCTAACTATTTTGATCTCCAATTCGGTCCAATCATCATCTTTGAAATCATCCGACTTCTTCCCGATCAACGGCTTGATCAAACCTTGATGAACCAAAATATCCTTCACCGTGCTCTGCCATAAACTGAAGTTGTTCCGCCCATCAAACTTCTCCACCTTAAACTTTGAAGTGTCAACACCTACCATTCTATTCTGAACCTCACAAAATGGACACCGCCAATGGCTCCAAAATGGCCGATCCCTGACGGAGTTATTGGCCACTAACGCCATTACTGACGCTGTCTAATGACGTGGCGCTGTGGTCCCCACCTACTGACATGTCCTAGGGCCCACTTGCTGACGTGGCACGGGCCCACTGCTGACGTGGCGCCGAGGCCCACCAGCTGACGCATCTGTGGATCCCAATTGCTGACGTGGCTGTTGACTGTACAGCTGACTCAGCGCTGACATGGCCTGATGGTGTGGCTAACACTTGCTAACGCAGCACTGACTCAACGTTTACGTAGCCGCTGACGTCAGCATCTTCAACCTCCGAACGTGCGCTGGACTTTCACCGGCACATGGGCGCGCGTGATGCTCTTTCTTGATCAGATGTCAGCGCGTGAGAGTGCGTGGCAACGCGGTTTTTCCGCCGATGGCGCGTGTGAGTGCGTGCATTGTTGTCCAAGCTCCGTTTGAGCTCCTGTTACCACCGTTGGCTTCGTCTCGACAAGAGGAATGTTTTGGTGATCTCAAAATCGAGTTTCGAGCTACTGGGCAGAGGCTCAAACCTGGGAATTTTTCTTCGATCTATCGATTTTGCTCCAACCTAACTCTGATACCATATGTTGGGAAATGATCCTTGAGCAACAATCGCATAAGCAAAATTACGCAACCAATATACGAGACCAGATTTACGTGGTTCAGTCCACTGTGACCTACGTCCACGGGAGAGCACAAAATCCACTATAACCGCCGAGAGAATTATACAAGGAGAAGGAGGAGGCTACTGCCCTCAACTCCTCTCTCACTCTCTCTACAAGGATTCACTCTGCGTCACACACAACACACCACACCTCTTTGCAACACACAGCTCTCTGCACGCACACAACACAGCCCTCTACTGCACACACACAACCACACAACTTTCACATATATATACACATATGGGAGGGGGAGGAAGTCAAACAAGGCAGCTGCAATTCAACAGGGTAGGCAGCTGTTTGGTGGAGAGCTGTTGGTCTTCTCAGCAATATCAACATAAGCTGCTGGGTGGTGCAGCTGCCAAACCCATATGAGCCACACTCTAACACCCAACACACCATGATTCCATCACAAAAGTTAAAAGAAAACACATACAAAAAAGAACAGCAACTTGACATCACAAAAAATCTGGTTGTGCCCCCTTCTGACTGAAAGAGGAAATTAAGGTTTCCATGAAAATGAGAGTGAAATTGGATAGGCAATCAAGTTCAAGCATATACGATCAACCTCAAAATGCTCCAATTAACTTCTATTAGAAAGCATGGGACATTAGCTTCTTTTGGGGCATTCTTATAGCAGAATAGGATACAAACATTTAAGTAAATGTTCTACAAAAGTTCATGAGTTAAGCCTATACGAATGTTGTTCTTCCAAGAAATTAGTTGGAAACACAACTTGACAAATACTTATTAGAATAGGGAAGGAACGGGAACTTAATTTTTTTTTTGGAAAAAACGAATAGGAAGAATGCTGTCTATTGCGGGCTTTATAAGTCCCATAAAAAAGATGCTCCTAGAGCCTGAAGGCTGCATAACAAGAGAATCATAACCCAATCCATGCTTAACCTTAATGACTCAGAATCATAGAACAAGGCTGCAACAGTTTAACATCATTTAAGCTGTTGACAGTCCCAAGTAGGAAAGAATCATCATTGGTTCAGACAACATGTTCACTCGGAGACCAACTGCAGGTCATGAATTTCATAGAGGTACTACTAGGACATGATTTTCACAACATTCCTCAATGAACCACCAAGCTACTGAAGAACCCAGTCCAACTTTTTGGATTGGAGCTAATCACTGTTACACCATTCTTCTAGCCACTCACTAACAGGCAGTAATTTGGGTACTTCTCAAAGAAAAACTACAATGTGTAGAATCCATAAAAATAACAAAAATAAATAAACAACTAGACCTTATTCAATGAACCACTGAGCATGAACTCTTGCAACAATACAAGGCCGTCCCTGGGCCACATGCTCTCTGCCATGCGAGGATAGGGGAGGGTCTTCACAGTGTTGCAGCCTTACCCCTACTTTTTATGCAGAGAGGCTGTTTCCTTGGATTCGAACCCGTGATCTATCGGTCACAAAGGAGCAATCTTAACAATATAACAATGCAAAATTCAAGAACACAACGGCAGTAGCACTACGTATAGAATCCATAAAAATAACAATATAAAACTAAAAAATTATGGCTTATTTACATCATAAATATATAAAAGCACTTCTTGTAAATATATAATCATTCATACAGCTATCAATCCAAAATATAATGAAATTCAAATCAACAATATTCACCTATTCCCGTTAGAAAGAACAGAGAGAACTAAATACACTAACCTGTCCACTGCAGAAAGGCCCAGCTCCGATGCCAATGGTGGGGATTTGAATAGCAGAAGTCACAGCAGCAGCCACAGCTGGAGGCACACATTCCAGTAAAACAGAGAAACATCCAGCTTCTTGCAATGCTAGTGCAGTCTCCACAACCTGCACAGGGCAAACCAATTCAATTGAACAAGAAGGTGAAGCAAGCAAAGATATAGATGCTTGTGCCTCTATCTGGAAAGAGAGAGAGAGACCTTGACAGCACTAGCAACATTTTTCCCCTGAGGTCTAAATCCCCCAAGAACACTAATAGCCTGAGGAGTAAGTCCCACATGCCCCATGACTGCAACACCAGCATCAAAAATAGCTTTTGCTGCCGTGATTCTTGAAAGCGAACCTCCTTCCAATTTTATTGCATCCATTCCTCCTTCCTTCAGAAACCTAATCGCAGTATCAACTGCCTGCTCAAAATCCAAACTGCAACACATCAACCACCGTTGAACATTTAAACCCGAACTCGAATCAGTAAGATCAAAACTAGAAAATCTTAATTGAACAGGCATGAATGTCTAAAGTATTCTAAGAATTTAAAAAGAATTTGGGAATGATTCGTACAATTGAATATTCTGCCAAAGAGCAGAGCAAAAGGGTCTAACACATCCTTTATCAAAAGTAGCAAATTGGAAAAAAAATAAAAATAAAAATAAAATGGTCACGATCCACATTAAAATCGGGGAAAAAAAAAATTGTCGTGAACAATTATAAATATTTGAACAATACCTGCTGAGAGCTTGACTCGTAGGTGCCGAACGGAAGATCGCCGACGAGGAGGGGGTTATTGGTGCCGCGGGCGACGGCGCGGCAATGAATGAGCATCTCGTCGAGGGTAATGGGGAGAGTGGTGTCGTGGCCGTGGACGACCATCGCGGCGGAGTCTCCGACAACGCAGATGTGGATGCCGGCGGTGTCGAGGTGGACCGCGGAGGGGTAGTCGTAGGCGGTGACGACGGCGATGGGCTGGCCCCTGCGGTACATCTGCCTGAGGTGGGTGAGGGTCACTCGCTGAGATGGGTTCTGGGGCTTGGGTCCACCGTAGACAGTGTTTTGAGGGAGATTGCTCATGCACTTGAGGTGGGTCAGGAGTGAGGCGCGTCGGATCATGCGAGAAGCATTTGATGAGAGGGTGGAGTAGAAGACCATTTCTGAGGAGGGCTGAGGGTTCGCGAATACTGATTTTGTGACCAATGCTTGAATAAACTAAAAAATGAATGGATTGGAGTCGGTGAGGAAGCTGTTTTTGCTGCCCCACCCGCAAAGGAATGAATGAACGAAGCAAATGACATGGCTGCTTCACTGCTTTGGAGTAAGAAAATTTTATTCAAACGCTGCTTTAATATTTTGAGTTTTTTTTTGTTCCCCCGAATATAATATTATTTTAATTAAACTTATTTTAAAAATTCTATTTCCCAAATTTATGCCCTTAAAAAAAGAAAAAAACACTAGTTTACTCCACATTTTTTTAACAAAAGACATTGAATCATCCAACGTTTCTTAATATAAACATAAAAGCACAAGTGACGCATGGTCATTAAAAGATACTATACCAAATAACGTTTTTTACTGAGTTATATTTCATCTTCTTTTTCCTCTTTCTCTGTGTTCGAAGAGGAGAATCGAGAGCAAAGAGGGAGGCGATACAAAGTCAACTTTTTTGACGGTGGGATTTTGCAGGTGACCGCTGTGATTCAGATTGTATAATACAAATGTTCTGCCTACGAAGTGCAAGTAAATGTTGGGAGAGCATTATAAAAGGAACAAAAATGAGATATATTCTCTCACATTCAACGTTGTTAAAAATCCTAATTTTTTGTAATATGAAATTTGAGTTGAAATTCTAAAAAGTTTGTATTAGTTTGAAATAGAAATGGTATTTTTGTATATTAAATTAGTTCATATTAAAGTCAATTTAGTGATTTGAAACATTATTGTGGAACTCTCAAATTCAGGTTAGCGGTTTTTTTTTTTTTTTTTCATGTTTGAACTTTTCCTTTATAAATGATGAATGAATGTTAAATTTTGTTTTACCAAAGGATAAATGCATATTAAATTTTTGAATGCATATGAAATTTTTCATTGTATGTAAATTTTATTTTCCATTTGTGTGCACATTAAATATAGTTTTAATTTTGAAGTAAGAAGGTTTGAATGAGAAGTTTTATGTGAGTGTTTTTATTAAATTTCATGATTATTTGAATGTTTAATTTGCAGTGTGTAAATTGTTGAGGTTAGAGTTGCATTTAATCTTATGTTTATAAGAATCTACAAATAATGAATGTGAAATTGCTATTATCAATTTGGATAGTTATTAAAATTAGCTTGAATTTTGAAGTCATGTGGTTTATATTGAAATTTTTTATTATTAGAGTTTTTATCTAATTTCATAATTATTTATATGAATATGTAATGAATTAGTGTGTAAATTTTATTACTAGGGTTTTATTTTCCTTATGTTATTTGGACAAAATACAAAAAATAAATGAAATCCAAAGGTCTTGTAGAGACATAGAAAATTGAATTAATGAGAAAGTAAAAGAAAAGAAGGTTTTTGGTTCGGTGTAGGCCAAACCGTCAATGGTTTGGTGGGAGACCAGAAAAACCATCGACAGTTTTGTATTTATTGTCGATCAGTTACAGGTAAAACGGTAAAAAGGGTGGGTTAAAGACCCAAACCGTCGATAATTTTGTGACGGGTGCAGAAAACTGTAGACGGTTTTGTCTACAACAATGATTTTAAAGGGGGCTGCGAGCTTCATTTGTTTTAAACAAACAAAAACAAATCTCTCTCTCTCTCTCTCTCTCTCTCTCTCTCTCTCTCTCTCTCGGAACCCTATGACACCCTTTCCCTTCTCTCTATGATTTCGCTCTGATTATAGCTCAAATTGACGATCAAAAGCTACCACGAAATCCTAGGAGCGATCCTTAGAGTTTTAATTGGAGCAGATTTTCAATTTAGGGATTTCAGACACCACTCCAAAGTCGAGGTAAGGATGTTAAATGTTAGTATTTAATTGATTTAATGAAGTGTTATGACTTGGAGATGTTTTTAATGATAACAATTCTTGAGTTGATGTTGTTTGAATTGGGGAAATGTGAATTTCAGGGTTTTGAGTTTCAAAAGTTGTAGGGTGTGGATTTAGGGTTGTTTGTAGGCCTCTTAGTAAGTCAGGTAAGGGGATAGATTAAGTCAAGTATTTTCAATAAATTAATTATTGAATATACAGTATTTGATTCAGAAAGGTATATATATGAATTAGTATAGTTTTTGAGAATACTGATGTTAAACTGATGAAATTTTGAAAATAGATTTAATATTATTTTGTCAGCAAAATATGTTTTCTCGGGCTAGATAATATATTATAGAGTAGTAATTACTCGTGTGTGGTATGAGTATAAATTTTACTGTAAATAATGGTATGTCAAAATATTTTATGAATTCACGGTATAAGCATGAATTGATGACAGTTTTTAGAAAAAAAAAATTATAAACAGTACATAAATTATATTTTCAGTATATTATGATATTCAGTCGGCGTAGATGTTGTGATTAGATATTTATAACATATATTCAAAAATATTATTATTATGACAGATTTTACACAAAATCATGAAACAATATTATTATTGTTATTAATGAAATATATTATACTGTAACAGAACCCTGATGGACTAAGTACATTATAAGCACGATATTGTAACTAACTAGCCAGATCAGACAGTGTAACCCCTATGTGCCGACCTAAGAAGCGTTGCGAAGAGCAGGATGGGCGGACTAGGTTGGTGATAGCTGATAGTGCAACCACACTATTTAGAAAGTGTTGGGTCAGAGGCCGATTAGCCCCGAAGTGTTGTAGAGAGCAGGATACCCATTGTGTGCTAACCCGAGAAGTGTTGTAGAGAGTAAGATGGGCGGACTAGGTTGGGTGGGCAATCGTACATAGTTATGTCATGTTTGACTTAGCCTGGTAAGTCAGCCATGGTTAAGTCCAGCCCTCGGGCCACACAACTAGAATCATGCGGGGTTAATTTAAGAAGCCTTCCATCTAGGGTATAATTTCAGTAATATACAGATATAGTAGATGATATATATAGAAATTTAGTATGATACAGTATGTTATGTTGATTTATGATTTATTCAGATTTATATAAAACAGTTTTACTTGACTTGTCAAATGCAGTTAAACTATGTACAAATTTTCCTTACCTATTAGATACAGTTTATCACGAACAATATATGTTTATAACACAATAATACTCATGTGTGTCACACACTGATTTTAGTTTATCTCCCTTACTAAGAGGTATTTCACCCCAACAATACAAACATTTCAGGAAACTCAGACAGGCGAGCGGAGTGATCTCTGAGATAGAGGAGGCTGCTAGTGCTACCCTAACTGAACGGTAAGTAGTTGGGTTGAGATCAGGAAGGATTTTTGGGATATGACCCTAGGATATTTATGACCCTTTTTGGGATGTATATGTGTACTTTTGGTTACAGTAAAACTTTGGTATTGTATATAAGGTTGAATAAATCATGGTTTTTACTGCATAGTTATCATGTATGTATGGACAGGTATATCCCCGGTTTCCTTTGCGGTCCGAGTTGATTTATTTTATGTTTTATGGTATCATAGTTATTATTATTATTATTATTATTATTATTATTATTATTATGTGGAAAAAAAATATAGCATGGTGATTCTTTCTTACATTGTCTAATGAAGAAATTTGAAAAAGAGGGGGGATGACTGATGAGGGGCTACAAATACTTGGAGAACATTAGCTTAGCCTCAACTAAATAAATATGGATTATTATTATTTTTATTATTTTTTTCCTTGTTGTTATTATTAAGAACCCTATTAAGTGACACAACAATGCATATTATAATATGGTTAGCCCTCCAAGAATAAAACGTATATATTATTATGGTGATGGCTAAGTCTAAATATGACAAAATGGGTTTTGAGGATGGAGGAAGGGAATCCTTGTTTGTCCTACCAACTTTATTTGTCTTATCTAGGCTTAAGAGTTAGAATGAGATGGTCAATGCTTTCCAACCAACCCCTCCAATCCCCAAGGTTTGCTAAATAAAGAAATGAGGGGAGGAGGAGGACATAGTCTAAGTAAAGAATCATATGATCATATGGTGGAAGTACATTTTAATTGCTTACTTGGTTGTCATTGACACAAACCCTATTGCTACACCTATAGCCATGCACCACACGCACTCCAAGTATTACATGTGTGTTTTTTATGACTCCATTTTTTTTGTAGTAATTATAAAAGAATTAAGAGATAAAATTTATTTTAATTTCTATTTTAGTATTTATTATAAATAGCTTTTAAAAATTATAAATGTAGTTTAGAATAATTACGATTAGTTCCATAAATAGTTTGGAATAATTATGAGTAGTTAGAGAATAAATTTAATATAATTAAAAGAGCATTTTGAAATATTATGAATAATTATAGGAGCATTTTGAGATAATTGTGGTTAGGTATAGGAATAAATTTGAAATTTGTGAAAAAAAAAAAAAAGGTAATTTATTTTGTTATATACCTTTTATACTTCTTGTAACGCCTCAGAAAATAATATGCATGGAAGTAAAAAAATAAAAAATAAAAAATAAAAAATAAAAAGTTAATTAATTAATTAATTAATAATTTTTATTAATTTAATATTATAATATAATATAATAGTATAATAATATAATATAATATATTATAATAATAATATTAATAATAATCTCTTCTGAAGCTTCTTTGTTTAGGATATTGTAATTTTACAATCTCAGGAACTCCCTGCACATCTCTATTCTCTCTCTCTCTCACCTTTCATTCTCACCTCACCTCTCATTCTCACCTCATTTTCTCGGCGAATACTCGATCGATTGAAGAACAGAAAATACCATTGGGTTTCATTTTCTGCCATCAACCACCATTTCTGCCACAATCACCACACCCTCTGAAACTGCTCTTGCCATGAGAGAAACCACGACCTCAGGACGAATTGTTGCCAGATTGTTTCTGAGTGGTATTAGCAGAGAACTTAGGAGACCCTGTAAGACTAGTGCTCTGATGAGTTAATCTCTCATAAGTGAGGAGATGACTGTAGACTTAAGCTGGAGTGAGGGAATCCACACGAGTAGTAATGGAGGTAATTACTAAATCAAAATCTGTGCCTAAGCCAGCCAAGAGAAATGTGATAAATTTAGAAGATGATAAGGTTTTACCAACCATAGCAAGAGTATCTTGGAGGAGCTTGGCACGTTTATAGTAATCAACAATAGAGTATGAACCCTTTTTTAGGGTAGTGAGCTGCAGCTGCACTTACATGATCCTAACTTGCGATTTTGCAGCAAATAAATCTTTGAGGATATCCCATACTTCACAAGAAGAGGATGTCCCTAGAACGTGCAATCAAAGTTTCAGAGAGAGAGAGAGGAAATGAGGACACTCATGATGGCTTGATCTGTTGCCAAGCTAGGAAAGCAGAGGTTGGTTTGGAACTTTCATCGAGCTGTTGGGGGGGAACAATGGAGCCATCAATATGCCTGAATAAATTATGTCCTCTAAGGCAAGGCATGATTTGTGCCTTCCACAGAAGATAGTTGTCATTGTTTAATTTTACACTAATCAAGTTGATGGGAAAGGGAAGAGAAATAGAAGAAGATTGAGTGTAAGAAATCGCTGCAACAGGAGTTTCAGCCATGGAAATAGGCTCTGTGAGCGGCGGAGTGAAGACCTGAGAAAATGGACGTGAGTCCTAAAACTGCTCTGATACTCTAATGCAACAGAGAATGAACAGAAATAATGAAGCAAAGAATGAATAGGAAAATAGAGAAAAATTGAATAGAATTTTTGTTTTCTTCTCCCTTGATTTTTTATTCAATACAGGCTACTCTTTATATACGTAAAGTAGAATATTCTTTGTAACAGACCACACATGGAAACAAAAAATATTCTTGTATAACAGATATTTATTCTTGAGTTTCCAAAAAATATCTTGTGTAACAGATATTTATTCTTGAGCAGGCGTATTGTTGATACCCATAATTGCTGTTGCAGTGCAATCTCACAATTTGACCCTAAACCAGGTGAGAAACCACCAGTGAACAAACAGTGAGCAGGACAACAGCAGGGGTATATCCTTCATTTATTTATTAATATACCCTCACTTTTGGCGGAGGAATACCGTCGCTACAAGACAAGCAATGGGAGATAACATATAGAAAAAAACTTAAAGGCCTCCCAAAAAAACAACACCAACATGCAATCAAAACAGCACTTCAAATCCAAACAAATCAAAATAAGGACCTACTAACTAATAAAACATCACACGCATCAAACCAATATATATATATATATATATAATATATATCAAAAGATATAAGCCGTACCCATCTTATCCATGTTCAGTTAGTTTTCGGATTTCCATCATCAGGCGATTTGGCTGTCTCAATCTTCTCAGCCGCTGCAGCAGCTGCAGATGCTGCTTTGTCCAAACCCAACTTTTGTAACTCATTCGAGAAACTGTCAACATCGGCAGCACTGATTTTGTATGGGCTGTATGCAGGGCCAGGGAATGAACCATTCATCACTTCTTCCTTGAACTCCAGAAGAGCTTTGTTGATGACGAGTCCGACATGTCCAAATTGTTTGCAGAACTTTGGTGTAACCTGCAAAAGGTAAAACAGTCTCTTCAGCAAAACTGCTCCCAACTAGAATCATTATCAATCATCAAACTACTGTGATATTGGGATTATTACCTTGGCGTGATGCGGATGTTGGAGCATTCCCACTAGATCGTGGTAAACCAGCACCTGGATTAAAATAGAGATTTCTTTAGAATAAATTTAATTGCCTGTGCGAAAAATGTCGTCAGCCATTTTTGTATTAAAGTAGCAGAACAAAAAGAAGAAGAATTGAACAAGGACTCATAAGTTAAAGCGTGGTTGACAAAATGATGGAAATAGCAAGGGGTTTACACCAAACAAAAAAATTGAACCAGAGACCAAGATGAGCAAAGAATTTCCAGCATTCAACAATTGGAGAAGGGCAGATAATTCGAGATCCTGTACAATTGATATATCCAGTTTGGGACTCTGCTCTGGGGAAGTTAGAATCTGCAGATGGACGTTTAAATCATCTATGTTACAGGAACAAATTGCAATTGGTGATGGACCTAACGACTGCTTCACTGCGAACCATGAGAATGAAATTGATGATAGACGAGGTTACTGGCCAAGCAGGTCATAGTTATAGTGTTTTGTCTTTTTTGACAGAGATTACAGTGGGTAAAATAAATAGAACCCATGGAAATTAAAAAGCAAGGGAAAAAATATTAGAAGCATAGATTTTGGGCCATATATTTGGATGAAACTCAATATATTTTGTACAGCAAATCCACACAAATCTAAATGGAATCCAAGCTCTCAACTGTAGGGTAAGGAAATTGAATCGCTTTTTGGGAGGAATCTTTAGACTGATATATTTGACAATCAACACAACTAAGCACTCTATTGCTTGTAGCAAACTACCATTTCATTATTGGGTACAGGTGGAATATTGATGGAGATTATATCCATTATAACAGGACCTTCACTGTATTTCGGTTTACACATATCTCAAAAGGAAACATTTCACTTTGGTTTTTTTCCCTCGGTGTGCGCATGCATGTGCATGTAAATATGTGGGTAAGTAACCAAGTAACAGTTTTAACCTGAGCGTAGGAAGTCAGGGGCTGGTTAATATCATCTCTATTTTTTGCTTTTGTATAATGAAGACGGGTTTATGCATGTTGCTCATTTGCCGACTCTTCATAATATGGGGTCCTAAGCCAATAATTTAATCAGGGACCTTTAATATTTTTATTTTCTTTTTTCATTTTTCATATCCGGATTCATATTTTCTCGTTAACATAATTAAATTTTAAAATTAACACTAACTATAAATTGAAAAATTATGTAAACAAATAAATTTTTTTTAATAAATCTATAGAAATAATAGATTGAAATAATATAACCTGATTATTATTATTATTATTGCAAATCGATCGGCGAGCGAGACTTTAGAGATATCGAATTCTTACTGGATACAAAGTTCTAGCCTCAAAACTTCCAAAATCTAAGAAAAAATAGAAAAAAAAATTCAGAGTAAAAATAATACACAAACATTGAAATCAAAATTAGGGTTGATGAAAATTACAGATAATCGGAAGCCCGAAAATAATGAACACAAGAGTCGGAGCAAAAATCATAGAGAGACTAAGAGATGAGAGTGAGAGAATGAAAGATTGAAAGATTTGTTTAAAAAGGTTAAGAGAAAGAGATGAGAGTAATAGATAGTAAGAAACATAATAAAGTTGTTAGTTGGGAAGTCAATGAAACTTGCAAAAAAAAAAAGAATTAAATTACATTTATGTTACATTTTAAAATACAATTTCATTTATTTGTTAGTTAGGAAGTCAATGTACAGGAAGAGAGCATAATAAATAATGTTAACATTATTTAATTAAAATAAATTTAGGGCCCCTAAGCGAGTACCTCAACTGCCTAAAAGGAGAGCCGGCCCTGAGCCACAATATTCCATATCCAGAATTGATTTTTAAGAATTAAATAATTTATTTAGTATAATATTTTAAATTAAATTAAAATAAAATGATCATGTAAATTTAATATACATTTTAAATAAAATATCCATAAAATTTATACAAAATATTAAAAAATAAATAAAAGTGCTTTAGAAAAGCATTTTTACCATTTTTCGATTGTCATGTACCATAAAATTACTTTTGGGGCACTAAAAGGTCAATTTAAAAAATATAATAATTAATTTCTATTTTTATTATAATATTTTTATTTATATTATTTTACATTATCGTAAATTTTTAATTGTTATTTGATTCAACGGCAAAAATAAACATGAATTCTATGGGGTTTTGTATTCATAGTTTTAAATCGCAGTAGTGGGTAGCGTAACGTAATGGTAACGGGTGTAACGGGAAGCTGGAGTAGCGGATGTTACATAACGGGAAGTGAATGTAACGGTTATGAATTTTTTTTAAAAACGCACAACCTTGTGCATATTAGCGTACTTGCATATTTTAAACTTTTAGCCCTTATTAAAAAGAGTTTGTGTATTTTGGATCCTTTAGTTTGTGTAAATAAGTTATCTAGTAAGGGCAACAAGTTTACATTTGTTTTAAACCACCATTGATAAAAAAATTATGTGTGAGCGCCTTTTTTTTTTTATACTTCTCATTGTTTTTATTTGTGATAAATTCTTATGTGTGCTAAATTAATTAATAAAACAAAATACATTATACACTCCATTAGTCTATTAGACACATAAGGCATACGAATAATACAAATATAAAATAGTTTGAAAAAATAGAAGAAGCTTGAAGTTGAAAAATATAGAACATAAATATCACATTACTAATATTATCAAAATAAAATATTTTCCTAAAAATAAAATATTTTCCTAATAAGTTAGTATTTTCAATTTGTTAATTAATGCATTTATTGTGAGTATTTAAAGAAATAGTAAATTTTGTATCTTTTCCCCCTCTTGCCACAAGGTATATTGAGAATGATATATGAAGGAGAGGGAAAAAATGAGTAGAGAAAGTGAAAAAATAAATTATTTTTTTGGTGTAACAGTCCTGTAGTGGTTACGTAATTGTCGTGGCGGCCTTTACGTAATGGTCACTGTCCATAACAGCCACTACGACCGTGATTTTTCTTACCACCAATTTCATGGTGTCAGGGTCGGTTCTTCCTTTAGGTGGCTGAGGTGCTCGCCTATGGCCCAAAAATTTTGAGGCCCCCAAATTTTTTTTAATATAATAATATATTTTTGGGTCTTAAATTTTTTTAAATTAAATAATGTTAACATTATTTTTTATGCTCTCTTCCCATACACTGACTTCCCAACTAACAAATAAATGAAAATATATTTTAAAATGTAAAATAAATGCAATTTAATTCTTTTTTTTTTTTCAAGTCTCATTGACTTTCCAATTAATAACATTATTATATTTTTAAGTATCTATTACTCCCATCTCTCTCTCTTAGCCTCTCTAAAAAATTCTCTCTCACACTCTCTCACTCTCATCTCTCGGTCTTTCTATGATTTTTACTCCGGCTCTTGCATTCATCATCTTCGGACCTCCGATTTTCTATAATTTTCATCAACCCTAATTTTGATTTCAATATTTGAGCATTATTTTTCTATTATTTTCATTCTGATTTTTTTTTTTCTATTTTTTCTTAGATTTTGGAAGTTTTGAGGTTAGAGCGTTGTACTCGGTAAAAATCTGATATTTTTAAAGTCTTACTCGCCGTTCGATTTGTAATAATAATAATAATAATAATAATAATAATAATAATCAGGTTATATTGTTTCGATCTAATATTTCTATAGATTTATTAAATTTATTTTTATTTGTTTACATAATTTATCAATTTATAGTTAGTGTTAATTTTGAAATTTAATTATGTCTACGAGAAAATATGAATCCGAATATGAAAAAAGAAGAAAGAAAAAAAATATATTAAACAAAATATTAAGGGTCCCTAATTAAATCTCGCCTAGGGCCCCATATTGTGAAGAGCCGACCCTGCATGGTGTGTAATGGTATCAGTTAGGGGTGTACAAAAATTACCGAAAAACCAAAAATCGGACCGAAATCGAATCGAAACCATAAACGGTTCAATTTTTCGATTTCGATTTTGGTTGTGGTTTCCAAAAATAAAAATATTTGGTTTCGATTTCGGTTTCGGTTTTATGTTGAAACCAAACCGAAAAAAACCAAAAAACCTATTTATATAAGATATATATATATATATATATATATATATATATAATATGGCTAGTAAAAATATAATAGCATGCAATATAACCATATAGCCACTATAGAAAATAAAAATGCTCAATAAATTTTTAAGAACTTTATGAGAAATAAAAGTTATTTTTGTTAAAAGTGCCCAACAGATTTTATTTTGTTAAAATTATGAGTCGCTATAAAAAATTAAAATGTTCAATAAATTTTCAACAACTTTATCAAAAATAAAGGTTATTTTTTTTGAAAAAAAAAAAGGTTTAAAACTAAAAAACCGCAACCGAACTGCCACATTTTCGGTTTTTAATTAAAGCATAATTTCGATTTCAGTTCAAAAATCCCAAAACCAAAAATTTCGATTTGATTTTCGGTTCTTGCCAAAACCGAACCACACCGAACCATGTACAGTCCTAGTATCAGTAACCCAAAAAACAGTTACGTAACGGTCGCAACTTTTATTTAAAACCATTGTTTGTATTTGATCTAGTTTTGAAAATATTAATCAAATTGTTAGTTTTTAATTTTTAATTTTTGTTTTTGTTTTTGTTTTTGTTTTTCATTGGCATAATTTTTACACTAATACCAAATGACCCCTAAACATAAATGCATGGGAAAATGATTCAAGGATGAATGGCTTTTCTAACTTCCGCCAAGAAAGATCTAAATGCTTGTCCCCAACCTTTAGACATCCTTTTTCCTTTGTTCTTCACTTTTGTTTCCTCTTCCCACTATTTGTTGGGAGTTTTTTTCCAGATTTATCTTTTTTTTTTTAAAAAAATTAAATAATATATTTTTTGAAAAAATAATTTCCAAAATAATTCTGACATAATCTTGCTACTTGATCCAACGAGATTTACTGTGCATGAATAAGGTAGCTTTGGACACGTGGCAAATCTGGCTAGTTCATCTAACGAGATTTGCTTTAGAATGTGTGATTAAATGATTTTGCATTACCTTTTCAAAAAATAATTATAAATCAATAAATGCATAGGTGTTTGCATGTGAGATATTTTAGGAATGTAATTTAATTTTTTTTTTTTCAATTGGAGTTTGTATATGCTTATGGATATTTTTTTGTTCTCCTTATTTATTTATTTACTATAATAATTAATTAAATAATTGAAAGAAAGAATCATTTATTAATTTATATTTTCACATATAATAAATTACATTTTGTAAATTTTTTCTTCTAAAAAAATATTTTTTAACTTACTCAATAAAACTTAATTTAATTAAGAAAAAGGCGTTTATGATGCTTGAAAATTTTTATTAACTTTCTACATTTATTTATTGCATGCATGAAATAACAAAATTATCCTTTTAATTTAAAAAAAAAAGTAAAAAAAAAAAAGAAAAAAAAGAATGATCTAACGTTTGGTTGTAAAAAATTAATTAAGGGTAAAATTATTATTTAATTTATAAAAAAATTAAATGTGAATGGTCAATAATATTATTTTAGAGTGACAATAATATTTCTCTAAAAATTTTGAATCATTATAACTTTCAAAATTTTTATTATATTTCTATATTGTTAAGCCTTTCTCGAAAAATTCTACGTTTGTTACAATAATTAAGATTTGGTTACGAACACTCTTCTTATACTCAGTCAATAAGTAAGAAAAAAAAAATGATTCAATATTTTGAGATTTTGTCAAAATTTTGAGTTTACATTTGTATCTGAGAACACGAACGAAGAGTCTTAAATTTGAGTTTGTATGGATTTAAATTAAATTAAATATAATTTAGTATTGTATTGTATTGTATTGTATTGTATCTAGATTCATATAAATTCAAATATGATTATTTAAAATGCGAAAAATATAAAATAATGGTGAGACAAAATTGTTCGAGGTAGTGAGTCGAGGAATTTCATACTTATAATTCATAGATGTAAATAATAAAATATAAATATATTCTTAAATTTTCCAAACAAGTAACATTAATTTTTCAAAGAAAATCAAAAGATATTCTTGTGAACATGTCAATATAATTAATCAATCTTATTTTATTTAAGAGCTAGGGCGAAATAATATTTCAATGGAAATAACCGAACAACTCTTTAATTTATCAAAAAAATTTATTTTTTGATTTTCAATGGAGAACTGTTAGGAGAAAATTATTATGTAGACCAAGTTTATCATGCCATTTTACTGTAAAAATGTATATTCCTAACTTGGAACACTTAGAACATAATCATTATAACTTTCACAATAATATTTAATTATTTTGACAACTTGTTGTTAAAAATTTTTATATCTAAAAATAAAATTTTTTTTTGAGATTAAATCATTTATCTTGTACATAGTTTTTAATCAAAATCAAAATAAAATGATCATATGAATTTAAATATAATTAAAATAAAATTATGCATAATTTTCAAAAAAAATAAAATAAAATCTAATTTCAAAATATTTTTTGCTATTTTTCAATTGCGAGTACAATAACATTGTTATTCTAAAGGAAAATTTGAAAATGTAACAATTAAATAAAATTATTAAAATAGTTTTAGTATTTTTAGTTTGTGTTTTACAGTTTTATTATTTTCATCATATTATTTTATTTAAATATGAAAATGAACATTTTTAATTTGTTTTAACTTTACAAGTATTAACATAATTTAAATTAATAAATGATTCTTTCCTTCAATTATTTAATTAATTATTATAATAAATAAATAAATAAGGAGAACAAAAAAAATTTCATATGCATATACATTTATATTTGTAAACTCCAATTGAAAAAAAAAAAATTAAATGACATTCCTAAAATGTCTCACATGCAAACCCTTATGCATTTATTGATTCATAATTATTTTTTGAAAAAGTAATGCAAAATTATTTAATCACACATTCCAAAGCAAATCTCGTTAGATGAACGAGCGAGATTTGTCATAGTAAATTTCGATGAACCAAGTAGCAAGATTACGTTAGGGTTATTCTGATAATTATATTCCCAAAAAATGTATTTTTTAATATATATATATATATATATATATTTAAAAATAAATCGGAAAAAAACTCCATTTGTTGGTGTGGGTAATGGGGAATATGGGAATAATATTTAGAGTTGTTTTTCCTATTTATCTTTTTTTTTAAATATATTCAATAATACATTTTTTAAGAAAATAATTTCAGGAATGACTCTGACGTAATCTCACTACTTCACGTGTCATTCCGAGAATTATTTTCTCAAAAAAAATATTATTTAATATATATTTTAAAATATAATAAATCAAGAAAAAAACTAGATTTTGTGTGCTATGGCCGTTTTTGGTTCTTGGATGGATCGTATGAACAACCCAAAATGTGCACACTTGGATGGGCCGCGTGGGCCCTAATTTGTCGGCCTTTGATTGAACATGGCTGACCGGCAGCTCATTCTTTTTGGAGGGCAGCAAGATGGGATTTAAAAATTTTATAAAAAGGATTACTAAATATATTTTAATACATTATATTATTTTTATTGCTTATTAGTGGCCGTAAAATAGTATATATAATGGCTATATGTGCAACTGCGCACATTTTGGTGCTGTCCAACCAATCAGAGGCCTTGGAAGGTCTCTCTATTAATGTGGCATGGTGCTTGCTTAATGTAGCGTAGGGCATAGGACTTAACTGCAAGTAGGGTTTAGGGAGGGGCGATGGACTGGAGGGGACTTAACTGCAAGTAGGGTTTAGGGAGGGGCGATGGACTGGAAGGGTAAGGGGCCCTATTAAATGCGGGACAGTGGGAGCTACCGAGCCAAACTTTTGAAGTATGGCAAATCTCGCTGCGTCAAAGTCATTTCCAAAATTATTTTCCTAAAAAAGTTATTATTAAATATATATATATTTTAAAAATAAATAAATAGGGAAAAAATCTGATCGTGTCCCCTTCTGACTGAAAGAGGAAATTAAGGTTTCCATGAAAATGAGAGTGAAATTGGATAAGCAATCAACTTCAAGCATTTACGATCAACCTCAAAATGCTCCGATTAACTTCCATTAGAAAGCATGGGGCATTAGCTTCTTTTGGGGCATTCTTATAGCAGAATAGGATGCAAACATTTAAGTAAATGTTCTACAGAAGTTCATCAGTTAAGCCTATACGAATGTTGTTCTTCCAAGAAATTAGTTGGAAACACAACTTGACATATACTTATTAGAATAGGGAAGGAACGGGAACTTCATTTTTTTTTGGAAGAAACGAATAGGAAGAATGCTGTCTATTGCAGGCTTTATAAGTCCCATAAAAGGATGCTCCTAGAGCCTGAAGGCTGCAGAACAAGCGAATCATAACTCAATCCATGCTTAACCTTACAGACTCAGAATCATAGAACAAGGCTGCAACAGTTTAACATCGTTTAATCTGTTGACGGTCCCAAATAGGAAAGAATCATCATTGGTTCACACAACATGTTCACTCGGAGACCAACTGCAGGTCATGAATTTCATAGAGGTACTACTAGGACATGATTTTTACAACGTTCCTCAATGAACCACTGAGCTACTGAAGAACCCAGTCCAACTTTTTGGATTGGAGCTGATCACTGTTACCTCATCCTTCTAGCCACTCACTAACAGGCAGTAATTTGGGTACTTCTCAAAGAAAAACTACAATGTGTAGAATCCATAAAAATAACAAAAATAAATAAACAATTAGACCTTATTCAATGAACCACTGAGCATGAACTCTTGTAACAGTACAAGGCCGTCCCTGGGCCACATGCTCTCTGCCATGCGAGGATAGGGGAGGGTTGTCACAGTGTTGCAGCCTTACTCTTACTTTTTATACAGAGAGGCTGTTTCCTTGGATTCGAACCCATGATCTATCGGTCACAAAGGAGCAATCTTAACAATATAACAATGCAAATTTCAAGAACACAATGGCAGTAGCACTACATATAGAATCCATAAAAATAACAATGTGAAACTAAAAAATTAAGGCTTATTTACAATAAAAAAATATAAAAGCACTTCTTGTAAATATATATGATCATTCATACAGCTATCAATCCAATATATAATGAAATTCAAATCAACAATATTCTTCTATTCCCGTTAGAAAGAACAGAGAGAACTAAATACACTAACCTGTCCACTGCAGAAAGGCCCAGCTCCGATGCCAATGGTGGGGATTTGAATAGCAGAAGTCACAGCAGCAGCCACAGCTGGAGGCACACATTCCAGTACAACAGAGAAACACCCAGCTTCCTGCAATGCTAGTGCAGTCTCCACAACCTGCACAGGGCAAACCAATTCAATTTAACAAGAAGGTGAAGCAAGCAAAGATATAGATGCTTTTCCCTCTATCTGGAAAGAGAGAGAGACCTTGACAGCACTAGCAACATTTTTCCCCTGAGGTCTAAATCCACCGAGAACACTAATAGCCTGAGGAGTAAGTCCCACATGCCCCATGACTACAACACCAGCATCAAAAATAGCTTTTGCTGCCGTGATTCTTGAAGGCGAACCTCCTTCCAATTTTATTGCATCCATTCCTCCTTCCTTCAGAAACCTAACCGCAGTATCAACTGCCTGCTCAAAATCCAAACTGCAACTCATCAACCACCGTTGAACATTTAAACCCGAACTCGAATCAGTAAGATCAAAACTAGAAAATCTTAATTGAACAGGCATGAATGTCTAAAGTATTCTAAGAATTTAAAAAGAATTTGGGAATGATTCGTACAATTGAATATTCTGCCAAAGAGCAGAGCAAAAGAGTCTAATACATCCTTTATCAAAAGTAGCCAATTGGAAAAATAAAAAATAAAAAATGGTCACGATCCATATCTAAATCGGGAAAAAAACAAGAAAAAAAAAAAAAGGAAAAAAAAAAAACTGTCGTGAACAATTATAAATATTTTAACAATACCTGCTGAGAACTTGACTCGTAGGAGCCGAACGGAAGATCGCCGACGAGGAGGGGGTTATTGGTGCCGCGGGCGACGGCGCGGCAATGAACGAGCATCTCGTCGAGGGTAATGGGGAGAGTGGTGTCGTGGCCGTGGACGACCATCGCGGCGGAGTCTCCGATGAGGCAGATGTGGATGCCGGCAGTGTCGACGTGGACCGCGGAGGGGTAGTCGTAGGCGGTGACGACGGCAATGGGCTGGCCCCTGCGGTACATCTGCCTGAGGTGGGTGAGGGTCACTCGCTGAGATGTGTTCTGGGGTTTGGGTCCACCGTAGACACTGTTTTGAGGGAGATTGCTCATGCACCTGAGGCGGGTCAGGAGTGAAACGCGTCGGATCATGCGAGAAGCGTTTGATGAGAGGGTAGAGTAGAAGACCATTTCTGAGGAGGAGGGATGAGGGTTCGCGAATACTGATTTTGTGACCAATGCTTGAATGAACTAAAGAATGAATGGATTGGAGTCGGTGAGGAAGCTGTTTTTGCTGCGCCACCCGCAACTGAATGAATGAACGAAGGAAGCAAATGACATGGCTGCTTCACTGCATTGGACAATACTAAGAAAATGTTATTCAATAGCTGCTCTGATATTTTGAGTTTTTTTTTTCCCCCGAATTTAATATTATTTTAATTAAACTTATTTTAAAAATTCTATTTCCCAAATTGATGCTTAAAAAACGAAAAAAGCACTAGTCGATCTCGCATTTTTCAAACAAAAGTGTTTGGCCTTATAAAGTTTTTAAGCTTATCTTCTTATATCCTTGAGTTAAATAACAATTCTAAAAATAAATGATTAAAACAATAATCATTATAATAATAAATAATTAATATAAACATGTCCATCACTTTTCCTTCTCTTCCATAGATGTCTGTTTTTTTTTTTTATGTTAATAATTTTACTTTTGAGCTTATATCATATTTTAAAAAATTATTGTAAAAATGAGTACTTACGTGTGTGTGTGTGTGTGTGTGTGTATATATATATATATATATAAAAAATTGTATCAAAATTGATGATTCGTAATTTATGGGGAGGGAAATTGTAAAATTGAGGTATAAAGTTAATTTTTTTTTACGCACTAATAGTTAAAATATTAAGTATATGATCGAAAATTATTTAGGTTTGATGGATAGATTTGAATAGGGCGAGGACGTGAAAAATAAAAACAAAAAATGTTTGTGATTTATGAAATATTTATCTATTTTATAGATTTCAACCAAAATATTCCTTTTTTAAAGATTGAATCAATTATATAAAATTTACTACTTGCACTTAGAAGTTCCAAATTTGTCTCTTAAATTTAAAATTTATATATATGTAAATCTTATTAAAATAATATAAAAATTTATAACGTAGTTTTTCTAAATTCATACACGTTTAAATATTAGACTTGAGATTTATGTTCTCAAGAGTATATGAACACACACACACACACACACAATATATATATATATATATATATATATATATATTCTTTTTTTTTATAATTTAATTAGATGTATAAAATATAAAAAATGTTATTAGTGTTAAAAAAATAACATTCAATTTCCATCCTTCTTTCGTTATACAATAAAATGTCTAGTTTAGGAGTTATTTGGTATTAAAGAGCTACCAACTTTAACGGGCAAGTCCGCGTCAACATCTAACGAGTAGTTCAGAATGCTAAGTAAATTGAGTCTTTGATATGATATATTGTAACTTGTCAAGTATCAAATAGCTAGCAAGTAGTTTAGGATGTTAAAAAAAATAAAAATGCAAAGCATCATTTGTTTATTTGATTCAAATAAAAAAAAACAACAACAACAACAACAACACAAAAGCATTTGTTTAATCAAAATTTGTACTTTATTTATTTTCAGAGATATTAACCAAACACGTTTGTAGTTTTTAGATTTTAATTTTTTTTTTCATAATTTTTACTTTATTTCTTATCATTTTATTGTATAACGAAAGAATGAAGGAAATCGGATGTGTTATTCTTTTAGCGCTAATAACATTTTTTATATTTTATATCTAACTAAATTATAAAAAAATTATATATATATATATATATATATTCATATAACATAAATTTCAAGTCTAATATTTAAACATGTGTGAATTTAGAAAAACTACAATATAAATTTATATATTATTTTAATAATATTTACATATATATAAATTTTAAATTTAAGAGACAAATTTGGAACTTCTAAGTCAAAGTAGTAAATTTTATATAATTGATTAAATTTTTTTTAAAAAATGAATATTTTGGTTGAAATCTATAAAATAAAATAAAAATTATATTTCACAAATTGGAAACATTTTTTATTTTTCTAAGATTATTCTTCTTCAATTTTACATGTCTCAAAACCAATTCTACTTTTCACGTCCTCACCTTGTAACGCCCCGAACTCGAAACAAAGGTCCGGAGTGTTATACGAAATATATCTCCAATATATCTCACATGTATCTGATATCATAATACTTGACTCTACATTAATTACGCTGAAAAAATAACAGCATATCCTCAATAAAATATACGAAAGTTTCTATTCCTATGTACATCTCAAAACGTAACCCGACATCCAGTATTCACAAACATTCATATACATTTCTAAAAATATAAATATATTACAACCCAAAAACATAATCAAAGTTTATACCCTCTCCCTCTACAAAAATGTTACAACAGCGAGCTCTCTAAGCTCAATCCCGTATATTTTGATCTTATAATAATTTTCAATTATTATAAGTGCGCATGCATGGAAGTTGGGGAAGGGGTATGTGGATTGTTGCTGCCAGTAACTTTTATTTTGATGAGGATGGAAGTATCATCATCCATCCTTAACTCACATCCATATCCTATGTATATATATTATTTATTTATTATTATTATATATATCATTGTATTATTTATTTATTTAAATTAATTAATTAAAATTTAATTTAATTTTTTTAAGGATTTAAAAAAAAAATTTTTTTTACCCGAATCATGTATATATTTATACATTTTTTTGGGCTCATTACATTCTCTCCTCATAAAAATTCCATTTTCAAAATTTTGTTAAATATAACTCTAATTAAAATAAAATATTTAAAACGTAACAAAATAATAGGTTTAAAAAATATCCTAATATACCCATATATTGTACTAGTGTAAATTCCAATTGAGTCCAATATAATCTCTCTGCCCTCCAAAATGAGCGACAGGAGCTCAATTCATCTTAATTGCATGAATCAGTTTTATAGTTGGGCCGAATTTTGTATATTTAGAAAATCTGTTCGAAAGAAAGTTCTTATACCTACTTGTTTCGAGTATATGATTGGTCGTAAAATAATAAACTCAATAAAAATATATATATAAAAAAACCTTTGAGCCCAAGCTAGCTTAGAGTATTTTCCTGAATTAACTTTTTTTAAAAAAAATATATTAAAGAATACCCCTTTTTGGGAAATATTTCCCAGAATGACTCTAACGTAATCTAGCTACTCCAAGTAGCGAGATTTAAACAAATTTCACTACTCGGAGTAGCGAGATTTGTCACGTATCGACCTTAAGAAAATTTCGCTACTTGGAGTAGCGAGATTTGGTTGCCACGTGTCTTTGCGAGAATGGGTCTGACATTTAAATCTCGCTACTTGGAGTAGCGAGATTTTCTGTACACCAGGTTTTCGTTATTAATTAAATTATTTTCTGAATTATTTGAGTGAAGAATCAATTATTAATTTAAATTTTCACTTATAATAATTTATAGTTTGTAATTTAGTTAAAAGTATTTTTTTATCAAAAAAAATTAATATAATAGTCATGCACTATAAATATACACTAATTATATTTAATTAAATAGAAAAATATTTATATATTTTATTGAGTAGGAAATATTTAAATATTAACATGTTCCATTTGTTGCCACTATCTCTGGCACAGAGAACCGATGATTCATCAATTTATCATACTGTTCCTTTTGATGGAGTTAAGATTGTAATTTCCGCATTTCTGGCATTTCATATTTTGTGTTTGTTCCTTTATTATCCTCTCTCTCTCTCTCTCTCTCTCTCTCTCTCTCTCTCTCTCTCTCTCTCTCTCTCTCTGTTTTTGTTCTACCATTTTCCCTATAAATTCTAATGTCATTTTGATTTTGCTGATATGGGTGTTTCAATTTTCTTCTATTAAGGGTTACTTGTTTTTTTTTTTTTTAATTACTGAGAAAATTGGAATGATGAAGAGTAGAGAATAAAATGTTGATCATGAGGAAAACTAAAAGATTGGGATCTACCTCCATTAATTTGGATTGTTAAAGGATTGGGATCATGGTTGCCTCTATTATTTTCTCTTTCCATGTGTCAACTAATATATTATTCATTAGTCATTACTATAATTAATTTTGTTCCTTGGGAGCAGTCAGGTTGTGGGATGACCATCTATATGGCTTATAGGATGAACAACTTGCTTGGCTAACCAGGTAAGGAAACCACCTATATGGCTTGTAGGATGAACAACTTGGCTAACCAGGTAAAGACTCTGACCTCTAAAGAAGACGAGACATGCGAGGATGATAAATTGAAGCAAACTTCAAAGAAAAAAGTGTACAATGGTAGCAATAAGAACAATACTATTGCTATGGAAAAAGGACATCTTGGGTTTGTTAAGGTTAACATGGATGGATTGTCAATAGGGAGGAAAGTGGATCTAAATGCTTCTTCTATATATGAGACTTTAGTGCAAGCACGGGAGGACATGTTCGCTAATCCAACCACATGCATCACTTCCATTCATGAGTGTAATCTTTCTTTTTTATATTTTTTATAAGTAATGTATAATTTACTTATTTTCTATAAATTTTTCCTTAAATGTTTTGATGTGAAACTATTGTTAAATAATTGTTGCACCTCAATCTAACGACTAACTTTTAGAACCAAGTGGTTTAAGATGACATAAACATTTTGATAATCAAGGTCAAATTAGTAGGACTAGGACAGTAATGAGTTGTATAGATAATTCCTTTCTAGTTTTAAAATTTAATTATGATTGTATAACTAGGTTCGAGTGGAAATCAAGAAAGGCCACCAAGCTTTTAAATGGATCATCTGAATTTGTGCTCACTTATGAAGATAAGGAGGGGGACTTGATGCTCGTACGAGATGTTCCTTGGGAGTATGCACCTTTCATTTCATTCTAAATGATTATACTAGTGCAATATATGTATACTTATGTATATATGTTTTTGTGAATGAGTCTTTGTGTGTATATATGTACATATTTATGACTGATGTTTGTATATGCACTACTAAACCCTAAATGACATCCCATCAAATGACAAGACTAGCCTTGTGGAAGACTAGTTGGTCTATATCGAGCAACATTTTAAGGTGTAGGAGCAGTAGCTGTACTACTAGTAAAGTAATATTAAACATTTTGGACCATACTTTTAAGGCCTATTTCATTCAAGTTCCTAGGTACTTTGGACAGGCAGAGGCCTATGTCGTTGGAAAAGACAATATTGTCTTTGGAAATTTAGATGGTAAACATATGTTTGTTGGTTTGTATATAAGATGTTTCTCAACATAGTGAAGAGGCTTAGAATCATGAAGACATTAGAAGCTAATGGACTTGGTACCTAAGATTATTAATTATGAAGACATCGAAGTTTGGAAATGCCTAGATGATACGAAATTATATGTTAACTAAATTACTTAACACAATTATAAAAATCAAGAAAATGTCAAACGAATAGAGGAAAACACTTTAATACTATAAAAAAAATGAAGAATATATTTACAATTGTACTAATTACTCTGCAATTACGTTTATGACTCATGGAATGGAACTGCGGTAAAAGATAGTGGAACTAGCATTAAGGTTAGAAGCTAAGGTTTCAAAAAATCAATTTAGTTTTATACTTAGGAGCTCTATTACAAAAGTAATATATCTTCTAAGAAGATTGAGCATATAAAAATTCAATTCACCAGTTTCGTACACATTCAACCTATCAAAATACTAAAAAAAATTCAACAGAGTCCTCTTAAAAAATTGAGCATCCATCCAAGCACCTGTGCGAAGAAAACATTCTTCAAATACAATTGATACCAGTATGTTCACAATGTTACATTCATAAGTTTTGTATACATTCAACCTATCAAAATACTATAATAATTTTGGCAGAGTCTTGTTTACAAATTGAGCATATCCATCCATGCACCTGTGCAAAGAAAACATTCTTCAAATACAATTGATACCAGTATGTTCACAACGTTACATTCACAAGTTTCGTATACATTCAACCTATCAAAATACTATAATAATTTCGGCAGAGTCCTGTTTACAAATTGAGCATATCCATCCACGCACCAGTGCAAAGAAAACGTTCTTCAAATGAACAAATTAACATGCTTGCCACTTTACATATGGGTCCTTTATACATTCAAAATTAAGAACAAATACATTATGTACAAATGAAGTAATGAACAAATACATGATGTACAAATGAAGTAATGAATAAATACATTATGTACAAATGAAGTAATGAACAAATACATTATGTACAAATGAAGTTATGAACATATATATGATGTACAAATGAACATATACATGATGTACAAATGAAAGAATGAACATATACATGTTGTACAAGTGAAATAATACGATGATTATCACCTACTCGGTGCCGTAGGGAGGTCGTCTCCGGTGTCAGAGTGGCTGCCGTTTGCATCTGTCCTCACCTGGCTGCTTGTTTGCGTCTGGCATCCGGTCACGTCGATGTGCTGCATGTCCATCGTCTCCGCCCATAGGTACTGGATAATCTATCTCCACGTGAAGCGGACGAGGAGCTATGTCATATGAAGTCTTTGGACGAGTCTGAGGTGGCAACGCGGGTGCGTCCACCTCCTCCATATCGAGAGGGTCGTCTAGTAGGTACGACATCAACGAGGTGGCAGCAGAGTCAGATCGATAATTCGCCGGTCTACTAGAGGGGCCCGCAATACGGCTGTCGATGGGGCATACAGTGCGAATGGCCCGAATACGTACTCCACATGTACAACGGGCAGTCAGAAGGCCGGACTCGACGGATGATTGGAGGTAGCTGCTCGACCACCTCGTACTGGAGCTGTTCGACCTCCTTGTGGTGCTGGGGCCCAGCGTGGGGTAGGGATCCGTCGCCTATCCTCGTAGACAATGTCCAAACCTGCTCTCGTTAAATCGTTCACTGCGGGGTCTAATGATAGTACGTCGAACTGGTGTAATACGTCAGTCTGTAGCATACGAAAATAGTGGTTACGATATTGAACTGTTAATGTAAATGGTAAAAAATTAGGTATGCATTCGAGTATTCGTACGAGGCTCATGTAGACCGCCGCGGTCCTATCTATGAAGCAACGTGTGATCAACCTGTACCACGTGTAATATGGATCCTCCAGATCCATCAAGCGGTCTGCCTCCACTCCCTGTATAATGTAGTCCTGCCTATGTCTCCACATACTCACATACATCGCATGCTCGGAAGCCCAATCCATGTTCCCTCGACTGCTATCATCAATCTCGTGTAGGTCGTCCCCATGTACATCAACCCCCGACGTAGAGAAGCGGTTTGGGATGCTCTATCAAAAGCTAAATTGACGCATCACTCGGTCTGGGAGATGCCACTCGATAATATGAAAACATATGAGTGGCACTCGGGCAACTCAGAGGTCGGACCCAACTGCATAATTAGTCAATAGGTCGGCTAAAATGTCATTCGTGTATGACGCCCATACAAACTACACGTAAACATATGGTAAATGTAAGAGGTGGGTAGGGATATCTACAAAGTATGCAAAATACGGTCAATATACATGACCGAGACTACCTTATGCTCTTGGTTCATGTCCAGGTCGAATTTGTACCAGGGCAACGTATATTGCACAACATTAGGTGCCAACAACTAATCCCTCCACCTGTACAAAATAAAACGTAAGTGAAAAAGGTGTAACAACTAGTACGTACTACGACTCAATATTCGTAGCACTCATACAAGGAATGGATTTTAAGTGGAGTTACTAACCTCCATTCGAGTGAGCTGGGTCAATCGAGCGTCCGTCCTGGTCCCTTTGAATAAGACGCTGGAGACCGCGACGCGTAGGAGCTAATGACGTGAATCTCTCCCACGCCCAAAACTGCAATAAGCGGAGCGCTCCTCCAATCTGGGAGTGGGAAACATCAGCAGCGCGACACATCTCTCAGTAAAGCCACACTAACGTCGCAGAGCCCCAATTGTACTGTCGTATCTCTGCTCACTCCACGAGGAGTGGAAGGAACATCAAGTGCACGTAACTCCCTGAGAGGTTGCAGAATAGCTTCCCACATATCAATTGCAGCATGTGGGCACGTGTGTGGCATGCGACTGTGTGATCATCGGCAGTTTCTGGGAGCTGGAAAAACGTCTCACTCTCGAGAAACTGCATGCGAATGCAGACACCAGCAAGCTCACCATCTGGAGGCACCACTCCTAACAATCTCTCGCACATGCGGCGGAGTGCTCCCCCGTGACCGACACCTCCCTCTTGTACTGGTCCAGCAGTGTGACCAGTGACGGGCATCCCATTAATCGGCAGCCTAAACAATACCACCACATCCTGTAGGGTGATAGTCGCCTCTCTGTGTGGCAAGTGGAACGTGTGTGTCTTCAGCCTCCATCGCTCCACCAAGGCGGTCACGAGATGCCAATTCAACTGGATATGGCCAATATGGTATATCCCATAAAAGCCCGTCTCTCGTATCCAATCAACAATGCAGGGGTCTGCGCCTATCCTCTTGTGTATGCTCTGAGTCCCCCCTCGGCAATATAACACGTCAGTGTGTGAATCGGTCCACACCCGACTGGACCGGTGATGATCGCCCATCGTCAGTACACTGGGATTGGACGGCCTTGGATCGATCTTGCGAACAAGACAGCATAGTTAAAGCATCAACATAAGAATAATCAGAATTGAGTATCTGTCACGGCTGCTTTCTGGGGTGGAACTGAACGGAAATCTCAGGTTTCATCCTAGATGTGTATAACTAAAAATATCCAACCTAGCTTTTTTTTTTCTCAAGATGCACTATTCCCTATTGATGAGCAGAGTGACTGAATAGCTCCAAGGCAACCGATAGCATGGAAGGAGGTGTGTTCACTGAAAAAGGAAGGCGGCCTGGGGATCTTAGATTTGGAATCTAGGAATAAGGCTCTCCTTACCCGAGCCCAAGATCAGGACTCTTGGGCTAAATGGATATGGCTGATTTATTTTAAAGACTCCCCATTTTGGGATGCAAAGGCTAAGCATGATGCTTCCTAATTGTGGAAAAAAAAATAGTTGATCTTAAAAATCGCCTTGTTTAGAAGGAGGAAGTAGTGGGGCAACTAAAAACTTGTTGAAATTATGGGGCTACAAATGGGAAAATTTCTTCATCTATTGCCTATGGAACGTGTGTGAAACAAAGAGATAGAAGTAGTATGACACAAAGATGTTTGGAAATGTGGTAGTATCCCTAAGCATGCTTTTATCTTATGGTTGACGTGTGGTAGTACCCATAATCATTCTTTCGCCCCTCTTATGGCAATTAAATGTGTAGGACACGTCATTTAACCTATAAGTGATAGGTCAGCGCGAAGGTCTAGCTGCATCCCCAGGTTGTGTCGTTCTTGGACATCTCATGCGGTTGTGTCCTTCTTGACGACATATGCTACACGTGATATTTTTCCTACCTTCCCGGGCGTCCATCTCGTTGTGTATACGTGAGCTCCTAGGCCGACCTTTATGTCGAGCATATGCAAGATTTGCCTGCAAATTCAGCAACGAGGAAGTTAGCCAATATGCCTCATGCATAATCGGATGAAAATCCACAGCATATGTCGCATAGTACTCAGCGGTGCTCTGATATGGCGCAACATACTGGCTTGCATTTAGCTGTGTCTTAGCACAGGCGGCGAAAAGGTGGGAGTGGGGATAGTGTAAAGATTACCACTTCCCGTAGGAGCATTCGCGCCTTTGGATGCTCAAAGTTTGGACATTGTTTCCTTTATGGGGTCCCAATTACGCTGTCATGATGCTAAAAGTACCCCTAGACCGGTTGAACGTCGTGACTCGATGTTCGGTCGCCTTTAGCTTCCTTCTTTCCATCGCTAGCAATATATGCGGAGTCAACACATTTCCTCCAGATATTGCGTTATGAGCAGCTTCCCTTCGGCTATTGAAATAATATGCAACGCGATAAAAGGCTAGTTGCACAAGGGCCGTTATGGGAAGGCTATGAGCGCCCTTTAGGACGGCGTTGAAACATTTAACAAGGTTAGTGGTCATGTTCCCATACCTCTTCCCACTGTCGTGGCATTGAGTCCACATATGAGGAGGGATTTGATCGAAAAAAAATTTCGCTGGCTCCCCACCCTCATCAAATATCCTCTCCATCCACATGTCAAATTTTCTCACCTGATGCTCCCTTCCTGCTCACTCAGCCATTCGCTTCAGATTGATACTCTGCACTTTTGTGTTAAAATTGCTCACCACATGTCGCAGGAAAAATCGGTGATGGGCATGTGGTGGTTGCCAATCAGGAATGTGCTGCACTGCAGCAAGAATCCCTGGATGCCGATCTGATATAAGGCAAATGTCATCCCCATCGGTAATGGAACGAAGACAACACATAAACCAATTCCATGTGTTGAGACTTTCCTCATGCACAATAGCGAATGCAAGGGGAAATATTTGCCTATTTGTATCTGGGCACATGGCAATAAGGAGTTTGCCCTTGTACTTACTATACAAGTGTGTCCCATCTACACATATAATGGGAGGGCAGTGACGAAAACCCTAAATAGATGCTGCGAACGACCAAAATATGGATACGAAGGTTACGCTGTTCTCGCTACCTAGAACAGGAGTCCATCTCCACCTGACTATAGTCCTAGGATTGTACGGGCACATCGCTTCCATCCACTTCGGTAACGTTTCATAGGATTTCTCCCAATCGTCAAATACTTGGGCAATTTTCTTTTGTTTTCCAAACCAAACCTTCTTATAAGAGATTGAATAACCGAAGTGACGATCTATGAACTCCTTCAATGTGGCGATTGACGTCGATGCATCTCCCCTTATCATATTCACTATCTCCCTAGTAATGAGAGACGATGTGATTTGGTTATGGTCCTGTAATAGAAGTTCATTTAGACACGTGTGCGGATCATCATATTGGGTGATTTCGAATAAACGGTGTTTCATCCGATACATGACACGCAATCTCCACACGTAATCGTGGTCCTTACACCTAGCAACCCATAAATCTGGGGTAGATCGCACGACGTGGAAGTCATGGTGGGTGCGAGCACTGCAGCGATCAGCTGATCTTTTGATTCGAAGAGCATCCCTTTATTCAACTTAGAGCATTCATCCCAATGAGTCATGCGTATAGGAAGCTCATCAACCGTAGTTAAATCTGCAGCATCTAGGTCAATATGACCGTACATCTGAGGCTCGCCTATGAATTGGGCATCAAATTGTTGCGTCATCCGTGGCATGGTGGGGTGAGTTCACATCATCGGGGACATCATTTAACCCTTCACCCATTTCCTGCTCCTGCATGTCTTCATCTTCAAGATGATCATCGTTCGTAATGTTCATGCCCTCGTCCAATGCGTTGTTCGCAATGGCGAACAACAATTTTGGTCCCTCTATGGGGACGTCTTCGCAACCTCCCTATGGTAATGTGCTAGGAACAGGTGCTTCATATACCGACGGCTCGAATGAAGATCCTGAATATTCATTAAACTCGACTGTAGACATACCATGAACCTCCGCACTAACATCAAGATGATGTGTTTGTTGGGTGCCTTCATTGACTTCATCCAAATGCTCGGCAGGCGTGTGAGGCTGCCTAACCACGATTACACCCATTTGAGGAATGGTCTCAACATATAATTGCACCGTTAAATATGTCTCACTGATGCAGTGAGCGTCCAACACAATGCGCAGCCCATAACCATCAGATATGGGAACAACCTCGTAGAAGGTTGTATTATTTAACCCTGGCAAAGGGTATCTTGTGGTCACCCGCAATGCATATTGATCTGGATCAATATGCAAATATTTATATATCTTCGTATATAATTTATTTAATTTACACCTATGACCAATTCGAATAGGTCGAACTGGCAGACTACTATAACTAACACCATCTAATCCGGTTATGATGTCCCCCTTATATATAATAATACTGTCACCGGATCACTGCTTGAGCTTCCTGCCATTTAGATCGGCGATCGGGAAATAAAAAAAAACCTATGCAAAACAAAATTGTATGTATAAGTGATATGTATTACTTATAACTTAATGAAATAAATACTTTAGGTTTATTTCGCCTTTCAAACTGATTATAACAATACTCAAATGATTAATCACCTATTCACTTGTATCGATATTATTAAAATATCCAAACCAATTTAACAATAAATGACAAGGAACATATAAACATAACAAGTCATTCACATGTTTTTGCGTGTTTGTATTCTCTTAGTTTGACACGTGCTTTCGTTTGTATGCTTTTTCTAAAATAAGTTCACCACTTGTTGATTAGCTTTTCATGCTCCACAAGACTCTAATATGAGCTTTGTTAAGAAGAGTAACACCTAAAATAAGATCAATTTTATGTACATATCTTTTAAAGGAGGCAACCTAGTAAATCTTCCGGCTTAACATCTTGAAATTGCGTTAAGAGATCTTCCAACCTATTATGAACTATAAAGATAAATCTCTTTCTTTTAGCTATTAACGAGTACACAATTGCACTTCCCTTAAAGAAGTTAGACAAAGTTAAAATGTCATTGCCCTCTTTCTTTGGTATTTGAAAACTGCCACCTCCTTGGTAAAAGTAAAATTTTCACTCTATGTATTTTTAAGGTGCAAGTATTCCCATGACTATCATGAATTACATGCCTACCATATGATCAAGGTCTTCCCATAATTATGTCACACGTTATAACTTCACCATCTCTTAAGAATCAATACTCCCATGACTCCCACCATCCATGACAAGTATGCAAACTTTCGTAAACAAGCCTCTCAATTAGCTAGAAAAAATAATAATAATTATTCCCAATTCTCTTAATTTATTTTATCCATAAAGCATACCATAAGCCTATAAGTTTTATTAATTTAATACTTTTCAAATGGTTTAATTTATTGGAATATAGATTTTATCATATTCTATTTCATGATAGAATAATAGAAACTTTTACAATATTACTTGTTCTATAATTACAATATTTTATTTTTCAAAATACATACATTTTTATACTATTCCGCAGCCCAGTTAATACAATCTAAGTGAATTATTATGTGCAAGGTATTTTTGTAGCCCAGTTAATACAATCTAAGTGCTTCCTACAAGTTTGAAGCATAGATTAATACTAAAAACTTTTAAAAAGAAGATATGCAAATAATAAAATTCGAGATCATAGATAATGGAGGGGAGGGCAATAAATGAAAAGGAGGGATAAAAGGGAAGGATACAAGGCATAAGATACTCAATAAAAGTCTTAATCAAAATGCTATGCTAATACAAGGCACAAGATACTCAATATTTCTTTAGTTTAATAATCATAACATTATGCTCAAATTCATAAAATCATTCACAAAGATATTTCAATATGCTCAATTTTTTTCAATCGCAAGATATTCAATTAATCTTAATAGTAAGTTCAATTTCCATAAGCTCAACAAACACACCAAACCATTGAATATGCTTAACAAAACGTTATATATCCAATATGCTCAATCAAGATATGATATTTATTCTTATGCACAAGAGGCATATTCATATACGAATATGTTTATATCTAATATTTATATGTTTAGTATTATTGTGTATATTATTTAACATTAGGTAAGTAGTATGTATATATATGTATGTATTTTAGTATGTTAATATATGTATTATATGTATAGGTACGCATATTAGCATATATTTATATATATATATATATATATATTTCTATTATTATTATTATTATTATTATTATTATTATTATTATTATTATTATTATATGTATGCATTTATATGTATTTATATAAATGTTTATATATATGCATATATATTATATGTAAATAGTAATATGTTCATCCTACATTTTCAAAATATAAATATAAATGCAATATATATGATAATATTATTATTTTTATTTTTCTTGATTCATATTATGTTATAAGAGAGCATCAAAATCCAATGAGATTCAGGAAACAACATGCATTTCATTCTAACTTAATGAAAACATACATTCAGACATAAAATTGTTACTATATCATATAAATACATACACAAAAATTTCAACACTCTAAACAAAAAAAATTTCATGTTTTGGGCAGTATCATAAAAAAGAAAATTCAAATACAAAAATACAAACACTAACCTTAAAGAAAAGCGCTTCCTAACGAAGCTTTTAGCACTCTAAACTCAACCAACTCCGATTATCAAACAAGCTTTCAATAAAAAAAAATTAATTTCAAAATTTATGAACAATGAAACATTGAGAATGTGTCTTACCCCATCTCGAGTTTATATATGCACGTCCTCAACGGTTTGAACCCCTCTCGTCTCAACAATCACCTGCGCAAACGTCCGGCCTGTCCTTCAACTGTAACCTATAGCTCTACTCCTCCCCGTCTTTCTGCAAACAGGTACCACTCTCTGTTCGTGCATGGAAGGAGGAAGAATGACTGAGTTTAGGCTGAAGCAAATCTCGCTGGTTCATCCAACAAGATTTGCCACGCGTCGATAGCCAGGTGGATGGGCATTTCGAATCCGGAGCAAATCTCGCTACTCCAAGTAGTGAGATTTGCCACGCGTCAAACGGCGAGTGACCCAACATTTAAGTATCCGAAGCAAATCTCCCTGGATGAACCAGCAAGATATGCCACGCGTCGACACGAGCCCTTTCTCTCAAAAGTAAATCTTGCTGCTTGGAGTAGCGAGATTACGTCAGACTCATTCTGGGAAATATTTCCTAGAAAGGGATATTATTTAATATATATTTTAAAAAAAAAGTTAATTCAAGAAAAAACTCAGCTAGCTTATGCAAGTTGTGTCATAATAAACATGTGTAAAGGTTTGTTGTGACAATTACAGCCAAGATTGTCTTTATCTAGAAATTGGGAGCAGCAGAGCCAACGTGCAATTATAATAAATGCAGACATCGCTAAATATAAATTCATTGAGTTAAATTTATATTTCTCACTCTCCTTCATAACAAACAAGTGAAGCTTAACATTTTGGTTGAGTGGTGATTTTCAAAACTTACAAGGATTTAAAGATGATATTTTAAAGTTTGAAGAAAATGAGGACGTGGATGATTTGTTGAAAGTCAAAGAAAAGTTAAAAGTCAAAAGAGCCAAAGAAAAGCAACATGAGAGAGCTTAAAGAAAGACAAAGCATGAAGACTCAAGTACCTAGAATGTGAAAAGTCTTAGAAGTCTATGTAAGTATTTTAATGTTTAAATATCGTTTGAAATATTTTGAAACTCTTTAGGGGAAATATATGGACTTAGAGACCTATTTTAAAACCCTAGAAAATGTTTTATAAAAGAACAAAGAAAGAGAGCAAAGCAGATTTTGGAAACTGAAAAAAAAAAAAACCAGAAAGCATACTGCTTAGAAGACTGAAGTTACTGCTCAGAAGATTGAATTGTCAACTTCAAAAGACTAAAGTTTAAGCTCAGTCGTCTGAAGAATTACTTTAGAAGTCTGAAGATTAAGTTCAATCATCTAAAAAATTATTGGTGAAATACAGAAACTAGCAGAAGCACCTCAGAAGACTGAACTCAGACTTCAGTCGTTTGAACCCGAAACTTCAGAAGTTTGAACCCTAACCTCAGACGTCTGACCTTGTGTCCACTTCAATATTTTCAAAGCATTAAGGAACTTCAGTCGTCTGATCTCGATACTTCAGAAGACCGAACACAGTTAATGGGCAAATTTTTTAAATGTTTTAAATTTTAAATATCAGTTGCTTGTACCCCAAAATTTCTATAAACTTGGAAGATACTCCAAGTAATCTTGGGCAACACGAAAATACTTTTGAAAGCCTATAAATACATGGTTTTGAAAATCAAAACACACCAAGAATTGAAAAATCTGATTGATAAGCTGAAAGCACTCTTGTTCTTACAAAGCTCTCTCTTGCTCACTTATTACAAAACTCTTTTGTTGAGATATTCTGAAGTGCTGATTCTTCCTCCTCTGAATTCCTACTGCTAATCCTCATCTAAGAAAAATATTGGTGAATTCTATACTTGATCTTCAATTCTATTTCGTATTGATATTTTTACATTGAAGTATATAGTGCTGAACTTGTACTAACCTGCTCTTTTTAGAGAGTGTTTCTTGTACACAGAAATTCTTTTTGATTTTCTTTTAGATTGACGACTCCAAGGATTGTTTAGATCATTGGCTAAGTAAGGGGATATCGCTTGGAGAGGCAGGTTTTAACCTAATTGAAGGAGTGACCGAGTGAGGGGATATCACTTGGAGAGGTGGGCTCTAGCCTACTGAAGGAGTGTGTAAACGGTGTTGTTCCACCCGACAAAGGAATTGGTTTTAGTGAATCCTTTGGCAGTTTACCAAAGGCAAGGATGTAGGTTGGGGATAAGCCAAACCTCGTAAAAGTCGTGGTCTCACTCTTTCTTTCCCTTGCTTTTTATTTTCAGCACATATATTAACTGCGTGGATGTTTTAAATTCCTAAATAATATATACTACGTAAATTAGGTTTAATTTTGATTTGGGATTGTGGAAACCAAAAGGGAGTACGTTACTTGATTAATACTTTGCGAAAACCTCAAAGGGAGTATGTTGATTGGTTAACACCCAAAGATAAATTAAGTAAGAGTTTATTTAAATTCTGAATTTTGGGAAGAATGTGGATGTTGTGTTAAATATCAAATAGAGAAACAAATTACATTCTCTACAGGGCTTACAATTTCATTCACCATAGGGCTACAAACAAACTAAACATCTTGATTGAATATTGTGTAGCTAATTGATTGGTTACTTGCATTGTGGTTAATTAGTTTGAGTGGTTGATTGAATGTTTATTTGTTTTGTGGTTGTGGATTAGATAAAGAGAATTAAAATTTTATTGTGTGATTGATAAATCAACAAGAAATCAAGAATTCGTTGAAAGAATTAAACTAGGTTAAAGAATTCATAAAAAGTTTTAAAAGAAAGTTTAAAACCCAATTCACCCCCCTCTTGGGACTACACCTTAGTTTTCAGTTGCAGAGACAGGTTATAACAAACCCTAACAAGTAGTTATATAGAGATCTATATAACACACATAGGAGTAGCTCCCTTCAGAGAGGGTTAATCCTCAACCCGACCACCCATCTTTTGTGATTTGAACTATCCTTTTTGGAAACAACGCATGAGAATTTACCTTCAAACCATGGATTGGAAAGCTTGGTAGGTTGTCACGGATGGTGATCTAATTCCTACCAAATTAGTAGATGGAAAACAAATCTCTAATGAAAAGAAGGACATGACTGAAAGAGATCATAAAATGTTACAAATAAACTCTAGTGCTATGAATGCATTGTATTGTGCCCTTGATATGAATGTTAAAAACACTTCCCTAGATGAACTTATAGGTTCTCTCCTTACATATGAAATGACAATGAATGAAAGAAGTGAAAAAACTAAAGCCCAAGAATCTATAGCCTTTAAAGATTCAAAAGAAAACTCTAGTAGTGAAGAAGATATGAATGAAGATGAAGTAACCTTCATATCTAAGAAGCTAGCGAAAATTCTAAGAAGGAAAAATAAATTCAAAAGAAAATCTAAATCTGAATCATAAAAAGAAGAAGAAGAAATTAGCAAAAGGAAATCAAAGAATAAAACTCCTACGTGTTATAATTGCAAAAAAGTTGAACATATTAAACCAGAATGTCCACTACTTAAGAAAGATTCTAAAAAGAAAAAGAAAAAGACCATCAAAAACCACTACTTGGGACAACATGAGTACAAGTAGTTCAGAATGTGAATCAAGTGACCAAGAGGTTGATTATACTAGCTTGCTTCATGGCATGGGATAATGATAAAGAACAATGTTCCTCATCCAAATCATATAATGAATATGATAGTGATTCATCTAATGAATCCGATGATGAGAGCATGCTATCTTATGAAGAACTTCAAAATGACTTATTCAAGGTGCACAAGATGTTAATTAATGTGACAAAACGATATACTTCATTGAAGAATAAGAATGAAGGTATAATGAAAGAGTTAGAATCTTTTAGAACTACTGAAAGAGAAAAGGATTCAAGAATCAAGAAAATAGAAAGTAAGAATGAAGCTATGACAAAGGAGTTAGAATCTAAAAATCTTGCTAAAAATGAAAAAGATTTAAAAATCAAGAAACTAGAAAGTAAGAATGAAAAGATGATAGAAGATCTTCCATCCCTATCCTCCATGGAATATGAGAAAGACATATATATTTCTGAATTAGAGGATAAAATCAGAAAATTATCTCAAGAATTAAAGAAATCACAAAAGAAGGTTGATGACAAGAAAGACATCGAGATAAATGATCTCAAAAATCAAATTGAAGACAAATAAAAGATCATTTACAATTTCACAAAAGAAAAGGAAAACTTTGACAAAATGATAGGCTTACAAAGGATGTCCTTAAACAAAGAAGGCATTGGATTTAATGGGGTTGAAAATAAAAATAAAAAGAATCTTTACATAGGAAATTTTTCAAAAGCATCCAAAGATTATGCTAGCACATCTTCTAATGCCACACTAACACCACATGCTATCTATGCAAGAAAAAGGGTCATATAAAGTTTGAATGTCCATTAAAGAGAAAGGATTTAAGAACTAAACAAGTATGGAGAATAAAAAAAAAAATTAAGTCTTATGAAACCTTCTGGACCCAATAAAGTATGGGTAACTAGATAAAAGGCCTTAAAAATCTCAAAGAATTTATTAGAACAAATAAAAACACAAATAACATTGTTGGCCAAAATCATAGGATGATTCATACAAGCTTAAAATAGAGAGTTTTAAAATTTGGAAAGAAAATTCATATGAAAGCAAAAATCAAGCATAGTACATGAATATTTTGATAAGAAACATTTTAAGAATGAGAGATACTTGAAGACAACTTGAGCAATATGACAAAGCAAATGAAAATGAAAGACATGTTGTGCTGATTTGCTATATACACTACATGTATGATCATGACTTGACTCATATTAATGTATGACTCATTATATTGCAAACTTGAGCATGATTATGAAGCTAAATCTTGATATAAGAAGTATGGAGTTTGAGCATGAGATTATTGAGCATGAGCATGAATCTTGATATAAACTTAATTTTTGACTATCCATGCTAATAATGAATCAAGTGGATAAATTTGTCTTGTGCTGCTCTTTATATTGGTATCTATGAGCTATGACGGATATAATATTAGTTTTCTTAGAATCCATGAGCTATGCATGACGTGATATTAGATTTGGTATCTATAAAGTATTTTTGGTATCACATTTTAAAAATTTTAATTGGTATCACAATTTAAAAGGCTTAATTGGTATCACAAATTGATATTTAAGAATGATAAGCATGATTGAACTCATAAGCATATTATGATATTGATGATATTAACATGATATTGGTATTTGATGATTGTGTTCATGATAACATACAGGATATGAATCAATATATGAAGCATGGATAATAAACTTAAAAGCATAATTGGTATCAAATCTGAATGTATTAAATTCAGGGGGAGTATTATGACTTATTGCTTGTATTATGTTTCTTCCCAAATTATTAAATTGGAATCATGGAATAAATAATTGGTATCATGAATTATTATGTATGCTGAAGTTTAAAGTACTATACTTTTTATGTTTGCTCATAGCCTTAGTACTTAAAGTCTTAATCTTTTTGATTGATGTCAAAAGGGGGAGAAGTTTTGGGCAAAAATTGAGCATGATATTAAAAATTGAAAGCTTATTGAAATGATATATCAAAAGGAGGAGAAGCACTTGATGTTGATTGATATTGATATTGAATAATGTGATGAGCATGATAGTAAAAGAGTTTTTGAAATTGGTCATGATGATATTGTTAAGTTTGTCAATATGATGCTTTTTGAAAGGGGAAGCCTTCTCAAGGCTTACTCAAATTTTTGCTTCTTGTTTGTCATCATAAAAAAAGGGGAGATTGTTGGCTTTATAAGGTTTAAAATCTTGTTTTGAAGCTAACAAACAAGTGGAACTTAACATTTTTGGTTGAGTGGTGATTTTCAGAACTCACAAGGATCATATATGTGAAAGTAAGGTCAAAGTGCTCACAAGGATCAAATGAAGCTTAAAAGAGTCAAAGCATGGATTTAGAGATGATATTTTAAAGCTTAAAGAAAATGAGGACATTGATGATTTGTGAAAAGCCAAAGAAAAGTTAAAAGTCAAAAGAGCCAAAGAAAATCAAAGTGAGAGAGCTCAAAGAAAGACAAAGCATGAGATTCACTGAAATTCCATCCTTTGATATAACATTCCCTAGAAATGAAACTTTCTCTAACCAGAATTCACATTTATTAAACTTAACATACAATTTCTTTTCCTTGAGTGTCTAAAGTACCAGCCATAAGTGTGCCTCATGCTCCTAAAAAATCCTCGAGTAGAAAAGTATATCATAAATGAAAACCAGAACAAACTGGTCTAGATATTGATGAAACACTCGATTCATTGAATCCATAAATATTGTCGGTGCATTAGTCAACCCGAATGGCATCACCAAAAAATCGTAGTGTCTGTATCTGGTTTGGAAATCTGTCTTAAAGATGTCTTCCACTTTAACCTTCACCTGATGATAGCCTGATTTGAGATCGATCTTAGAATAGACTCGCGTACCCTGAAGCTGATCAAATAAATCATCTATATGGGGTAGATGATATCTGTTCTTAATGGTTACCTTGTTTATTTCTTTGTAATCTATGCACATCCTTATGGACCCGTCTTTCTTCTTTACGAATAGAACTAGTACTCCTTAGGACGATACGCTAGGTCTGATAAACCTTTTATTCAATAGATCCTGATGCTTGTCTTTTAATTCTCCTAATTCAGTTGGAGCCATATGGTAAGGAGCCTTAGAAATTGACGCTGTCCCTAGAGGTAAATATATAGCAAAATCTACCTCGCGATCAAAAGGCAACCCTGGTAGCTCTTCTGGAAAAAACATCTTGAAATTCCTTCACAACTCGTGTACTATCAAGCTTCAATTCATTTTCTGACATTTCTTTTATAAAATCCATAAACCCTTGACATCCTTCTAGGAGCAGCCTATTCTCCTGCATGGCTGACACTAACTGAGGCAAGGAACACACCTGTGATCCCATAAATTTAAATTCTTGCTTGTCTGGTTGTCTGCATATCACTTTTTTCAGATAACAATTGATACTAGCACAGTTAGTTGTCGACCAGTCCATACCCATTATCACATCAAATCCATGCATATCTAACACAATTAGGTCTGTTGGTAACACCCTTCCCTGAATTTCTATTAGATAACCCCTAAGCACTCTACGACACTTCATTACTAACCCTGACGGTGTAGCTATTGACAATTCTACATCTAATATCTAAGTCTCGTTTCTAGACAATTTAACATAGGCCACGGTTGCAAAGGAATAAGTAGCACCTAAATCAAATAAAACAATAACTTGATATGGTAAAACAATAAAGTACCTGTCACTACTTCTGCGGCAGTCTCAGCATCACCCAGCATCAAAGCATAAACCCTCTCCGAGGCTACATTCCTCTGTTGGCCTCCACGAGGCGCCTAATAACCTCCCCGGTAGGGTCTAGGAGCTAGGACCTAGATCGGCCGTCCTGGGCATGCTTGTGCCATGTGGCCAGGTCTCCCATAATGATAACATATGTCTTTCCTAGCTCGGCACTCCCTCAGATGTCTCCTCCTACATGTCTGACACATAGGGTAGGTTTGCACACCCTGATTCTCATGAGGTCCCGTCATTTGCCTCTGACCTTCCCTATAATGGTCTCCTCTCTATGGGGCCCAACTGGAACCCGCATGAAAACCCTGAGGTGTGGGCCTCTTTCTCTGACTATAAGCTGCAATGCCTCTCTATATGCCACTCTCAATAACCGCAGCTCTATCCACAATCTCCGCAAATATCTAAGCCTGAAAACAAATAACTTGCTTAAATAAATTCTATCTCGGACCTTCTTCAAACTTCCTCGCTTTCTTCTCCTCGTCCAGTGCCAAATGTGGGGCAAACCGAGACAGCTCAATAAATCGAGTTGCATACCGTGATACAGTCATCTGCCCCTGAGCTAAGTGCATGAACTCTGCTTCCTTTGCACTCCGAACGATAGCAGGGAAATATTGCTCAAAGAAGAGTTCCTTGAATTGACTCCACGTCACTGGCACAGGATCCAGTCTTTGTTCCTCAATCAACCTCAATGATCACCACCAGTGTTTTGCCTCTCATAATAGTTTGAATGTCACAAATACTACCTTTTGTTTGTTAGTACATGGAAGCACTGCCAATGTCTCCTCAATGTCTTGGACCCAATTTTCAACCACAATCAGGTCAGCTCCTCCAGAAAAAGATGGGGGCTTTATCCGCGTAAACTGCTCGATCATACAGCTATGCTCCCCTAAGCTCCTAGCTATCTTAGCCATCACCTATTGGGTGACGCTGCGCAATACTGCCTCAATATCTCCACCTCCTATACTAAAAGGTCCCACTCCATCACCCCTAGTATTCGTACCACTACTTCCTGGGTCCATCCTGAAAAGTGAAAAAACACAATTTAAGGACCCTATCTCCCATATAGATATAATTTATTTCATCAAATCAAATTCTCATATTCACGATTAACTATCCTCCCTGGTCTTAGTTCACAATCAAATCCTGTAACCTAGACACATGACTTGACAATAGTTTACTATGACTTTCATGAAATTGTCACCCCAGGAAAGACACAGAGACCAATACGAAAATCCTATACCTAGACCATAGAACAAAACTTCAAATCCTTTCCTATACTCTGGTATTGCTTCTGATACACTCTAAAGTCCACAGATCCTAACAACCTATGCTCTAATACCAAACTGTAATGACCTAATTTTTCATGCCATTATATATATTAACTGTAAAATTTCTCTACTCTAATACCTTCTAATAAAACCAAACCATCATCACGGACCAAATAGGAACTGTGGAATCTGGAACTGAATAAACTACCTAAGCAGCTAGAAGTAGAATACATATAACCATAACAATATATACGATACTAGAGTAACAGAATTCTTCCCAAAATATACATACATAACCATTTTCAAAATATTCTCATCTAAACCCAGGGATTACTCAAAAATGACTACCCAAAATACTCACCTTATAATCAGAGCAGTAATGTAGTCCCCCCTAACTGCGAGCCTGATCTGCTCGCCTAACTGGATCACCTAAAAAATGTTAAACCACTAGGATAAGACAACGCTCAGTAATACGAAATATGCTATTACTAGTGTGTGGCAAGTGAGTTTACATATTTGTATAATTTGATTTAGAAATACTATAAATAACTGAGTTTGAGAAAACACGTATAAATATGATAATACAACTCATACCTATGTTGCTTAACATAAACTGATTTTTTGAATATTCTATTCATAATACTTCTTGTATTTATAGGTATGTCTACAGTTTCTATAAATCTGATTATATATATAATAATAACTGAGAAAATTTCCTTGGATGGATAACTGAAAGTCATGATTTAACCCCTCATGACAGGGTTATGCGGCCCTTAGGTGGGACCTATCACTGGCTGGCCGATCGAGATTAGTCAACTGAACTCCGAAAGTCAGATCGGCTTTCTTAACCCTAACTGATGGGGAGCCTGTCTACAACATAGGCACGATCGACTGCTGAGAATTAGCATACTATCTGAGTTATGTGGTTGCACTCTGAACTGAATATAGCTATGTTACCGTGCTTTACTGACTGAATTTGGTCCATTAGGGTCTAATACTATATATATAACTGATATTTCTATATTACTATTTTACCCTGATTTTGAAATAACCATAACACTATAAAACTAATATGAATAAATCTAAAAATCTGAATAGCTGACTGAATATTTAATATTTGTTTAACTGAATATCTGTCTGAATATTTGAGTGTCTAGGTGTTATGGTTCTGAAATCATGATATTATGAAATTTGCTGAAATTATATGTTTCTGTACATATATTGTAAATCATGCTATTTCTGAAATATTATAATCATGTTTCTGAATATATTGTATAATTTCTATCTGTGTGTTTATTGAAAAGTCATCATTCTATAAAACATACATATCCCATAATATATTCTACTACTATACTAAAAAACATGGTATTTGTAGACTGTATAAATACTGTACAACTCTATTGCTAGCTCATGCCACACAATTAAATAATTGGATTTACATGCTCTGAAATCTGTATTTTCTATTATACGAATATTTTATAATCTGAATAATAATCTGGTAAAACGTATATTTATACTAAAAATCATACTAAAATCTCCTAGCATAGCATATTTCCTTTACCTGACTATATGAACACTGGCTGCTATTTATAGTCTCACATGTGAGCATTTATAATTCCATAATCCTGACAATATTATATATATATATCTTGTCAATCAATTGAATACCTAGAATTTTCTTCATTTTTCCATCTTCGGAATCATAAACTACTTATTATTTACGTGGATTTCTAAAAAAATATCCTTTGGGGTCCTCAACCCATTCTTGCAGGGTCCCAAAGCACCCTATTCCTAAAAATATCATACCCTGATTTTACTTCACAAAACCCTTGTATATTCTCATATAATACTAAATCGGGGCTCAAATGAACTTGGTGAAACTAGCAATATCCAAATATTCTACTTACCCTGGTTTTGGGATGGTTCCAAACTTCTCAAATCAACATTTCGCTCCGGTTATATTGTAGAGAATCTCCCCAGGATCACCGTGGTAGCTTCTGATCATCAAACCAGGGAGAATCGGAGCCGAATTCCTAGAGAGAAGGAGGGAGCACTGACTTTTAGAGAGAGAAAGTGAATTGGAAGAAATTCTGTGTTGAAAAATGAATATTGACATAGTTATACAGCTGCCTTCATTGACAAGACACATCACTTCATCAACGAAGCCTAGAAGGTAGTTCGTCGATGAAATTACAACCTTTGTCGATGAATTTTAAGCCCTGAAATTACCCCTCTTGGTAATATTTTGTTGACGGGACACGTGGCGTGCGACAAATCCAATAGGGAGTTTGTTGACGAGGCTGGAGGGTTCGTCGACGAACCCTGCTTTTTCCCCCTTTTTAAATTTCCTTTTCCTCTCTTCTTTTATTAGTTAATACTATAATTCTTTGGGTCTCTACTGTATCTACCCCATCCCCTTTTGTCTGCAACTTTTGTTTTTACACCTTTGTAACATTTCTACACTTTTTTTTTTTTTCCGTATTTTCATTTTCATTTTACTTATTGTATTTTTGGATTTTCTCTCCCTGTGTTGGATGTACCCCCGTACTCTTTTGTCTACAACTTTTGTTCGTACACCTTTGCATATTTCCCGTATGCTTTCATAATATCTCCTATATATTTGTACCTCACGTGTGCACATGTGCCCCACCTTTTTTTTTTTTTTCAATAAAATTTGACGTATGTTTGCAATTTGACCCACAGTTGACCAACTCCCCTCTAAGAAGCAACTGGTAATAAAATGTGACTTTAAAACCTAACCAAACTCCCTATTTTAAAATTAAAAGGCTGAATCTTAAAAATTTGAAATTTGGAAACTCATTTCAAAAGTTTGACTGACTCGATTTTTTATTAAAAAAATTCCTAGACTCAAATTAGAAATTGAAAAAAAAAAAACTTAATTAAAAAGGATAACATAACTCGGTTAGGAGAACTCAGTTTTCGGATTCAAAATTTCGGAAATACAAGACTTATTTCACAAAACCTACCCTAATGAAAGAGACTAAGTGACATAAACTAAAAATAGAAAAATAGGGTTTAAAAATTAAAAAGGACTCAGACTTGAAATAGAAAAACTATTTTGAAATAAACCGGGACTCTAAAAATATGACTCAAACTTCAAATCTAGGACTCGAAAGGGCCTATTTTTTGAAACACGGGAATGTTCAAAATTCAAAATCAATTTTACAGCACCGGGTCTTCTCGGGGAGGCCTGGTTAAAATTGGGGTGTCTACATGCAGCGTACTCCCGTAAAGGAAGAGAAACAAATTCCAAAAAACTTTAGCTGCAGCAAACATGTATATCAGGTGGACTTAGATACTCAGGGCATAAATGTGGGGAGTTCTATCTTGGGTCAACAGTATAATAGTATAAATGGGCATGTGATGCAGGTGATGCAACAAACTCAGGGTAGAGATAACATTGTTTAGGCTGTAGAGAGTTTCAACTTGGGAGATCAATAGGATCACGTAGGACCCATGTGCACTATCACACCACCACTCAGGAATAAATTTGGCATTTTGGAGTTTTATGCATTCATTACTACTAACAGCAAGGTTCCTACTATTTTTCATGTTGCAATGCATGGAAAAGGAAAAAATAGATGGATGAGTGTTATGGTGGAGAAAATAAAAGTATTACATATGTACTGAGTGTGTGAGTTGGTGAGGCTTCCAGTTTGGAAGAGGGTGATAGGATGCAAAGGAGTGATGTATTTGTTGTGTGTGATGACATGTTATTGGCTGGGAAGGCTTTGACTGAGGCTTATCAGTTGGGAACTCTGTTGAAAGATTTGACACGATTGTGTTGGGTATGGCCAAGAAGGGTCTTGGTTTGAATATTCGTGTAGACAGGGGTGTAGGGAGATTGGTGTTATCTCAAGGTGGCTTTGTGAACTAAACCGTAGGGAGACTTTGTTTGATGTCTAAAGGGGGTTCTGTGGAGAATCAATATGGAATATCTACCGCTCGGTACCCAAGGATGGGTTGTGATGTTCGGGATATGTCAAAGGTCTCTCATGATTGTTCAATAGGGTGTTTCGGCAGACAACAAAGTGGATAGTCAGTTATGAGATTTTTTGAAGACTATGCAGGGGCTTTGGTGATAGAAGGCTTGTAGTAGCATTTGTGTTTATTGTTGTGGGAAGTCCTTGTTGGAAGCCTAGGATGAAGGCTTCGGGTGTAACATCTACAGCTGAATTGAGGTTGATGGTAGAAGTCAAAGCTGTCATCGGCAAGTTTAAGTGGCGTTGCTTGGACTTGGTGTTTGTCTCCAATTGCTAGATGGGAGGCAGTCCCAACCCAACGTCCTAAGTTCAAGGTGGAGCAGTGGGTTCATGTTTTTGGTTTCTCGTAAGGGGCGTATGTTTGCCAAGTTGAAGTTTGTTGTGAATTGTGTCTAACATTCTAAGGGAAAGCATCAAGGAAATCAGAGTGCAGCAGGGGCTGTATTTCTATTTTTTCTGAAACTGTTGACGGTTTGGCTCGGGACAGCATATGCCAATTTCAAATTTTGAATCTTTAGACATTATTTTGGTTGGGTTTTTGGGGGGGGGGGGGAACTTCTGATGAGGCTTATCTATACATAGTGTCATGACCCGAAAATTATACTACTAAGATATAAAAGTGCTCTGATACCAAATATAATATCCATAATGTCAATCTGAACCCAACGTGGGGTATCGGGGATATACTTGTCATAAATACATACTATCTATACAACAAAAAACATAATGTACTTCAACCTCAATACCAGAGTTCTACTGTCTCCAGAAATATACATGTACGTCCCCTAAAAATCTATAAAACATCTTCCTTTTTACATAAAACATATCTCGCTATTCAACTAATTGCCTTGAAACTTGGACAGTACCAAAACCTCCTTTACCTTTGAGCTTGCTCCACTCATATGTTTGAATTTCTTGAAACCATTGAATTCTTGGGTGAGACACCTCTCCATAAGTTGGGATAGATTATCATCAGTGCGTGACAACATGAGTTCTAGCGTGTTATAAACATATATTGCAAGTAATTTAACTGTAATATAATAAATTGTAATTGATAAATCATGGAAATTTATACTCATATAAGTCTGGTGAAATCATACTTTTCATCATAAGCATACTATATCATAATAAACTTCCATAAACATGTAAATTATCTGCTATATTTGTTTAGTACAGAAACTTTTTCCCTAGATGGATAGTTAGCTGATATCATGTATTACCCCCACATGATTGGGTTATGCAACTCATAGGCGAGACCTAGTAATGGTTGGCCTACCATGCTAAGCCAAAACTGACTCGTCTGTAAGTACGATTGGCCTGCCCAGCCTGGTTCGGAATACCAGGGGGGCACACTACTCTTCTTTGGGCTCAATTGACTATCCAATCACCAACACTCTACCTAAGACGTGTGGTGGTACTAATCTGACATAATAGCTATGGTACTGTGCTCTAAGACTCTACTAATCCATCAAGGTTTTGCTATCATATAATACATTTCATAATATAACTATAACATAACTTATTTTCATGTTTCTGTGTAAAATTTGTCATATCATGATTTTTGAATAAATTGTGATATCATAATTTCTGAATAAATTGTTATATCATGGCTAATCACGACATAAAGTTGGCTGAACTACCACGGCACTGGGCCAGCTGAACTGTCACGGTACTGGGCCGACTGAACTATCACGACACTAGGCTGACTGAACTATCATGGCACAAGGTTGGCTGAACTATCACGACACTAGGCCGGTTGAACTGAAATAATATACTGTATAATATCATATTTTCTGTGACGTTTATATCATTTCTAAAAAAATCATTATCAAACTGCACTTGTTCTGTATAATCATAAAATATTCTCGTCTGTATATACATTCTGTAAAATATTCATACTCATGCCACATGAGTGAGTGTTACACTATAATGTACTAACTGTTTGGGGAAAAACATATTTTATTGTAAAATAATATTAAATTTGCTTCTAGGGTTACTCAGTTCAAACATCAGATTTCCCAAAACATATATTAATTCACAAATATCCTTCCGATATGCCTAAATATATTGAAATATCATATATATAATTTTTGTAATCAAATACTGCATTTTAATCGGTAACTTTTCTAAAAATACCTGACAGAACCTATCCCCTTACCTAATTCCTTAAGAAATGCTTGCAGGGATCCTTAAACTGTGTCTACAGCTTCGTACAAAACCCCTACTTTTGGAGTGGCGCTTGGAATGCTTGAACTACAAAACCACTCTAGTTAAACTGTGGAGAATCATCGCAGGGATCCCGAAGTGCCGTTTATCCTTTGATTTGGGCTTAAAACGGAAGAGAAAATGAAGAGAGAGAGGGAGAGAGAGAGAGAGAGAGAGAGAGAGAGAGAGAGAGAGAGAGAGAGAGAGAGAGAGAGAGAGAAAAGGGTTTTAAATTCTAAATAAAATAAGCTTATGGCTATTTATAGGTTGTTGTCCTTGGACAAAACTGTCGACGGTTTGGTATTTTAACTAATCCCATTTTCACCGTTTTACCCTTACTTGGCCGTAGTAACTCAAAACCATCGATGGTTTTCTGAGCTCATCCAAAACCATCAACGGTTTGGCCTGTGCCAAACCAAATTTCCTATTTTCTTTATTGTTTTTATTATTACTATTTTTTGAGTTTCTACATTCTCCCCACCTTATAAAAATTTCTTTCTCGAAATTTGCTAATCAACACTTATACCATCAATTGAAAAAAAAAAAAAAAAAACCACTCAATCTTTATTAATTACCCTCACTTATGGTGGAGGAATACTGTGGTTACATATATGATTATGGGATATTACAATAACCAAATCAAAAATCTCCCAAAACCACTTAACTTAAAAACCATTACATTCCGATTTACAATTAATTATATTCAACTAATTATCCTACACAAAAATATGCTTACACACAATGAATCCTTACCTGAACCATTATGTTGACCTGATAGGTCACACCTAGTTTTGATCATGACAAATACTCTTTGTACTGATGGTTTGTATTAAGACTTGCATGCAGGTTCACCTTACGTATGTACTGAAATTGAAAGACATATCATGATGGCGTGCGGTGTTCGTGCCGATGAATGAAGAAATCCGTGTTGTATTTGTATTTCTTTTTCATTTTCTTCATTCTAGGATGTAATATTATTATGGACTGTGCACTTCTATGGCTTGTAATAATTTTCATCATGCATGAAAGGTAGGTATGCTCAAATAGACCCTAATTGGACCTTAGATACCTACATGTAGTGCTTATAGTCCCCATCATCACTTATCATATCAAGGGAGTTAAATGAAGCAAAAATCTAGACTTAATTGAAAATCTTAAAAGAGCTCGGGTGACCGAACTTGTGGCGTTTTAAATGCCTCGGGCGACCGAACCCTGGACATGTCAACTTGTTGACTTTCTATTCCGGCAATTGAACCAATTTGAACGTATCTTCCTCGATCACCTGAACCTGTGTCAAAACACTATTCACCAACTCGGGCGCTTGAGCCTTCACTTCATTATGGCCTCAGGCGACTGAATTGGTCAGTTCAGTTAACCGAACTTAGCTTCCGGCACTTGAACTTCGGATAGAATGCTATTGATTTTGGTTCAGCCAATTGACCTTGATTTCGGGCACCTGAATCTTTAAAAATTGATTTTTTAGCTGAGTCTATTCGAGCTACTGAACTAAAGTTCAGCCACCCAAGTCTCTCGGGTAAAATTAATTTTTAATGAAAATAAAATGGGGTAAATGGGGTTAATTTTTCTAAACCTATTTTAACTTTTCTAATTATTCCCATTGAGTCCCCAACGGTAAAAAATTCCTCTTTGCCTATATGTATATGTTCATTTGCAATAATTAGTAAGGATTAGCAAAATTGATTAGGGTCAAACTCTCTCTAAAAAAATAAAAATAAAAAATAAAAAAAAAAATCCTATTTTAGCCTATATTACTCCAAAACACCCATACACTTCACTTTCTTGGATCTTTCAAGAGTTGTGAGTATTTCTAAAGTGCTTGTGTCTAATCTAGCCTGCTCATACTCTCATTATATTATATTGATTATTTGATTTTATTGAGAGTAGAAGTATCATGTTCTTCCACTGATTTAACTTGATAAATCTTGTGTGGGAAGACTTGGAAGGTTGCAATTCTTGCATTGTTATTGCAAGACACCTAAGACTATATTTTTGTGTGCAAAATCATTTTCAAAACTTACATTCAAACACTCTTTGTGCCTAGTACATTGAGAATATCTTGTTGAGTTTGTTTGAATCAACCAGCTAGCATATTTGAAATCTTGATCTGATTTTGTGATATTCACATACTGTGTTTCAAATCTTGCCTTGATATACACTCTAGATTTGGACTAATAATCTATACCTATTTGAGTGCTTAGCACACATTATAGCACTGAGCATATTTACATATCATTCGTGCTTGCATTATTGCTTAAGCTATACTAGTGTACATATCTACTTGTGAAGAAGCATATTTCCGTGTAGAAAAATTTCATGTCATTTTTTGTATTCCAGGCATGGGCTTGAAGAGGGAGACTAGCCCTGTAGAATAGTCCTGAGTTGGCTTAGACCGAGTTAGGAAAGTTAGGTGCGCCACCCTGGTAAGGCGTGTTGTATTAGGTGCCGCTCCACCCATTTAAGTGAGTCGTAGTGGAATCCTCGTGCTGGTGTAGCCAAGGCGGGGACGTAGGCACTTTGGCCGAACCTTAATAGCATATTGCTTGTATCGTGCATTTTTTCCACACTTTATTTTACTACACGTGTATGTTTATTTATTGATTACATAGGTTGACCCTAGGTTGTGTAATGCTTGTTGTTAAACCAATTGACCAAGGCAATAATCTTTAAATACCCAATTCACCCCCTCTTGGGATTGCGCCAAAGCTAACAATTGGTATCAGAGCCTCGTAACTTAGACTTAAATGTCATTTAGTAAAAGATCATGATGGCTTGTGTTAGTACACCCCCTTCATGTGAGGGAAGATTGGTCACACACCCACCAGTATTCTGTGGTGATAACTTTACTATATGGAAATTTAGAATGACTGTGTGTGTGAAAGTTTTAATTTGGAAATTTTGGAATGTCATTGATCAGGGCGATAGTGTGCCTGCTAAATCCATTGGTTGTACTAGTGTTCCTAAATCTGACTGTTGACATGATTGGTCACACCCTGTTTTGATTATGACAAATACTCTTGGTACTAATGGTTGTACTGAGAATTGGATGCAGGATCACCTTGTGCGCGCTTTGGGACTAAAAAACTTATTATGATGGCGTGTGGTGTTCATACCGATGAATGAAGAATCTTGTACTGCATTTGTATTTATTTTTTAGTTTCTTCATTTTGGGATGTAATTTTATTATGGACTGTACACTCATATGGCTTGTAATAATTTGCATCATGCATGATAGGTAGGTATGCTCAAATTAACCTTAGATTGACCATAGGACCTCCAAATAACATGAAAAACTTTTTTCATAAAATGCCTAACTTATTCAAAGGTTTTTAAATGGTTTTTAAAGTTAAAAGAAGGCAAAAACTAAAATTTTCAAAGGGGTCGGTCAATCGGCCAGTCGACCGAATGTTAGAAATGAACAATTTTCTTACTCAATTGGATGTCATATCAAATCATGTTCAAAATAAAAATTGTGGAATTTTACCATAGCTTGAGTTTGATACCAAGAACGTTCAAATTGAAGTTAGACAGAAAAAGTTATGGCCAAAACACTGAAATATGTCCATAAGAGAAAAACTCCCTTCATGTTTCTTCTATCTCATTGATGGACATTTTTCTCAAGCCAAAAGTCATTATATTAAAATATGTTCAACATGAAAGTTGTGGGATTTTCTCTTAGCTTTCTATTGGTATTAAAAAAATCCAATTTGGAGTTATATAGGAAAAGTTATGGCTGAAACACTAAACAGTGTCTATGTAGAAAAGTATAGGCCGGTCGATTGAACCTTCACTACGGTCGATTGAAACTCGTTGATTTCAGCCCCGGTCAACCGAGCCTTCACTACAGTTGACCGAAACTCATTCATTTCAAGCCCCGTTCGACCAAGCATTCACTACGGTCGACCGAAACTCCTTTTGGTCAACATTTTGACCACCCGGTCGACCGAAACATGTAGTTCAAGAAGCCCTAGTCGACCGAAACCTCCCTGGGTCAAAGATTGACCACTCAGTAGATCGAATAGTGTAGTTCAAAAGGCCCTAGTCGACCAAAACCCTCCTGGGTCAACAGTTGACCATCTGGTCGATCGAGATCTTTTGTACTGCAACTACCTGGTCGACCGAAGGGTTCTCGGGAGAATTTCCAACGGTCTGGTCGACCGAACCAGGTAGTTCAAAATGCCCTGATCGACCGAAACTCAGAAAATTGGGAAATCGTCCTCTCCTAGTCGACCAAGACCTCAGTTCAAAAGTCCCCTGGTCGATCGAACCATTTGAGACTTGGTTGACCGAAACATATTTGGTCGACCGGACCTCTCGGGTTGCCCTGATTTTTACCGCGGATAAACATATTTTAAACAGGGTTAATTATTTTAAAATGATTTAAAACTTTATTAATAATGCCCAATAGGTCCCCAACGGTCAAAAATACCTCCTTGCCTATATATACCCATTCATTTATCATTATTAGCGAGGATTAGCAAACTTGATTAGGGCAAAACTCTCTCAACTTTTAAAACCTTATATTAGCCAAAAACTTCTTGCAAACACTCACATACTCTTCAATCTTTATTTCTCTAAGCATTGTGAGTATTTCTATAAGGCTATAGTGCGTAATCTTTCTAGCTAATACTCTCTTTTGGTATAAAGGTTGATTGATTTTATTTGAGAGTATAGCCTAAAGTTCTTTTACGGATTTCATTTGATAAATCTTGTGTGGGAATACTTTGAGGGTTGTGGTTCTTGCATTGTTGTTGCAAGATACCTAAACCTAGATTTTGTGCGCAAAATCCTTTTGTGAAAAGCTAACCTTTCAAACAATTCCATTGTGCTTTAGGAATTGAAATATCATATTGAGTTTGTTTGATCTATCTTGCTTAGCATATTTGAAACCCTAATCTGATTTTGTGATATTCGAATATTGTGTTTCAAATCTTGCTTAGATACACACTCTAGATCTTGATTGATTATCATACTTGATTGAGTGTTTAGCACACATTAGAGCACTGAGCATATCTACATATCATTCGTGCTTGCTTTATTGATTGAGCTGTATTGGTGCACACATCTACTTTTCTAGAAGCATATTTTCGTGTACAAATTTTATACACTTTGGTTGTATTTTCAGGCACGGGCCTAAAGAGGGAGACTAGCCCTGGAATAGTCCCGGATTGGCTTAGACCCGGTTAGGAAAGCTAGGTGCGTCGTCCTGTTAAGACGTATAGGTTGAGATCAGCCCCGCTTATTGACCTGGTTAAGGTTAAGGTCAGCCCTGTGTTAATTTGACCTGGTTGTAAACGGTGCCGTTCCACCCTTAAGTGAGCTATTAGCGGAATCCTCAAGCTTGCGAGCTTGAGGCGGGGACGTAGGCACAGTTGGCCGAACCCCGATAACATATTGTGCATGTTCTTTACATTTCCACAATTTACTTACTGCACGTGTATGTTATATTGTAAATGATTAGATTTACATTTGCATAGACAAACCCTAGGTTAAGTAATACTGCTTATCTGGTTTAACCTAGGTGATAATTTTTAAATACCCAATTCACCCCCGCTCTTGGGATTGCACCAAAGCTAACACTGAGTATGAATTGAATGATCATGATAGGAACTTAGTACAGGTAAATTTTGATGCCATGAATACCTTACTACATGCTTTGGATTCTAATGTTTTATGTGAAATTATGACGTGTAGTAATGCTAAGGAGATCTAGGATGAACTTGAGAGGAGATATGGAGCATCCATGTAAAATAAAGTGATCCCTCTATGTGACTCAAGCTCTACTGATCTTGAAGGAGGTAACTAGTGCTTTGTTTCCTTAACTAACAATGAGGTTATCTCTGTTCCTTCTGTTTTAGTAGATAAATCTAGAGATGATTTATGTGTTGATTTAAATGATATATCTGATTGTGAATCATATGATAGTACTGATGATGAAATCATGCCAAATTATGAAGTATTGCAAATTGAATAAGTTAGGATTCATAAGCTACTTGTTAAATCTAATAAGAAATATTCTGTTTTAGTGAACAAGTATGAAGCATGCGTGAAAGAATGTGAATCTAAAGTTCTTGCTGAAAGAGAAAATGACCTGAAAATCAATGGATTATTAAGTAAGAATGAATCATTAGAAAAGGAATTGACTGTCTTGAAATTTAAAATTTCTAATGATGATAATAAAGACCACTTTATTGCAGAACTTGAACAAAAGTTAAACAATATGACTAAAGAATTCATTAAGCTTCAAGATGTTTGCAAGGGTCTTAAAAATTTGAAAACAAAAGAGATAGAAAAGAAAATAGAGGACCAGTTTAAGATCATTTACACTTTCACTAGAGGTAAGGACAACTTTGTTAAGTTGTTAGGATCACTAAAAATGACCTTGGATAGGGAAGGTATAGGTTATAACAGAATTAGAAATAGGAAGAAGAAAAACCTATACATGGGATACTTTATTAGGGAGTTCAAAGATTATACTAGTACCTCTTCCGGTCCATACACCTACAGCTATTGTGCACAATATAAAAAGAAGGGTCATACTAAATTTGATTATGCATTTAAAAGAAAGGGAGTTAAAATGAAAAAGTTTGGAGAGTGAAATCCGATCCCATCTCTTCTTAACTCTTAAGTGTTCCATTATGTCCATAAGGTAGGTTGCGATGATTCCTTAAAGCCCTAGATATCATATTTAAATCATAAGGGTCTTGTATTTGAAGTTTGGTCAAAAGGGAAAAAGTTGACCAAGTTTGGGCTATCAAACCATTCAGTGCTTTAGCACTTCGGGCAACTAAACTTGGAAGTCTGACTAGAGCGTTGACCACTCTTTGGGGGGCTGAACCTCTCAGTTCATTTTCATTCGAGCTGCTGAACCAAGTTCGGCTAGCTAAATTTACTTTCGGGTAATCGAATATGCATGTCGGGCGACCGATCGATGCAGTTCATTTTGAGTTTGGTCTGCCGAGCCTCGATTTTGCAAAATGGCGCCTAAATTTCAGCTGACCGAACCATTGTTCGACCAACCGAGCAGACTCAATGGGGCTCTAAAATTATTGTAGTTCGGGCGACCGAACTCCTTCTTAGGCGCCCGAACCGTGCTACTATATAAGAAAACCAGTGCAAATAGTTCATTTTTTCCTTCCACTTTTGAGAGCTCCCTTGCATTTCCTTATTTCCAGCCTAGTGCCCTTTAGGAAAACTTCTTCTCATTATAACTAGAGACCATAGACGCGCTGCGGCAGGCATTCCTCTTGAGCAGTGGTTCCATACACCCAAGAGACGGATTAAATATGATAGAGTTTTTCGCCTTAAGGATCCCATCCTTGGAAAAATCCTGGACATCGATTTTATGCAAGCTCATTTCAACAATGTGTTGGACATGTTTAGGTACCAGGGTTAGTACAAGTTCATCGCCTTCCAGCCCCAGGGCATGTATCATTGGCTCGTCTGGCTATTCTATGCCACTATTGGGCAGGATGGTTAGGGTTATTACTTTAGGGTACTCGAGACTGACATCCGCTTTGATGCATACCTGGTGGAGACATTTGAAATCCAGCATGGTGACTTTGTTTGTCCTAATTTTTCATCCACCTAGATTAATGAGCAGGACTTTACGGTGAGCACATTCATGAACCTTGTTATGTTGCACCCTGTAGCTAACCTAGCACACACACCTAGCTAAGATCCTTGACTTTAGAGGCAAAGGTGGTACACCACCTGGTTTCATACAATATCCTACCAAAGTCAGGATCTAGGGATCACATATCTTATTTAGATTGCTTCGTGATGTGGTGCCTATTCACGAGAAAGAAGTTAGATCTCCCTAGATTGATCCTCTGATGGATGTTTATTAAGACTATGGAAAAAAGGATCATACTGCCCTACGGTGGTATTCTATCTAGACCGTTTGTTAGGGAGAGGGTTACCAGGACTATATTTGTGACTATCAAGAAATTAGGCCCTCTGACATTTTAACTCTTCTACCTTGGAGTTAATGGCGTACGAGCTCGCTGGCAACATGTGGTTGCCCATTGTTCCTGAAAGAGGTCCAGGAGCTCAGGAGATCCCATAGTAGTTGCCCCATGTACTGTCTAATGCCGAGATCATGGCGGCCATCATCGATCTCCCTGCATCATTTTAGAAGTTCATGACCTCTGTGACAGAGCAGGCATCCTCCTTTCAGGCTAGACTTGATGCTCTCTATGGCGAGTTCTCTGAGTTCCAGTACGATGTGCGGGTGAACTTTCATATCATCGATGAGCGCTTGAGAGAGGTGAATGATGAGGATATTGGGGAGGATCAGATGGAGACGAGTGGTGAGGAGGATGATCATCATGATGATGGGGAGACTTAGAGGTGCACTGTGAGGATCAGCTGCTCCATATTCCAATTTTTATCTGATCAGTCTTATGCTTTATTTACATACACTTACATCAGGTTTGTAATAACCTTAAACAACATTTTATGTTTTTTTTTTTTTTTTGCCATACACACTCACCACACACACACACACACAGATACTATCTTGTGGTGATTCTAATTTTTCTTATATTCATATATATATATAGATATATATATATATATATATATATATATCTGATGGTATTTAGGCTTGCATGATTTTTTTTTTTATATACTTACATGATTATACCACTGAAATGCATGCTTGTGATGAAAGCCTCCTGCATGGCGGATGCAGTGATTGAGAATTGCCTGCTGGTAGAATTAGGTTCTTACATGCTCAAAACTCTTGATATACTATTTGTTTGAGAATTATTTTGTGCAGGTTAATTTGGGAAATGTCCGGTTTACAGACGACATACTGCCAAACTTTTTTGTAGACATTTTCCCAAAAATGTTGAAATATTTTTCAAAATTGAATATAGAGTGCATAAAAGTTTGGTTTTGGATTTTAAATTATCTACACTTGGCTCATTTTAAGACTTAACTCTTTTGGAGTTGCTTGTGGATATATACTTGAATACTTTGAAATTGGCGGCTTTTATGTGATAAGTCATATTTTCAAAACAAAATGCTGCTGAAATTTCTTTTTCAAAATCATTGCACATATTCTATTTTTCCTGTAAGTGCTAAGTTTCTTAAAACTTGAGTTGTGCTTTTAAAATATTATTGGCATTATGCTCAAGATGATCTTAAAGAAAATGAATATTCTTAGGGGGAGCCACTTCACTTTAAAATCATACGGCTCTAGGAAAATGAAATGTATTTTGTACTCAAATTCTATATCCTATAGAAATACATTAACAACTGGTACGAATGTGCATGTCTATAAAATTTTAATATGATAACAAGTGGTATCATCTTTCTTATAACTAATGGTCTTTAACTAATGCTGTCATCTTTTTCTACCATGTAGTTATAACAATTGGTATCAGTCCCACATATCTTCTCTTGTTTTATACCTTGTGGGAATAAACAAAAAGATTATAATAGATTAAATGCTATAATCGTTTTGAAAGGACGAGTGAAAGTAAAATAAAAAACTAATTTTCATCTGTGCATAATCATCAATTGGGGGAGAATAGGATATTAAGATTGCTAATTCCTTTGAGCTGCATGATATTATTTGTCTTTGACTTATGTACTAGTTGAGTTGATCGATTGAAATGTGCTATATACTCTTGATTGAAACTCAACACAGATCACTTAGGTACAAAGTTATGATTGGGAATGATCCATTTTCAAATGGCATGTTGCCGAATTTTTTTTTAAATCTTCCCAATATACATTTTGTATCTAAATGATGTTCTTTGTCTTAATGCTATAATTTTTAGCCCTTTTTGCTGTTGCCAAAAGGGGGAGAAGAGGCAAAACTAGGTGTTGGCCTTATAAGGTTTAAAATCTTGTTTTGATGCTAACAAACAAGTGGAACTTAACATTTTTTTTGGAGTGGTGATATTTCAGAACTAACAAGGATCACATATGTGAAAGCAAGGTCAAAGTGCACACAAGGATCAAATGAAGCTTAATAGAGTCAAAGCATGGATTTAAACATGATTTAAATAAATCTTGAAGATTATGAGAGCATGCATATTAAAGTGAACTTGCTAAAAAATAAAGTACATTGAAAGCTTGAAGAAAAGATGGACTCAAAGCAAGGACATACATGAAGACTTCAAGAGTTGAAGGAATCTTAAGGAAGTTTTATGTAAGTAGTTCAAATAATTTCAATATGAATACACGAAACTCTTAGGTTAACTTCTTGGAACTAGATACCTTTTAAAACACTTGGAAAATATTTTTATAAGGTCAAAAGATATTTTAAAAAGGTTAAAATTATTTTTGGAATGAAAAACATCAAAAAGAGTTTTTTCCAAATGCTGTCATTCTTTCTACATCCGCATTGAGGTGCATTTATCTCTATCAAAAACTCCTTATTTTAAAATGTGTTCAACATGAAAGTTGTAGGATTTTCTATTAAATTTATTTTGACACAAAGAACACCTAATGTGGAGTTGTACAGAAAATGTTATGACCAAAATACTGAAATAGGGTCAAAGTTGTCGGCAAACTAAACACTGTTCACAGCGGAACTTCAGATGACTGAACAGCAGATAGAGCCACTTTAGAAGACTGAAGTGTAACTTTAGACATCTGAAGAATATCTTCAGTCAACTGAAGATTAAATTCAGTCTTCTGAAGATTTTGTTGAAGGTTTTCTAAAGAGGAAGAACCACCTCAGACGAATGAACCCGAGACTTTAGTCATCTGAACACTATTAACAGACATATTTTTTAAAATTTTTTAAATTCAAACTTATATTTCTTGTGCTCCAAACTTTCTATAAACTTGGGAAACACTCCAAGCCACTTGAGGAACATGAAATAGACTTGATTTATCATCTATAAATAACCCCCAAGGCTAAGGATTAATCACACCAAGAAAATACAGCAAACAAGCTTTCTTGCTCTCAAATCTCCCAATTCTCTCAAAGCTCTCTTGTGAAATCAATTTCTAAGTTTCACTACTGAGATTTGCTATGAATTTATCAAGAAAATTTCGAGTCTACTCTTAATTCTTTCGACCTAGAAAGAAGGCTTACGGTGATATCTTCTTGAGCTTCATATTTCCATATTGTGAATTTGATTGAAGTATATAGATTTAACTTGTTCTAATCAGCTCTTTGTGTGAGTATTCTTTGTACACATTTATTTGATTTATATCTTGTAGATATTGATGGTTCAAGGTTATTTGAATCATTGGCTAAGCGAGGGGATATCGCTTAGAGAGGCGGGCTCTAGCCTAATTGAAGGAGTGATCGAACAAGGGTACATCATTTGGAGAAGCGGGCTCTAGCCTACTGAAGGAGTGTGCAAATAGTGTTGTTATGCCCGGAAAAGGAACAGATTTTAGTGTACCCTTTGGTGGTTTGCCAAAGGAAAAGATGTAGGCTGGGGAGAAGCTGAACCTCGTAAAAATCTCGGTCTCACTATCTCTTTCCCTTACTTTTTATTTTTCAGTACATATAAATTGCGTGGATGATTTAAATTCCTAAATTATATATACTACATATATTTGGAAATCAAGTAAACTTAAAGTCTAATTTTAATTTGGGATTGCGGAAACTGAAAGGGAGTACACTGATTAAACCATACTTTGCGGAAACCATAAGGGAGTACGTTACTTGGTTAACACCCAAAGATAAATTTACTAAGAGTTTATTTGAATTTTGAATTTTGGGAAGAGTGTGAATGTTTTGTTGAATATTAAAAACAAATTACATTCTCTATAAGGCTTACAAATTCATATACGTAGGGCTGCAAACAAAATAACCATCTTGATTGGATATTGTGGTTGATTGAAAAAATTGATTGGTTTGGTTGATTGATTGATTACTTGATTGTCTAAATACTTTATTGGTATATGGTTGTGGATTGAATATTATTTTAAGTATTGGTTGTGTATTTGGTAAATCAACAAGAAGAAAATAATACATTAAAAAGAAGTAAAAGAACTTTTTAAATCCGATTCACCCCCCTCTTGGGACTACATCTTAGTTTTCAATTGGTATCAGAGCGGGGTTATAGAAAATCTTAATTAGTAGCTATAAAAAGATCTTAATGGTCACTTAGGTGTAGCTCCCTTTGGAGAAGGACAATCTTCAACTAGGCCTCCTATCTTTTGTGGACATAACTACATTTTTTGGAAAAAACGAATGCAAATCTATCTTCAAACTATGAATTGGAAAGCTTGAGAGGTTGTCACAGATGGTGACCTAATTCCCCTTATACTTGTAGATGGAAAACAAGTTCCTAAGGAGAAAAATGATATGACAAACTTAGATCATAAGATGCTGTTAGTAAATTCTAGTGCCATGAATGCTTTATATTGTGCTTTAGATGCTAATGAATTTAATAGAGTAATGACTTACAAATCGGCTAAGGAAATATGGGACAAGCTAGAAGTCACCTACGAAGACACTATAGATGTTAGGGATAATAGGATTGATATGCTTACAAGCGAATATGAAGCCTTTAAGATGAACCCAGATGAATCTATAACTAGCATGTACACTAGGTTCACTCACATAATAAATTCCCTAAATGTCTTAGGAAAAACCTACACTACCTATGAGATGATTAGAAAAATTCTTAGAGGGCTGCCACCTATATGGGAACTAAAAGCCACTGCCATAACAGAAGGAAGAAATTTGAAAAACACCTCCTTAGATGAGCTAATAGGTTCTTTACTCACATACGAAATGACAATGAATGAAAGGAGTGGAAAAACCAAAGCCCAAGAATCAATAGCCTTTAAAGCCTAAAAAAAAAACTCTAGTAGTGAAGAAGAAATGGATGAAAATGAACTAGCCTTCAAATCTACGAAACTTGCAAAAATCCTTAGAAGGAAAAACAAATTCAAAAAAAGAAACCAAGACTCTGAATCAGAAGAAGAAGAAATCACCAAAGAGAAATCTAAAAATAAAACCCCCACATGTTATAATTGCAACAAAGCTGGACATATAAAATCGGAATATCCACTACTAAAGAAAGAGTCTAAGAAAAAAAACAAAAAGGCCATGAAAGCCACTACTTGGGACAACATAAGTACAAATAGTTCGGAATTTGAATCAAGTGACCAAGAGGTTGGTTATACTTGCTTTATGGCATGGGACGATGAGGAAAGTTCCTCATCCAAATCCTTAAATAATTCTTGTAGTGATTCTTCAAATGAATCCAATGAAAAGTGTATGCCATCTTATGACGAATTACAAAATGATTTATTCAAAGTATATAAGATGGTAATCAAAGTAACTAAACAAAACACATCATTGAAAAACAAGAACGATGAATTAATGAAAGAGCTAGAATCAATTAAGATTGCTGAATATTTTAAGAATCAATTAAGATTGCTGAATATTTTGATAAGAAACATTTTAAGAATGAGAGATACTTGAAGACAACCTGAGCAATATGACAAAGCAAATGAAAATGAAATACATGTTGTGCTAATTTGCTATATATATATATATATATATATATATATATATATATATATATAAATATATATATATATATATATATATATATATATATATATATATTACATGTATGATCATGACTTGACTCATATTAACAATATATGGCTCATTATATTGCAAACTTGAGCATGATTATGAAGCTAAATCTTGATATAAGAAGTATGGAGTTTGAGCATGAGATTATTGAGCATAAGCATGAATCTTGATATAAAATTAATTTTTGACTATACATGCTAATAATGAATCAAGTGGATAAATTTGTCTTATGTTGCTCTTTATATTGGTATCCATGAGCTATGAATGATATTTTTGAATTGAGCTTTAATTATCTTTATGCATAAAGTCAGGGGGAGCCTTTATTGGCTGTACCCACTTTTGCATAAAGTATTTGTCATCAACAAAAAGGAGGAAATTGTTGACCTAATAGGTCACACCCAGTTTTGATCATGACAAATACTTGTGGTACTAATGGTTTGTTCTAAGGCTTGCATGTAGGTTCACCTTATGCATATACTCAAATTGAAAGACATATCATGATGGCGTGCGGTTTTCGTGCCAATGAATGAAGAAGTATGTGTTGTATTTGTATTTCTTTTTCACTTTCTTCATTTTGGGATGTAATATTATTATGGACTGTGCACTCCTATGACTTGTAATAATTTACATCATGTATGATAGGTAAGTATACTCAAACAGACTCTAGTTGGACCTTAGGTATCTACACTTAGTGCTTATAGTCCCCATCATCACTTATCATATCAGGGGAGTTAAATGAAGTAAAAGTCTGGACTTAACTAAAAGTATTAAGAGAGCTTAGGTGACCGAACTTGTGCCATTTTAAACGCCTTAGGAGATCGAACCCTGTGTAGACACCCTATTTTTGCCCTAACCAAATAGAACAAGGGGTTCCCTTTTTATTATTATTATTTTATTATTATTATTAGTATTTTTATTATTACTTTCTTATAATTATTTTTATTGTTTATTATTATTGTTATTATTAATTTACTATAATTATTTTGGATTATTACTATTCTCATTGTTATTACCACTATTATTTATTATTACCTTATTATTATTATTATTATTATTATTTATTATTATTATTATTATTTTATTCGAAATTGATACTTTATTATTATTATTATTATTATTATTGTTATTATTATTATTATTTATTATTATTATTATTATTTTTATTATTATTATTATTGTTTTCCTATATTATTATTTATACTTTATTATTACAATTATTTTACTATTATTATTATTATTATTATTATTATTTTATTATTTTATTATTATTGTTATTATTTTTCTTATATTATTATTTATACTTTATTATTATTATTATTATTATTATTATTATTATTATCATTATTATTTTACTGTTATCATTATTATTATTATTGTTTACTATTATTATTATTATTATTATTATTATTATTATTATTATTATTATAATTATTAAAAAAACAAAAAACAAAAAAACAAAAAAAGCAAAAAAACGAAAAAAGGAAGGCTTTACTAGGGCTTTTGGGGGGAGCCTTTAAAAAGGCTTGGGGAGCACACGGCTACACACAGGGGGCAGCGCACAGCGCACGGAAAAAAAAAAAAGCAAAGAGAAAAAAAAAAACCATTTTGATTCTTCTTCTTCTTCTTCCCATAAACACTGCAACGCCCATTCTCCTCCAGCTCCAGAAGCCACCATCCCTCCTCTACTCCTCTGCAACTCCCTTTGCTTCAGCCAAAGCCCACACCAAACCAGACCCGAGGAGCCCCACAGACCCGAGCCTTCAGCCGAGCAGCTCCATCCCGGACCGTGAGCCTCTTCCAGCCACAGCAAACGCCACAGGCACTCGTGCACCAACTCCGACATCACCTGCAGACAAGCATGAACAACAGGCTACTTCCTCACGGCCAGCCCCTCTGCAAACTCCCCGTACTCTGGCGAACCCAGCACACCGCCTCTCTCAGTTTCGTCTCTCCTTCTGCTTCGGTCCTCTGTTTCTTCTCTGTTTAACAAAACTCTGCACAACTCCACTCTTCTGCAGCCGCTGTGGAGAACCCGAACACCCGAGACCCACCAGGCCACTCTGCAACTCTCTTGCAGCCACCTTGGAGGACTAGAACACCCGGCACCAGCAGCACCAAGAACCCCTTCGTGAGTCCCCTGTAAGTATACTCACACACACATGCACACAGCCAGCCCACCGTGCAAGTTTGGATTTTTATTTTGTTTGCTGTATAATGTGATATATGTATACATGTAGATAAGGTTATTCAAATTCGGATTTTTTTTATTGTGATTTCTGTATATTGTAAATGTTGAATATTATTATTTTTAAAGTTACAGTATTTAATAATTGTTGTTCATGTTTGTGCAGGATTCTTTTTTTTATTAATTATTTCGTCATATTTTACTATACTTTCTTTTTTTTTTGTTACCCTCTTGTCTTGCTTTGTTTCGTTTTCTATGATTATTATTAATGTAAATATTAATTCGTTTGTCTTCTTTTTGTAGGATTCTCTTTAGGGGGCTTATTTCAATGTTCGAATGTTGAATCTTGATTTTATTGCGTATATATTTATGTTTATTATGGTTTATTATTCTATATTGTTAATACATATATATGTATATTTTGTGGTGTATTATGTGGGTGATATGGTGACTTATCATTGTTTATTTTGTTTAGTGTCATATGCATATTTGTATTTGACCATGATTTATTGTTTCATTTTGCTACCACAAATTATTGTATATTATTTGTTACTATATATAATACTATTGTTTATTCGTTCTGAAAAATTTTGCGCTTATATTTATGTGATGTTCATATATGTCAATGTTTAGAGGATTTCATGCTAATCTTGCTTAGGCAACTCCCTAATTTTAAGATATTGATTATTTTAGGTTTAAGTTCATTTAGGGTTTTAGTTATTTTTACATTTTTAAATGTGTTGGTTATTTTGTGTTTAGGGTTTTTGTCATAGTTAATGTTGATATGTGGGGTTATTATTATTGTTCATATTTAGTGTTTATTTTATATGTAGCATATTAATTTTTTTGGGTTGTACATTAATTTTTGATTCAATCTATTTAGTGGTCATATTGAGTATTTACGCATTAGTATCAGTTTTAAATCGTTTCCATAATTTCTACATTTGTTTACCTTTGTATAATCACCCGCTAAATTTAGAGTTAATCAGTTTCCATGTTTTGATCTTAAGTTCGAATTATTTCCTTAATCTTGGTAAATGCTTCCATATGTGTATTGTGTGTTAATATTAAGGTAAGTATTATATTATGCATCACATCCTTATTGTCATTATCAGTATTAGAAGTAAGTTATTATTATCGTTATTGTACGTATTTATGTATATTGTTATATTGTCATATGATGTATATGAGTATATTGTTATACTAAGTATGTTGTTATATTCAGTATTCTTGGTCTATATGTTTATATTAAGAATGTTGGTATATTTTAGTATTGTGTTATTTTTAGTATTTTATTCTATATTATATAATATTATTATTATGATTATATTTAGTATTACTTATTAGTGTATATTCTTTCAGTATTCTAATATATGTATGGTATTATTTTTTTGTAGTATCTTTAATATGTTAACATATATTATATTATGGTATTTTGTTACTTACTTTGATATTTGTAATATTTCAGTAGATATGTGTTATTAGTATTATCATATATATTATGGTAGTTTAATTTCTTAGCTTATTATCCTATTAATATATATTAAAACCTCCCAACTAGTATCTTAATACTTAGAAAAACTCTAGAAGATTTCCAAAATTTTGGGACTGTATTTTGTAAATTATCTTTGATTTTATCCCTATGATTTTATTGCGGGGGGTATTAGCCTTCGGGCTTCACGTACCTTTAAGCTCTGAGGGAATATATATGTATATATTATATTTATTTAGTTATTTATTTATTTTTCATATGTATTTATAAATTCATAAAAAGGAGTAATTTAAAGACTTATTAGGTTAACTTAGGGATAATTTCAAATTAATTAGGTACCGTTCGTAAGAACGGGCGCGTAGGGGGTGCTCGTACCTTCCCCTCGCGTAACCAAACTCCCGACCCCAACTCTGGTAATGTAGACTGATTCTACCCCTAACAGAGTAATAATCATGTGCTCTAACCACACTAAAGGTTAGTGGCGACTCTGACATTCCATATTTTCCTTGAAAATTAAAAATTGATTTTTATTTCGCCGCCCGGGGCACACACGCTCCCGGGACGTCGCAACAGCTTGACGACTCCGCTGGGGACTTAGAGAGTCAAACCATTAATTAATTAGAAATTATCCCAAGTTCAAATTTAATAAATCTTTTAATTACTCCTTATTTTGTGAATATTGTCATTTGTAAATAACTTTGATTAATTGTAGATATTTTACTTCCATAACTTGTAAATAACCTTAATTAATTAAGAATATTTTGTTTCCTAATTTTTTTGAATATTCATTGTGGATATTTTGTTTCTAAATATTCTGAATAAGCATATTAATTGTAAGATATTTTGAATAAGTATATTAATTACAGATATTTTGTATACTAATCGTAAATATTTTGTTTCCTTATTTTTTGTTTCCAAATTTTTATTTTTGAATCAACATATTAATTGCAGATATTATGTTTCCATATTTTTTTAATAAATATATTAATTGTAGATATCTTGTGTCCATTTCTTAATAACATGTGAATAAATGTGGGGATAGCGGGATTAGGTTGAAATTTGAATTCACACACTTTCACGCTCTATACCCGAGTTTTCCTTACTAGGATTAGATAAGAGTGTAATAGCGTCAGTCCTTTCGTGGCAGAGCTTGATGGGACCCACGAACCACTCCACTCAGTGCGGGTTTTATCCGGACCCCTATGGGGGAAGATGAAATTCCAAACTGGGGACCTTTTGTCAATAGGGTTAGAGCCTACCCACACATACTTGTATATAGTTTTCCTTAACTAGGATAGTGCCATGACGAACCCTGTATATACATACCTACCCTGGGTTGGGACATCCTTATCCCCATACCGTCTATTGTATATATGTTGTGAGATACCTTGTATTATACCATGCATTCTACATCCATTTTAGACTTACATACTATTTAGCCAGCATTCTGAAAAAAAGCCCAATAATGAGACCATGGCCCATCCTTTCAAAAAATGAAATACTTGGCCCAAGCATTTTAAAATATGGGTCGGCCCAACCCTTTTCAAATAACTCGAGCCCAATTCTTTAAAAACAAACTTAGGCCCGACATTTTCCTAGGTAAAAACGGCCCAGACATGATTTTCAAAAAGGGTCAAACCCAGATTTCCAAAATTGGGCTTCAGCCCTATCATCTAAAAATTTGGGCCAACATTTTTTCAAGTAATCCAAACCCAATTCCTTTTCAACTAGGGCCTTAGCCCATCATGAAATAGGTCGAAGCCCATATTTTAAAATACTTGAGGCCCAATTGCACACTAAAGTCCACAAGTCCACATTGAATGAATCCAACGGGTTGACTAGCCTGGGTCAACCCCAACCTCAGAACATAATCTGACCCTTCATAGAACCTGAGGTTCATGGACCGTTAATTAGGAAAGGAATGGTTAAGGGAAGATTTGAATTGAAATCGTGGCCCATCAGTGGTCATGTTAATCTTGAAATCTCTTATTAGTGGAATTTTTCTAGAATCTTGACTAAGTTGTCATTTAGGTTACATTGTATTCATGCACTTCATTTCATACATGGTCATGCATGATAAGCTGCATGCATGCTCATGTCTTTGTTTATATGTATAAGTACATTAATTGCATCCATACATAAACACCTATTACATACCCTGATCATGCATCAAAACACATTCACTCATGTAGTACATAATTGTGCATTCATGATTCTAAAAGGAAGTTTGTTGGTTTTCAGTTCCTAATCAAAGAGGTGGTTTGAGTAACATAAAGCAATAATTGAGACCACCACGCATCAGTACAATACCAGGAGAAGAGCATGAGAAATGAGTGAACAATTGGAAAATAGAGTCCTGGGTCTAGAACAAGGACAAGAAGAGATAAATGATAAGATAAGTAAGGTTTTGGACTTACTGATGAACAAGGGAAAGGCAGTGCATGTTGATCTCGAAGTAGATGTGGATCCCGCTCATCCCCCAAGGTTCACCCCAGATCATGGACAAACAAAAATTCTGCCACTTGGTGTCATGGGGGGTCCACCGCCAAATATGCCTCCTTTCATCCCTGCTATGCTAGCACAGGGGTTCCCAGTGGTAGGAACTCCTCCGTTAGTACCGTCTGATATGGGAATAAGCAAATCTGAGGCTGAGCGTCGTTGCGACGTATTAGAAGATCTCTTAAAAGCAATGGAAGGTTCTAATACTTTCAATTCAGTCAATCCAAATGACCTTTGTTTGGTGCCGAAAGTCACCCTGCCGCCAAAGTTCAAAATGCCAGACTTTGAAAAGTTTGACTGGATCCGGTGCCCTCGAACACATCTAGTGATGTACTGCCAAGCAATGGCCGCTTACTCAGACGATGAAAAACTAATGATGCATTGCTTTCAAAGCAGTTTGACCGGATCTGCTATCCGTTGGTACATTCAGCAAGACAAGGCTCGGGTCCGCACTTGGAAGGACTTGGCCAGTGCCTTTATCACTCACTACCAACATGTGACAGAAATGGCGCCTGATCAAATGATGCTACAAGAAATGGAGAAGAAATCCACCGAAACATTTAGAGAATATGCTTATAGGTGGAGAGATATGTCGATCCAGGTGGACCCCCTGGTGAGTGACCGAGACGCCATCTCCTTGTTCGTGAGCACATTAAAAGACCCCTACCGCACGCACCTTCGGAGAGCAACTCCCCATGATTTTATGGATATTGTGGCTGCGGGAGGAAGAATTAAAGGCGATATTAAGGCAGGCCTAGTCAAGGATTGTGGCTCGGAAACTGGTTTAGGCAAAAGGTGGACTAATAGGAAGAAGGAGGAAGAGGCATAAATGATACAGGGGCAGTTTAATTGGAAGAATCGGTACACCAGAGGTGGGAACCAATGGCCCAAGAGAAACTTTGGTTTTGAGCCCATGGTAAATCAAACGACGCATACAGGCACGAGGCCCCAGATTGTTCACTCTGGTCCACCAAATCAGCAAGCACAAGATAGGAATGTAACTAGAAACTTCCGAAGGATGGACCCCATTCCCATGATATATGCTGAATTATTTCCTCAGCTGCGGGAAAGGGGGATGGTATCTGCAATCCTTGGAATGCCCATTGCGAACCCTCCTCCACAGTGGTACGATCCTGGGGTTCGTTGTGAGTACCATGCTAACTCTCCCGGCCATACTATTGATAGATGTTGGGCCTTCAAGCATAAGGTACAATCATTAAGAGATGCTGGATGGTTAGCATTCGACGACAAGCAACCGGGAGTCCAGGGGAATCCTTTGCCCAAACACGAGGAAGGAAGTGGTTAACATATTCAAGAGGTTCCCAAATCAGTGGTTTCAGTCGTTATCCACCGAGGCTAAAATGATGGAGTACCGAACTTTTGACTATCTAATCCTTTTCAATTAATGTTCTTTTGTTTTCCATTGTTATTTGCTTTTTGTAATCCGTGGATGCCAGTGCCTCGAAATATTTTCTATATTCAATAAAATGAATTATGCATTTCGTTATCTCACTTGCATCATAAATCCAGTTGCCAAGTTTTATTTGCTTATGTTTCATGCCGGAATAGGGAAAGTAATATTGCCAGTGTTCATGAGCTAGAAAGAGATGTTTAAGGATGAAACAATCATTGAATTCAGACGTTATGAAGAAGTTTTTTTTTACTTTCCAAGGAATTCAACGAAGTGGCTGCGCTGTTATGATAATTTCCTATCAATTAGTCACTCATGTTTTGATCAAATGATGGATGACCCTCTTTGGCCAACCAGTCATCCCTGAAAAGAACTCAAACAATGATTTACCATTTGTTAACCAAATTGAGCCTGAATGTTAAACCAGCTTTTTCTTAAAAGTCAGATCACCAGAAAGCTAACCTGGGTTTGGGTCCCTTAGCGTTTGGCAAATCATTTGAGACAATAATCATTACCAAAAGGATGGCAGGCCATTTTTCTGCTACCTAAAAGAGAGTCAAAGAAGAAATCCCTTGACAACCCTTTTGAGCCTGAAAAATTTATCTTGATTAATCTGTTGAAGGATCATGCCCCACACTAGAGCAGTTTTTAAAAGATTGGTCCCAATTGAAGTTCAAATAAAAATGAGGTCAAGATTCCTTTATAAAAGGAAAAGTGAAAGTTGCAGTAAAAGAAGGAAAAGAAGATTAAAAGGGAAAGAAAAAAGAAAAGCAAGAGGAAGAAGAAAGAAAATAAGGGACTTGCTATATATGTGATCTTTGACCAAATTACCCTTGATGAAATTGATGATTTTTGAGCCTTATGTAACTCCTTTCTTCTTTAACCCATATATTTAGTCTACATTACGGTCCAAATGAAAGTCTTGACCAGATTGGTATACATTGTTGTCTTAAATGATTTGTTAGACTCAATGTTGAGTCTGAACTACGTAATGACCTGATCCTGAAAAGGTACGTAGGTAGCTTGTTTAAATAACAAGTTCGGTCATCATCTTGCAAAGCGCCTTAACTCGAACTGGGGGCATAAAACATTATTTGGGGTGGTATTTTTGAGCCTTAGTTTCATTTTTTTTTTTTTCTGAAATCCTACATCCCTAAGCCTACGTTTCGTCCCGAGTTTTAAAGACCATCTTGAGATCAAAGCATGGGTTGATGGAACTGGGGCAGTTGAAGAGAATGACAGTCGTCTAGGTTAGGAAATCAACATTATACGACTCTTGAATACTGGTATGGATTTTCCCCTATGATAGCATTGAAATATGGTAAAACATTTATTTTGTGCGGATGGTCTTTTGATTTAGCAAGTTGATGTCATAATTGCATAATCATTCCTTATTCCCTAAAAAAAAAAAAGAAAAAAAAAAAAAGAAAAAAGAAAAAAGAAAAAAGAAAAAAAGGAACTCTTCTTATTCTTTAGAGCATTAAAAGAGGATGGATAGTCAAAGAGTTTCAAAATCACCAGTACTTTCTATGAAAAAGATACCTGTGGTGAAAGAATAGCCTAATTGGGGTCAATGTTATGTCAGAATCTGCTTATCCAAACAATAGAGTCAAGATTGGTGGCAGATGAATTTAACGGGGGCAAATTTCGAGTTGAGTCTCAATAGGTCCCGTTCAAGCGCTTTCTTATCAGATTGGAATATGAAATCAAAGTCAAGATCAGCTGTAGGTCCATTCAACTGGGGCAGATTTTGTGATTTTCATTTGAGCTGAGTCAATCACTTCTATGACTGGATAAATCAAAGAGATTGAGCCAAGATCAGTTACAGATCAATTCAAATGCGGCGAGTTTCATGTAGAGACCAAAGATGAGGTCATCGATCACAAGCGCATTAGGAGAAAAGATTCATACATTGTCATACATTACCCCAAATTTCACGCATTGTCATACATTTTATGCATTACCTAAATTTCATATATTGTTATGCATGAGATGTATTATCATACATCTCATGCATTGCCATGCATTTCATGCATCACCTAAATTTCATGCATTGCCATTCATTCTATGCATTATCATACATCTCATGCATTGTCATGCATTTCATGCATTGCCTACATTTCATGCATTGTCATTCATTGAATGCATTACCTACATTTCATGTATTACCATACATCTTATGCATCGCCATGCATTTCATGCATTACCCTATATTTCATACATTACCACACATCTCATGCATTGTCATGCATTTCATGTATTACTATACATCTCATGCATTGTCATGCTTTTCACGCATTACCATACATCTCATGCATCGCCATTGTGCGTTTCATACATTACATGAAAAATAAAAAAATGCATACATATAATCACAAGTTAGTAACATGCATATCAATAGCAACATATCACTGCATTATAAGTTAGCAACATGCATATATACAGTAACATATCATTGCATTCTAGCATCACAAGTAGAAATAGAGCATCTTTCACACTTGCCTTAAGCTTTCAAATGATTATTTGACATCCTTGATGGAAAGATTCCTGTTGTGTTTAATTCTGAGCTGGGGTAGCTGACCCCAAGCGCACATTGATTTACTTGGAAAACTGAGGCAAGTTGACCCTAGACACACATTGATTTATTTTGAAACTGGGGCAATAGATCCCAAAGACAAGGGGATTCATTCATTGACATTTAGACTTTACCCCAAGAGCATTTTCCAAATAGAGTAACAACTTTCCAAACTTTGCTTTCACACCTTGTTACTGGTTGAGGTGGCTCGGATCATCGTATCCCTACAGCTCGGATTCTTACATTTGAAGCAAGCCATCATTGTGTCCCATGGCTGGATCATCGTATCCCTACGGCTCAGATTCTTACATTCGAAGCAAGCCATCATTGTGTCCCATGGCTGGATCATCGTGTCCCTACGGCTCAGATTCTTACATTTGAAGCAAGCCATCATTGTGTCCCATGGCTAGATCATCGTATCCCTACGACTCGGATTCTTACATTTGCAGCAAGCCATCCCTGTGTACCTCAACCTGGATTCTTACATTCAGTGCAGATCGTCTCTAGTTGGCAGAAATAAATAACTCTTGATTAACCTGAAAAGCCATAGAGAGTTGAATGACTTGGCTAAAATAGGCGTCTTTTATCTTTGCAGGCTTGTTGCTACAAAAAACGTAGGAGAGTTCCTACTGTTACATTGAAGCAACTAGGCCTACAAAGAGGGGCAGCTGTAGACACCCTATTTTTGCCCTAGCCAAATAGAACAAGGGGTTCCCTTTTTATTATTATTTTATTATTATTATTAGTATTTTTTTTATTACTTTCTTATAATTATTTTTATTATTTATTATTATTGTTATTATTAATTTACTATAATTATTTTGGATTATTACTATTCTCATTGTTATTACCACTATTATTTATTATAACCTTATTATTATTATTTATTATTATTATTATTATTTATTCGAAATTGATACTTTATTATTATTATTATTATTATTATTATTGTTTTCCTATATTATTATTTATACTTTATTATTACTATTATTTTACTATTATTATTATTATTATTATTACCATTATTATATTATTATTTTATTATTATTGTTATTATTTTTCTTATATTATTATTTATACTTTATTATTATTATTATTATTATTATTTTACTGTTATTATTATTATTATTATTATTATTATTATTATTATTATTATTATTATTATTATTATTGTCTTACTAGTATTATTATTATTATTAAAAAAAAAAAACAAAAAAACAAAAAAAGCAAAAAAACAAAAAAAGGAAGGTTTTACTAGGGTTTTTGGGGGGAGCCTTTAAAAAGGCTTGGTGTAAACCCCCCCCCCCCCCCCGGTAAAAAAAAAAAAAAAAAAAAAATAGATAAAAAAATTAGTGGATTGATTTCCAAAAAAATAAAAAAAAAAAAATAAAAAAAAAAATAAATAATTTTTATTTAATTAACTAATTAATTAATTGGATTTAAAAGAAAAAGAAAATAAATAAATTAAAATTTATTTTTATTTTTATTAATAAAATATATTATTATATTAATTAAATATATTATTATTATTATTATTATTATTATTATTATTATTATTATCATTCTTGAAGCTAGAAGCTTCAGGAATTTGGTAGCAGGCCCCCCCCCCTTCTTCCTTTCTTCTTCTTCTTCTTTATCTTCTTTTCTTTTCTTTTATTTTTCTTTCACTTTTCCTGTGCGGCCTTTGAACACTCTCACTCTCTCCTCACGTTCTCTCTCCCTATCTCCTCGATTTCGTGGCAGATTTTCGCCCAATCGAAAATCCGAAGATACCACTGGACTCCATTCGCCGTTGTCGTCATTTCTACCGGAGCGGATCGGTGGTAGGAGTGGCGTAGGCATATTCCCTGGGGTAAGCCATTTTCACCTTTTTCTTTAATTTCTTGCAAAATATAAGCTCAATTGACGAACGGATACCACCACGAGAATCTAGAGATGATTCTCTACAAGTCTAGCAAGACGAAATTCTCATGGGGGTGTCGGGCCAAAACCCCAAATTTGGGGTGCGAGGGTTAATAAGGGGCTTATTTTTAATTAATTAGCATTAATTTAGAAATACTAAAATATTAAACATTTGGAACTGAAGAAGGATTTCTGGAATTTAGGGCCCGGGTGGGCGCCGCGGGTGTAATTTTGGGACCCGCAGGTAAAATTTAGAAAAATTAAGTGGGGATGTTAAATAATAGTTTAAATATTAATTTGAGATATATGGAGTCTAGGGAAGGCTAGATGGGTATTATTTTGGAGAAATAGATTAATTAATTTGGGAAAAATGTAAATTGCAGGAGTTGAATTTCGGACGCCAAGGGCGTAGAATTTGGGATTCTAGGGAGACTCTCAGTAAGTTAGGTAAGGGGAATAAATTATAGCAGTATTTTTAGAATTATTATTTGAATGAATATGTGAAATTGAGCATATGATATTTTTTCTGAAAATTATTATGATATAAATATCAGATAAATTGTGTGGCATTTGAGTAATTGTAAATTGTGATATTTTGGAGTGTAAATTATAATAATGTGTAAATTCTGAGAAAATATTGAAATGAGAATTACTGATCTGATTAGTGAAAAATAATGTAATATGGTATTATTATATGAGTAGAAATGTTTTGCCTGGAAAATGGGATTTTGTGAATTATTGATATTGGAAAATAATGAAATGTGATATTTATTTGTGAGTGTAAATTATTTGCATGAGAAATGAGTATTTTGGGAAAATGTGAAAAATATATGAAATGTGATATATGATATTACGAGATGATGAAATGTGCACAGAAATTTATGAGAATATTTATATTGAACTGAATTGTGATATATTGGAATATAACTGATGAAATGCCAATACCGCATAATGATTGCGGGTATGTGGTGGCAAACCCTGTTGGATGGTTATGATATTTAGCACGGTACGGTTGCGAGTGGTGTTAGTGCAACCACACGGACTCTTGGAGCGTGTTGCGTGACAGTCGATTGTGCCATTGTGTAAGGTTGTTGGGCCCCCTGAGTCCGGATCAGGGTATTAGGCCGGCCAGTCGTACTATAGACTCGATATGTGATATGATATTTGATCTAATCGGGTCGGCCAACCACGGTTAGATCCAGCCTTCGGGCCGCACAACCTTGACCATGGGGGGAAGCATGGCGTGTATAGAAAGATCCTCAGGGTAGCCATGAGTTACAGACGCGATGTTGGTATTTGATACCGAGGATACTCATGAGCCGAAAAGTAAAGTGGAAATGAAAAGTGAAAGAATGATAAAATTGGCTAAAATGAGAAATGAAAGAAAGAATGGAAATTGAGAAATAAAGAATGATAAAATTGAGAAATGGAAGAGTGTGAGTTAATAATATAAATAATTAAGGCGAAGTGAAACTTTCCACCTGAGGGCTTACTGAGTAAGGTGAGTGCCCTGATGGGTATCAGATGTGGCTATACCCGACTGCATAACGTGTTAGGGCAGAGGGAAGCTACCTGTATGGGCGGGTAATCTTCCCTATTCTCAGGAACTTCGCGTGTAAATATGTGTTGGAAATCATTGAATTTAATAAATGATTTTTAAGCTTACAAAAGCTTGTGTTGTATAACTATATGATTATGTGTATGTGAATATCAGTGTATTTTCTCAAATGAAATGGTGATTTGAAAGGTAAAGTGCATTATAATTGTACTTATTTGGCCACACACTGTAAATAATTTATTCCTTCTGACTGAGATGTGTCACCCAATTTATCTAAATTTTTCAAGGAACAGAGACCGGCCGGGTGATAGAGCTCCGTGATAGTAGGGAGCTGAGACCCTGATACACAGGGTGAGTTTTTGGACTAGGGTAGATGTAATTCCCCTAGAGTTGTATAGTAATTTTTAGTATAGGAAGGTAGTGTGAATATTTGTATGTATGTTGATACTCTGGGTATTGTATTCTGACCGATATATATATATTGTCTTCCGCTGTTAGGTTGAATATAATAAAATACTTTTTACCCGGTACCCAATGCGGGTTGGGTTGTATGAATGGTACTAGCATTGTTGACGTGGCCGATTTGTGGATGTTGTGGATTTATGACGTGATTATTTATTTATTATATATAAAAAAATTGTACGAAAATCAGGGCGTCACACTTGGGGAGCACACGGCTACACACAGGGGGCAGCGCACAACGCACGGAAAAAAAAAGCAAAGAGAAAAAAAAAAAACCTTTTTGATTCTTCTTCTTCTTCTTCTTCCCGGAGACACTGCAGCGCCCATTCTCCTCTAGCTCCAGAAGCCACCATCCCTCCTCTACTCCTCTACAACTCCCTTTGCTTTAGCCAAAGCCCACACCAAACTAGACCTGAGGAGCCCCACAGACCCGAGCCTTCAGCTGAGCAGCTCCATCCCGGACCGTGAGCCTCTTCTAGCCACAGCAAACACCACAGGCACTCGTGCACCAACTCTAACATCACCTGCAGACAAGCACGAACAACAGGCTGCTTCCTCACGGCCAGCCCCTCTGCAAACTCCCCGTACTCCAGCGAACCCAGCACACCGCCTCTCTCAGTTTCGTCTCTCCTTCTGCTTCAGTCCTCTGTTTCTTCTCTGTTCAACAGAACTTTGCATAACTCCACTCTCCTGCAGCCGCTGTGGAGAACCCAAACACCCGAGACCCACCAGGCCACTCTGCAACTCTCTTGCAGCACCTTGGAGGACTAGAACACCCGGCACCAGCAGCACCAAGAACCCCTTCGTGAGTCCCCTGTAAGTATACTCACACACACATGCACATAGCCAGCCCACCGTGCAAGTTTGGATTTTTATTTTGTTTGCTGTATAATGTGATATATGTATACATGTAGATAAGGTTATTCAAGTTTGGATTTTTTTTATTGTGATTTTTATATATTGTAAATGTTGAATATTATTATTTTTAAAGTTATAGTATTTAATAATTGTTGTTCATGTTTGTGCAGGATTTTTTTTTAATTATTTCGTCATATTTTACTGTACTTTCTTTTTTTTTGGTACCCTCTTGTCTTGCTTGGTTTTGTTTTCTATGATTATTATTAATGTAAATATTAATCCGTTTGTCTTCTTTTTGTAGGATTCTCTTTAGGGGGCTTATTTCAATGTTCGAATGTTGAATCTTGATTTTATTGCGTATATATTTATGTTTATTATGGTTTATTATTCTATATTGTTAATACGTATATATGTATATTTTGTGGTGTATTATGTGGGTGATATGGTGACTTATCATTGTTTATTTTGTTTAGTCTCATATGCATATTTGTATTTTACCATGATTTATTGTTTCATTTTGCTACCACAAATTATTGTATATTATTTGTTACTATATATAATACTATTGTTTATTAGTTGTGAAAAATTTTGCGCTTATATTTATGTGATGTTCATATATGTCAATGTTTAGAGGATTTCATGCTAATCTTGCTTAGGCAACTCCCTAATTTTAGGATATTGATTATTTTAGGTTTAAGTTCATTTAGGGTTTTAGTTATTTTTACATTTTTAAATGTGTTGGTTATTTTGTGTTTAGGGTTTTTGTCATAATTAATGTTGATATGTGGGGTTATTATTATTGTTCATATTTAGTGTTTATTTTATATGTAGCATATTAATTTTTTTGGGTTGTACATTAATTTTTGATTCAATCCATTTAGTGGTCATATTGAGTATTTACGCATTAGTATCAGTTTTAAATCGTTTCCATAATTTTTACATTTGTTTACCTTTGTATAATCACCCGCTAAATTTAGAGTTAATCAGTTTCCATGTTTTGATCTTAAGTTCGAATTATTTCCTTAATCTTGGTAAATGCTTCCATATGTGTATTGTGTGTTAATATTTAGGTAAGTATTATATTATGCATCACATCCTTATTATCATTATCAGTATTAGAAGTAAGTTATTATTATCGTTATTGTATGTATTTATGTATATTGTTATATTGTCATATGATGTATATGAGTATATTGTTATACTAAGTATGTTGTTATATTCAGTATTCTTAGTTTATACGTTTATATTAAGAATGTTGGTATATTTTAGTATTTTATTCTATATTATATAATATTATTATTATGATTATATTTAGTATTACTTATTATTGTATATTCTTTCAGTATTCTAATATATGTATGGTATTATTTTTTTGTAGTATCTTTAATATGTTAACATATATTATATTATGGTATTTTGTTACTTACTTTGATATTCGTAATATTTCAGTAGATATGTGTTATTAGTATTATCATATATATTATGGTAGTTTAATTTCTTAGCTTATTATCCTATTAATATATATAAAACCTCCCAACTAGTATTTTAATACTTAGAAAAACTCTATAAGATTTCCAAAATTTTGGGAGTGTATTTTGTAAATTATCTTTGATTTTATCCCTATGATTTTATTGTGGGGGGTATTAGCCTTCGGGCTTCACGTACCTTTAAGCTCTGAGGGAATATATATGTATGTATTATATTTATTTAGTTATTTATTTATTTTTCATATGTATTTATAAATTCGTAAAAAGGAGCAATTTAAAGACTTATTAGGTTAACTTAGGGATAATTTCAAATTAATTAGGTATCGTTCGTAAGAACGGGCGCGTAGGGGGTGCTCGTACCTTCTTCTCGCGTAACCGAACTCCCGACCCCAACTCTGGTAATGTAGACTGATTCTACCCCTAACGGGGTAATAATCATGTGTTTTAACCACACTAAAGGTTAGTGGCGACTCCGACATTCCATATTTTCCTTGAAAATTAAAAACTGATTTTTATTTCGCCGCCTGGGGCACACACGCTCCCGGGACGTCGCGACACCCTAGCCATGTCAACTTGTTGACTTTTTGTTCACATGACTGAACTAATTTGAATGTATCTTCCTCAGTCACCCAAACCCGTGTCAGAACACTTTTCACTAACCCGGGCACCGGAACCTTCACGTTAACTATGGCCTCGGGTGACCGAATTGGTCAGTTCGGTTAACCAAACTTAGCTTCGGGCACCCGAACCTTGGAAAGAATGCTATTGACTTTGGTTCAGCCTACCGAACCTGATTTCGAGCACCCGAACCTTTTAAAGTTGATTTTTTAGCTAAGTCTATTCGAGCGACCAAACTGAAGTTCAACCACTTGAATCTCTCGGGTAAAATTAATTTTTACTGAAAATTAAATGGGGTAAATGGGGTTAATTTTTTTAAACCTGTTTTAAAATTTTATAATTATTCCCATTGAGTCCCCAACGGTCAAAAATTCCTCCTTGCCTATATATATATGTTCATTTGCAATAGTTAGCAAGGATTAGCAAAATTGATTAGGGCCAAACTCTCTTAAAATAAAAAAAAAAATCCTATTTTAGCCTATATTACTCCAAAACACCCATACACTTCACTTTCTTGGATCTTTCAAGAGTTGTGAGTATTTCTAAAGTGCTTGTGTCTAATCTAGCCTGCTCATACTCTCATTATATTATATTGATTATTTGATTTTATTGAGAGTAGAAGTATCATGTTCTTCCACTGATTTAACTTGATAAATCTTGTGTGGGAAGACTTGGAAGGTTGCAGTTCTTGCATTGTTATTGCAAGACACCTAAGACTATATTTTTGTGTGCAAAATCATTTTCAAAACTTACATTCAAACACTCTTTGTGCCTAGTACATTGAGAATATCTTGTTGAGTTTGTTTGAATCAACCAGCAAGCATATTTGAAACCTTGATCTGATTTTGTGATATTCACATACTGTGTTTCAAATCTTGCTTTGATATACACTCTAGATTTGGACTGATAATCTATACCTATTTGAGTGCTTAACACACATTAAAGCACTGAGCATATTTACATATCATACGTGCTTGCCTTATTGCTTGAGCTATACTAGTGTACATATCTACTTGTGAAGAAGCATATTTCCGTGTACAAAAATTTCATATCATTTTTTGTATTCCAGGCGTGGGCCTGAAAAGGGAGACTAGCCCTGTGGAATAGTCCCGGATTGGCTTAGACCTGTTTAAGAAAGTTAGGTGCGCTACCCTGGTAAGGCATGTTGTGTTAGGTGCCGCTCCACCCGTTTAAGTGAGCTGTAGTGGAATCCTTGTGTTGGTGTAACCAAGGCGGGGACATGGGCACTTTGGCCGAACCTCGATAACATATCGCGTGTATCGTTTATTTTTTCCGCACTTTACTTTACTGCACTTGTATGTTTATTTTTTAATTGCATAGTCTAACCCTAGGTTGTATAATACTATTGTTAAACAAATTGACTTAGGTGATAATCTTTAAATACCCAATTCACCCTCCCTCTTGGGATTGCACCAAAGCTAACACATTACCTTTTTTGGCTAATGCTAGGCCCCACTAAATAAATGTGGGTGCTTCTTATGCATTTCTTCCTTTAGTTCCCATGAGGTTTCCTCAATTGCATGGTTCCTCCATAGTACTTTTACTAGTGGAATCTTTTTGATGCGCAATTCTTGCTCTTTACAATATAGGATCTGAATTGGCACTTCATCATATGATAGAGTATCTTGGATCTCCAGTGTCTCATAACATATTATATGTGATGGATCTGTGATGTATTTCTTCAACATAGATACATGAAATACGTTGTGAATTCTAGATAATGCTAGGGGTAACGCTAACCTATAGGCAACTGGACCGATTCTTTCCAATACCTCAAAAGACCCAATATATCTAGGGCTTAGCTTACTCTTCTTACGAAATCTCATCACTCCTTTCATCAGTACAATTTTCAAGAACACATGGCCTCCTATACCAAATTCCAGCTTCCTTTGGCGAGTGCCTGCGTAGCTTTTCTGTCCAATCTGAGCCATTTTAATTCTTTCCTGGATAAGCTTGATTTTATCAGAACTCTGCTGTACAATCTCCAGTCCCAAAATCTGTCTTTCACCCACTTCATCCCAATATAGTGGAGTTTGGTACCTCCGACCATATAATGCTTTATACGGTGCCTTTTCAATACTAGTTTGATAGCTATTATTATAAGAAAACTCCACTAATGGTAGATACAGAATCCAACTGCCTCCAAAATCTAACACACAAGTCCGCAGCATATCTTCCAATATCTAAATTGTCCTCTCTAACTGTGTATCGGTCTGAGGATGAAATGTTGTACTGAATGTCAACTGAGATCCCAAGGCTCCTTGTAAACTCTTTCAAAATTGAGATGTGAACTGTAGGTCCTGGTCAGAAATGATGGGCACTGGAATGCCAGGCAATATGACTATCTCTAATATATACAGCTCTTCTAATCTACTCATAGAGTAGTTAACTCTAATGGGAAGAAAATGGGCAGTCTCCATTAATCAATCAACGACTACCCCGATGGCGTCCTGTCTATGAAGTGTCGGGAGTAACCCTGCAACGAAATCTATAGAAATGTGCTCTCACTTCCATTCGGGGATGTAAAGTGGTTGCAATGGTCCCATCGGTCTTTGATGCTTAGTCTTCACCTACTGGTATGTCAAACACTACTCTACGTATTTAGCAATTTCTCTTTTCATATTATTCCACCAGAAGGATACCCACAAATCTCTATACATTTTTGTACTTTCTGGATGTACTGTATAAAGATAATGATGCACCTCTTCCAAAATGGTCTTTTTAATTTTAGCATCATTAGATACACACAGTTTGGTATGATACCTCAAAGCTCCATTATCTGAGATATTAAAATCTCTCTCCAAGCCATTCTACACTTTATCCACAATCTTTACTAATTCTGTATCTTTCATTTGTGCAATCTTAATCCTCTCCAGTAAAGTGGGCTGAAGTACCAGATTAGTAATAAATACCTGGTGATTACCCTGTACCAGCTTCACACCAAGTCTTTCTAAATCCATTTTGATCTGATGTGGCGCCACCACTGCTGATATTGAGGCACTCACTGACTTCCAACTCAAGGCATCAGCTACCGCATTAGCCTTCCATAGGTGGTAACTGATCGTATAGTCGTAATATTTAATTAATTCCAACCACCTCCTTTGTCTCATATTCAACTCCTTCTACATGAAGAAATACTTTAAACATTTATGATTTGTGAATATTTCACACTTTCCACCGTACAGGTAGTGTCTCTAAATTTTCAATGCATACACCACTGTTGCCAACTCTAAATCATGTGTAGGGTAGTTCTTCTCGTATTCCTTAAGTTGTCAAGAAGCGTATGCCACAACTTTTCCCTACTGCATCAAAACACACCCCAGCCCCTTCTGAGACATGTCAGTATAGATCACGAAACCATCATTTCTTGATGGAATGGTCAAAACTGGAGCAATGAAGAGTCACTGTTTCAGTTCTTGAAAAATTTGCTCACAATCATTACTCCATTCAAACTTCACATTTTCGTCGTTAATCCTGTCAGAGGACTTAATAGTCTAGAAAAACTTTCCACAAACTGCCGATAGTATCCTGCCAGACCTAAGAAACTCGGGATCTGCTAAACATTCCTCAGTCTCGCCCAATTTACTACTGCTTCTATCTTGCTCGGATCTATAGAGATAACATATTCGGATATCACATGTCCAAGGAATGTAACTTTCTCTAGCCAGAATTCACATTTTCTAAATTTAGCATACAACTTCCTTTCTCTCAATACTTGTAACACCATCCTCAAAAGATTTTCGAGCTCCTCAGAATTCTTCGAATAGACCATAATATCATCAATGAAAACCACTACAAACTAATATAGGTATTCATGGAAAACACTGTTCATTAGATCCATAAATACTACAGGAGCATTGGTCAGTCCGAAAGGCATAACCAAAAACTCATAGTGGCTGTACCTAGTTCGGAAAGCCATTTTCGGAACATCTTTCGATTTAATTTTCACTTGATGGTACCTGGATCGAAGATCAATCTTGGAATAGACATGTGTTCCCTGAACCTGATCGAACAAATCATCAATATGGGGAAGAGGATACTTATTCTTAACTATCACTTTATTTATCTCCCTATAGTTAATACAGATCCTCGTCGCCCCATATTTTTTCTTTATGAATAGAATTGGTATTCCCCAGGGTGATACACTAGGTCTGATAAATCCCTTGTCTAATAATTCCTACAACTGATCTTTTAGTTCTTTCAACTCTACCAGAGCCATTCTGTAGGGAGCTTTAGATACTAGTGCCATCCCTAGAAGTAGGTCAACGGTAAATTTAATTTCACGATCGGGAGGTAGTCCAGGTAAATCATCTGGAAAGACATCTGAAAATTCCCTCATTACTGAAATATCTGCAAGTTTCAATTCTCCCCCTGACACCTCCTTTATACAAGCTATATACCCCTGGCATCCCTCCAAGAGTAACCTCCTCGCTTGAATAGCTAACACTAGCTGTGGTGAGGAGTGCACGCATGACCCCACAAATCTATACTGCTCCTCCCTAGGAGATCTGAATACGAACCCCTTCTGATGACAATCAATGCTGGCATAATTGGTAGCTAGCCAGTCCATTCCTAAAATCACATCAAATCCATGCATATTCAACACTACGAGGTCGACTAGTAGCACTTATCCCCTGAATATCTACTAGATAGCCTTTGAGCACTTTTCTACAAACAACTACTACTTTTGTCAGTGTGGCCACAAGTAATTCGACATCCAATAATTGAGGTTCTATCCTACATAGTCTAATATACTCCCGAGAAATAAACGAATGGGTGGCCCCTGAATCAAATAAAATAGTAGATTTAATTGAATACATAATAATAGTATCTGTTACCACATCACTAGCCGCCTCTGCATCTCCTAGTGTCAAGGCATAAACCTGTGCTTACGCAGTATTCCTCTACTGGCCGCCTCGGGGTGCCTGGTTATTCCCTCGAAATTGTCTAGGAGCGGGAGCATTGCTCGGATGTGCACAACATTCTCATGCCATGTGATCTAGACTACCACACTAATAGCAGACATTCATTCCTGCACAGCATCCTCCCACATGCCTTTTGTTACATCTAGGGCAAATAAGGTAGGTCTGATCACCCTGATACCCATGACTTTCCATCTTCTATCTCTGTCCCCAACTGTATCTGTCTCTCCTCCATGGGCCCTAGCTAGTACCTGCCTAAAATCCAGGAGGCGTCGACCTCTTCTTATGACTCTATACCCTAGCACTCCTTTGCGTGCTCATCTCTACTACGATGGCCTTATCCACCACTTATGAGAAGTCCTACTCCTTTAAAACCACCACCTGCTCATAAATTTCTTGTCTCGAACCTCTCTCAAATTTTCTTTCCTTTTTCGCCTCATCTAGAACCATGTACGGGGCAAAGCAAGACAGCTCAACAAACTTTGCCGCGTATTGCTGAACCCTCAAGTGCCCCTGGGTCAAACTCAAGAACTCCTCCACCTTAGCTTCTCTAGTGATGGCAGGGAAGTATCGATCAAAGAATATTTCCTTAAACCGTGTCCAGGTCATGGCTATGGGTATTGGTCTATGCTCCTCTAGTAATTTCATAGTTGCCCATCACCACTCGGCTGCACCTATCAACTTGAATGTGGCATAAAGAACTCTCTATTCATTAGTGTAGTGCAGCACTATCAGTACTTTCTCAATCTCTCAGATCCATTTCTCTGCTATAGCTGGGTTTGCTCCCCCTATGAAAGCTGGAGGATTCATATAAGTAAATTGTCTAATTGTGCAGCCCTGATTTGTGGACAGTCTTGTTCCTTAGAATTCCATGCTATTTCTGCTATAACTTGTGAAGCCACACTATGTCGTACCTGATCAGGGTCACTGCCACCCATATTGGAGGCTCCCATGTCGCTACTACCTCCAATATTCACGCTATTACCTCCAGGGTCCATCCTGAAATTGGGGCGGAAAAGCCTTAGAATCCTATATTATAATACGATCTGTGCACTTATCAAACTTAGAAACCATAAAATATCCCCATATAACCATTTGAAACCAAAGATGTAGTTCCAAGAGGGGCGGGGGGGGGGGGGGTGAAAGGTTATTTAAAATTTTTCTTTTCTTCTAAGTCCTTTTTTGAAATCTTAACCTTTTACAATTCTTTTTAAAGACTTCTTATTTTCTTTTTGATTAGGCAATCCACATGAAAAGCTTACGTATTCTATTCAATCCACATCCACAACATAAACAACCAAATGATCAACTATTCAAACCAATTAAACACAATACAAGCAATAATTAATGTATGCTTTGCAGTATTCAACTTAATTATTAGCAGCCCTGTATATAAATGTGCAAGTCTTGTAGTTGGCCTTTGAACTGTAAATTAAAATAACATCCAATCACTCTTTTCAATAACTCAGATTTTAAATAAACCTTTAGTTAAAAGAATTTAGGAGTTGATTAACCAACGTAATCCCTTTCGGTTTCCGAAATCAATGATGATCAACCCAATCAATTTTAATCTTAGGTTTACTTAATGTCCAAGGTTGTTTATAAGATTAACACATCCACACAGTTTATATTGTTGCTGGAATTTAAAAGAGAATAAGAGAAGAGAGGGACACAGTGTTTTTACGAGGTTCAGCTTACCCCAACCTACGTCCTCGCTTTAGGTCAACCACCTAAGGATTCCACTATACCTTGTTCCTTCCGGGTGGAACAAAAAACCTTTACAATAACCAACCTCTTTTTCAGGAAGAGAAAGCTCTCCAAGAAACAACCTATGCTTGGTGCAATGATCCAACTATACCTTGAACCGTCAAAGATCTAGCAGAAAGAAACAGAAATTTGTGTACAAAAACACTCTCAAACACAGAGCAAGTTGTACAAGCTAAATCACTAATCATACTTCAAAACCAAAACAAAATAGAAAATATGAAGCTCAAGGTTTAGAAGTCACCAATGGTTCTTTCTTATTAATATAGAAATTTTAGTTGCAAATTAGAGCCAAAGCTTTTTAATCAACCAGCAATTTCGTAGAGTTTCCCCCAATAAGAGTGTGAGCAAGTATGAGCTTTAGGAGAGTTTCAGTGTAGAAGTCGTGTATTACTTAAGCGTATATTTTCATTAAGCAAGAGAGGTATTTATAGACTTCTTAAAGAAAAGTTTCCTCATTTAACAAGTTGACATGGAGTATTTAGGTAACTTTTCAAAAGATATTAAATCATAGAATTAATTTTGAAAAACTTCCCGTATAGTTCAAAATTCAAAATCTCCGTAGAGTCTGTTGGCTTACTCACTCAACTGGGTCATTTTTGTACTAGTCAGTCGGTTGGATAGCGGCTGACGGCATACTGTGTCTCAAAAAATTAATTCTGATAAATTTTCAGTCGGCTGACTCAACTATGTTCAAAATAGTCAATCGGCTGGACAAACTAGGGAGTAAGTCGACTGACTGATTCCAGTACAAAAATGGTTAGTCGGCTGACTAGTCCTCTTTTTCATTTTTGATTTTTAAACTCTAGTTCATTTTGAAAAGCTCAAGTACCACTCTTTCAAAATCATTTTCAAGGGTTTTGGAAGAAATGGTTTCTAAGTCTTCTTATCCTAAAGATCTTCACATATCTAAATAGTAATGATTTTGAAGTACTTACAAACATTCTTCTAAGCATGATCTCCTTAATCACTAAGTCTTGCAGTCTCTTGAGGTTCAATCTTTACTTCAAGTCTTGCCAAGCCTTTAAGCTCTTCATGTGTCTTTTATTTCTTCAATATTCTGAGAAGCTTTCATTTGATTGTCTTTGATTTACATCTTGCTTCCCTGATTAACCATGAGTGTCCTTTGTCTTGGTCTTGAATTAAAATCACTCAACAAAACAAGATTGGAAAGCCCAGTTAGGCCAACAATCTCCTCCTTTTTGATGATGACAAATTAGGAACAAAGATGAGGGTTCCTATAGAAAGGCTCCCCTTTACTGTAAGCATTCTTTCAATATTTTAAACATGTGACATCAATTTAAATTTTTCAACATTTTAAGCATGTGACATCAGAGTTATATATTATGTGAAAAATGTCAATGTGCTCTAAGTCAAAATCAAGGATATTCAATATACAAGTAACATACTAAACATAAGATTAAGGATATACGGATATACATAAAGAGTATTCATACTGAGCATGTGACTATTCAATATGGCATACATACTTAACATGACTATTATGGCATACAATCTTAACATGACTATTATGGCATACAAACTTAACATTTCATTACATCTTTGCTCTTCTCAGATTTCTCCCCCTTTGTACATCACTCAAAAACAAGGGGAAATAGATAAATTATATAGACAAAGCTACCAAACAAAGTTTTTTTTGGATGAAAGGAAGCTGTGGAAAGGGAGAGAGTAAGAGCACGCGAAGTGTAACGACCTGCTACTTATTTTACATTTTTTTTTTTTAATCGTAAACATCAACTGTCTGAAATAGTACTAAAAATAACTCAGGCTCAAAAGAGCACTGAAGAAACTCTGTCTATCATACATAACTAAGCTGTGGTGTACAAAGCTGGGACTGCTATATACAATATCGAAAAACTATAATGCTCTGAAATATAATTACAACACAAAATACCTAGTGACAACATCCAAAACTTGAAATCTACCCCAAATCACTGGCATAAAAAATACACCTACCCTTCCAGCAAGGGCAGCTCAGGACAATCTCTAACCGCGAGCTTGATCTGCTCGCCTAACTAGATCTCCTGAAAAATAATAAGTCACTGGGATGAGACAATGCTCAGTAAGAGGAAATATGCTATTACTAGTGTGTGGCGGCTGAGTTACACATTTAAAATACTAAAAAAATACTGATACTATAATCTGATTAAGCTGATAAATTGTACAGAATATATCGAATATAATTTAAAGTGTATTTGTGACTGAATTTGCTATCTGAAAATACTGCTAATATAATAATATAAACTGTTGCTGTGTGATATATCTGTACATAGGAACTTCTGCTATACCCTGGGATCTGTGTGATGACCTGCTTAATTTCCACACATTTTTTTTAAATATAATAAAATCAACATCATAAATCCCAACTCAACAGATCATACTCCACCTGGACCCATGGGTACCAGGGACACATCAGAACACGACACGGAAGCCTAAGCAACAGAAAACATATAATCACAATATTATAATACAAAACTTCCATCACATTACTACAAATACCAGAGTCACTATACCATAGTATTTCAGTATATACACAATTCAAAAAAAAATCTAGGGACATTTCCCCTAAAAATTCAACTGTCTTTACTAAAGCATACCCTACAAAAGGGCAGACAATAGCTCTAATTCAGCGGGGCTTTTTCCACTCTCCTATCTAGGGCTCCTGAAAAGTTTATAAAATTTAGGGATGAGACACCTCTCAGTAAGAGAAATAAACTAATACTAGTGTGTGACAACATGAGTATTCTGTGTTATACATATACCATACAGAATATATTCAGTAACTGTTTTGTCAAATTTGAGAAAACATATATATATATATATATATATATATATATATCAAATCATGACAGAACATATTGCATTTTCATAAGCATATTTCATCTCATATATTAATAATAATAGCATAAAAACATTCTTGGTAGGTTAGCTGGCTGTTGTCATGTATTACCCCCACATGACTGGGTTGTGTGGCCCGAAGGCGGGACCTGACAATGGTTGGCCAACCATTACCAAGTCAAAAGTATAGTCTGTAAGTCCGATGGGCCTGCCTGACCTGGTCCGTACACTAGGGGCGATCAACACACTTCTTATAAACCACATCGACCATCCAATCTCACACCACTCTGTACAACGGCGTTAATACAAATATCATGGTCGCGAGGACCATGGACACATAGCAACGGTACTGTGCAAGTGCTAGCCTAGACCAAGCTAACCAGGCTCTGATATCATATAACGTATACTAAAACAGTGATACATGGATATTTCATATCATTAATTATCAGATCAATCATATCATTTTATGTGTATATATGTATCCTGAAAATCATTAGCCCATGCACCGGTATTTCACATTTTATCATAGCTCGGATCGTAGGCCGGAAAATCATAGCACAACCTATACGCTGACAAGTCACATCATAGCACAGCCCGTACGTTGGCAAATAACAACATAACATAGCCCGTACGCTGGCAAATAATAACATAGCATGGCCCGTACGCCGACAAATAACAACATAGCACGGCCCGTACGCTGGCAAATAACAACATAGCACAGTCCGTACACCGAAAAATAACAACATAGCACGGCCCGTATGCTAGTAAACATATAAAAATCTCAGCCCGTATGCCGGTTTTCCCATTATAAAGTTTGTATCATAAACACAATTCCAGAAACAGTATTTTATAACATTTATACTCATGCCACACTAACAGATTTTCACATATTCAACATACCGTCATTTTATCAGCTTTTTCCAAATTATAAATCATATATAAATATATTCATTTCCCTGAAATCCAATGCTATACCAATATACAAAATTTCATAAAATACTAGCTTAGTTTATCCCCTTACCTAGCTATTGAGAAAGCCCCCAAAATACTCTAATCTAACACCCGTAGGATTTCCTGACTAGTACCTTGAAAATGAAAACTCCCAGTATTAAATTTCAGTATTTCCAAGTGTATATCATTTCCTATAACTATCACGAGACCAAATGTGGCTTAAAAAGCCTTACCTGAACTCTGGGATGATTTCCAACTTGCTTTCACCAATGATCTGCTCTGGCAGATTTGGAGAGAACTTCCCCAAGAGCGTTGTGGTGGCTTCAAACTGTCGATCCGATGTAAATTTAGGCCGAAATCAAAGAAAAAGAGAGAGAAAATCGAAGGGAGAAGAGAGAGAGAGAGAGAAGTTAGCTTAATAAGGAAGATAAAATCCAAAATTTTCATATTTAGAGAACAGGGGGATTCGTCGACGAGTCACGTCATTCGTCGACGAATCCTTTAATAATTTCATCGACGAAATTCAGTCTTTGTCGAAAAAATTCAGTCAGTTCAAAACCTCTCTCGGTATTTCTTCATCAGCGAATCATGTCTGCGTCGATGAATTCCCTTAAGCCTTTGTCGACGAATTCCCTTTATTCGTCGACGAAGCCATGCTGCTATTTTCCCTCGGTTATGTCTTCTAAAGTGCAATGTCGTCGACTTCCTTCTTCTATTACTGTCTCCATTTAACTTCCTCTTTATTATTTAAATCCCATTATTATTCGGGTCGTTACATTATCCCCTCGTTATAAAATTTCATCCTCGAAATTTACTATTCTCATAATTCATCATCCCTTATTAGGCAAAACGGTCTACTTATTTTATTACTTACCCTCACTTATGGCGGAGGAATACCGTGGTTACATTCCAAGTCCTGGGAGATTACATATACAAAAGAAAAATTTTCCCAAAACTAAAATGCTACACTAATTAAACCATTACATGTACCTGCAAAAGAATTATAACTTAACTATTTACATTTTACCGAATCAAACTTCTGGGAATAGATGCGGATACTTCTGCCTCATCTGCTTCTCAGATTCCCAAGAAGCCTTTTCTACCGCATGATTAATCCATAAAACTTTTACCTGAGAAATCTTCTTGTTATGTTGCTCCTGTACTTTTCTATCCAGAATCTATACTAGTACCTCCTTATACACCAATGAATCACTAAGCTCTAATTCATTATAACTGATGATATGAAAAGGATCTGGGACGTATTTCCTCAACATAGCAACATGGAATACGTCATGGATCCTGGACAACACCGGTGGTGAAGCTAGTCTGTAAGCTACCGGTCCCACCTTATCTAGAATCTCAAATGGATCAATAAACCTAGGACTAAGTTTACCATTCTTTCCAAATTGCATAACTCCTTTCAATGGAGCTATCTTAAAAAACACATGTTTCCCCATATCAAATTCCAGATTTCTGCGGTGATTATCAGCATAACTTTTCTGTCGGCTCTGATCTACATTGATCTTGTCTTTGATAGGCCGAACCTTATCACGCGCTTGCTGTACAAGATCAGACCCCACTACTCGCCGCTCACCCACTTCATCCTAAAACAAAGGAGATCAACATCTCGTACCGTATAGAGCCTCAAATGGTGCCATGCCAATGCTGGACTGATAATTGTTATTATATGCGAACTCTACTAATGGCATGAACTGAGTCCAACTACCACCAAAATCCAATACGCATGCACGGAGCATATCCTCTAGTATCTGTATCGTCCTCTCAATCTGCTCGTCTGACTGAGGATGGAATGCCGTACTAAACGATAACTGAGACCCCAGAGTCTCCTACAAACTCCTCCAAAATCGTGATGTGAATCACGGGTCTCGATCTGACACAATCAATACTAGCACCCCATGAAAACGAACTATCTCCTGAATGTAGATATCCGCTAAACGGCTGAGGGAGTAGATGATCTTGATAGGTATAAAGTGGGTGGTTTTAGTCAAATGGTCAACAATCACCCAAATGGCATTCTGGCCATGTAATGCCGTCGGCAGTCCTGACACGAAGTGCATAGATATATGATCCCACTTCCATTCTAGGATAAATAACGGCTGCAACTGGCCTGCTAGCCTCTGGTGCTCAGCCTTTACCTGCTGACACGTCAAACACTGCCCTACATACTCAGCAATCTCTCTCTTCATACCACTCCACCAGTACGACTCTCGCAGATCTCTGTATATCTTCGTACTACTTGGATGAATTGTATACAAAGATCTGTGAGTCTCCCTTAGAATGGTCTTCCTGATCTCAGTATCGGCAGGAACGCATAATCTGGTACAAAACCGCAAAGCTCCGTTATCTGCAATACTGAATTCTTCCCCCTGATCACTTTGTACTCTGTCTATCAGCTCTACTAATTCTGGGTCTTCCTTTTGAGTAGCTTTAATTCTTTCCTACAGAATAGGATGTACTACAAGGCTGCCAATACACACTGAAAGATCATTCTCTACCAACTCTATGTCGAGTCTCTCCAGATCCATCATGATCGGATACTGGATCTCCATAGCCGCCAACACTGGTTCCCTGGATTTCCTACTCAAAGCATCAGCTACCATGTTTGCTTTCCCTGGGTGATAACTGATGGTACAATCAAAATCCTTTATCAGATCTAACCACCGTCTTTGCCTCATATTCAGTTCCTTCTGCGTGAAGAAATACTTTAAGCTCTTGTGGTCGGAGAAATTTTCACACTGCTTGTTGTACAGGTAATGCCTCCAAATTTTCAAGGTGTGTATCACTGCAGCCAATTCTAGATCATGTGTAGGGTAATTCTTTTCATATTCTTTTAGTTGCCTGGACGCATATGCCACTACCTTGCCATGTTACATCAATACACAGCCAAGTCCCTTCAAGGACGCATCATTGTAAATGACATACCCCTTACCCCCTAATGGGATAACTAATACTGGTACTGTGACTAATCTTTGCTTCAGTTCTTGAAAATTCTGCTCACAGCTGTTGTCCAACTTAAATCTGACATTCTTCCTCATCAGTCGTGTCAAAGGTCCTGACAAGGCTGAGAATCCCTCAACAAAACGACGATAATAGCCAGCTAGCCCCAAGAAACTCTTGATTTCCTAGACATTTTTTGGTCTAGCCCAATTCACTACCGCCTCAATCTTGCTAGGGTCCACAGAAATACCGTCTCCAGATACAACATGCCCTAAGAACACGACCTTCTCAAGCCCAAATTCACATTTACTAAACTTGGTGTACAACTTCTTTTCTCGAAGTGTCTACAAAACCTGCCTTAAGTGCGTCTTATGCTCCTTATAGCTCTTTGAATAAACTAGCACATCATCAATAAATACAACAACAAACTGGTCTAGGTATTGGTGAAAGACTCTGTTCATCAAGTCCATAAATACCGTAGAAGTATTTGTTAGACCAAACGGCATAATAAGAAACTCGTAATGTCCGTATCTAGTCCTGAAAGCTGTCTTCGAGACGTCTTTTACTTTCACTTTTACCTGATGGTAGCCGGATCTGAGGTCAATCTTCGAATACACCTGTGTACCCTAGAGATGGTCAAACAGATCGTCAATATGGGGTAGAGGATACTTGTTCTTGATTGTCACTTTATTAATCTCTCTATAGTCTATACACATCCTCATAGTCCCGTTTTTCTTCTTCACAAATAAAACTAGAGCTCCCTACGGAGATACACTGGGTCGTATGAAGCCTTTATCAAGTAAATCTTGCAACTGATTTTTCAATTCTACCAACTCTGCTGGCGCCATCCAGTAAGGTACTTTAGAAATCGGTGTTGTACCTAGAAGTAGATCAATAGGGAAATCTACCTCATGATCGGGTGGCAAGCCTGGTAACTCATATAGAAAAACATCTGTAAACTCCTTTACTATAGGTGTGCTAGCATGTTTCAATTCACCCTCTGACATCTCCTTCCCAACCACTACAAATCCCTGACAACCACTTAGAAGTAATCTTCTGGTCTGAATAGCTGAAACTAGCTGAGGCAGGGATTGCACTTGCGGCCCTATGAACTTGAATTCTGCTCCCCCCCAGAGATCTGAATATCACCTCTCGTGCTCGACAATCTATGCTGGTAAAATTAGTTGCTAGCCAATCCATGCCAAAAATAACATCAAACTGTGCATGTCCAGCACTATTAGATTAGAAGACAAAGTCTTTCCTTGAATATCAATTGGACAACCCCGGAGCACCCTACAACACCTCATTGCTAACCCAGTCAGTGTAGATACCAACAATTCAACCTCTAATGATTGTGTATCAGCCCCACATAATTTAACACACCCCAAAGATACGAACGAGTGCGTGGCACCTGAATCAAACAACATAATAACTTTAAAAAAATGCATAATAATCATACTTGTCACCACGTCATCCCGCTATCTCAGCCTCACCCGGCATCAGAGTGAACACCCTGGCTGGAGCCATATTCCTCTGCTGGCCCCCATGTGGTGCCTGATAACCTCCTCGGTATGGTCTAGGAGCTGGAACTGCATCTGGTGGGGTAGGGCAGTCTTGCACCATGTGCCCCAATCTATCGTAGCGATAGCACACCACACCACCATCTGGTGGGGTAGGACAGTCTCGCACCATGTGCCCCGATCTTTTGCAGCAATAGCACACTAAACCACCAGCTTGACACTCCCCCCAGTGCCTCCAACCACAAGTCTGACAAACTGGAGGACCCTGCCTTGCCTGCACCTCGCGTCCTCCTGTATCCTACCTCCACCCTCTACTATGGTTTTCTCTCCTCCACTGACCAGGTCTATGACCCTGCTGGTAGCCGGTAGATGCAGATCTCTTCCTCTGTCCCTGCTCCTTTGCATCAAGACGCTCACTAATCTCTGCCAAGGCTGCCCTATCGACTAACTCAACAAATTCCTGGATCCGAAGCACTACCACCTACTTGAATATGCTTTGTCTCAAACCTCTCTCAAACTGTCTGGCTTTCCTCACCTCATCAAGAACAATATACGAGGCAAAATGAGAGAGCTCGATGAAACGCGCCGCATACTGCTGGACGAATAGCTGTCCCTGCTTCCGACTCAGGAACTCTTCTACCTTAGCCTCCCTGACAGTAGTTGGAAAATACTTATTAAAGAACAATTCTTTAAACCGATCCCATGTCATGGCTATAGGGGTCGCCCTCTGCTGCTCCAATAGTCTCATCGCAGTCCACCATCTCTCGGCCTCTCCTGTCAATCTTTAGGTGGCGAAGAGGACTCTTTGTTCCTCAGTACATTATAACACGGCCAAGACCTTCTCAGTCTCCTGCATCCAGTTCTTAACGGCTGCAGGATCAACTCCACTTGAGAATTTTGGAGGATTCATCTTCGTAAACTTCTCTATGGTGCACCTATGGCTTGCAGATGGACCACTTTGCTCCCTTGAGCTCCTAGTGATCTCAGCCATAACGTGCTGAGCCACGCTACGTAATACCGCGTCAAAGTCTGTCCCAGCTGCACCTGATGGTCCTGCTCCATCATTGCCACTAGGATGGGCACTATTTCCTTCTGGATCCATCCTGAAAAATAGTAGTTGCAACTCAGTAATCCTATCCTCATAATTTATCCACCTATCCTCACCACTTATCTCAACATTTCTAACTCATTTCTAATCCCCAGTCCTACATTCTAGGAACACAACCCGACAATAGCTTACTATGGTTTTCCTAAAATCATCACCCTAGGAAAAACACAGAAATTATCACGGAAGTCCTGCCTCTAGACTGTAGAACAACCTTAAATATTTTCCTAAACTCTGGTATCGTTTCCGCTGCATTCTAGAGTCTACAGAACCTAACAACCTAGGCTCTAATACCACATTGTGACGACCTACTTAATTTCCACACATTTTTTTTAAATATAATAAAATCAACATTATAAATCCTAACTCAGCAGATCACACTCCACCTGGACCCGTGGGTACCAGGGACACATCAGAACACGACACGGAAGCCTAAGTAGCAGGAAACATATAATCACAATATTGTAATAAAAAACTTCCATCACATTACTACAAATACTAGAGTCACTATACCACAGTATTTCAGTATATACACATTTCAAACAAAATCTAGGGACATTTCCCCCAAAAATCCAACTATCCCTACCAAAGCTTACCCTGCAAAAGGGCAGACAATAGCTCTAATTTAGCGGGGCTTTTCCCGCTCTCCTATCTGGGGCTCCTGAAAAGTTTATAAAATTTAGGGGTGAGACACTTCTCAGTAAGGGAAATAAACTAATACTACTGTGTGGCAACATGAGTATTCCGTGTTATACATATACCATACAAAATATATTAAGTAACTATTTTTTCAAATTTGGGAACACATAAATATATATATATATATATATATATATCAAATCATGACAGAACATATTGCATTTTCATAAGCATATTTCATCTCATATATTAATAATAATAGCATAAAAACATTCTTGGTAGGTTAGCTGGCTGTTGTCATGTATTACCCCCACATGACTAGGTTGTGTGGCCTGAAGGCAGGACCTGATAATGGTTGGCCGACCACTGCTAAGTCAAAAGTACAGTCTGTAAGTCCGATGGGTCTGCCTGATCTGGTCCGTACACTAGGGGCGATCAACACACTTCTTATAAACCACATCGACCATCCAATCTCACACCACTCCGTACAGCGGCATTAGCACAAATATCATGATCACGAGGATCATGAACACATAGCAACGGTACCGTGCAAGTGCTAGCCTAGACCAAGCCAACCAGGTTCTGATATTATATAACGTATACTAAAACTGTGATATATGGATATTTCATATCATTAATTATCAGATCAATATATCATTTTATGTGTATATAAGTATCATGAAAATCATCGGCCTGTGCGCCGGTATTTCACATTTTATCATAGCACGACCCGTACGCCAGCAAATCATAGTACAACCTGTACGCTGGCAAATCACATCATTACACAGCCTGTACACTGGCAAATAACAACATAGCTTAGCCCGTACGTGGGCAAATAACAACATTGCACGGCCTGTACGCCGGCAAATAACAACATAGCACGGCCCGTAAACCGGCAAACATATTAAAATCTTGGCCCGTACGCTGGTTTTCCCATTATAAAGTTCATATCATAAACACAATTCCAAAAAAAGTATTTCATAACATTTATACTCATGCCACTCTAACAGATTTTCACATATTCAACATACCGTCATTTTATCAGCATTTTCCAAATTATAAATCACATATAAATATATTCATTTCCCTGAAATCCAATGCTATACCAATATACAAATTTTCATAAAATACTAGTTTAGTTTATCCCCTTACCTGGCTATTGAGAAAGGTATCCCCTTACCTGGCTATTGAGAAAGCCCCCAAAATACTCTAATCTAACACCCGTAGGATTTCCTGACCAATACCTCGAAAATGAAAACTCCTAGTATTAAATTTCAGTATTTCCACGAGTATATCATTTCCTATAACTATTACGAGACCAAATGTGGCTTAAAAAGCCTTACCTCAACTCTGGGATGATTTCCAACTTACTTTCACCAACGATCCGCTCTGGCAGATTTGGAGAGAACTTCCCCAGGAGTGTCGTGGTAGCTTCAAATTGTCGATTCGGAGTAAATTTAGCCCAAAATCGAAGAAAGAGAGAGAGAAAACCGAAGGGAGGAGAGAGAAAGAGAGAAGTTAGCTTAATAAGGAAGATAAAATCTGGATTTTTCATATTTATAGAACAGGGGAATTCGTTGACGAGCCACGTCATTCGTCGATGAATCCTTTAATAATTTAATCGATGAAATTCAATCTTCGTCAACGAAATTCACTCGGTTCAAAACCTCTCTCGGTATTTCTTCATCGACAAATCTTGTCTTCGTCGATGAATTCCCTTAAGCCCTCGTCGACGAATTCCCTGTATTCGTCGATGAAGCCCTGCTGCTGTTTCCCCTCGGTTATTTCTTCAAAAGTGCAATGTCATCGACTTCCTTCTTCTGTTACTGTCTCCATTTCCCTTCCTCTTTATTATTGGACTCCCATTATTATTCGGGTCATTGCAATCTGTGTATCATGATATAACCCCTCATGATAGGGTTGTGGGGCCCGTATGATGGACTTACTCTAGTTGGCTTACCAGCTAAGTCAATCTATAACTATAACATCCGCCAATCTAGCCCACTGCAATCTCTCTAGGCAATCTCCATCTCTATCATTTTCTAACCGGCCACCTCAACCTAGCTCGCTGGGGAGACAGCAATCTCTCCTGGGGTAGTTAGTCGGAATCCACATACTAGTTGAGTAATGTGGTTGCACTCTATTCTGTAAATAGCAACAGTACCATGCTTTGCTGTATATATCTCTGTCTGTAATTTCCACAAGGTTTCTGATATCATGTAATACTGTATGCACATATATAAATGTATATTTATCTTGTTGCTTTTAACATGATTTCAAAACAACCATAACACTATAAATCTGAAGTATCTGTAATTTCTATTTGTAATATCTGTAATTTTTATCTGTAATATCTGTTTGTAATATCTGTACTATCTGTCTGTAATATCTGTATATAAAATCTGTAATTTCTGAATAACATAACGGTAGCATCTTGATGCTATAACTGTATAATCTGTTTGTACAAATTGTCTGAGTGTTATGGTTTAGAAATCATGTCATTTTGAGAAATATTGTAGGTCTCATTCATTGCTAATAATCTGTATAGCTGAATATCTGTAATACTGAAAAATCTACATACTATACTGTAATAAACTCCTGCCACACATTTGAGTAAACAAAGTCTCATGCTCAGTTTCTGTAATTCTGCTGTAAAAATAATTTTCATAATATTCTAGAAAAGTAATCTGATTTGCATGCTTGTAAATACACATTCATAGTTTTCTGTTATATATATTAAAAATCACTAGCATAGCATATTTCCCTTACCTTACTTCTAAAAATTCCCTACTGTACCCCAGCCCTATACCCACGGGGTTCTCCACTCAACACCTTGAAAACGATGACCCCTAGAACAAAACATCAGTATTTTCCTATATACAACATTTCTTATAACCGTAGGGAAGGCATATCCTGAATAAAACACCTTTCCCTGAATTTGGGATGAGTTTCAAACCAACTCCACCAACGATCTGCTCCGGTAGACTTGTAGAGAACTTCCCTAGGAGCGTCATGGTGGCTTCAGATCATCAATCAGGCAAGAAACGGGGTCAGGATCGAAGAGAAAAGGAGTGGGGTGCATTTTAGAGAGAGAGGGAGGGTTTTCGCCAGTTTTTGATGGAAAAATCCGATTTTTCACTATTTATAGAGCCAGATTCGTTGACGAGACACGTCACCTGATTGACGAGTCCTGAAGTAAGTTCGTTGACAAACCTTCTCTTCTCGTTGACGAATTTGAGACATCCAAAAACCCCCTCTTGGTATTTTCTCATTGACGAGATGTGCCTTCGTCGCTGAGACACTTAAGAACCTTCGTCGACTAAATCATTGTGTTCGTCGACGAGACGCTAAAAAATTCCTTGGGTTATTACATTGTTCCCTCCTTATAAAATTTCGTCCTCAAAATTTACTATTTGTGTTGAACATCATCCATATAATCTATCATCCAAAGAGGAAAATGGTCTACTTATTTTATTACTTACCCTCACTTATGGTGGAGGAATATCGTGGTTACATTCTTAGTTTTGGGAGATTACACATATAAAAACTAAATGAATACCTACTAACTAATTCAATACATATACCTGCAAAAGAAACTTTATCTAACTACTTATACTTTACCTATTACCACTAAATCTCTTGGAACAACTGCTGGTATCTCTGTCTTATCTGCTCCTCAAGTTCCCAAGAAGCTTCCTCTATAGCATGATTCTTCCATAACACTTTTACTAACTGAATTTCTTTAGTGCGCAGTGCTTGTGTCTTTCTGTCTAAAATATGTACTGGTACTTCTTCATAAGCTAATGAATCCTTAAGCTCTATTTCTAAGTAGCTGATAATGTGGGATGGGTCTAGGATATATTTCCTCAGCATAGCTACATGGAACACGGGTATTCTAGATAACGCTGGCGGCAAAGCTAGCCTGTAAGTAACCGACCCTAGTCTTTCTAGTATCTCAAAAGGGCCAATATACCTAAGACTCAACTTGCTCTTCTTTCCAAACCTCATAACCCTTCTCAGAGGAGCTACCTTTAGGAATACTCGATCTCCCACGTCAAACTTTAACTCCAGGTGGCGAGTGTCTACGTAGCTTTTCTACCGACTCTGTGCTGCGCTGATTCTTTCTTTAATTAGTCGAACCTTATCATACGCCTGCTGAACAATCTCTAGACCCAAAAGTCGCCTCTTGCCTACTTCATCCTATAAGAGAGGAGTCTCCTACCATACAATGCCTTGTAGGGTGCCATACCGATACTAGCATGATAGCTGTTATTATAAGAAAATTCAACTAGTGGCACAAATTGAGTCCAGCTACCCCCAAAATCTGGCACGCATGCACGAAGCATATCTTCTTATGTCTGGATTGTCCTCGTGATCTGGCCATCTCTCTAGGGGTGAAAAGCAGTGCTAAATGCTAATTGTGTACCCGTAGCCTCCTGAAAACTTTTCCAAAATCGAGAAGTAAATTGAGGATCTCGATCTGAGACTATGGATACTAGTACTCCATGGACACAAACTATCTTTTGAACATATATTTCTGCTAATCTGTCTATGGAATAGACGACTTTAATAGGGATGAAATGGGTAGTCTTCGTCAAACGATCAACAATCACCCAAATTCCATTCAACCCCTGTCGCATTGGTGGTAACCCCGTAACGAAATCCATCGAAACGTGATCCAATTTCCACTCTAGAATGAACAACGGATGCAACTGCCCTGCTGGTCTCTAGTGCTCAGCCTTAACCTGCTGCCATGTCAAACACTGCTGTACAAACTCAGCTATCTCCCTCTTCATTCCACTCCACCAAAAGTACTCTTGCAGATCCCGATACATTTTAGTACTACCTGAATGGACTATGTAAAGGGATCTATAAGCCTCCTCCAATATAGTTCTCCTAATCTCAATATCTGTAGCAACACATAGCCTGGTATGAAAATGTAGGGCTCCATCATCTAAAATGCTGAACTCCTCTTCTTGACCATCCCACACTCTAGCCATCACCTCTGCCAATTCTGTGTCGTCACCTTGAGCGGCCTTAATTCTCTCATATAGTGTAGGCTGTACAACCAGGCTAGCAAAAAAATGCCTGAGGACTATCTTCTACTAATTCTATGCTAAGTCTCTCCAAATCCATTAGGAGCAGGTGCTGAATCTCTATAGTTGTTAGTGCTGGTCCCACTGATTTCCTACTCAGAGTGTCTGCTACTACATTCGCTTTCCCCGGGTGGTAATTAATAGTGCAGTCATAATCTTTAATAAGTTCTAGCCACCTTCTTTGTCTCATATTTAGTTCTCTCTAAGTAAAGAAATATTTCAGACTCTTGTGATCTGTGAAGATTTTGCACTTACCACCATACAGATAATGCCTCCAGATCTTAAGGGGCATATACCACTGCAGCTAATTCCAAATCATGCACAGAATAATTTTTCTCATATTCTTTAAGTTGTCTAGAAGCATACGCAATGACCTTGTCGTGTTGCATCAATACGCACCCAAGTCCCTTTAAGGACGCATCACTGTATATCACAAATCCGCCCTCCCCTGATGGAATAGCCAACACTGGGGCAGTAACCGACCTCTGTTTCAACTTCTGAAAGCTCTACTCATAGTCATCGGTCCATTCAAACTTTACATTTTTCCTCGTGAGTCATGTCAACGGACTCGATAAACTGAAGAAACCATCAACAAAGCACCGATAATAACCTGCTAAACCTAGAAAACTCCTGACCTCTTGAACATTTCCTGGTCTCACCCAATTTACCATTGCCTCTATCTTACTGATTATGCATCAAAATTGGGTAATTAGGCACTTTAATCCGAGATTTATGACTTCTATTTCTAATTAAATGTCCAATTATATCCAATATTTTAATAAAGTTCCATATTTATTATTTTTGAGTTTTATTGCGTAATTTATGAATTTTTGGCAATTTTTTTATTGCAGAAAAAGTCTCGGGAATCAAAACCGGCACCTGTTCGTAATTTGCACATAACTTTTCCATCTGAGTTCCAATCGAGACAATTCAAATTTTTAGAGAAAGACGAAGGGATTATCTAGCACTTCTGTATTTTGAGTTTTGTGAGAAACGGACTCCAAAAAGCTCAAATTTGGCTGTAAACAGAGAACAAAAGAAAGAAAAAAAAAGAAAAAAATATATATTAAAGCAATTGATGTGACCCGGCCAGATCCTCCACATGGGTCATGCATCCAGGTACTCCAGCTACTGGGTTGGGTCGTGCGTAGGGCAAGCCCCCCTCCTCTCTATTTAACCTTCCTTATTCCCCTCTCCTTGGTGGTGCTCCCCGAGCCATGCTCTCTCCCTTTTGTTTTTCTTCCGTTATCCTCTGCAACTCCCTACGGCCTCTCTTCTCTTTCTTTCTCTATTATTTCCTTGGCTTTTCTCTCAGTTCCTCCTTCCGAAAAATCTCCTTTCTCCCTCTCCTTCTGTTCTCTCTCTCTTTTTCCTTAATTCTTTGTGCTCCCTCTTCCCCTGTCCCCCTCTTCAACCACCACTCCAGATCCATCTCAGCCTCCACACCATGAGCCTGAGACCCTTGCAACTGCAGCACCAACAGACCCACGGGCTTCTTCCTGTTCCAGCCGCCGCAGCCTCAGACTTGTCGTGAGCCATCGACCATAGCAGATTAGCAGTAGCCACTGCACAGACCAGCAACCGAGGCCCTCAGCTTTCCACCATACCAGCAGCAGGATCCATGCCAGTTCCAGCTTTCCACCAGTAGCTTGCCGAGACCAGCCCCTGCAGCCTGAGCCCCCTCTCTATCTCTTTCTTTTCTCTCTCTTTTCTTTTTGATTTTCTATTTTTTTATTATTGCAATTGAATGTGTTTTGTTTTTAAATTATTTAGTTAGTTAAATAGAGTTTTTGAAAATTTGTTTGAGTAATTATTAAGTACTTTTACTTTATTTTATTTTATTGATGTTTAGTTCTTATTTATTTGAGATCTCTTAATTAATATTGTCATTAGATTGGTAGAGTTTAGTTTAGCTTCTTTTAATTATTTATTTATCGTTCTTTTAATTTAAATTCTGTTTTACTTCTAGCCAAATAATAATTAAAAAAAAAGTGCTTTTGTTTGAAGTTGTTTTTCAAAATTTAGTCTTTTTATTGAAACTTGGGTTAGTTAGGGTCGGGTTGATTAAAGTTTGAGTTTTTATTGTGTTTCGTTGTCATTTAAGTGTCGAACTTTTGTTTACGTCTATTTTTAGATTGCGACTCTTGATTCAATATCTTAAATTTATTGAAGGTTCAATTTTAGTGTGTGCGTTTGAATCTGATTGAGTTTCCTTGCCTGCGTGTTTTTAATTCTGAGTTCAAATTTTCCATCTTTAATCAGCACGTGTTCTGATGTTTCCTTGAGTAGATTAGGGTTTCCATTAGTGTTCTTCAATTAACTGCAAGTTAGTTTAGGACTTTAAATTACGTGTCATTTAATTCAAAGTGAAACTCAACAATTTTGAAAATCCTAAATCTGAATTGAGTTCAGTATCCTTTTAATTTCGATTGGGAGAACGTAAAATTCAAGATTAGAACGCATTCCCTGAGGAGACGATCTAACCCTTGGGGTGAGTATTACACGACGTAACTCCTATACTTGAAATAGCTTTCGAGCTGCTCATTTTTCAAGTGAATCATTTTCTTGGGTCAACAGATACACCCGCTTTAGAGATCACATGGCTAAGAAAAGAATCATGCCTTAGCCAGAATTCACATTTCTTAAACTTTGTATATAACTTTCTCTCTTTCAATATTTGCAATACCAGCCTCAAGTGATGCTCGTGCTCCTCAAAACTCATCGAGTAGACCAGTATATCATCAATGAATACAACCACAAACTGGTCTAAATACTGATAGAACACTCAGTTCATTAAATCCATGAATACCGCTGGTGTGTTAGTCAACCCAAATGGCATCACTAAGGACTTGTAATGCCCATATCTCGTCCGAAACGCCATCTTCAAGACATCCTCTTCCCTCACTCTCACCTGATGATAACCTGACTGCAGGTCAATTTTAGGATAAACCTGTGTCTCCTGGAGCTGATCAAACAAGTCATCGATCCTGGGAAGAGAATATTTATTCTTAACTATTAATTTATTTATCTCCTTGTAATCAATACACATTCTCATGATTCCATCTTTATTTTTCACAAATAAAACTGGTGCTCCCCTGGGTGACACGCTGGGCCTGATAAATCCCTTATCTAGTAATACTTGCAATTGATCTTTTAACTCTTTTAACTCGGTTGGGGCCATTCGGTAAGGAGCTTTAAATACTGGCACTGACCCTAGTAGAAGATCCACAGTAAACTCAACTTCACGGTTTGGTGGCAAGTTAGGTAATTCTTCTAGAAATACATTTGAAAATTCTTTGACCACAAGGATATCAGCTTGTTTCAGTTCTTCTTTTGGCAATTCCTTAATATAGGCAACAAATCCCTGGTAGCCTTCTCGAATCAATTTCCTCACTTGAATAGCTGATGAAAGCTGTGGCGAAGGACGTACCTGAGAACCAAGAAATCTGTATTCTGGCTTGCCTGGAGGTCTAAAAATCACTTCTTTCAAATGATAGTCAATTCTAGCATGATTATTTGCCAACTAATCCATACCTAGAATTATATCAAATTCTTGCATTTCTAATATCACCAAATTGGCTTGCAATATCTTTCCCTGTATATTTACTAGAAAACCCCTGAGTACCCTTCTACATCTCACCATTGACCCAGTCGGCGTAGCTACATCGAACCCAATATCCAACAACCGTGCCTTATACCCTGTTAATTTAGCATACACCGAAGAAACAAAAGAGTGGGTGACACCTGTATCAAATAAAACAACAGCTGTATATGAGAAAATGGTAAGGGTACCTGTAACTATGTCTCCAACTACATCGGCATCACCTGGCGTCAACGCGTATACTCTCGCCGATGCTGTATTCCTCTGCTGTCCTCCACGGGGCGCCTGATAACCACCTCGGAACTGTCTGAGAGCTGGTGCTTGAGCTAGAAATCCATGACATGACCAAGATTTGGGCTCGGGTATCCCACATATGTAGCAGACATCCTCACCCATCCAACATTCACCTAGATGTCTACGGCCACACTTAGGACAGGTAGGAACAACCCGTCCACCCTGAGGTCCACCATAGTCCATCATTCATCCCTGACTATCTCCATATCGGTCCCCTCTCCACAAATCTATGCTAGAGTTTGCCTGAAGATCCTGAGATGCGGACCTCTTTCTCTTACTCTGAGCTGCAGCACCTCTTTGCATACCATTCTTAATAATGGCAGCTCTATCCACCACCTCCGTGAACGTCTGAGCCCGAAAGCCAATGACTTGCTCAAATAAATTCTGCCTCGGGCCTTCTTCAAACTTCCTTGCTTTCTTTTCTTCATATGGTGCTAAGTGTGGGGCAAAATGTGACAACTCAATAAATTGTGCAACATACCGAGACAGTGTCATCTGCCCCTGAGCCAAATACAGGAATTCGGCTACCTTTGCACTCCGAACGATAGCAGGGAAATATTGCTTGAAGAATAACTCCTTGAACCTACTCCATGATACTGGTATTGGATCTGGCCTCTGCTCCCCAATTAACCATGCTGACCTCCACCAGCGCTTTGCTTCTCCTGTTAGTTAAAATGACGCAAAAGCCACTTTCTGCTCGTCTGTACATGCTAGCATTGCTAAAATCTCCTCAACATCTTGAACCCAATTCTCATCTACAATTGGGTCAGATACTCCAGCAAAAGAAGGAGGCTTTATCCGCATAAACTGCTCGATCTTGCAATCACGCTTTCCTCCTCTCCTGGCTATCTCAGCCATTACCTTCTGAGTGACGCTGTGAAAAACGGCTTCTGTATCTCCACCTCCCATACTAAAGGGTCTTGGTCTGTCACCCGCTACATCTGTACCACTACTACCTAGGTCCATCCTGAAAATACACAGAACACTATTTTAAAACCCTATATAGATCTACTTTACTCCATCCAACTAAAACTTCAGATTCTCCATTAACAACTCCCTTGTTCTTACCCTAAAACCTAATCCTGCAACCCAAACACATGACTTGTTGATAGTTTACTATGGTTTTCCTGAAATTGTCAGCCCAAGAAAAACACAAAAACCATTATGAAAATTCTTTTCCTATATTCTGGTATTGTATCCACTGCATTCTAAAGTCTACAGAATGTAGCAAACTAGACTCTAATACCAAACTGTAACGACCTGCTACTTATTTTACATGTTTTTTATCGTAAAAATCAACTGTTTAAAATAGTACAAAAAATAACTTAGGCTCAAAAGAGCACTGAAGAAACTCTGTCTGTCATACATAACTAAGAAGCGATGTGCAAAGCTGAGAACCGTTATATACAATACTACAAAACTATAATGCTCTGAAATATAATTACAACACAAAATACCCAGTGACAACATCCAAATCCTGAAATCTACCCCAAATCACTAGCATAAAAAATACACCTACCCTTCCAGCAAGGGCAGCTGAAGACAATCTCTAACCGCGAGTCTGATCTACTCGCCTAACTGGATCTCCTGAAAAATAATAAGTCATTGGAATGAGACAATGCTCAGTAAAAGGAAATATGCCATTACTAGTGTGTGGTGGCTGAGTTACACATTTGAAATACTAAAATAATACTGATACTGTAATCTGAGTAAGCTAATAAACTGCACAGAATATATGGAATATAATTCAAAGTGTATCTGTGACTCTGAATTTGCTACCTGAAAATACAACTAATATAATAATATAAACTACATTTGTGTGATATATCTGTACATAGGAACTTCTGCTACACCTTGGGATCTGTGTATCATGATATAACCCCTCATGATAGGGTTGTGGGGCCCGTAGGCTGGACTTACTTTGGTTGGCCTACCAAGTAAGTCAATCTATATCTGTAACATCCGCCAATGAAGCCCACTGCAATCTCTCTGGGCAATCTCCATCTCTATCATCATCTAACCGACCACCTCAACCCAGCTCATTGGGGAGACAACAATCTCTCCTGGTGCGGATAGACGGAATCCACATACTAGCTGAGTAATGTGGTTGCACTTTATTCTGTAAATAGCAATGGAACCATGCTTTGCTGTATATATCTCCGTCTGTAATTTCCACAAGGTTTCTGATATCATGTAATATTGTTTACACATATATAAATATATATTTATCTTGTTGCTTTTAACCTGATTTCAAAACAACCACAACATTATAAATCTGAAGTATCTGTAATTTGTATCTGTAATATCTGTCTATAATATTTGTACTATCTGTCTGTAATATCTGTACTATCTGTACTATCTGTCTGTAATATCTATATATAAATTCTATAATTTCTGAATAACATAATTGTAGCATCTTGATGCTATAACTGTATAATCTGTTTGTATAAACTATCTGAGTGTTTAAAAATCATGTTATTTTGAGAAATATTGTAAGTCTCATTCATTGCTAATAATCTGTATAGCTAAATATTTGTAATATTGAAAAATCTACATACTACACTGTAATAAACTCATGCCACACATTTAAGTAAACAAAGTCTCATGCTCAGTTTCTGTAATTCTACTGTAAAAATAATATTCATAATATTTTGGAAAAGTAATTTGATTTGCATGCTTGTAAATACACATTCATAGTTTTTGGTTATACATATTAAAAATTGCTAGCATAGCATATTTCCCTTACCTTACTTTTGAAAAGTCCCCACTATACCCCAGCCCTTTACCTATAAGGTTCTCCACTCAACACTCTGAAAACGACGACCCCTAGAACAAAACATCAGTATTTTCCTACATACAACATTTCTTATAACTATAGGGAAGACATATCTTGAATAAAACACCTTACCCTGAATTTGGGATTCGTTTCAAACCAACTCCACCAACAATCTGCTTTGGTAGACTTGCAGAAAATTTCCCTAGGAGCGTTGTGGTGGCTTCAGATCGTCAATCTAGTGAGAAACGGGGCCGGGATCGAAGAGAGAAGGAGTGGGATGTGTTTTAGAGAGAGAGAGAGAGAGAGAGGGAGGGTTTGTGTTAGTTTTTGATGGAAAAATCTGATTTTATACTCTTTATAGAGCTAGATTCATCGACGAGACACGTCACCTCGTCGATGAGTCCTGAAGAAAGTTCGTTGACGAACCTTCTCTTGTCGTCGACGAATTTTAGACATCCAAAAAACCCCTCTCATTATTTTCTCATTGACGAGATGTGACTTCGTTGATGAGACACTTAAGAACCTGCGTCAATGAAACCCCTGTGTTCATCGACAAGATGCTGCAAAATTCCTCGGGTTATTACACGAAGAGACAAACCCTAGGTTAGTTGACTGACCACTCGAATGGCTCGGGTTTTTATAAACAAGCCTAGAGTTTTTTCATCATTCAGTCAGATGACCTCAAGGTCAGTTGGCTGACTGCTCTCTGGTCCAGGAAGAATAATTTAGTCAGTCGGCTGACTGTAGATTTTTCTTTAAGCTTTTTCCTTTCACTTAATTTTTCTACTATGTAGTAGACCAAACTCTCTTCTAATGGTTATGAATCTATATTCTGAGAGAGGTTTAGTGAGGATATCAACCCATTGATCATTTGTATTGATAAATTTTAGAATGATGTCTTCTTTTTGAACATGATCTCTTAGGAAGTGATGTCTTATGTCAATGTGCTTGTTTCTTGAGTATGAAATTTGATTTTTAGATATGTTTATCGCATTCGTATTATCACACTTAATTGGTATAATTGTGTATTCTACATTAAAATCTCTTAACTGTTGTTTCATGTGCAGTGTTTGTGCACAACAACTCCTAGCTGCTACATATTTAGCCTCAGCAGTTGACAAAGCCACGGAGTTTTTTTTCTGCGAGAGCCAAGAAGCTAAAGATCTTCCTAAGAAGTGGCATGTGCCACTTGTACTTTTTCTATCTATTTTACACCCTGCATAGTCCGCATCTGAATAACTAATCATTTCAAATCCGGTGTCCCTAGGATACCATAATCTTAAGTCCATGGTGCCTATTAAGTATCTTAGGATTCTATTAATAGCTATTAGGTGTGATTCCTTAGGTGCTGATTGAAAATGTGCACACATACACACACTAAACATTATGTTGGGTCTACTGGCTGTTAGATATAGTAGACTTCCAATCATACCTCTATAATACTTTGAATCTACAGGTTTTCCCTTTTCATTTTGTTTAGGCTGATGGAGGTACTCATATGTGTTCCTATAGGTTTACTATTTTTCATACAGAATTTTTGTGTCATTTCTCTTATGTATTTTGATTGACTTAAGAAAGTCCCATGTATGGCTTGTTTAATTTGTAATCCAAGAAAATAGTTTAACTCCCCCATCATGCTCATTTCAAATTCTTCTTGCATACGTTTTGCAAATTTTTTACATAAATATTCATTAGTAGCACCAAATATTATATCATCTACATAGATTTGAATTAGGAGTATATCATGTTTCTTGGTTTTAATGAACAAGGTACTATCAATTTTTCCTCTTGAAAACCCCTTCTCAATTAAAAATCCACTAAGTCTTTCATACCTAGCCCTAGGGGTTTGCTTTAATCCATATAAAGCCTTAGTTAGTCTAAATACATGATTAATATTTTCTATATTTTCAAAACCAAGCGGTTGTCCAAGATATACCTCTTCATTAATATACCCATTTAAGAATGCACTTTTGACATCCATTTGGTATAACTTAAATTCTTTGTAGGAAGCATACGCTAACAACATTCTTATAGCTTCCATTCTAGTTACAGAGGCAAAGGTTTCATCATAATCTATCCCTTCTTCTTGGTTATACCCTTTAACTACAAGTCTAGCTTTGTTTCGAATGACTATACCATTCTTATTTATTTATTTATAAATACCCATTTGGTTCCTATAATCGAATGATTTCCAGGTTTGGGTACTAATTGTCATACTTTACTTCTTTCAAATTGGTTTAATTCTTCTTGCATAAAAATTATCCAAGAGTCATCTTTAAGGGCCTCTTCAACAATTTTAGGTTCATTTTGAGATAGGAATGCATAGTGATTACATAGATTCTTTAAAGAAGATATAGTAGTTACACCTCTAGATGGTTCACCTATAATTTGACTTTGAGGGTGATCTTTTATATACTTCCATTCTCTTGGTAATTAAGGATTTTCTATAGGTTCATCTTTTGGGGTTTCTTCATTTATTTCCTTTTCTTCCTTGATTTCTACCTCATCCTCCTTTTTGAAAATATCATCCTTTTCTTCATTTTTGACGTCTCTTGAAAAAGGGTTTGATTCATCAAAGTTTACGTGAATTGATTCAATAATGGTGAGTGTTCTTTTGTTATAGATCCTATAGGCCTTACTATTTGTAGAGTATCCTAGGAAAATTCCTTCATCTGATTTAGCATCAAATTTTCCTAAGTTATCTCTGTTATTGAGTACAAAACACTTACATCCAAAAACATGAAAGTAAGTTATGTTAGGCCTTCTTCCTTTCCATAATTCATAAGGTGTCTTGTTTATATTTGATCTAATAGAAACCCTATTAATTACATAGCAAGCTGTATTTACAGCTTCGGCTCAAATATACTTGGGTAAGTTATTTTCATTAAGCATAGTTCTTGCCATTTCTTGAAGAGTTCTATTTTTCCTCTCCACAACTCCATTTTGTTGTGGGGTTCTAGGTGCTGAAAAGTTGTGACTTATACTATGATCATTGTAAAACTTTTCAACGTCTTGATTCTTAAATTCTCTTCGTTGGTCACTTCTTAGGTTTGAAAAATTGTACCTTTTCTCATTTTGATGCCTTTTGTATTGAGTGATTAACAAATTACAAGCTTCATCTTTGTTAGCTAAAAACAATACCCATTTGTATCTAGAGTAATTGTCAACAATTACGAAGACGTATTGTTTTCCTCCTATGCTTTGAGTTCTAGTGGGACCAAACAAGTCTAAATGTATGAGTTCTAGGGATCTACTAGTTGATATATGTTTCTTCCTTTTGAAGCTTGTCTTGATTTGTTTTCTTAATTGACAGGCATCACAAATTTTATCTTTGATAAACTTGGTATTAGGCAAGCCTTTAACTAAATTCTTTTGGAGAGTTTAGATATGAGATCCATGTTGGCATGTCCTAATCTTCTATGCCAAAGCCAACTATTTTCACTCATGACAACTAAGCAAGTTGTATCTTGAGAGATTAGGCTATCAAGGTTTATGCAATACACATTATTCATTCTATGTGCAGTGAATAGTGTCTTATGATCCTTAGAATTTTGCATTATGCATTTGTCTTTCTTAAACATGATTTCAAATCCTTTTTCGCTAAATTGACTAATGCTTAATAGATTATGCTTTAGACCATCTACTAACAAGACATCATCAATAGTGAGTGAAGAGTCTTTACCTATTTTACCAATTTCGATGATCTTGCCTTTTGCATTGTCATCGAATGTTACATATCCTCCATCCTTTTGAGTGAGAAAAGTGAACTTTGATTTATCTCCCGTCATATGTCTTGAACATCCGCTGTCCAAGTATCATTTTTTTTTAGATAGAGTGGACCTAAAGCAAACCTACATGAGAGGATTCATGTGGTTACTTTTGGAACCCAAACTTTCTTAACTCTCTTTAAGTTTTGTCGAGTTTTTGTGTTTATCTTCCATTCATTTTTCACTTTGATGTACTTTTTCTTGAGTGGACAATTAAACATTATATGTCCTTTATTTTTACACATGTAGCAAGCAGTATGCTCATAAATGTTTGTGGATGAAGTACTTGCAGAGTGTTTAGATTGCTTTACAAAATACCCCATAAACAATTGTTTCTTTCTTTTGGTTGGTGTTCCATTGTAACCAATTCTGTCTCAATTGTTAGCCATCCTTTGTTGTCCTACCATTTTTTCAAAGTTTACTTTACCTCTAGTGAAGTTGTAAATAATCTTTTCCTTATCTTGAATTGAGTTTTCAAGATCAATTATTTCTAACTCTCTCTTGCCATTTTCATTCACTTGAGACTTAGCTAATTTCTGAGACATGTCATTTACTTTCTTCTCAAGCTCATCAATTTTTAGGTCTTTTTCTTCTTCAACAATTTTCGAAGATTCAAGCTAATTTCTAAGTGTTTCATTTTTTTGTTTAAAGCTTATGTTCCTTTTTGAGACCTTGATGAATTTATTATGAAGAGCGAATAATTCATCTTGAAGTTCTTTATAAGAAGACATACTTTTACAAGAATCATTACATAATTCATTACCCGAATCTATCGAAAAAGAGTAGTAAGAGTTTACCTCTTCGTTGTGTGCCATGAAGCACATGTTTGCTACTTCTTGTTCGCTGGATTCGCTCTCCGATTCACTTGAACTTGTGTCATCCCAAGTTGCTTTCATTGTAGGCTTCTTTTTCCTCTTTTCCTTCTTGAGTTGTGGGTAGTCCAACTTGATGTGTCTGGTCTTTTTACAGTGATAATAGGTGGGTGGTTCATTTTTGCTCTTGTATTCCTTTTTGCTATTTTCACCTTTTTCAGTTTTTGATCCATTGAATTTTCTAGTAAATTTCTTGTTTCTTTTGAAGAATTTTCCAAGTCTTTTAATTATGAAAGCTTATTCTTCATCTTCTAATTCACTGGATTCATTATCTTCTTCACTTGAATGTTCTTTCGAGGCTTTTAGAGTTATAGACTTCTTATTTTTATTTTCAATGCTTCTTTCTTTCAAAGCCATTTCATGGGTTAGAAGTGATCCTATGAGTTCATCTAATGAAGGTGTTTTGAGGTTTCTACCTTCTGTTATGGCTGACTTTTGGTTCCCAAATAGGTGGAAGTGCTCTTAGAATTTTTCGAATCATCTCATCGGTGGAATATGTTTTTCCTAAGGCACCTAGTGAGTTTATGATATGCGTGAACCTAGTATACATGCTTGTGATGGTTTCATTGGTATTCATCCTAAAAGCTTCGTACTCACTAGTCAATATATTAATTCTACTGTCTTTAACATCTACTGTGCCTTTGTAGGTTACTTCTAATTTTTCCCAAATTTCCTTTACTATTTTACACACCATTACTCTATTGAATTCATTAGCATCAAGGGCACAATATAGGGCTTTTATTGCACTTGAGTTAATTTGTAGCATTTTGTAATCTGATTCGATTAATTCTTTTTCTTCTTCAGCTACTTCTTTTCCATCCACTAGTTTAGTAGGGATCAGATTACCATTTGTGACAACATTCCATGCCTTCCAATCCATTTTTTGAAGGTAGATTCTCATTCATTGCTTCCAAAAGGTATAATTGATTTCGCAAAAAATAGGTGGTCTAGTTGAGGATTCACCCTCACCAAAGGGAGCTACTCTTATTTGTGCCATCTAGATCTTTAAACAGCTACTTGTTAGGATTTGTTATAACCAGTCTCTAATACCAATTGAAACCAAATATGTAGTCCCAAGAGGGGGGGGGGGTTAATTGGGTTATTTAAAAATTTTCTTTTAAGTCCCTTTTTGAAATCTTAACCTTTTACAATTCTTTTTAAAAACTTCTTATTTTCTTTTTGATTAGGCAATCCACACAAAAACTTATGTATTCTATTCAATTAACATCCACAACACAAATAATCAAATAATCAACTATTCAAACTAATCAAACACAATACAAGCAATCAATTATTGTGTGCTTTGCAGTATTCAGCTTAATTATTAGCAGCTCTGTATATGAATGTGCAAGTCCTATAGTTGGCCTTTGAACTGAAATTAAAATAGCATCCTGTCACTTTTTCCAATAACTCAAATTTTAAATATACCCTTAGTTAAAAGAATTTAGGAGTTGATTAACCAACGTACAACCTTTCGGTTTCCGAAATCAATGATGATCAACCCAATCAATTTTAATCTTAGGTTTATTTAATATCCAAAGTTGTTTGTAAGATTAACACATCCACACAGTTTATATTGTTGCTAGAATTTAAAAGAGAATAAGAGAAGAGAGTGACATGTTGCTTTTACGAGGTTCAGCTTACCCCAGCCTATGTCCTCGCCTTAGGTCAACCACCTAAGGATTCCACTACACCTTGTTCCTTTCAGGTGGAACAAAAAACTTTTATAATAACCAACATTTTTTTTAGGAAGAGAAACCTCTCCCAGTAACAACCTATGCTTGGTGCAACAATCCAACTATATCTTGAACTATCAAAGATCTAGTAGAAAAGAACGGATATCTGCGTACAAAAAAACTCTCAAATACAGAGCAAGTTGTACAAGTTAAATAACTAATCGTACTTCAAAACCAAAACTAAATAGAAAATATGAAGCTTAAGGTTCAGAAGTCACCAATGGTTCTTTCTTATTGATATAGAAATTTTAGTTGCAAATTAGAACCAAAGCTTTTTAATCAACCAGCAATTTCGTAGAGTTTCCCCCAGCAAGAGTGTGAGCAAGTATGAGCTTTAGGAGAGTTTTAGTGTAGAATTTGTGTATTGCTTAAGCATATATTTTCATTGAGTAAGAGAGGTATTTATAGACTTATTAAAAAAAAGTTTCCTCATTTAAAAAGTTGACATGAAGTATTTAGGTAACTTTTTAAATGATATTAATTCATAGAATTAATTTTGAAAAACTTCCCATATAGTTCAAAATTCAAAATCTCTATAGAGTTAGTTGGCTGACTCGCTCAATTGGGTTATTTTTGTACTAGTCAGTCGGTTGGATAGGCGGTTGATAACATTCTGCCTCTTAAAAAATTAATTTTGATAAATTGTCAGTCAGGTGACTCAATTGTGTTCAAAATAGTCAGTTGACTGGACAAACCAGGGAGTCGGTCGGTTGACTGATTCGAGTTCGAAAATGGTCAGTCGGCTAACCAGTCCTATTTTTCATTTTTGATTTTTAAACTCTAGTTCTTTTTGAAAAGCTTAAGTACCACTCTTTCAAAATCATTTTGAAGGGTTTTAGAAGAAATGGTTTCTAAGTCTTCTTATCCTAAGGTGCTTCACATATCTAAATAGTAATGAATTTGAAGTACTTACAAACATTCTTCTAAGCATAATCTCTTTAATCACTAAATCTTGCAGCCTCTTGAGGTTTAGTCTTTACTTCAAGTCCTGCCAAGCCTAAGCTCTTCATGAGTCTTTTATTTCTTCAATATTATGAGAAGCTTTCATTTGATTGTCTTTGATTTATAGCTTGCTTCCCTGATTAATCATGAGTGTCCTTTGGCTTGGTCCTGAAATAAAACCACTCAACAACATATGTTAAAACATCCTTCACTTTGTTATCATCAAAACAAAATTGAAAAGCCTAGTTAGGCCAACACCATTCAACTTATATCCATGATCCCAATTTAAGATATAGTTCTGCAACTTAGAAACAAAATCCGACGATAGTTTATCATGGTTTTCCTAAAACCGTCATCTTCGGAAAATTACAAAAACAACCATAGAATTCCTATCTCCAAGTTGCACGATGAAACCTAAAATTCCTCTTTATCCTCCAATGAAGGCTTACTAAAATCCTAATCTACCCATTTCCTACCCTCATTAAGATTCATTCTATACTCTGGTATTGTTATCCGCTGAAGTCTACAGAACCTAGCAACCTAGGCTTTTATACCAAACCATTATGACCCAAAAATTATACTTCTAAGATGTAAAAATGCTCTGATACAAAACTGTCATGACCCAAAAATTATATTACTAAGATATAAAAATGCTCTGATACCAAAAATAATATCTACAATGTCAACCCAGACCCAAAGTGGGGTACTGCGGATATACCAGTCATAAATACATACTATCTATGTAGCGGAAAACATAATGTACCTAAACCTCATATACAATACCAGAGTTATATTGTCTCCATAAATATACATGTACATCCACAAAAAATGTATAAAACATCTTCCTTTTTACCCAAAACATATCTCCTTATTCAACCACTTACCCTAAAATTAGTATAGTACCAAAACCTCCCCTACCTCAAAGCTCGCTCCATTCGTCTATCTGGATTTCCTAAAATCGTTGAATTCTTAGGTGAGACACCTCTTAGTAAGTTGGGTTAGATTATCATCAGTGTGTGACAACATGAGTTCTAGCGTGTTATAAACATATACTGCAAGTAATTTAACTGTAATATAATAAACTGTAACTAATAAATCATGGAAATATGTACTTATATAAGTCTGGTGAAATCATACTTTTCATCATAAGCATACTATATCATAATAAATTTCCATAAACATGTAAATCACCCACTATATCTATATAATACTGAAATATTTCCTCTGGATGGATAGCAAACTAATATCATGTATTACCCAAACATGATTCGGTTGTGTAGCCCGTAGGCGGGACCTAGTGAAAAGTAAAGTGTAGTCCCAAGACGGGGGGTGAATTGGGTTTTAAAAGTTTCTTTTAACTTCTTTTATAGACTCTCCACTTATTGTAAGTTTAGTACTCAAACAAGGATAATTTGAATTACAATATCAGCTAGAAATCAATATTCACTTTTAAAACTTTAAGAATAAGTAAATCAACTTGATCTTGTAGTAATGTCAATTAACACCCAACCAATAAATTGATTCAATCAACACAAACCAATGATTCATAATGTAATGCTTTCGGATTTTGAATAATTCAATCCTTTCAACAAAATAACCAAAACAAGATTCACACTAAAGAATGAATTCAGCAAAGCTTCCAAGATTCAGCAATTGAGTAACTCAAAGTAGAGTTTGATAAAAGCCTTGTTTTAATGAAGCACAATTTAAAATTCCAACACTCTTCCAAAACTCATATTTTAAATAAACTTTCAATTAATGAGTCTTGGGCATTAATTAATCAACATACTCCCTTGTGGTTTCCGTAATAAGTATTGATCAACCAACGTACTCCCATTTGGTTTCCGCAATCCCAAATTCAAATTAATTTTTGGTTTATTTAATATGCAATCCACACAATTAAAGATTAGAAATTAACATTTATGCAATTATATATACGTGTATAAAATTAAAGAGATTGGAAAAAGAGTGACACTGATTTTTTGATGAGGATCGGCTTATACCCAGCCTTCGTCCTCGCTTTAGGCAAAAAAACCTAAGGATTCCACTATAGCGTTCCTTTACAGGCGAAACAAACCGTTACAATCCCACCTTTAGGGTGGAGCCCCTTCTCGAAGTGATACCCCACGCTTAGTATAACAATTCAACCAACCTTGAACCATCAAAAACTACAAGAGAAAGAAGAAACAATTTAGTGTACAATGACACTCTCAAAAGAGTGGATTAGTACAATTGAAGTCTATATACTTCAATCAAAATCATAATATAGAAAGATGAAGCTCAAGTATATATATCACCAGGGTTCTTTCTTAGGTTGAATAACTCAATAAATATTCAAAGACCTGTGAGCTTTTCTCAACAAAATTGGAGTAAGTAATTCAACAAGAGTATAAACAAGGTAACTTTGAAGAGTAGAAAGAATTTGATTGATTTGCTGCTTGTAGGTTGTTGGTGTATTTGATCCTTGGGTTTAATAATGTATTTATAGAGTTTAAAGAGTATTTTTTTTCATGTTGCCCAAGTTGTTTGGAGTATTCCCCAAGTTTTATCAAAGTTTGGAGCCTAAGAAATCACTTTTGAAAACTTTTATTAGCTCTTAAAATTTGAATTTTAAAGGGTTAGACGCCTTTACTTAAGGGGTCAGGAGCTTGTACTTAAGGGGTCAATTGCCTAGACTTTAAATTTTGGCGTATTTTTGAAGTTAGTACAAGCACAGGCGCTTAAACTCACAGGGTCAGTCACCTAAAGTGGTTTTGTCGTCTGTTTAGTCGCCTGAACAGATAAGGTCATCTGCTTGACAATTTCGACCATCCTTCAGTATTTTGATCATAACTTTTTTGTACAACTCCAAATTAGGCGTTCTTAGTATCAATAGATATCTAAGAGAACATCCCATAACTTTCATGTTGAAAACTTCTTAAGATAATGAGTTTTCAATAGAGAAACATACACATCAATGCGGATATAGAGAAAATAACAGAATTTGGAAAATCCTGTTTTGGTGTTTTTCATTCCAAAAATAATTTTAACCTTTTTGAAATAACTTTTGACCTTATAAAAATATTTCCCAAGTATTTTAAAGGGTATTTAGGTCTAAGTAATTAACCTAAGAGTTTCATGAATCCATATTGAAATCGTTTGAAGTACTTACATTAAGACTTTGACATTCTAAGCATTTAAGTCTTCATGCTTTTCCATCTCTTGAGTCTATCTTGACTTCCAACTTCAATTCACTTTAAGCTTCATGAAATCATCTTTGAATCCATGCTTTAATAGAATAAGCTTTATGAGATGTTCTATATTTGGAGTATGAGCTTTCAATAATCCTTGTGTGCACTTGACTTTCTATTCACATACTTGAGTCCTAAAGTATCATCACTTAACCAAATATTTTAAGTTCCTCTAATTTGTTATCATCAAAACAAGATTTTTAGCCTTGTAAGACCAACAATCTTCCCCTTTTTGATGATGACAAACAAGGAGCAAAAATGAGTAAGGTGTAAAAAGGCTCACCCTTACAATAAGCATCAATTAAACAATATTTGTACTATCAAGATCAATATCAATAAGCATATCAGAATTCATGATCAATTTCAATATTATTCTCATATATCAAGATTAGCTTAATATCACATCATGTCATAATTCAAGATCAATTATCATGCTCATATACATCTTTTCATAGTTGAGGCAATATACATGCTTAGGTATGTCATGTTAGTGTCATGCTCAATTTTTACCCCAAAATTCTTCCCCTTTTGACATCAATCAAAAAGAGTAAGATATCAAAAAATATATAAATGTTAAGGCAAAGAGCAACCATAAGTAAAAGTATATATATCAAGTAATGCACAAAACAAAAACTTTGCATTCATCATACATAAAAAGATAGACAATAAGTCCCCAAAATAACATGATAAAATACAAATGATTTTATATTAGATTTTTCAGTAATTTCCATAAATCATGATATCACTACATAAAAAATCTAACTCCCCCTAAATGAAATGTATTTCATATGCAATAAATTTATAATTTCATTCATGAAGTATGAACTATGTATTCATGAAGGTGTCAAGATTATCAATCATGCTTTTGAAGTTATCATGTCATGCTCATGCTCATGCTCAATTTTCTTACATTTAGTTTTGCTAAATTTTCTCCGCCTTTTTATATCAACAAAAAATAAAAAAAAATCAAAAGAACTATTATGCAAAAGTACTAAGGACGAAAAAAAAAAAAATTTTGCATTTAGATCACAATAACAAGGTCCATAAATCAGCATATATTTTAATCAAAACATGGTCATCCATTATTCATCATGCCAAAAAATATATAACATAATCCAACATTAGCATGTGAACTTAAGATGGTCAAGAGAAAAAAAATAAAAGAACTAAGCACAACAAAATAATATTTCAACCCAGCTTAGTGCTTATGTTGACCTTATAAGTCATACTCGGTTTTGATAATGACAAATACTAAGGTATTTAATGTCTATCAAGTCTGTGTGTAGGTCCATATGAGTAGATCACTTGATGGCATGTGAAGACTCCAAGTCTAAAGACCTAGAAGATTTATTTTATTTTATTTTATTGTAATCTATATTATTGCTCTATTCGGGTCTCTAATAGTAACATAGGCAAAGGTCTGTAATAATCTGCATATCATGCATGTAAGTTCTAATAAACTCAAAAGACCTTAAATCCATGCACAAACACTTAAGAAAGTCCCCATAATCACTTATATTATTGAGGGAAACAATTGAATTGAAATAGGACATAAAGGGCCAAATTTGTGTGGTTTTGGGGGACCAAATCCCTGATGTTCAAAACACTTCAGGCGATTGAACCCTTGACCAGTCAAAAGGTTGACTTGGTTTTGGGCGACTGAATCAAAAATAAACGTACCATCCTTGGTCAACAGAACCTTGATTGTGACTTTTCCCACCAACTCGGCAACCCAAACTTATATGTTAAAAAAGACCTTGGGTGACCGAACATATGAGTTTGGCAAACTGAACTTAGGACTGAGCGACCGAAACGCGGACAAAATGGAAATCGCCTTCAATCAGCCAACCGAACCTTGACTTGGGCACCCGGACTTCGAAAACCAAGTTTTTTTATTGAGTCTGTTTGGGCGACCAAACCATGGATTAGGCACTCAAAACTCTCGGGTTGTTTTATATTTTTACTGCAGTTAAGAATGTTAAATAGGGTTAATTTTACTAAACCTTTTTAAAACAAATTTAATAATATCTTGTATGTCCCCAACGATTATAATTTTCACCTTTTCTATAAATAGGGGTTCATTTGCATGGATTAGAAAATAATTAGCAAATTGATTAGTGAGAAATCCTCTGAAAATTTCCAAATCCTATATTGTTCATACTACTCCCAAATACTCTCCCACTTCATATTCCTCGATTATTCAAGCCTAGAGAGAGTGTTTATATTATTTGTGCTCCATTTTAAATAGCCCTTAACTCTCATTTGAAATTTGTGTTGATTGATTTTTATCTTGAGAGTTAGGCTAGAGTATTTCCCACAGATTTGAATAAATAAATCTTGTGTGGGAAAACTCATTGGCTTTAGGGTCTTTGCATTGACATTGCAAGATTCCTTAAGCATTATTTTGTGTGCAAAATATTTTACAAGCTTGATTTCAAACAACTCTTGTGCTCGCTACATTTGAGAAAATACTTCTGAGTTTGTTTGAATATTATTGCTAGTATCTTTGAAACACTAATCTGTCATTGAGAATTGGTAAACTTGGTTTTCAAAGATTAGATTGTAAAAACACTCTTGTGCTTAACTTGAGAATAATCACTATACTGAGTGTTGCTTGCACATATACACCATTGAGCTTATTATTCTTACATATTTGGTGTGTTCTGATTATTATCATTGGTGAAAATCTACTTGATTAAGAAGCATATTATTTGTATGCATCTTGTATTGAAATACTTACAAGCACAAGGATTGGTTGTGTAGGTTGAAGTCAGCCTTGTGCTAATTGATCTGATTGTATTAGGTGTTGCTCCACCTGTTAAGTGAGCTTATAGTATAATCCTTGTGCTTGTAAGCCAAAGCGGGGGACTTAGGTAGTTTGCCGAACCTCGATAACATTTTTGGTGTCGTTTCCATTTACTGCTTTATTGTGCATGCTTAAGTAAATTACTTGTGCAGTTTAATTTTCGCTGAATATTTATATTGATTTATCTTACACGCATTAGATTGACTTAGGGGATTAAAATTTAAAATACCAATTCACCCCCCTCTTGGGATTACAATAAAGCTGACAATTGGTATTAGAGCCTAGTAGCTTAGACTTAATAGTTATTTTGTAAATGATCTAGATGACTCATAGCATTGTAACCTCTTTCCTTGAGGGACCCTTTTCCACATGACCTCAAGTTTTCAGTGGTGTTAATTACATCTTCTGGAAACAGAGGATGCGCATCTAACTTCAGAATATTGACTAGAAGGTGTGGAGAGTTGTCTCTAAGGGAAATTATATTCCTATGAAAACTGAAGGTACAACTAAAGTTCCTAAGACTGAAGAGGAATATAATGATGATGATGATATGAAAGTTGTTAGCTTAAATGCCACTGCCATGAATAATTTGTATTGTGGTTTTGATGTAAATGAATTTAATAGAGTTATGGCATGTTCATTTGCTAAAGAAATCTAGGATAAGTTATAGGTTACATATGAGGGTACTAGAGATGTGAAAGATAGTAGGATTGATATGTTGACTAGTGAGTATGAAACATTTAGGATGAACAATGGTGAGTCCATTCAGAGCATGTACACTAGATTCACGCACATCCTTAATTCACTGCATGCATTAGGTAAGACCTATCCTACATGTGAGATGATCAGAAAAGTCCTTAGAGGTTTGCCTCCTATTTGGGAAGCAAAGGCTACAACCATATCTAAGGGTAGAGACCTTAAGGCCATGATACTAGATGAGTTGATAAGTTCTGTTGGAATTGGTGTGATCCCGAGAGGGGGGGGGGGTTGAATTGGGTTTTATTCACCACAGTTCATATCCCATTCAATATATATATATATATCCGTGTATGTAAATCGAGTTTAATAATAAAAAGCAAATATACACATGTGTAGTATTTTATTTAAATTAAATGTGTGCATGAGAATAATTTTGACATTAAATAAACATTTATACACACGCTGAAATTAAAGTGCAGAAATTTAAATAAGATAGAGAGAGAACGACACCAGATTTGTTATTGAGGTTCGGACAAACTAGCCTACATCCCCGCCTTGGGCTTATCCCCAAGGATTCCACTATAACATGCTCACTTAACTGGGTAGAGTAAAAGCCTTTTACATCCTCTCTTTACAGGGTGAGGAAAATCCTAACTCAATTATTAGGCTAAGCCAAATTAGTCTCACTTGCGGGACTGAGACTCCCCAGTTTAATTTTGGGCTAAACCAAACCAGTCTCATTTACGGGGCTGAGACTCACCAGTTCAATTAACGGGTTGAACCTAACTGTCATGCCTTACCAGGATGGCGCACCTAGCTTTCCTAACCGAGTCTAAGCTAGTCCGAGACTTTCTTAACCGTGTCTAAGTCTATCCAAGACTCTTCACAGGGCGAGTCTCCCTCTTCAGGCCATGCTTGGAATACAAATTTATTTAATAGAATTTGCATACAAACAAATACTTCTAAACTAAGCAGGGATGTACAACATTAATGTCTAATATGCACTCTCATATGATTTTGAAATGAAGCTCATGTAGTGTATGAGTTTTCTCTCAAAATATTTTTCAAGTAAAACTTGAGAGTTTGGAAAATGATTTTTTTTTCTAAAATGATTGACCTTTTCAAATTCAAATCATAAAGGTTACCAAGAAAAAATGAATATATGCTTTAGCCTTTTTTTTTTTCAAGAAACTTTTCAAGCCAATATATATTAATGAATATATGCTCAAAGTTCTTAAATAACCCAAAGAGTTTCTCCAAAAATATACTTCAAGATAAGTAGGAGAAACTAGGATTTTGCTATCAAAATGATTGACCTTTATAAAATAAAATGAGAAGCCTATCAAGCAAGTATATATTAAATTGATATATGCTCAAGGCTCCCTTTTGTATAACCCAAAGAAATTCTCCAACAAATGTATTTCAAGATAAGAGTAGGAGAATATTAGGGTTTTCTTCAAAATGATTGACCTTAGTAAAATTAATCCCAAGAAGGCATTCAAGCAAAATATATGAGCAAGAATATTAGCCCAAGCCTTCAAGACATTATTCACAAGAAATTTCTCCAAAAAAAAAATATTTTTCCAAATAAAAGAATATGGGAGAAATTTAATCTTTGAAAACATGAAAAATAGAAAGGCCTTCAAGCAATATACATATAGAGAATGTTATATGCTCAAGTCTCTTCAAATATAACCCCAAAAATATTTTTCCCAAAAATGGTTTTCAACAGAAGAGAATAGGAGACATTTTAATCTTTGAAAATATATCACAAATGAAAGAAGAAGGCCATCAAGCAATATATATGTATATGATATATGCTCAAGCCTCTTCACATAAAACCCCCAAGAATATTTTCTCCCAAAATGATTTTCAAATAAAAGAAGAGTAGGAGAAAAATGAGAATTTAAAGAACAAATGGGGTATAGATGTGTGGGAGAATCAAAGAATGATAAACTAAATTAACAAAGGGATTTTCCAACAGTTTTCAAGTGTTTTGGGGTTGTATTTAAAGGCAAAAACCCCTTGTGACCACAATATAGCCGTTGCGACCTTAAAATATATTTTTATTTTGAAAACTAGCGATTTTTCAGCCATTGGGACACTTTCCTGAGAAGGTCCCAAGCTCAAGGTACGGTCGACTGAGGCTTGAAATCCGTGAGTTTCGGTCGACCGTAGTGAAGGTTCGGTCGACCGGCCTCGAATTTTCTGTGCGGAAACTATTCAGTATTTTGACCATAACTTTTTTTATACAACTCTAAATTGGATGTTCTTGATATCAATAGAAAGGTAAAAGATAATTACACAACTTTTATGTTTAATACATTTTAAGATAATGAGGTTTGGTTTAAGAAAAATGTCCATCAATGAGACGGAAGAAACATAAAGGGAGTTTTTCTCTTACGGACACATTTAAGTGTTTTGGCCATAACCTTTTCTGTGTAACTCCAATTTGAAATTTTTTGGTATCAAACGCAAGCTATGGGAAATTTCCATAATTTTTATGTTGAACATGGTTTGAGATGAGATAGAATTGAGTGATAAAATTGCTCATTTATAACATTTGGTTGACTAGCTGGTTGACCGACCCCTTTGAAAAATTTAGTTTTTGCCTTCTTTTAACTTTAAAACCATTTAAAAACCTTTGTATAAGTTAGACATTTTATGAAAAGTGTGTTTCAGGTAGAGCTTCAATTTTAAATTATGTAAGATGCATGCACATTTAACCCTAATTACTATTACAACCCAGAAAATAGAATAAATCTTCGTGTCTTCTGCTCCTCAATGCTCCATGGAATACGACGATTGGTGTTCTTCTTAGTGCTCTTTACGGCTTCCATTTTGCATTCATCACTTGTAATTACAAAAATATAAACATGTTCACACTCAGTTACATAAGTGAGATATTGTGGTTTGTCATTATCAAAACAGGGATCAGACTCAAAAAGTTAACAGGTTCACTTATCACCTATGAGTTAGTTATTAACGAGAGGCTGAATGAGCACAATGGGATGAAAAGGGTGATTGTATTAAAAACGTCTACTAATACTTCTACTGAGTGCAGTGAACTTGAATCTAAAGATGACATGGCTATTCTTACTAGAAAATTTAGCAGGTTCTTCAGCAAGAGCAGTAGGTCATATAGAAAGTTTAGGGAGTCTCCATTTGAGAAGGGAGAGTCTAGTGAAAGAAAATAAAAATCGAATGCTCCCACGTGCTATAATTGTAACAAAGTCTGGCATATCGAACTAGATTTCCCTTTGCTGAAAAAAGAGTTAGGAAAAAGAAGAAAGCCATGAAAGCAGGTACCTCGTGGGATAAAGAAATAGCAGCGATTCAAATTTAGATGGCAGCGACTCTGAGATTGCAAACTTGTGCCTAATGGCACGAGAAGATGAGGTAAGTTTGAGATCGTCCTCCTCCAAGGACAAGTGGTACCTGGATAACGGGTGCTCAAGACATTTGACCGGAGACAAAGCTAAGTTCACATCCATCACTCCCAAAGATGGAGGATACGTGACATTCAGCGATAATGCAAAGGGGCGAATCATCAGCATAGGTAAGGTTGGTAAGAAACCTTCCCTAATTATTGATAATTTTTTACTGGTTGATGGTTTGAAGTGTAATTTGTTGAGCATTAGTCAGTTATGTGATAAAGGCTATAGGGTATCATTTGAAAATGATAAATGCATAGTTGAAAGTAAATCAAATAATAAAATTCTTTTCATTGCAGATTGCCGTGAAAATGTATATACTACTACTTTTGATAATCTAGCTTCGCAACAAGTAACTTGTTTTTCTGCAATAAATGAAGCTAGTTGGTTATGGCATAGGCGCTTAGGACATGCTAGCATGGATTTGTTGTCAAAACTAGCAAGAAAGGACTTAGTGAAAGGTTTGCCTAAAACACCTTTTGTGAAAGATAAAATCTGTTATGCATGTCAAATGGGTAAGCAAACAAAATCAAGCTTTAAGAAAAATAAATTCATATCTACCAGTAGACCACTTGAAATGTTTCACTTAGATTTATTTGGTCCTAACTCAGTGCAAAGTCTAGGTGGAAAATTATATGCCTTTGTTATTGTTGATGATTATTCTAGGTTCACATGGGTGTTGTTTCTCTCACATAAAAATGAATCCTGTGAACAATTTACTAAGTTATGTAGGAGAATTCAAAATGAAAAGGTATATAAGATAACTCATATACGAAGTGATAGAGGCACTAAATTCAAAAATGACGGCATAGAAAATTATTGTGACTGGAAGGCATATCACACAACTTTTCTGCAACTAGGACCCCTCAACAAAATGGTGTGGTAGAAAGAAAGAATAGGTCATTATAAGAAATGGGTAGGACAATGCTAAATGAACATAAGCTACCCAAATATTTATGGGATGAGGCTATAAGTATTGCATGTTATGTCATGAATAGAGTGTTAATCATGCCTTCACTTAGTAAGACTCTATATGAAATCTGGAATGGCCATAGACCTAGTATTTCCTATTTTCATGTATTTGACTGTAAATGCTTTGTGCTTAGGGATAATGAGTGTCTAGGGAAATTTGATTCTAAATCTGATGAAGACATTTTCCTAGGTTATTCTCTTAATAGTAAAGCATATAGAGTTTTTAATAAAAGAACTTTAACTGTCATTGAATCTATTCATGTTGTATTTGATGAATCTAATCCATTTTCTAGGAAAGATGATGAATATGATATTGATGTTAGAAAATGTTTAGACAAGTTATCTATTGAAAATAATGTAAATGAAAATTCAGAAATAAATGATAAATCATTTGAAGATAATAAAAATAAGAGTGAGGTTTAGGAGCTACCTAAAGATTGGAAATTCATTAGGAATCATCTTATAGATCAAATCATACGTGAACCTTCCCGTGGTGCAGCTACAAGATCTTCCTTGAGAAACCTAGTGAGTCACTTTGCTTTCTTGTCCCAAAAAGAACCCAAAAACATTAAAGAAGCCATAGAAGATGAGTCTTGGTGATGTCTATGAAAGAAAAGCTTAACCAGTTTGAGAGAAGCAAAGTGTGGACCCTAGTTCCTAGGCCTAATGATCATACAATTGTTGGAACCAAATGGGTGTATAGAAATAAGAAGGATGAGAATGGGGTAGTAATTAGGAATAAGGCTAGACTAGTTGCCCAGGGTTATAATCAGGAGGAAGGGATAGACTTTGTTGAAACTTATGCTCATGTTGCTAGAATGGAAGCCATCCGTATGTTGATTGCTTATGCTGGTTTTAAGAAATTCAAATTGTACCAAATGGATGTTAAAAGTGAATTTCTTAATGGCTATATAAATAAGGAAGTCTATGTAGAACAACCAACCGGTTTTGAAAATCATAAATATCTTGATCATGTTTACCGGTTGTCAAAAGTCTTGAATGTATTGAAACAAGCTCCTAAAGCTTGGTATGAGAGGCTTGGTGATTTTCTCATAGATAATGGTTTTACTAGAGGCAAAATTGATACCACACTCTTCATAAAATCTAAAAGTGACCATATGCTCCTTGTGCAAATTTATGTGGATGACATTATATTTGGAGCTACTAATGATGAGTTGTGCAATGAGTTTGCCAAATGCATAAAAAATGAATTCGAAATGAGCATGATGGGTGAACTTAGTTTCTTTCTAGGTCTCCAAATTGAACAAGCTAAGAATGAGACTTTCATATGTCAATATAAATACGTTAAGGATTTGCTCAAGAAATTCAATATGGAAGATGGTAAAATTCTTGGCACTCCTATGAGTTCTTCCTCCAAATTAGATAAAGATGAGCAAGGGATTCCTATTGATGTAAAATTATATCGTGGTATAATTGGGAGTCTTTTATATCTTACAGCTAGTAGGCCTAATATTATGTTTAGTGTGTGCATGTGTGCTAGGTTTCAGGACGCTCCTAAGAAATCTCATCTATTAGTAGTTAAACGAATCCTTAGGTATCTAGTCGGAACAGTTGAGTTAGGATTATGGTGTCCTAAGCATACTACACTTGAGATTGTTAGTTATACTGATGCTGACTTTGTCGGTAGTAAGGTGATTACGCACCGAAACTGCGTAATTGGGCATCTTAACCCAGGTTTTACGGTTTATATTTTTAATTAAATGTCCAAAATTGTCCAATATTTTAATAATGTGCCAAAATCATCATTCTTGAACTTTATTGTATAATTTATGAAGTTTTGGTAATTTTTTGTCGCAGGAAAATTCCCGGGAACTAAAACCAACACCTGTTCGTATTTCATGCATAACTTTTCTGTACGAGCTTCGATTGAAACGATTCAAATTTTTGAAGAAAGAGGAAAGGATCATCTACAACTTTCATGTTTTGAGTTTTGTGAGATACGGGCTCCAGAAGAGCAGAATTTGTGATGAACAGAGAATGAAAAAAATGAAAAAAATCAAGTTGACGGGTCAACCCTTTACCATCCGGCTCAATCCTTTCCATCTGGGTCTAGGGCACCCAATGCCTCCTATTTAAGCTCCTCTATTTCTTCCCCCTAGGTAGGCAGCCCCCATGGCTCCCCATTCTCCTCTTCTCCTTCTTCTTTCTCTGTTTTTTTTCCTTAAGCCTTTCTATTCTATCTACTTTTCTCCTATCCTTTCTTCTTCATCTTCTTCTTCTTCTCTTTGTCTACCTTGCTTATTCTCGTTCTCTCTCTCTGTATCACCTTGGTTGCTCTCTCCCCCTTTCATTCTCTCATACTCACTCAGCCCTATTCCTCTCGGTTACTCACCCGGAAGCACCAACACCCTCCTCTGTTCATCTCTACAAGCACAGAAATTCCAGAAGCCTTGAAGACCCGAGAGCCTCACTTCTGCCTTCAAGTTGCTCCAGAACCAGCACGGCCAACACGAGGCCATCTCCTTGCTGCTGCCAGTACTCCAGTAGAACCTTGTACCAACCACTCTCCAGCAGCAGCCGGCTACCACAACACCAGCAGAGGCTCCTCCTCTCTCGGCCAACACCAGCAAAGTTCCTTCTCCATGGCCACTCCAGCAACCTGTGAGCAGTACTTTCGGCCAGCAACTCCACAGCAGACCCGAGGAGGAGTTCCACCACTGCAGCCAACCATCTTGCTTGACAGACCTGAGGAGGAGTTCCTTCAAGCTGCTCTGTTTTACTCTCTCTCTTTCTCCTTTTATTGCAATTGAAAGTGCTTTGTTTTTAAATTATTTAGTTAGTTAAATTGAGTTTTTAAAAATTTGTTTGAGTGAATATTAAATACTTTTACTTTATCTTATTTTATTGATGTTTAGTTCGTACTTATTTGAGATTTCTCAATCAATATTGTTATTAGATTGGTAGAGTTTAGTTTAGTTTCTTTCAATTATTTATTTATCGTTCTTTAATTTAAATTCTGTTTTACTTCTAGCCAAATAATAATAAATAAATAAAAAAAGAGTTTTTGTTTGAAGTTGTTTTTCCAAAATTTAGTCTTTTTATTGAATCTTGGGTTAGTTAGGGTCGGTTTTTATTAAAGTGTGTGTTTTCATCGTATCTTGTTTTCGTTTAATTCATTAATAATTTAGTTTTAATTCGAGGTTCTTCTTGTTAAAGGTTCGTTTTTTTTTCGTGTGTATTCATATCTAGTTAAGTTTCCTTTGTGTGTTTTAAATTTATATTCAAAGTTTCCTTCTTTAATTGACACGTGCTTTAATATTTCCTTAAGTAGGATAGGGTTTCCATTCTTGCTTTTTAATTTAGTGAATGTTAGTTTTAGGAATTTAATTTACATGTCATTTAATTCATAAAAAGTGAAATGAACGATTTTGAAAAACCCCGAATCTGAACCAAGTTCAGTGCATTTTTAATTTCGATTGGAAGAACGTAAAATATGAGATTAAACGCATTCCCTGAGGAGACGATCTAGCCCTTGGGCTTAATATTACACGACAGAACTCCTATACTTGGGATAGCTTCCGAGCTGCTCATTTTTCGAGTGAGTCATAAGGTTGATAGGAAGAGTACTAGCAACACTTGTCACTATTTAGGACAATCTTTGGTTTCTTGGTTCTTCAATAAATAGAACTCAGTTGCCTTATCCACAGCTGAAGCAGAATATATTGTGGCCAGGAATTGTTGCGCTCAAACGCTTTATATGAAGCAACAACTTAGGGATTTTGGATTGCACTACGATACGATTCTAATTAAATGTGATAATACTAGTGCAATTAACATTTCTAGAAATCCTATCTCGCATTCACAAACCAAACATATTGAGATTAGGCATCATTTCCTTCGTGATCATGTGAGGAAAGGGGATGTGGCACTTGAGTTTGTATGCACAAATGAGCAATGGGCTGATATCATCACCAAACCCCTTCTAGAAGATAGATTCATACAGATTAGACGTGAGTTAGGTCTAATGCATAGTAGAGATGCCTTATAGATATTTGATAGATTGCACAAACTTAGGGGGAGCTTTCTAACAATTTTAAGTCTAACAATTGGTATCACTCTAAATCTATCATTGGCTTAGACTTTATAAATTTGTTTGTGGTTTGAAATGCATGACTATCATATCTCTTGCATGTTGATAGTTACATTTATGTTTTATGCCTTGATCATACTAGGCAGTTTGAGTTAACTAGTTGTGGATAATTTGTTAATTTAAAAATCAAATCAGGTCATTTCCATATAGGTATTTTTGGGAAAATGTTCTATTTTCAAACAGCATGCTGCCAAAATTTTTAAAACCTTTCCCAAACCTATCTTATGTCTAAATGAATCATACTCAATGCCTATGACTTTATATATATCATAGCCCTTTTGCTGTTGCCAAAAGGGGAAGAAGAGGCAAAATTGGGTATTTGAAAAATGTTTACACTATTAAATCTTTAACATTATGCATATTGTCAGGGGGAGCCTTTCAAGGTTGTACCCACTTTTGCATAATGTATTTGTCATCATCAAAAAGGGGGAGAATGTTGACCTTATAGGTCATACTTGGTTTTGATAATGACAAATTCTAAGGTATTTAATGTCTATCAAGTCTATGTGCAGGTCCATATTAGTAGATCACTTGATGGCAAATGATGACTCCAAATCTAAAGACCTAGAAGATTTCTTTTTTATTGTAATCTATATTATTGCTCTATTCGGTTCTGTAATAGTAACATAAACAAAGGTCTGTAATAATCTGCATATCATGCATGTAAGTTCTAATAAGCTCAAAAGACCTTAGAAAGATCTTAGGTCCTTCCACAAACACATAAGATAGTCCCCATAATCACTTATATTACTGGGGAAAACAATTGAATTGAAATAAGACATAAAAGGCCAAATTTGTGTGGTTTCGGGTGACCGAACCCCTAATGTTCAAAACACCTTGGGCGATCGAACCATTGAGTAGTCAAAATGTTAGCTTGGTTTCGAGCGACCGAACCAAAAATAAACGTACCATCCTCGGTCAACCAAACCTTGATTTTGACTTTTCCCACCAACTCGGCAGCCCGAACTTATACGTTCAAAAAGGCCTTAGGCGACCAAATATATGAGTTTGGCAAACCGAACTCAGAACCAGGCGACCAAAATGTGGATAAAATGGAAATCGCCTTTGGTCAGCCAACCAAACCTTAACTTGGGCACCTGAACTTTGAAATATAACTTTTTTCATTGAGTTTGTTTGGGCGACTGAACCATGGATCGGGCACCCAAAACTCTCGAGTTGTTTTATATTTTTATCGCTGTTAAGAAGGTTAAATAGGGTTAATTTTTCTAAACCTTTTTAAAACAAATTTAATGATACCTTATATGTCCCCAATAGTTATAATTTTCACCTTTGCTATAAATAGGGGTTCATTTGCATGGATAAGAAAATAATTAGCAAATTGAATAGTGAGAAATCCTCTAAAAATTTCCAAATCCTATATTGTTCATACTACTCACAAATACTCTCCTACTTCATATTCCTTGATTATTCAAGCCTCAAGAGAGTGTTTAAATTGTTTGTGCTCCATTTCAAATAGCCCTTAACTCTCATTTGAAATTTGTGTTGATTGATTTAAATCTTGAGAGTTAGGCTAGAGTATTTCCCACAGATTTGAATAAATAAATCTTGTGTGGGAAAACTCATTGGCTTTAGGGTCTTTGCATTGACATTGCAAGATTCCTTTAGCATTATTTTTGTGTGCAAAATATTTTACAAGCTTGATTTCAAACAAATCTTGTGCTCGCTACATTTGAGAAAATACTTTTGAGTTTGTTTGAATATTATTGCTAGCATCTTTGAAACACTAATCTGTCATTGAGATTTGGTATACTTGGTTTTCAAAGATTAGCTTGTAAAAACACTCTTATGCTTAACTTGAGAATAATCACTATACTGAGTGTTGCTTGCACTTATACACCATTGAGCTTATTATTCTTACATATTTGGTGTGTTCTGATTATTATCATTAGTGCAAATCTACTTGATTGGGAAGCATACTATTTGTGCGCATGTTGTATTGAAATACTGTTGTATTCCAAGCGTGGCTTGAGGGGGCGATAATCCAGCCTAGAAGGATTGGTTGTGTAGGTTAAGGTCAGCCCTGTGCTAATTGACCTGGTTGTATTAGGTGCCGCTCCACCCATTAAGTAAGCTTATAGTATAATCCTTGTGCTTGTGAGCTAAGGCGGGGACGTAGGTAGTTTGCCGAACCACGATAACATTTCTGGTGTTGTTTCCATTTACTGCTTTATTGTGCATGCTTAATTAAATTACTTGTACAGTTTAATTTTCACTGAATATTTATATTGATTTATCTTACACGCATTAGATTGACCTTAGGCTTGTGTAATACTGCTATTAGTGGATTGACCTATGGGATTAAATTTTAAAATACCAATTCACCCCCCCTCTTGGGATTACAATAAAGCTAAAAGTTTAGTTTCACAAAATATATATATGCTTCTTGGATTACCATTAGATTTGTATGCTTATGCTCATGCTTTCTTCAAACACTTATTCTTATTCCTTATTTGAAATTCTTATGCAATAAGCTCAATTTGTTTCAGATTTTCTTTCTTTTGGTTTTAGATAATTCTTTTGCATATGAATACCAAAATTTATATGGCTTTTCAAATCTCAATACTTTTTAAGTTAACCCTTATACAATCCAAGCTTTCTTGATTTGTGGCCAACAATGCTATTTTTGTATTCATTTGTTTCAATGTTACAGTCGTCAATAAGCTCATAAAAACTTCTTTAAGATTTTCCATTTCAACTAGTTCAATATCCTTGTATTAAATTGGATTAAGTAGTTTTCCATATATTGAACAAGGAGAAATTTTCTTTTTATATTTGAAATGGCTATCCTGAATCTTATAGGCTATGGAGGCATCCCTTTTCATTTTAGTATAGATTTAGCTTTCTTAATTTCTAAAAAGGGAATGACTAATCCTAATATGTTTTGAGTCCTTAGTTTTTGAACTGAGCTTTTTATCCTGGTACCCATACTTTCTTAGGTCTGAATGGTAACAAGAGTTGATTTTTTTTATTCTCCAAACTTGTCTAATTTTTGCACCCTTTGTTTTTAATGGACATTCAAATTTAATGTGTCCTTTCTCCTTACATAGAAAACATGTGGTATGTGTGTAAGCATTTGAGAAGGTGCTAGCATAATCTTTGGAGGCTTTCGCAAAGTACCCTATGTAGAGATTCTTTTTCCTTGCTTTCTCAACTCCATTGAATCCTATACCTTCTTTATTCAAGGACATTCTTAATTTGTGTGGCAATCATTTTATCAAGATTTTCGTTTCCTCTAGTGAAGTTGTAAATTATTTTATTTTGATCCTCAATTTTATTTTCAAGGCAAAGTATTTCTGAATTTTTAATTCCTTTATAGTTAACTTGCAGCCTTACTAGTTCTTTAGTCATCTGATTTATTTTGCTTTCAAGTTCATCAATGACTAGGTCTTTTTATTTTTCAATCAAAGCTTGAGATCTTAAATCTTCTAGTTCTTTCATCATCTTTTCATTTTTACTTTCTAATCTTTTAATTTTTAGATCCTTTTCTTTTCTCAACAAGATTTTTAGATTCTAATTCTTTTATCACAGCTTCATTCTTATTTTTCAATAAAGTATATCTTTTAGTAACTTTAACTAAAATCTTTTGAGCTTTGAATAATTCACTTTGTATTTCTTCATAAGATGACATACTCTCATCATTGGATTCATTAGATGAATCATCACTATAATCATTAAATGATTTGGATGAGGAGCTTTGGTCTTCATCATCATCCTATTTCATAAAGCAAGCAACCTCTTAGTCACTTGATTCACTATCTGAACTACTTGTACTAATATTATCCCATGTAGTGGTTTTCATTGCCCTTTTCTTTTTCTTTTTGGAATCTTTCTTAAGTTGTGGACAATCTGGTTTTATGTGTCCAACTTTCTTACAATTATAACATGTTGGAAGTTCAACCTTTGTTTTCTTTTTACTGATTTCTTTTTCTTCATCTTCATTTGATTTTGAGTTTCAGATTTTTCTTGTAAATTTATTTTTCTTTCTAAGGATTTTTGCAAGTTTCTTGGTTATGAAAGCTATTTCATTTACATCCATCTCTTCTTCATCTTCATCACTAGAGGTTTCGCTTGAGGCTTGAAATGTAATGGATTCCTTGTTTTTAGATTTTCCACTTCTTTCGTTTGTTACCATCTCATAAGTGACTAGAGAACCTATTAATTCATATAGGGAGGTGTTTTTCAAATTTCTTCCTTCAGTTATTGTAGTGTCCTTAGGTTTCCAAATCGGTGGAAGTCCTCTAAGAATTTTTCGGCTCATTTCGTAAGTTGAGTAAATCTTTCCTAAGGCATCGAGAGAGTTTATTATATGGGTGAACCTAGTGTACATACTAGTGATGGTTTCATTCGGGTTCATCCTAAAGGTCTCATACTCGCTTGTGAGCATGTAAATTCTATTATCTTTAACATCAATCGTTCCTTCATAGGTTACCTCTAGTTTATCCCATATTTCTTTAACTAATTTACATGTCATGACCCTATTGAATTCATTTACATCAAGAGTACAATAAAAAGCATTCATAACACTTGAATTTACTTGCAACATCTTATGGTCATTGTAGGTCATCTCTTTTTCCTCTTTAGGTATTTCTTTGTTATCTATGTTTTTGGTAGGGACAAGGTCACCATGTGTGACAACTTTCCAAGTTTTCCAATCCATGGTTTGCATGTTGTTGGTGGGTTTTCCAATCGTGTTTTGATGACCACAAATGAAGGATGTTTTAACTTGTGTTGTTAAGAAGCTTTATTTTACGTCTAAGTAAAAGGACACTCATGGTTAATCATGAAAGTAAGCTTAAAATGTAACGACCTGCTTATATAATCATATAATAAAACATATTTAATAATAAAGTCAACCTGAACTTGTGGGTAATGGGGACATCTGTCATTCACAACGGAAACTTAAGATGCAGTAAACATAAATCACATTCTCAAACCATATAATACATAATACCAGAGTCAACTATAATCTCAAAACATGGTATTTATATACAATCTCCCAAAATACAAAAAAAAAAAAAAATATCTCTAGGATCCCACATCAAAATCTCCTGATCCTAGCTCAAACTTACCCTCTTAGTAGGGTAGTACCACACTATCTCAACGGCGGCCTTGATCCACTGGTCTTTCTAGGTGTCCTGAAAATGATTTAAGTTTGGGGGTGAGACACTTCTTACTGTTGGCCTAATAAGACTTACAATTCTTATTTTGATGATAACAAATCAATAATATGTTTAATATTTTGTTTCAAGTAAAATTTTTTAAGGAAAGTGACAAAGCCCAAGTGCATAAAGAAGCCTATGGATTACAAAGAATTCTTGAAGAACACAAGTATAGTTTATGGATTACAAAGAATCCTTGAAGAACACAAAGAAAAGCTTATGGATTACAAAGAGCATGAGGAATAAAATTATACTGATGAAAAACTCAAATAAAAGATTGAAACAACAAAGATGATAGAAGAACAAGATTGAAGATTAAAGAATTATATTTTAAGATGTTCTTAATGTAAGTACTTCAAAGGTTAAACTCAAATATAAAGTGGTTTGAAGCTTATAGAAAATCAAAAAATATTTTTTTTAACATATATACTCTAAAAACTATTTTTTTTTAATAAATAAAAAGGGCTTAAGAAGAGAAGATTTTTTAAACCATGTTTTTAAACATATTTATTTCAAAATACTTGGAAAATAAAAAATATAGTTTTTTTAAACATATATACTCTAAAAAGTATTTTTTTTAATAAATAAAAAAGGCTTAAGGAGAGAAGATTTTTTAAATCATGTTTTTAAACATATTTATTTCAAAATATTTGGAAATGAATTTTAGAAATCTTTGGGAGTAATGGATGACTTTTAAAAACATCTATAAATAGTCAAAAGCTTCAAAGGTTTAAAATAATGATCATAGAGGCAATATTGAAAGGTTTTTGAAATTAAGCAATTCTCAAAAGTTTCAGATCCAGAAGTCTTCAAAAGTTTCAGATCCAGAAATTTTCAAAAGTTTCAGATCCAGAAATCTTCAAAGTTTCAGATCCAGCAATCTTCAAAGTTTAAGATCAAGCAACCTTCAAGGTTTTTAGATCAAGTTACTTTTCAAAGGTTTTTAGATCAAGTGATTTTCAAATATTCAAATTTCTCAAATGATCTAAAATTTTCTTGTGCTTAAATTTTCTGATCTGATATTGATTTATATTTTTGAAGCAAAGCTTTGAAAAATCAAAATCTTTCATTTTCTTTGAAAAATCATTTGGTAATTCATACTAAGCGTTGAGCTTCAAATTTCTTATATTTGAATTACTTTGGAGTATAAGTGAGCTTATCATTGTACTAATCTACTCTATTGTGAGAGTTCTCTTTTGTACACAAATTTCTTTATCATTATTCTTAAACGATTCAAAGTTGTTGAATCGTTGGACCAAACAAGGGGTTATTGTTTGGAGAGGCGGGCTCTAGCCTGACAGAAGGAGTGGTTGTAAATTGGTATTGTTCCATCAGGAAACGAAATTGATATAGTGGAATCCTTTGGTGTTTTGCCAAAGGTGAGAACGTAGGTTGTGTTGAAGCCGAACCTCGTAAAAATCTTATGTCTTTCTCTTTGCTTTACTTTATATTATTTACTTGCTATTGTGGTATGATTTAAATGTGCAGGTTGCAGATTCTTAAGTGAGAAAGGTACTTGATATTTAGAAAGTACATTTTGATTAATCATTTGCGGAAACCCAAAAAGGGAGTACGTTGGTTAATCTGCGGAAATCTTGATCAAGTAAAGTGCATACTAAGAGTTTACAGAAAAATCAACTAAAACTTTAATATTTTTGGTTGAGTGATTGAATTACGTTGATTTCATTAATTGACTTGTGAATTTAAATTTCAGTATTTTTAAGCGTAGTTATCGTTTATATATCTTGTTTTCTGGGTAATTAAAATCAATAACTTAAAAATCATTAAAATTTAAAAAGAATCCAATTCACACCCCCCCCCCCTCTTGGGAAGCTATTCCTCATTTCAATTGGTATCAGAGCCTAGTTATAGAAATTCCTAACAAAAAACTATAAAAAGATCTAATGGCAAACATTGGAGTAGCACCCTTTGGTGAAGGACAATCCTCAACCCGTCCACCAATCTTTTGTGGACACAATTACACTTTTTGGAAAAAGCGAATGGAAATATATCTCCAACATATGGATTGGAAAGCTTGGGAAGTTGTTATGGATGGAAATCTTATTCCCACTAAGTGAGTTGATGGAAAACACATTCCAAAAGAAAAGAAAGACATAACAGACTTAGACTATAAAATGCTTCAAATAAATGTAAGTGCTATAAATGCGTTATATTGTGCATTAGATGCTAATGAGTTTAATCGAGTCATGACTTGCGAAACAGTTAAGGAAATTTGGGATAAGTTAGAAGTAACTTATGAAGGAACCGTCGATGTTAGAGACAATAGGATGGATATGCTAACAAGTGAATACGAAGCCTTCAAAATGAATTCTGAAGAAATAATATCAAGCATGTACACCAGATTTACCCACATAATAAACTCTTTAAGTGCCATAGGAAAAACCTATACTACATATGAAATGATTAGGAAAATTCTAAGAGGTCTACCCTCTATTTGGGAACCAAAGGCCACAACTATCATAGAAGGTAGAAACCTTAAGACTACGTCTTTGGATGAACTTATAGGTTCACTTCTTACATATGAAATGGCACTGAAAGAAAGAAACCCCAAACCATAGCATAAAAAATCCATAGCTCTAAAGGCATCTAGCCATAGCTCTAGTGAAGAAGAAAGTGAAACAAGTGACCTAGATCAAGATGAATTGACATTCATTACTAAAAGACTAGGAAAATTCTATAGGAGAAATAAAAGGTTTCCTAGAAAATTCTACAAAAAGAAAATTGAAAAAGGAGATACAAGTAGGAAAGAAAATAAAGGTAAGAATGAATTACCAATTTGTTATCACTGCAAAAAGCCAGGACATATTAAACCAGAGTGTCCATTGTTCAAGAAGGACAAGAAGAAAAAGAAGGAAGCAATGAAAGCTACTTGGGACGATTCAAGCTCCAGCAAAACTGAAACTAAATCAAGTGAACAAGAGATGACAAATATATGCTTCATGGCAAATGATGAAGAGGTAAATGCTTATTACTCTTCAATAGAATCTCAAAATGTGTCTTGTGATGAGTCATGTGACAGCTTGCCTTCTTACAAGGAATTACAAACTGAATTATTTTCACTACATAAAAGATTTATAAAAGTGTCTAAAGGAAATATAACTTTGAAAGATCAGAGTCAAGAACTAGTAAAGCAACTAGAATCATTCAAAGTAATTGAAGAATAAAGAAATACTTATATTAAGAAGCTAGAAGAAGAAATAAAACAAGAATTAGATAAAACTCATATAGATGGTTTGAATAAGAAAGATTTAGAAATAAATGAAGTCAAAAAGATAGTTAAGGATAAGGAAAAGATTATCTATAACTTTACTAAAGGTAAAGAGAACTTTGAAAAGATGATTGGACATCAAAGGCTTCATGGAAACAAAGAAGGAATAGGCTACAATGGTAAAACAAATAAAAAGAATAAAAAGCTATACATGGGATACTTTAATAAGGAAGCTAGGTTTTATGCTAGCACTTCATTAAATAACAAACATGAACACACCACTTGCTATATGTGCAAGACTAAAGGTCATATAATGTTTAATTGCCCATTAAAGAAAAAATATGTTAAAGTCCAAGGAGAATGGAAAACAAATAATGGAACTAACAGTAAAACAATGAAAGTCAAAAGAAGTTGGGTTCCAAAAACTAACACATAGTGTCCCTCATTATAGGTTTGCCTTAGGACAACAACGACAATGGAAAAATGGTACTTGGATAGCGGATGCTCAAGACATATGACTAGTGACAAGAACAAGTTCATTACCTTAAAAAAAAAATATGGGGGATACGTCACCTTCGGCGACAATGCCAAAGGTAAAATTGTCGGTATAGGTAAAATTGGTAAAGAACCTTCACTCACTATAGATAATGGGCTATTAGTTGAAGGACTAAAACATAATCTTTTAAGTATTAGTCAATTAAGTGATAAAGGGTTCGAAGTAATGTTCATGAAAGAAAAATGTGTTATCCAGAATCCCAAAAATAAAGAAACCTTGTTTATGGCTCATAGAATAAATAATGTTTAGTGTATAAATCTTGAGAAAATAGCAAATCAAAACATAACTTGTTTAACAGCTATGAATGATGTAAGTTGGTTATGGCATAGGAAATTAGGACATGCTAGCATGGACCTACTATCTAAATTGTCTAAGAAAAATCTTGTAAAAGGATTACCAAATATTAAGTATGTAAAAGACAAGATATGTGATGCTTGTCAAAAGGGAAAACAAATAAAAACAAGTTTTAAAAAGGAAAAATTCATATCCACCAAAAGACCCCTAGAACTCCTACACTTAGACTTATTTGGTCCAACTAGAACCTTAAGTTTAGGTGGAAAATAATATGCTTTTGTAATAGTAGATGATTTTTCAAGATTTACTTGGGTAATATTTTTATCAAACAAAGATGAAGCTTGCAATCAATTAATAACCTTATGCAAGAAACTACAAAATGAGAAAGGTTATAATGTAACAAGTTTTAGAAGTGACCATGGAAGAGAGTTTAAAAATAAAGAAGTTGATAAATTTTGTAATGAACATGGAATAACTCACAATTTTTCAGCACCTAGAACTCCACAGCAAAATGGAGTTGTTGAAAGGAAAAATAGAACTTTGCAAGAAATGGCAAGAACAATGCTCAATGAAAATAGTTTACCTAAATAATTTTGGGCAGAAGCTATAAATACAGCATGTTATATTGTAAATAGGGTATCAATAATATCAAAAATAGATAAAACACCATATGAACTTTGGAAAGTTAGAAAACCAAACATATCCTACTTTCATGTATTCGGTTGCAATGTTTTATATTAAACACTAAAGATGACCTAGGAAAATTTGATGCAAAGTCGGATGAAGGTATATTCTTAGGTTATTCTACAAATAGTGAAGCTTATAGGATTTATAATAAAAGAACTTCTACAATTATGGAATCAATTCATATAACTTTTGATGAATCAAATCATTATAACATTAAAGATATGAATGATGAAAAAGAAGTCACTTCACAAAAGGAAGATGTTCTTGAAATAAAAGAAGAAAAGAACAATGATGCATTAAATGAAAACCTTTCAGAGAAACTGAAACTTCCTAAAGAGTGGAAATATGACAAAAATCACCCAAAAGAACAAATTCTTGGTGAAACATCAAAAGGAATAACTACTAGAGCCTCACTCAAAAATATTTGCAATCATTATGCTTTCTTATCCCAACATGAACCAAAAAATATTGAAGATGCCTTAAATGATGACTCTTGGATTATAGCTATGTAAGAGGAATTAAATCAATTCGAAAGAAGTCAAGTATGGGAACTAATACCAAAACCCAAAGATAAATCAATTGTAGGAACTAAATGGGTGTTTAGAAATAAGAAGGATGAAAATGGAGTTGTTGTGAGAAATAAAGCTAGATTAATGGCACAAGGATATAATCAAGAAGAGGGAATTGATTATGATGAAACTCTTGCACCTGTGGCAAGAATGGAAGCCATTAGGATGCTTTTAGCCTATGCAGCCCATAAGGATTTTAAGTTATATCAAATGGATGTGAAGAGTGCATTTTTGAATGGATATATAAACGAAGAAGTATATGTCAAACAACCACCAAGGTTTGAGAATTCTAAAAATCCAAACCATGTATTCAAATTGACAAAAGCTCTTTATGATTGAAACAAGCTCCAAGAGCTTGGTATGAGAGATTAAGTAAATTCTTACTTAAAAATGAATTTACAAGAGGAAAAGTTGATAGTACCTTATTCATTAAAACTAAAAACAAAGATTTGTTATTAGTTCAAATATATGTGCATGATATTATATTTGGAGCTACAAATAAAGATCTATGTAAAGAATTTGCCACATGTATGCAAAAAGAGTTTGAGATGAGTATGATGAGAGAATTAAATTACTTTCTTGGATTACAAATCAAACAAGAAAAAAATAGAATCTTTATAAATCAAACTAAATACATTAAAGACATGTTAAAAAAGTTTGATATGGAAGAAAGTAAACCCATAGGAACTCCTATGAGTACTTCAACTAGTCTTGACAAAGATGAAAAAGGGAAACAAGTTGATACTAAGCATTATCGAGGAATGATAGGAAACCTACTCTATTTAATAGCAAGTAGGCTAGATATTATGTTTAGTGTATGTATGTGTGCAAGATTTCAGTCAGCCCCAAAGGAATCACATCAAACAGCAGTCAAAAGAATTCTTAGGTATCTTCTAGGTACACTTAAACTAGGTTTATGGTATCCAAAGGAATTTGGATTTGAAATGATTAGTTATTCAGACCCAGACTTTGTTGGGTGTAAAATAGATAGAAAAAGCACAAGTGGAATGTGTCATTTTCTAGGACATTCTCTAGTTTCATGGTCTTTGAAGAAACAAAATTTTGTAGCATTATCCACAGCAGAAGCAGAATACATTGCTGCAGGAAGTTGTTGTGCTCAAACATTATATATGAAACAACAGTTAAAAGATTTTCAAATACAATATCAAGCTATCCCTATCAAATGTGATAACACAAGTGCTATTAATATTTCAAAAAATTCAGTATCTCACTCAAGAACAAAACACATCGATATAAGACATCATTTCTTGAGAAATCATGTACAAAATGAAGATATAGTACTAGAATTTGTAAATACACATGATCAATTAGTAGATATTTTTACAAAACCTTTGTCGAAAGAAAGATTCATATTTATAAGAAGAGAATTGGGCATAATTCACAGTCGTGAAGTAATCTAGAAATTGTTCTAGTTGGCAGGCGACTGCCACCAGGGTACCAAGCGACTGTCTGGCTATTGTCTTTCAAAATTCCACAAAGACGGGCGCCTGCGACATTGAAGCAGGTGACTGCCTCATGGCAGGTAGGGTTTAAAACCCTGTTTTAAGTCATTTTTAAAATCCACCAGGCGCCTGACTATTCATTTTCTCTCTGAAATCCCTCATCTCCATCACTTTCCATACACAAATCTTGCTCAAATCATCCTGAAACCAAGTATCTAATCCATCCTACTCACCAAATCCCGAACTTACCTTACGGTTTCCTTGTTTTTCTTCTTCATACAAACATGCCTCGATCAAAATCCGTTGGTGTCAAGGGATCCTCATCTTCCATAAGAATCAATAACGATGAGGTGGAGAAATGGTTGGTCACTCCACACGCCAAGCACCTTTATCAAAATCAAATTGCTTCAGCTGAACCGATTTTAGGTAAGGTTCTCGACGTAACGTTCTTCAATTTCAATTTTCCCAAAATCATGGAACTTTTTAAGAACATTGGGTGGGAAAAGTTTATTACCTACCTAGCTAAAGGCTATTATCCCAATGTTGTACGAATTTTTTATGCAAACATGGAATGATGTGATGATGGAATCAAAACAAATTTGCTTGGGCAAAATATCCATCTAAATCCCATATCCTTGGGAAAGATTCTTCGCATTAAGCCAGGGCATTTTGAGGTTCATATTATTGAGAAGCAATGGATTATGGCTCAAGGTTTTACACCACAAGAGTTTTTGCCACTGGTTATGACTGACACTCCAGTAAACTTTGGTCATCCTCCACTTTATAAGCAGCTTAGTTTGAAAGCCCTCATTTTGCACAAGCTTATTACAAACAACATTTTACCAAGATCTGGTTCTCACGATCACATTTCGTTTCTGGATTGTTTTGTAGTGTGGTGCATCCTCAAAAGGAAGAAGATGGATCTTACAAGTTTGATCATTCAGTGGATTATCATGAAAGTTGATGCTCCCCGTGTTGTCCTACCATATGCGGGAATGTTGAATATGATTTTCGCTCATTTTAATGTTTTAACTCCATCATTCAACTTTACTAGCAAGATGTACTATGATTTCTTTTCTGACACCATTCTAAAACGGATGGGCTAGAAGAATTCTCCACAAGGGTGGTTTTATAAAGGACATAGGAATGTCTCATTTGCTCTACCACCTCCTTCGTCTTCCATTTCAACACCTTCAGTTTAGCTTGCTCCAGACACTCCTTCATGGTTTGTTTCATTTTTTAACCATTATATGGCATTCAGTGATTGTATGAAATCTGGCTTTGGTACTCTGCGAGAGAAGGTTACCTCCATAGAAACTCTTTGTTCACATATTGATAAGCGAGTTGAAAAAATTTAGCAATAGTTGGCCAGTTATTCTAAAGGAAAATCTCCTATGAGTATCAGTTCTGCTACATCCAGTGAGGATGAATCTGGTGACCAAGAGAAGGGAGATGATGAAAGTGAACAAGAGGAAGGAAATCATAAATCTGAAGAACAAGAAGAAGAAGATGATGAAAGTGAAAATATGGAAACCTCTGACTGATGTGTCTCTACCTATCACTTTTATGTGTTTTTATGTAATTCAAGTTTTATCGGCTAGGCTATCTTTGGTTTTCTAAAACTAGTACTTTGACTTGCAACATTTCTTTGTTTTTGTCTCTTTTTTTCCTTTTTGATTGATGTCCAAAGGGGGAGAAAATGTTTAAGATAAGTGAGTGCAAAAATATGATATATAATGGTTTGTAACACCTTTTAAATACCTTTTAAATGGATGGATGAATCTTTTACGTGTATGTATGGTTTATTCATGGATTATCTTTTGGACTTACATACATGAATTGTATCATGCTTATTGATAGGGGGAGCCATGAATATTAAAATCTTATTATTTTTGCTCTCGATTTTTCATCATCAAAAAGGGGGAGATTGTTGGCCTAATAAGGCTTACAATTCTTATTTTGATGATAACAAATCAATGATATGTTTAATATTTTGTTTCAAGTAAAATTTTTTCAAGAAAATGACAAAGCCCAAGTGCATAAAGAAGCCTATGGATTACAAAGATTTCTTGAAGAACACAAGTATAGTTTATGGATTACAAAGAATCCTTGAAGAACACAAAGAAAAGCTTATGGATTACAAAGAGCATGAGGAATAAAATTATACTGGTGAAAAGCTCAAATAAAAGATTGAAACAACAAAGATGATGGAAGAACAAAATTGAAGATTAAAGAATTATATTTTAGGATGTTCTTAATGTAAGTACTTCGAAGGTTAAACTCAAATATAAAGTGGTTTGAAGCTCATAGAAAATCAAAAATATTTTTTTTAACATATATACTCTAAAAAGTATTTTTTTTTTTTTATAAATAAAAAGGGCTTAAGAAGAGAAGATTTTTTAAACAATATTTTGAAACATATTTATTTCAAAATATTTGGAAAAAAAAATATAGGGCAAAGAAAGTTTTGAAAAATTATTTGGTGCCCAAAGAAACTCCTTAAGCAAAGAGGGTCTTGGTTTTAATGGTATTGAAAATGTTAGACGACCCAATCTTTACTTAGGACACTTTACACGCGAATCAAAATCTCATATTCCTCCTAAAGAACCTAAGTGTAGATTAAGATGTTTTAAATGTAAACAGATTGGTCACATTTAATTTGATTGTCCACTTAGGAATAAGCATGCTAAAATTAGGAAGGTATGGGTAGTTAAGGGAGATCCTGCTACTAACACCTGTGGACCCAACCAAATTTGGGGACCAACATCAGTCACTTAGCTTATTTTGTAGGTGTGCCTAAGATCGTCATCCTCCAAGGGCAGATGGTACTTGCATAGTGGGTGCTCACGGCACATGACCGGTGACAAGGGCAAATTCTCATCAATTGCTCCCAAGGATGGAGGCTATGTAACATTTGGGGACAATGCCAAAGGACGTATCATCGGGGTAGGTAAGGTTGATAAGGATTCTTCTCTTACTATTGATAATGTTTTGCTGGTTAATGGACTAAAACATAATCTACTTAGCATAAGTCAGTTGTGTGACATAGGATATAAAGTATCTTTTGAAAATAAAAAATGCATAGTAGAAAATAAAATAGATCACAAAGTCCTTTTACTCTTGATAGACATGAAAATGTTTATACTACCTCTCTTGATAATCTAGCTTCACAACAAGTAACATGCTTTTCTGCTATAAATGAAGCTAGTTGGTTATGGCATGGGCGTTTAGGATATGCTAGCATGGATTTACTGTCTGAACTTGTTAGAAAAGAATTAGTTAAATGCTTGCCTAAGATGTCTTTTGTAAAGGATAAAATATGTGATGCATGTCAAATGGGTAAACAAACAAAATCTAGTTTTAAGAAAAAGAAATTCATATCTACTACTAGACCTTTGGAGATGCTTCACCTAGATCTATTTGGACCTAATTCTGTGCAAAGTTTTGGTGGTAAATCTTATGCTTTTGTAATTGTGGATGACTTTTCTATATTCACATGGGTATTGTTTCTTGCACATAAAAATGAATCATGTGAAAAATTCACCAAACTCTGTAGGAGAATTCATAATGAAAAAGGATATAAAATCATTCACATAAGAAGTCATAGAAGCACGGAATTCAAAAATGAAAGCATAGAAAAATATTGTGACTTAGAGGGCATATCACATAACTTCTCTGCACCAAGGACACCTCAACAAAATGGTGTAGTAGAAAGAAAAAATAGGTCACTGTAAGAAATGGGTAGAACTATGTTGAATGAGCATAACTTACCTAAATACTTTTGGGCCGAAGCCATTAATACTGCATGCTATGTTATGAATAAAGTGTTGATTAGACCATCAATTAATAAAATCTCTCATGAATTGTGGAACAACTATAAGCCTAATATTTCCTATTTTCATGTGTTTGGTTGTAAATGCTTTGTGCTTAGAGATAATGAACATCTAGGAAAGTTCGACTCAAAATCCGATGAAGGTATTTTCCTAGGATATGCATTAAATAGCAAAGCTTATAGGGTTTTCAATAAAAGAACTTTAACTGTCATTGAATCTATTCATGTTGTGTTTGATGAGTCTAATCCATTTTCTAATAAAGATGATGAAGATGATATTGATATTAGAAACTGCTTAGAGAAAATGTCTATTGAAAACAATGCAAGTGAAAATCAAGAAGCAAATGAGAAATCACTTGAAGATAATGAAAATGGAAATAAGGAGTTGCCTAGAGATTGGAAATTCATTAGAAGTCATCCTATAGATCAAATCATAGGCGAACCATCCCGTGGAGTAGCCACAAGATCCTCATTGAGAAATATAGTAAATCATTCAGCCTTCTTGTCCTAAGAAGAACCTAAAAATATTAAAGAAGTCATAGAGGATGAGTCTTCGGTGATGTCCATGCAAGAAGAACTTAACCAATTTGAAAGAAGCAAAGTGTGGAATTTAGTTCCTAGACCTAATGAGCACACCATCATTGGAACTAAATGGGTATATAGAAATAAGAAAGATGAGAATGGAGTAGTAACTAGGAATAAAGCTAGACTAGTTGCCCAAGGGTATAACCAATAAGAAAGGATTGATTTTGATGAAACATATGCTCTTGTTGCTAGGTTAGAAGTCATTCGTATGCTACTTGCCTTTTCCGTTAAATTGTTTCAAATGGATGTTAAAAGTGTTTTTCTGAATGACTACATTAATGAAGAGTATACGTAGAACAACCACCCGGTTTTGAAAATCATAAATATCTTGATCATGTTTACCAGTTGTCTAAAGCCTTGTATGGATTGAAACAAGCTCCTAGAGCTTGGCATGAGAGGTTTAGTGCCTTTCTAATAGAAAATGGGTTTACCCATGGCAAAATTGACACTACACTCCTCATCAAATCCAAAAATGATGATATGCTCATTGTTCAAATCTATATGGACGATATCATTTTTGGAGCAACTAATGATGAGCTGTGTAATGAGTTTGCCAAATGCATGCAAAGTGAATTTGAAATGAGCATGATGGGTGAACTCGGTTTCTTCTTAGGGCTACAAATTAAGCAAGCCAATTATGGAACTTTCATATGCCAATCTAAATATATTAGGGATTTGCTAAAGAAATTTAATATGGAAGATTGCAAAATTCTTAGTACACCTATGAACCCTTCCATTAAACTTGATAAAGATGAGTAAGGAATCCCTGTTGAAGCAAAATTATATCGTGGCATGATTGGGAGTCTTCTATATCTCACTGCTAGTAGGCCTAATATTATGTTTAGTGTATGTATGTGTGCTAGGTTTTAGACTGCTTCTAAGGAATCTCACTTAAAATCTGTCAAACGAATCCTTAGGTATCTAGTTGGGACTATAGAATTAGGCTTGAGGTATCCTAAGCATACTGCCTTTGAGATTGTTAGTTACACTAATGCTGACTTTGCCGGTAGTAAGATTGATAGAAAAAGAACTAGCAGCACTTGTCATTACTTAGGACAATCTCTTGTTTCTTGGTTCTCCAAGAAACAAAACTCAGTTGTCTTATCCACAGCCGAAGCGGAATATATTGCGGCTGGAAGTTGTTGTGCCCAAACTCTTTATATGAAACAACAACTTGTGAACTTTGGATTGCACTATGAAACCATACCGATTAAATGTGATAATACTAGTGCAATCAACATCTCTAAGAATCCTATCTCACATTCACGAACTAAGCACATTGAAATTAGACACCACTTTCTTCGTGATCATGTGTAAAAAGGAGATGTGGCTCTTGAGTTTGTATGCACTAATGAACAATGGCCAGATATATTGACTAAACCACTTCCCGAGGATAAGTTCATACAAATTAGACGTGAGTTAGGCTTAATGCATAGTAGAGAAGCTTCTTAAGCTTATATATTCATAACTTGCATAAATTTAGGAGGAGCTCAATAATGAGAACTTTCCAAGTTTTAGCAACTAATATTATTTTTGACTTGTCTTCTTGCTTTAGACTTTGTGAAAGTTTATTATTGACTTCGTGCACATGTCAAATATTTATCTGTTGCATAATCGTATTGAATGAAATGAATAATGATTATCATTTGTAATGCACAACTTGTCCACTTCATGATCGTGTTGAAATTTTATTTGCTTGATTGGACATTACTGGACTGTTTGAGTAGTTATGGATAAACTGCTAGGATATATAACATCAAACAAGTCACAATTTATATAGGTTTATTTTGGAAAGTCCGATTTACAAACGACACTCTGCCAAAATTTTTATAAATCTTTCCAACTTTTCTTGTATATTCGTAACATTTACCCATTGCCTGGTTTACTTTAATTGACCCTTTTTGCTGTTGCCAAAAGGGGGAGATGGAAAAGGGGGCAAAAATAATTGGTAACATAATTTGTTTAGAATGCATATTGAAATGGGGAGCCTTCTTAGGCTTAACCCATACTTTTGTTAGTTGTATTTGTCATCATCAAAAAGGGGGAAAATGTTGACCTTATAGGTCACACCCGGTTTTGATAATGACAAATATTGATATTTGATGTTTGTCAAGTGTTTGTGCAGATTCAAATCAAACTTCCTTGATGGCACTTGAAGAAACAAGAAGCTTTGTAATTTACGTTGTAATATATTAGTCATTTATGTAATAAGGTTTGTAATAGTAATCTAGGATATGGTTTGTATGCCTATCACCTGCACATCATGCACACAAGATATAGTGTGAGCTCAACTTGACCATAGTAAGACCCTAGGCTCCAACAATCATACACACATTATGTAAAATATGATTGTGAAATAATTGTGCTGAAATTGACAATATCTAAGCAAACTAAGAGGGGTCGGGCGACCGAACCTTTGGAGTATAAAACTCCTTGGGCGCTCGAACTTAGACAAAGTCAAATAGTTGACTAGACCTTGGGGTGACCGAACCATAAATGCATGTATCTTCTTCAAGCGCCCAAACACTTTGAAATGGACTATTCACCAACTCGGGCAACCGAGGATTACAGTTCAAAATTAGCCCGGGCGACCGAACACACGAGTTCGGGCACCTGAACCATGAACCGGGCACCCGAAAACATGTAACTTTGCTACTGACTTTGATTCGGGCTACCGAACTAAAACACGGGTAACAAAATCATGTAGAATACCTTTTATTGTTGTGTCTTCTCAGGTGACCGAAGCTCGGTTCAGCCACCCGAACTCCGGCTGGTTAAAATTAATTTAACCGCGATAAAACAGGGTTAAAATGGGCTAATTGGGTTTTAATTGTTTGGGACTTTATTAATAATACCCATCATATCCTGAACGGTTATAATTTTTCACCTGGCTATAAATATACCTTCATTTGTAAGATTAGCCATCGATTAAAGAAATAATTAGCAAATAAATTCTCTTTATTTTGAAAATCCTCTCTTTGTCCAAAAACTCTCAAACTTGCCTCCTTTGATAAAATATGAGATTGTGAGAGCTCTTTGTGTGTTATTGTGATTGTTATACTGTGCTAAAATCTCCCATTTGTACGATTATTATATATATTTCTCTTGGGGAGTTTTAGCCTAGGTTTAACCAACGGATTTCTTCATCAGAAATCTTGCGTGGGATTAAATCAAGGAAGCTTACGATATTTGCATTTCATTGCAAGTGTCCAATAGCTGGATTTTTGGTGTGCAACGATTTTTCAAAAAAACAAGCATTTCTTCAAACTACTATTGTGCATCTTTCATTAAGGAAAGTCTATTTGAAGTTAGTTTGATTGCATGCTTAGCTTTCTTGGAATATTGATGTGCTATTGAGATATCCTATTTAGAATTCCAAGTTGTTGCTTGTGTTGAAATACTCTTGAGCATACTGATCATCATGTATTGAGTACTGATTAAGGAAAACATACATCACTGAGCTTACACTATATTCATGCTATTGATGTGTTTGTGATTGAGCGCACTACTTGGGTACAAATTTGCTTTAAATGAAAGCACTATTTCATTGTACCATTTTCTTGTAATATCTAAGTGTTTCTAGGCGTGGCCTAAGGAGGCGGTAATCCAGTCCAGTAAGAATTGGTGTAAAGGTTGAGGTCAGCCTTGTGCTAATTGACCTGGGTTGTATAGGTCGCTCCACTCAGTTAAGTGAGCAAGTGATAGTGGTAATCCTTGTGCTTGTTAGCCAAGGTGGGGACATAGGCAATTGGCCAAATCTCGATAACATTTCTGTGCGTCACTCTTACTTTATTGTTCTTCTGGTGCATGTGTTGTTATATAAATTGCTTCATTTAATTTTTGATATATTTATATTACTCGTACTAGATTGACTATAGGGTTGTGAACATACTGTTGTTAGGAGGAATACCTAGGGGTTAAATTTTAAAAATACCAATTCACACCCCCCCCCCTCTTGGGATCACGGTAAAGCTAACAATGATTCAACCAACCTAGAACCATAAAAAACTACAAAAGAAACAAAAACAATTTGGTATACAATAAAACTCTCAAAAAAGTAGATTAGTACAATTGAAATCTATATACTTCAATCAAAATCACAATATAAAAAGATGAAGCTCAAGTATATATATCATTGGGGTTCTTTCTTAGGTTGAATAACTCAGTAAATATGCAGAGACCCGTGAGCTTTTCTCAGCAAAATCACAGCAAATAATTCAACAAGAGTATAAACAAGGTAGCTTTGAAGAGTAGAAAAAATTTGACTGATTTGTTGCTTGTAGGTTGTTGGTGTATTTTATCCTTGGGTTTAATCATGTATTTATAGAGAGTTTAAAGAGTATCTTCCGTGTTGCCTAAGTTGCTTGGAGTATTCCACAAGTTTTCTCAAAGTTTGGAGCCCATGAAATCACTTTTGAAAACTTTTATTAGCTGTTAAAATTTGAATTTTAAAGGGTCAGGCGCTGTACTTAAGGGGTCAGTCGTCTGGACTTTAAATTTTAGTGTATTTTTGAAGTTAGTACAGCGTCAGTCACCTGAACTCATAGGGCCAGTTGCCTGAAGTGGTTCTGTCTACTATTTAGTCGCCTGAATAGATAAGGTCTGCCACTTGATAGCTTCGACCATCCTTTGGTATTCTAATCATAACTTTTTTTTGTACAACTTTAAATTAGACATTCTTGGTATCAACAGAAAACTAATAAAAAATCTCACCCACAACTTTCATGTTGAACACTTTTTAAGATAAAGAGCTTTTGATAGAGAAAAATACACATCAATGTGGATATAGAGAAAATAACAGAATTTGGAAAATCTTGTTTTGGTGCTTTTCATTCCAAAAATAATTTTAACCTTTTTGAAATAACATTTGATCTTATAAAAATACTTTCCAAGTATTTTAAAATGTATCTAGATCCAAGTAATTAACCTAAGAGTTTCATGAATTCATATTGAAATCACTTGAAGAACTTACATAAAGATTTCTTAAGACTTTGACATTCTAAGCACTTAAATCTTCATGCTTTTCCATCTCTTAAGTCTATCATGACTTCCAACTTCAATTCACTTTAAGCTTCATCAAAGCATCTTTGAATCCATGCTTTAATAGTATAAAATTTATGAGATCTTCTTTATTTGGAGTATGAGCTTTCAATAATCCTTGTGTGCAGTTGACCTTGTATTCACATACTGGAGTCCTAAAGTATCATCACTTAACCAAATATGTTAAGTTCCTTTGATTTGTTATCATCAAAACAAGATTTTTAGCCTTGTAAGGCCAACACCTTGCAATGGTTGGCCTACTGATTACGCATCAAAGATGCATAATTAGGCGTTTAAATTCATGCATTAAGGATTATAATTTTAATTAAACGCCTAATTATGTTCAATATTTTAACATTGCACCCACTTTAAAATTGGAATTTTATTCAATAATTTACAGATTTTTGTATTTTATTATAGTAGAAAAAATTTTGAAAATTAAATCCAAGATTAGAATGTACGCAGGTCATGAGTATGAAGAGGGGTCGTGTACGTGAGGCGGAGTCCAAATCAAGACTGTGACCATCTAAGATTTTCATGAACATTTAAAGGATAATTTTCAGAAGCCAAGCCATGCACGCAAGAGAGGCCATTTTCGACACTACTTCGTAATCTCTGGGTAACTTTCTCATCCAACCTTTGATTCAGATGATTCAAAATGCTATAAAAATCTAAAAGAACCCTCTACAACTTTTATGTTTTTCATTTTGAAAGATGCTAGTTGCATCAAAGTCAAAATCTGACGTGAAGTTACCATACGTTGTTTTTATGGACTATTTCGACATTACTCCGTAATCTGAATGTAACTTTCTAATCTGAGCTCCGATCGAGATGATTCAAAAGTTTATGAAAATCTGAGGAAATTATCTACAACTTTCATGTTTTGAGTTTTGGGAGCTACGGGCTGTAGGAAGGTCAAAATGGAGTTTGCACTGGGGAACAAAAAAAAAAAGAAAAAAAAAAGAAGAAACAAGAAAAATAAATAAATAAAGTGGGTCGGGTCTTGATGTGACCCAGCCATGCAAGAAGGCCATTTCGTGTGTGTAAGGCATTGGAGAGGGCAGTGTGTGCTTGAGAGGGCAATGTGTGTTGGGGGCCAAATTGTAAAAAGTGGAGTTGGGGGATATTAATATATTAGTTGTAGGTTTGCTTTTGGGGGGTAGCTTAGGTAGGTTGTTTTTAGTTTTCTTGAGTTCTTTTGGAGGCAGCACAGTAGTGGGGCGCAGAGGCTGCTATGGGCTGCTGCTTGTTCTCTCTCTCTCTCTCTCTCTCTCTCTCTCTCTCTCTCTATTTTTTATATGAATCTTAAACAATTGTTAGATCTATTTTTATTATAAAAAATCAGTTTGATTTTCTTGTTATTTAAATAGTGTTAATTAATTTTTAAATTGAATCTTTCTCTCTCTTCTACTCCATTTCTTTTGTTAATGTGTTTAATAAAAAGTTGTGGTTGGAATTTTATTTTAGTTTAAATTATTCAGTTTAGATTGTTTTTTTTAAGTCTTGCGTTGAATCTTTAATATTTTTTTTGGGTAATTATTCAGTTTTTTTTTTTTTTTTCTTATTTGGAGTCTTTGTTAGCATTAAAATATTTTCTTTAGGTATTTTTAGTATTAAAGTTGGTGTTTTTTTTTTGTTTGGATTTATGTTTAAAGTTAGTATTTTTATTTAATAGAATGACTACATGATTTGTTTCTTTCATTATTCTAACATTGAATCTTGCATTTATTTACTTATTTTTATGCATAATAAATTTCTAGTTAGGATATATGTTGTTTTAAGTTTCATTGCAAAAATCCTAAGAACTGAATCTGATGTGTTCAGTAATTTGTCTTTTCTTAATTTCTTTAGAATTACACAAATTTTGGAATTAAATTGCATTTCCCGAGAAGACGATTTGGCCCTTGGGCTAATTATTACATGACTGAGCTCCTATACTTGGGATAGCTTCTGAACTACTCATTTTTAGAGTGAGTCAAGTTTTTGGCGCCATTGCTGGAGAATGTCAGTTTTAGTTTCAAACTAGTGTTTTTCCCATTAGTTTACTTTTTCTCATGAAGAAAAGAAAGAAAAAAAAAAAGAAACAAAATAAGTTTTGAAGAAAATATGGCTGCACCTACACCACGCATGCTTATGGATTTTTGCAACCTACATACACCACTGCACCATCTTACACTGCTTTACCTAATGACACACTTAATTTCATGATGCTGCGGGGGAGGATGTCATTGATACCTTAGTTCTAAAGAACAGAATCCAAGTGTCCTTATCGGCACCTGACAGAGTTTGAGTTAACTTGCAAAATTCTTTTTCCTCATGCTAGAACTAATGAATTTATTAGACTTCATTTATTTCTTGCTTCTTTGAAGGATAGGGCGAAGATGTGGTCTAATTCTTGGAGACCCCACTCTATCTTTAATTGGACTAATATGGAGCGTGAATTTCTACATAAGTTTTGTCCCTTATAAAGAACTCATTTTTTGCAGGAACAGATCATTTAGTTTATGCAGAAGGGTGACAAGACTTTTTGGGCTTGGTGGGAGAGGTTCAAGGATCTGCTAAGTACTTGTCCACTTCACGAGTTTGAATCATGGAGGTTAGTCAATTATTTCTATACAACTCTTACTCCTGATTGTAAACAATTTTCTCCAAACTATGTACAATGGAGAACTCTTCAGCAAGGAACCGAATTAGACACTATCATTCTTTGATTACTTGGCTGAAAGTGTCCGACAATGGAATACACGATACGATCAGGCACCCATGGTAGTACAATCCATTAGCGCAATCAGTGGTGGAGGTAAATATGAGCCAACATATTTTCCAGACGCTCCTCCGCCTCAGTATCAGCCACAACAATTCTATCAGAGCTACACACTTCCAAAATTTCAACCTAATGAAGCTTTTGTTTCATAGACGACATCTTTTGAGGATAGCATGGCACAGGTGGCTAATACACTTCAGGAATATATGCAAAGTAATACTCAGACCATGAATGAATTGCGGGATACCATTAATGAGTTGAGTACGCAGTTGAATATCTTAGAAAAAGGGGAATTTTTGGTAGAACCTCAACCTAATCCTCAAGAATACCAGCACCAACAACAACAAATACATAATATTTGTTTTGAGACAACAGAAGCAGTTATTACTTCGAGAAGTGGAAAAAAAGTTCACCAACCTGAGATACTCGCTAATGGATCAACAGTTGTCCTGACACCTAAAGTTACAACTAAGATAGATGAGGTCAAAGAAAAATTAGAGGAAGGAAGTCCAAAATTGAAGAAGTCAGTTAACGTGGAGACCAAGACCAGTAAGGAGTACCAACTTGTGGTACCTTACCCTCAAAGATTGAGAGCCATGGAACCATCATTCCCCACTAGATTAAATGTCACAGAGTGCAACGTTGAAGCACATCCCCGTAGTGGTACGGTGGTGAGTACACTCGATAAAGAGGGTGAGCAGAATGGTGAACGTTTAATTTTCAAGGAATCAGGTAAAAATCTTAATGTTGATGCTTCTGAAGAACCAAAGGTAACTGCTCTGACAACTTTGCCTCAAAGATCGGTTCTTAAAGAAGTAAATTTCCTAGAAAGTATGCAAAATAAAGATCATTTCTTGTTAAAACAAGGAAGGCAGTCTGCACATGTTTTGTCTAGCACCTTAGAACGTATTGATTTATTTGAGGCTAACTTTTGTTTAAGTAACAAGACAGATTCATTGTGGCGACTTAAAGACTCGTCTGTTCAATTTATAGACCTACACCCACCAAATGAAATTCCTCCAAAGCCTCCGCTATACAGATTATGATGTTTTTCTTTCCTTTCTTTTCATTTTTTTTTACCTTATTTTATTTTTAGTTAATTTTTAGGTACATTTTTCCTTAATTTCAGTTTTTCTTTTCCCTTACTTCTTCACCCAGGTATGCTATACTTCTCCTATGCTTTCACATTGAGGACAATGTTCCACTTTAGTTGGGGGGGGGGGGAATGAGAAATTACATTGAAAATTTTTTTTGAATATAGATGATTAGGCCATGATTAACATTGACTTATACCCTTTACATACTTGCATATAACCTAGGAGTTACACACTTAAGCTGTATAGTGGGTTATTTATGTGTAGTTTCTCTTTATATGGTTTATCTAGGAAATGCAACTCCATGAAGGTTGATTGACAGTTCATTCGTCTTAATCTGGCTATATAAACTCTTGTATTTACATGGTATCTCATAAGGCTGAAAATACATGTTCACGTGACTTGTAGCACTTAGGGTTCATTGTGAGCACTGAGAGAGTGCCCGTGGCAACTATAACACCTTGTGAGGTATCCTTAAGCTATTTATCGTCCTTTCAAGTGTTAACATCAAATTAGAGTTCATGAAACTCAATTCTCCTTTCTTCTTGACGATTCTTTGTACACTAGTCTCTATTTTTGACTTGGTAGCCTAGAGGTGGCATCTAGTGGGAAGATAGAAACCTAGGTCTTATAGCCTACTCAAGATGTAAAGGCTGAGCCATCCCTAGAGATAAACTTAGTTCATGGACTACTGTTCGAGCGTAATTCCCATTGGTGGTATGAATACAATAAAAGAAGTGTAATGATTTTCCTAATTGACCAAGAAAATACAGAAATTGAAGAATGAGCAGAAGAAAGAAAAAAAAAAGAAATAGAAATGCACATGAAGTGAAAGGTTAATACCTACTCCACACAAATACCACAAAAAGTCAGGGACACGACACATGTTCTCCACATATGAAGACTCTTCAACCACTTAATGCTTCAGATGTATTCACGCCTGGTTTGTGAATAAGTTGATTTAGGGTGGCCTTGGTTGGATATGGCGAGTAGGTGAGAAGATGTTAGGGTGAAAGACCCGACACCTCACAAATAGGCTCGATCCTTTTTAGACTAGTCCACTCCATACATTTAGAGTTTGCTCCTTGCAATACGTGGGATGTTTGATTACAACACTCTTCCTCACATATGACGAGTGAACTCATCATTTTTGAGTGTTTTTGAGGGTATACCAATTAGGTTGAGTCAAAACAATCGTTCTGTAGGTGTCCACTGCTATCCTGGGTGTAACGAGTCATACACATTACACTTGCCTCGAGATTTCGCTTGTTTATATTTGAATTTATATGACTACATTAACTCTGAATTGTATTGCTAGTTAACTATGTATGAGTATTATGTCCTTAATGACTATATAATGATGAAACTTGCATGAATGACTTGCTTCGGAAGTGCGTGAATTGTATGAGCTTGTGTGTAATCCAGTGATTTTCCTATATGTGAAATGGTATATTTGTGTTGCATGTGCATTCATTGAATATTCATTGGAATTGGTGTTTGTGGGTGTCGCCCCGGAAACCCTCACGAAACTACAACTCATCCACTAGGATTGGCCTAGGGGTTTGTCGGGGCGACCCGGGAGCGCGTGTGCCCCGAGCGGCGAAATTAAAATCATTTTAATATTTTCATGGAAAAATATGGTGTAGGAGTCGCCACTAACCTTTAGTGTGGTTAGAACACATGATTACTACCCCGTTAGGGGTAGAATCGGTCTACATTACCAGAGTTGGGGTCGGGAGTTCGGTTACGCGAGGGGAAGGTACGAGCACCCCCTACGCGCCCGTTCTTACGAACGGTACCTAATTAATTTGAAATTATCCCTAAGTTAATCTAATAAGTCTTTAAATTACTCCTGTTTATGAATTTATAAATACATGTGAAAAATAAATAAATAAATAAAATAATAAATAAATAAATATAATATATACATATATATTCCCTCAGAGCTTAGGGTACGTGATGCTCGAAGGCTCATACCCCCGCAATAAAATCATAGGGATTTAAAATCAAGAAAATATTTTAATAAAAATAAATGCTCTGATACATATAAGACCAAATAACAAAAAATATTAACAATAGTAATAATAATATTAATAGTGATAATAATGATAATATTAATTAATAATAATAATATTAATAATAGTGATAATAATTAATACCATATTGATACCAATATTAAAACTGATAATAATAACGGTAATAATACTGATAATAGTAGTATTAGCAGTAATAGAAGTAATACAATAATAATAACAATATTACAATAGTAACAAAGATAATATGCATATTTTAACTATAAGACACTTACCTTAATATGAACACACAATCAATGACCTACTAAATACATATAGAAATAATATTACTAAAACTAAGGAAACAATCTACTCATCAAATTATAGAAATCAAGTAGCCCTAAGATTAATCTATAAATGTATACATTAATATATATGGAAAACCAGTCAACCCTAAAATTAATGTAAATACAAAAATAATAAATATGGGAATTATGGAGACAAATCGCCCTGAAAATCAACATGTAAATATACAATAATAAATATAGAAAATAATTAATGGAATTATGGTAACAACATCAACCCTAACATTAATATGCATAAATGATAATACAATAAATCAGAATATGATATACAATGTTAAAAAGATATAACAGCAATGCAATAATTTTAAATATGCAATAATATACAATATAAACACAAATACATAATAAGGATAAAGCATTAAACGATTAAACATTAATATGGACATCCTGAGTAAATATACAAATAAAAATAAATGCATTGTCATATAAACCCCCTAAATACATATACAAACAAATGAATAACCGTAATAAAATACTAAATCCCCCTAAACAATATACAAGCAATAAAATAAAAAATGCATATACAATAAAATACCACTAACATAAATATATCGCACATTAATAATAACACGAATATGTGAAAATATATGCAAACGAACCAATAGCATAAATATACCGCACTTTCATAATAGCTTAAATATACAAAAATAACCTAAATGTAGAACACCATCATGATCTCAACCTAATGAATAAAAAAACATGCAATATAAATATAAAAAAAAAAATTTCTGAATATACCATAACATGAACCTACACTGCACATACAAAATAATAATAATAATAATACAAAAATAACATGAATGTACACCAGTGATTTAATACCTGCAAAAATAAATATACAATCTTGCATATATACAAAATAATAGCCCAAAATCATGATAATAATAAATCTAAATATATATATATATATATATATATATATATATATATAATAAATACAAACTAGATATCTTACCAAAACGCATGGGGTAGAGCCGGAGACCTTGGGGGAATGCTGCAGAGACATCCAGTGCTGGTAAACCAAAATAACCTGCTCTTCAGGAGTTAATAAATCATCAAAATGGTAGTAGTCTGAATCGCATGGAGGAAAGACGGAAGCCGGAGTTGCTTGGGCTGATATGGTTCTCGGTTGCTGTTTGCAAATGATGGCCGGATGGGGACGGAGGTGGCCGGTTGCAGACGGATCTTCTGCTGCTACTATAGGGGAGTTTGGCTCGTTGAATGGAGGTTGGCTGCTCACGGCAGTGTTGCTTCGGATGGAGGTTGGAGAAGCCCTCAGGGGCTATCTGTTGGTGTTCGAGAGACTTGCCAGAGCAAGGAGTGGCCGAAGATTGGCCGGGACGATTGCTGGGTCGTTGCCGGAGTTAAGCTGGTTCGGGGTGAAGGACTGAGGAGGAAAACAGGGGGCTCTCGGCTGTGGTGGGCATTGCTGCAGGGGAAGATGGAGCGTGAGGAAGAAAAGGCTGTGGAGGATGGAGAGAGAGTGGTGATGGCAGAGGGTAGCGGCGGTGGTTGGCAAGGGAAGAAGAAGAAGGAGAAGAAGAGGCCTCCTGCGCTGCTGCTGCGCGTTCGGGTGGCTGGAGGGAAGAGCGAAGGTGATGATGGTGGGGGAGAGGCTATGGAGATGGAGATGGAGAAGAGAGGATGGAGGCTGGGAAGTGGGTGGCTCGCGGCTGTGTCTTGCAGCAAAACAGGTTTTTTTTTTTGTTCTTCTTACTGTGCTCTGCGCGCTGTGCAGCGCCCCCCTTTGGAAGAGAAGCAAAGGGCCTTTTTATAAAACTTATTTTGAAACCTTAACTCCCTCTTTCCTTTTTGCTTTATGGTATTTTTCTTTTTTGGAAATAATATATACTACTATTATGGTAATAAGGAAATAATAATAATAATAATAATAATAATAATAATAATAATAATAATAATAAGGTAAAAATAATAATAATAGTAATGACAAAGATAAATAAATAAATAATAATAAAAATAATAATAGTAAAATAATGATAATAATAATAATAATAATAAATAAAATAAAAATAATAATAGTAATAATAAAGATAAAAATACTAATAATAATAATAGTTAAAAATAATGTCAATAATAATGAAAATAATAAATAATAATAATAAACAATAAAAATAGAAATAAAAATAAAAGTAATAATAATAATACTAATGAAAAAAAATAATAATAATAATAATAAATAAATAAAATAATAGTAATAATAAAGATAAAAATACTAATAATAATGATAATAAAAATTAAAAATAATATTAATAATAATGAAAATAATAAATAATAATAATAATAATAAAATAGAAGTAAAAAATAAAAATAAAAATAAAAATAAAAGTAATAATAATAGTACTAAAGAAAAATAATAATAATAATAAAGAAAATAATAATAATAATAATAGTAATAATAATAATAAGATTAGTGAAAATTAATAATAATAAGAATAAATAAAATAATAAAAATAATAATAATAATAATAATAATAATAATAATAATAATAAAATAACAATAGTAATAATAATAGTAATACATATATTGGGCCTGGGTAAAAATGAGGTGTTTACAGCTGCCCCTCTTTGTAGGATTCGTTGCTTCAAAGTAAAAGTAAGATCTCTCGTACGTTATTTGTGGCAACAAGCCTGCAAAGATAAAAGACGCTGATTTTGGACCAGGCCCATTGTAACGAAAGAGACCAAAATGATTTGTGAAAACCGATTTGCATGTATGCTTGAGAGCACATGAGAATGACCTGCGTCGAGTGTAGGAATCCGAGCTATAGTTCACGAGGGGAGACTCGCATCGAGTGTAGGAACCCGAGCTATAGTTCACGGAAGGGTGACTTGCACCGGGTGTAGGAACCCGAGCTATAGTTCACGAAAGGGTGACTTGCACCGGGTGTAGGAACCCGTGCTATAGTATGAGGATAATGTGCATCAAGCGTAGGATCTTGAAGACTTCTCAGATGTATATAATGATTGCTCAAGTGTAGGATCTCGAGGCCTTCTTAGATGTAAGACTCTAAAAGTCTATTGATTGCTCGAGTGTAGGATCTCGAGGACTTCTTAGATGTAGGATTCTAAGAGTCTGTTGATTGCTCGAGTGTAGGATCTCGAGGACTTCTCAGATGTAGGATTCCGAGAGTATAATGATTGCTCAAGTGTAGGATCTCGAGGCCTTCTTAGATGTAGGACTCTAAAAGTCTATTAATTGCCCGAGTGTAGTATCTCGAGGACTTCTCAGATGTAGGATTCTGAGAGTCTGATTGCTTGCTCGAGTGTAGGATCTCGAGGACTTTCTCAGATGTGTGATTCTGAGAGTTTTCTGATTGATCGAGTGTAGGATCTCGAGGCCTTCTTAGATGTAGGATTCTAAGAGTCTGTTGATTGCTCGAGTGTAGGATCTCAAGGACTTCTCAGATGTAGGATTCCGAGAGTCTCCTAATTGCTCGAGTGTAGTATCTCGAGGACTTCTCAGATGTAGGATTCCGAGAGTCTCCTGATTGCTCGAGTGTAAGATCTCGAGGACTTTCTCAAATGTAGGATTCTGAGAATTTTTTTATTGCTCGAGTGTAGGATCTCGAGGACTTCTCAGATGTAGGATTCTAAGAGTTTGCCAATTGCTCGAGTGTAGGATCTCGAGGACTTCTCAGATGTAGGATTACGAGAGTCTCCTAATTGCTCGAGTGTAGGATCTCGAGGACTTCTCTGATGTAGGATTCTGAGTGTTTGTTGATTGCTCGAGTGTAGGATGTCGAGGACTTCTCAGAATGTAGGATTCTGAGAGTTTTCTGATTGCTCGAGTGTAGGATCTCGAGGACTTTCTCAGATGTAGGATTCTGAGAGTTTTTTGATTGCTCGAGTGTAGGATCTTGAGGCCTTCTTAGATGTAGGATTCTAAGAGTCTATTAATTGCTCGAGTGTAGGATCTCGAGGACTTCTCAGATGTAGGATTCCGAGAGTCTCCTGATTACTCGAGTGTAGGATCTCGAGGACTTCTCAGATGTAGGATTCTGAGAGTTTGTTGATTGCTCGAGTGTAGGATCTCGAGGACTTCTCAGATGTAGGATTCTGAGAGTTTGTTAATTGCTCGAGTGTAGGATCTCGAGGACTTCTCAGATGTAGGATTCCGAGAGTTTGTTGATCGCTCGAGTGTAGGATCTCGAGGACTTCTTAGATGTAGGATTCTGAGAGTTTTCTGATTGCTCGAGTGTAGGATCTCGAGGGCTACCCAGATGTAGGATTCTGAGAGTTCGATTAATATTCGATGGGAATTATGGACCAATGGTTAATGATGACTCGGGTGTAGAATCCCGATTAGCAAGATGAATGTTCAACTTGATGATGAATACTTGGGTATGGGATACCGAGAGTCAGATGAATTGTCAATTTGATGATGAAAGCTCAGGTATAGGATATTGAGAGCCAGATGAAATTTTGAATTTATGATAAATGCTCGGGTATAGGATCTCGAAAGCCAAATGAATTTTTGAATTGATGATGAATACTCGGGTATAGGATCCCAAGAGTCATGCGACCTAATTTGATCCTGAAGGCAGATGCCCCAGCTTCAAAATGAATGCTAAAATTTGGACTAGGGTCGATTGCCCTAGTTTGGAAGTGAAAGACTTGAATAAGACCTGGGCTAGTTGCCTCAGTCTCAGGGTAGATGGATCGATTGGTACCTGGGCCAGTTGCCCCAACCCCTTTTTTTCTTTTTTCTTTTTTTTAGATGAAACATGGATTGCTTAAACAAGGATGACAGGACAGGTGTGAATGAATGACATTATATGGGGATACATGCATGCAAGGTATTTGATATGACACTAGAACATGAGGATATGCAAGCATGTTGCATAATATAATATGTATGCATTTTTCTGTGTAATGCATGAAATGCATGACGATGCATGAACTTTATTTTTCCAATATGCCTATAATCAACCGATCAATCTCCAATCTTGACTATGTTGCCTCTGACCTGGTTCCCTCGAAACTTGCCCCAGATGAATGGATTCATAATTGAACTTAGCCCAATTTTCTTAATGGAGGTCGTCAACTTGGCTCAAATGAAACTCCATCCCAGAATCTAACCAGTTTAATGGATTTATAACAGCTTTTGGCCTATTTTCCTATTCATCCAACCTGATAAGAAGGTGCTTGAATAAGTCCCATTGAAACTCAAATCGAAACTTGCCCCAGATGACTTTATCTGCCACTAATCTTGACCTGGTTGTCAGATTCTTCTTGAATAAGTAGATTTCTAAAACCTGACATGACATTTGCCCCAGTTAAATTGATTGATTCTATGTGCATTATATTTCCTCAATGGGGACCTCCTCTATAAGAAGCACACCAGTGGTTCCGAAACTCTTTGACTATCCACCCCTTTGTTTTTTTTTTTTTTTAAATGAGGAATGATTGTGTAATTATGACATCAACTTGTGAAATCAAAAGGTCAACCACCCAAAAATAGATGTTTTACCATGTTCCAATGCTATTACAAGAAATAATTCATACCAATATTCAAAAGCCATATGATATTGATGTTAATTTACCAAACTGAATGGCTGATCTTTTCTTCGACTGTCCCAGCTTTATCGATGGCCACCTCTCTTCTTTTGTTTCAATCTGCTGTGAAACCATTAGAAATTTCTCATATTTAAACATTGCCTTTAGTTTAGTCAAGTTCAACTCATGTTTTAATCTCAAGATGGTCTTTGAGACTCAGGACGAAATGTAGGCTGAGGGATACAGGTTTTCAGAATAAAAGGAAAACTAAGGCTCAAAAATACCACCCCAAATAATGTTTTACGCCCCCAGTTCGAGTTGAGACGCTTTACAAGATGTTGACCGAACTTGTTATTTAAACAAGCTGCCTACGTACCTTTTCAGGATTAGGTCATTACGTAGTTCAGACTCGTCATTAAGTCTGACAAATCATTTGAGACAACCAGGTATACCAATCTGGTCAGGACTTTATTTGGACTGTAATATAGGTTGGGGGTTACAGGTTAAAGAAAGAAAGAGTTAAATAGGGCTCAAAATCATCATTTTCATCAAGGGTAATTTGATCAAGGATCACATGCGTAGTATGTCCCTTATTTTCTTTCTCTTTTCTTCTTTCTCTTTCCATTTGCTTTTACTGCTCCCTTTTGTTTTTCTCTTTCATGAAGGGATTTTTTCATTTTTGTTTAGACTTCATTTGAGACTAATCCTTTAAAATTGCCCCAGTGTGGGGTGTGATCCTTTGACGGGTTAATCAATAAATGAATTTTTCAGGCTCAAAAGGGCTTGCAAGAGATTTCTTCTTTGAATTTATTTTGGATAGCAAAAAAATGGCCTGCCATCATTTCGATAGCCCATTGTTGTCTCATATGACTTGCCAAACGCTAGGAGACCCAACCCAGGTTAACTTTTTGGTGAACTGGCTTTTAAGAAAAGACTAGTTTAACATTTAAGCTCAATTTGGTTAACAATTGGTAAATCAATATTTGGTTCTTTTTAGAGATAACTGGCCGGCCAAAGATGGCCATCTATCATTTGATCAAAACATGAATAGTGAATTGACTTGAAATTCTTGGCATAACCCATATATTTTGCTGAATTCCTTCGAGATTCTTTATTTCTTCACAACATCTGTCTTCATAGGGTGAGGAAAATTGTTTTATCTTCTTCTGATTCCACCTCTCATGTTTGGTTTTCAAAATTAACATCACTTTCTGGCTTATGAATGTTGGTATTATTATTTTCCTTATCTTTACACGAAACATCAGCAAACAAATTTTTGGTCAACTGAACTCAGGACACAAGTGATATGAGAAAATGCATAGTTCAATTTATTGATGAAAGGGAAATTGTCCTAGACAATAGTGTCGGTAGACTGCCAGAAGATAGGGAATTAAAATGACATCATCGCATGAAACAAACTAGATAATCAAAAACTTGCCCCTTGTGTACTTTTGCTCCCTTTGGGCTCCTTACGAGAACTCTAGGATCCATAACTTGACATATTCTTTTGCCTGACCTCGGCTCCCAGTCCGTCGTACAACATATTAACCATTTCTTTCCCCGTGATTGGGTAAGGGATCACTCTGGACTCCTGGCTGCTTATCATCGAAGACCAACCAACCGGCATCCCTCAACGACTGTACCTTGTGTTTAAATGTCCAACAGCGGTCAACGGTGTGACCGGGAGAATTGGAGTGATATGTGCACTTAGCATCCGGGTCATACCATTGTGGTAGAGGGTGTCGTACGGCTACTCCTGGGATTGTTGAAATGAGCCTTCTTTCGAGCAATTGGGGGAGCAATTCCGAATAGGACATGGGAATTGGTTGCACCATATTAGGACCATATCTCTGTGTTTGAACATTTTTCTGTGTGAGCGTAGGCCCATAGGGAACAGACTGAGACCCTGTGCCTGTATGCGCTATCTGGTTAACAATATTTCTTCTAAACCCTTGGTTATGACCTCTTTGGTATTGTCGCCCTTGAATCATATGAGTTTCATCATCCTTCTTCCTATTTGTCCATTTCTTGTCTGAACTAGTTTCTTCGCCACTACTTCTGGCTTTTCCGACTTTAATGGCTGTTTCGATTCTCTCTCCGGTAGAAACAATGTCCATGAAGTCATGGGGGGGGGGTTGCCCCTAAGAGATGCCCAAAGTAGGGATCTTTCAATGTATTCACGAATAGAGAGATAGCCTCCCTATCTTCCACCGGAGGGCTCACTTGGATGGACATGTCCCTCCATCTATATGCATATTCTCTGAATGTTTCATTAGGTTTCATTTGCATGCTTTGCAGGGTCATACGATCAGGTGCCATCTCTATCACATGGCGGTACTGAGCTATAAATGAATTTTCCAGATCTTTCCAAGTACGGATTGAGCTCGATCCTTCTGAATGTACCATTTGATAGCCGCTCCAGTCAGGCTATCTTGAAAGCAATGCATCATCAACCTCTCGTTATCGGTATGTGCAGCCATTTTTTGGCAATACAGGCGCAGGTGAGTTCGAGGACAATGAGTTCCATCAAATTTTTCAAAATCTGGTATTTTGAATTTCGGTGGCAGGGTGACCTTTGGCACGAGGCACAGATCATTGGGATCTACAGAGTCGAATGTATTGGATCCCTCAATAACTTTCAGGCGTTCCTCTAGTACGTCGTATCGACGTTCAGTTTCAGATCTGTTCATCCCCAGATCATAAGCTACTAATGGGGGAGTCCCGACTACTGGAAACCCCTGGGCTGGTACATTAGGGATGAATGGAGGTATACTTGGCATCAAACCCTCCATGACGCCAGGTGGCGGAGCCGACGTTTGTCCATGAACTGGGGTAAACCCTAGAGGATGAGTGGGGCCCATATTCGTCTCCGGATCATTCTGTACTGCTTTGCCCTTGTTCATCAACAATTCCATAATTTTGCTTATTTTTTCAATCAATTCTTCTTGTCCTTGTTCTATGCCTAGGACTCTGTTTTCTAGCTGTTCGCTCATTTCTCTTGCCTTTCTTCGGGTATTATACTGATGTGTAGTGGTCTCAATTATTGCTTTTTGTTACTCAAACGACTTCTTTCCTTGAGAGAGATGTGGACCAAAACTTCCTTTTTAGAACTGAATGCATGATTATGTAAGGCATGAATGTGTGAGTATTTAATGCATGACCATGGGATGCAATAAATGTTTGTGCATGGATGTAACTAGTGCAATTACTCATACAAATAGAGATATGAACATGCATGTGACCTATCGTGGATGATTATGTGTGAAATTATGCATGAAAGCATGGATGCAATGAATGTTTGTGCATGGATGTAACTAGTGCAATTACACATACAAATAGAGATATAAACATGTATGTGACCTATCGTGCATGATTATGTGTGAAATTATGCATGAATGCATGGATGCAATGAATGTTTGTGCATGGATGTAACTAGTGCAATTACACATAAAAATAGAGAAATGACCATGCATGTGACCTATCGTGCATGATTATGTGTGAAATTATGTATGAATGCATGGATGCAATGTAACCTAACTAACTACTTTGTCAGTATTTTAGGAAAAGTCCTACTAATGAGAGATTTTAAGATCAAGACAATCATTGATGGGCCACAATTTCAATTCAATTCTTCCCTCAATCATTCTTCTCCTTTATGATGGTCCATGTACCTCAGATTCTATGAAGGGTCAAATTATGATCTGAGGTTGGGGTTGACCCAGGTTAGTCAACCCACTGGATTTGTTCAATATGGGCTTGTGGACTTTAGTGTGCACTTGGGCCTCAAGTATATTAAAATATGGGTTTTAGTATATTTCATGATGAGATCAGGCCCTAGTTTTAAAAGGGCTTGGGCTTGGATTGCTTAGAAAAATGTTGGCCCATATTTTTAAACAATAGGGCCGAAGACCACTTTTGAAATCTGGGTTTTAACCTTTTTGAAAATCAGGCTTGGGTCGAGTTTTTACTTAGGAAAAGGTCGGGCCTGGGTTTGTTTTTAAAGAATTGGGCCCAAGTTATTTGAAAAGGGTTCGGCCGGATTTTTAGGTAATAGGACCTAAGCCCATTTTTGAAATTTGGGTTTAACCCCCTTTTTTTTTTTTTTTTTTGAAAATCAGGTCTGGGCCGAGTTTTTGCTTAGGAAAATGTTGAGCCTATACTTGTTATTTCTCAAAAAATTGGGCCCGAGTTATTTGAAAAGGGTTGGGCCAACCCATATTTTAAAATAGTTGGGCCAAGTGCTTCATTTTTGAAAGGATGGGTCTTTGTCTCATTATTGGGCTTTTTCTGAATACTGACTAAGTAGTATGTAAAACTGGACACAAAATGTATGATATAATACAAAGTACAACATATATATATATATATACTATACATGGAGAAGGATGTGGCTCCTGTCCCAACCCAGGGTAGGTATGTATATACAAGGTTCTTCATGGCTCTATCCTAGTTAAAGACAAACTATGGACAAGTACGTGTGGGTAGGCTCTAATCCCTATTGACAAAAAGGTCCCCAATTTGAAATTTCATCCTCCCCCATAGGGGTCTGGACAAAACTCGCATTGAGCGGGGTGGTTCGCGGGTCCCATCAAGCTTAAGCTACGAAGGGACAAACGCTATTACACCCCTATCTAATCTTAGCAGGTAAAACTCGGGTATAGAGCGTGAGAGTGTGTGTATTTAAATTTAACCTAATCCCACTATCCCCACATTTATTCACATGTTATAAACAATATGGAAACAATATATCTACAATATATATTCAAAAGATAAGGAAACACAATATATGCAATCAATATGTTTATTCAAAAAAAAAAATTGGAAACAAAAAATAAGGAAACAAAATATTTATGATTAGTATACAAAATATCTATAATTATTACACTTATTCAAAATATCTTACAATTGATATGCTTCATTCAGAATATTTGGAAACAAAATATTTACAATCAATGTTCACAAAATTAGGAAACAAAATATTTTTAATTAAGTAAGGTTATTTGTAAATTATGGAAGCAAAATATTTACAATTAATCAAGGTTATTTACGAATTACTATATTTACAAAACAAGGAGTAATTAAAAGATTTATTAAATTTAAACTTGGGACAATTTTCAATTAATTAATGGCTCGACTCTCTAAGTCCCCAGCGGAGTAGCCAAGTTGTCGCGGCGTCCCGGGAGCACGTGTGCCCCGGGCGGCGAAAATAAAATCATTTTAATATTTTCATGGAAAAATATGGTGTAGAAGTCGCCACTAACCTTTAGTGTGGTTAGAACACATGATTACTACCCCGTTAGGGGTAGAATCGGTCTACATTACCAGAGTTGGGGTCGGGAGTTCGGTTACGCGAGGGGAAGGTACGAGAACCCCCTACGCGCCCGTTCTTACGAACGGTACCTAATTAATTTGAAATTATCCCTAAGTTAATCTAATAAATCTTTAAATTACTCCTTTTTATGAATTTATAAATACATGTGAAAAATAAATAAATAAATAAAATAATAAATAAATAAATATAATATATACATATATATTCCCTCAGAGCTTAGGGTACGTGATGCTCGAAGGCTCATACCCCCGCAATAAAATCATAGGGATTTAAAATCAAGAAAATATTTTAATAAAAATAAATGCTCTGATACATATAAGACCAAATAACAAAAAATATTAACAATAGTAATAATAATATTAATAGTGATAATAATGATAATATTAATTAATAATAATAATATTAATAATAGTGATAATAATTAATACCATATTGATACCAATATTAAAACTGATAATAATAACGGTAATAATACTGATAATAGTAGTATTAGCAGTAATAGAAGTAATACAATAATAATAACAATATTACAATAGTAACAAAGATAATATGCATATTTTAACTATAAGACACTTACCTTAATATGAACACACAATCAATGACCTACTAAATACATATAGAAATAATATTACTAAAACTAAGGAAACAATCTACTCATCAAATTATGGAAATCAAGTAGCCCAAAGATTAATCTGTAAATGTATACATTAATATATATGGAAAACCAGTCAACCCTAAAATTAATGTAAATACAAAAATAATAAATATGGGAATTATGGAGACAAATCGCCCTGAAAATCAACATGTAAATATACAATAATAAATATGGAAAATAATTAATGGAATTATGGTAACAACATCAACCCTAACATTAATATGCATAAATGATAATACAATAAATCAGAATATGATATACAATGTTAAAAAGATATAACAGCAATGCAATAATTTTAAATATGCAATAATATACAATATAAACACAAATATATAATAAGGATAAAGCATTAAACGATTAAACATTAATATGGACATCCTGAGTAAATATACAAATAAAAATAAATGCATCGTCATATAAACCCCCTAAATGCATATACAAACAAATGAATAACCGTAATAAAATACTAAATCCCCCTAAACAGTATACAAGCAATAAAATAAAAAATGCATATACAATAAAATACCACTAACATAAATATATCGCACATTAATAATAACACGAATATGTGAAAATATATGCAAACGAACCAATAGCATAAATATACCGCACTTTCATAATAGCTTAAATGTACAAAAATAACCTAAATGTAGAACACCATCATGATCTCAACCTAATGAATAAAAAAACATGCAATATAAATATATAAAAAAAAAAAATTATGAATATACCATAACATGAACCTACACTGCACATACAAAATAATAATAATAATAATAATACAAAAATAACATGAATGTACACCAGCGATTTAATACCTGCAAAAATAAATATACAATCTTGCATATATACAAAATAATAGCCCAAAATCATGATAATAATAAATCTAAATATATATATATATATATATATATATATAATAAATACAAACTAGATATCTTACCAAAACGCATGGGGTAGAGCCGGAGACCTTGGGGGAATGTCGCAGAGACATCCAGTGCTGGTAAACCAAAATAACCTGCTCTTCAGGAGTTAATGAATCATCAAAATGGTAGTAGTCTGAATCGCATGGAGGAAAGACGGAAGCCGGAGTTGCTTGGGCGGATATGGTTCTCGGTTTCTGTTTGCAGATGATGGCCGGATGGGGACGGAGGTGGCCGGTTGCAGACAGATCTTCTGCTGCTACTACAGAGGAGTTTGGCTCGTTGAATGGAGGTTGGCTGCTCACGGCAGTGTTGCTTCAGATGGAGGCTGGAGAAGCCCTCAGGGGCAATCTGTTGGTGTTCGAGAGACTTGCCAGAGCAAGGAGTGGCCGAAGATTGGCCGGGACGATTGCTGGGTCGTTGCCGGAGTTAAGCTGGTTCGGGGTGAAGGACTGAGGAGGCAAACAGGGGGCTCTCGGCTGTGGTGGGCATTGCTGCAGGGGAAGATGGAGCGTGAGGAAGAAAAGGCTGTGGAGGATGGAGAGAGAGTGGTGATGGCAGAGGGTAGCGGCGGTGGTTGGCAAGGGAAGAAGAAGAAGGAGAAGAAGAGGCCTCCTGCGCTGCTGCTGTGCGTTCGGGTGGCTGGAGGGAAGAGCGAAGGTGATGATGGTGGGGGAGAGGCTATGGAGATGGAGATGGAGAAGAGAGGATGGAGGCTGGGAAGTGGGTGGCTCGCGGCTGTGTCTTGCAGCAAAACAGGTTTTTTTTTTGGTTCTTCTTGCTGTGCTCTGGGCGCTGTGCAGCGCCCCCCTTTAGAAGAGAAGCAAAGGGCCTTTTTATAAAACTTATTTTGAAACAGCGCCCCCCTTTAGAAGAGAAGCAAAGGGCCTTTTTATAAAACTTATTTTGAAACCCTAACTCCCTCTTTCCTTTTTGCTTTATGGTATTTTTCTTTTTTGGAAATAATATATACTACTATTATGGTAATAAGGAAATAATAATAATAATAATAATAATAATAATAATAATAAGGTAAAAATAATAATAATAATAAAATAATAATAATAGTAATAACAAAGATAAATAAATAAATAATAATAAAAATAATAATAGTAAAATAATAATAATAATAATAATAATAAATAAAATAATAATAATAATAGTAATAATAAAGATAAAAATACTAATAATAGTAATAGTTAAAAATAATGTCAATAATAATGAAAATAATAAATAATAATAATAAACAATAAAAATAGGTATAATAAATACTCCTCAATCCCCCTCGAAAAATCCTCCTCCTCATAATAATAATAAAATAATAAAATAATAGTAATAATAGTAATAATAAAGATAAAAATACTAATAATAATGATAATAAAAATTAAAATAATATTAATAATAATAAATAATAAATACTAGAAGTAAAAATAAAAATAAAAATAAAAGTAATAATAATAGTACTAAAGAAAAACATAATATATAATAATTATAAAGAAAATTATAATAATACTAATAATAATAATAATAATAATCCTTACTTCGTGAAAAATAATAATAATAATAATAAGAATAAATAAAATATAAAAAATAATAATAATAATAATAATAAAATAACAATAGTAATAATAATAGTAATACATATATTGGGCCTGGGTAAAAATGGGGTGTCTACAGGGTGTAAAGCCTTGTTTGTTGCGTTTGGTAAATGCAATCGTGTTTCTCGCAAAAGAGGAGGTAGATAGGATTTGGTAGTTTTCTTAATTTTTTTTTTAAATTTTGTTAAGGACTAGCAAAATTTTAGTTGGGGGGTGTGATTATGCATCAAAGTTGCATAATTAGATGTTTAAATTCATGCATTAAGGATTATAATCTTAATTAAATGCCTAATTATTTTCAATATTTTAGCATTGCACCCAATTTATAATATTTGGAATTTTATTCAATAATTTACGGATTTTTGTATTTTATTATTGCAGAAAAAATTCTTGAAATTAAATCCAAGATTAGAATGTATGCGGGCATAAGCATGAAGAAGTGTAGTGTATGTGAGGCGGAGTCTAAATCAACACCGTGAGCATCCAGGATTTTCATGGACATTTAAAAGATAATTTTCAGAAGCCGAGCCATGCACCTAAGAGAGGCCGTTTTCGAGACTACTTCTTAATTTGTACGTAACTCTCTCATCCAATCTCCAATTCAGATGATTCAAAATGATGTAGAATTCTAAGAGAACCCTCTACAACTTTTATGTTTTGCATTTTGAAAGATACTAGTTGCATCAAGGTTGAAATTAGACATGAAGTTACCATACGCTGTTTTTATGGACTATTTCGACATTACTCCGTAATTTCGGCATAACTTTCTCGTCCGAGTTCCGATCAAGATGATTCAAAATTCTATGAAAAGATGAGGAAATTATCTACAACTTTGGTGTCTTTAGTTTTGAGAGCTACAGACTGTAAAAAAGTCAAAATTGGGTTTGTGCTAGGAAACAAAAAAAGAGAAAAAGAAGAAATAAGAATAGAAAATAAATAAATAAAAAATAAAGTGGGATGGGTCTTGATGTGACCCAGCCATGCAAGAAGGCCATTCCATGTGTGTGAGGCGTTGGAGAGGGTAGTGTGTGCTTGAGAGGGTAGTGTGCGCTGGGGGCCAAATTGTAAAAAGGGGAGTTAGGGGATATTAATATATTAGTTGTAGGTTTGCCATTGGAGGGTAGCTTCGGTAGGTTTTTTTTTTAGTTTTCTTTAGTTCTTTTGGAGGCAGCATAGTAGGGGGACACAGAGGCTACTACAGGTTGCTGCTTGTTCTCTCTCTCTCTCTCTCTCTTCTCTCCTTATTTTTTATATGAATCTTAAACAATTGTTGGATCTATTTTTATTATAAAAAATTAGTTTGATTTTTTTGTTATTTAAATATTGTTAATTAGTTTTTAAACTGAATCTTTCTCTCTCTTCTACTCTCTATCTTTCGTTTATTTGTTTAATAAAAAGTTGTGGTTGGAATTTTATTTTAGTTTAAATTATTCGGTTTAGATTGTTTTTCTTTAAGTCTTGCGTTAAATCTTTAATATTTGTTTAGGTCATTATTTAGTTTGTTTTTCTTATTTGAAGTCTTCGTTAGCATTAAAATATTTTCTTTGGGTATTTTTACTAGTAAAATTGGTTTTTTATTTAGTTAGAGTTTATTTTTGTTTGGGTTTATGTTTAAAGTTGGTATTTTTATTTAATAGAATGATTACAGAATTTGTTTCTTTCATTATTCTAGCATTGAATCTGACATTTATTTACTTATTTTTATGCATGATAAATTTCTAGTTAGGATTTACGTTGTTTTAAGTTTCATTGTAAAAATCCCAAAAATACCAGGAACTGAATCTGAACTGTGTTCAGTAATTTGCCTTTTCTTAATTTCTTTTGGAATTACACAAAATTTGGAATTAATCTGCATTTCTTGAGGAGATGATCTGGCCTTTGGGCTAATTATTACACGAATGAACTCCTATACTTGGGATAGCTTTCGAGCTGCTATTTTTAGAGCGAGTCACCTATCACACTAAGCCAAAACTGACTCGTTTGTAAGTACAATTGGCTTGCCCAGCCTGATCCAGACTGCCAGGGGGGCACACTACTCTTCTCAGGGCTCAATCGACTATGCAATCACCAACACTCTATTTGAGACGTGTGATGGCACTAATTTGACGTAATAGCTACGGTACCATGCTCTGAGACTAAACTAATCCATCGAGGTTCTACTATCACATAATACATTTCATAATATAATTGTAACATAACTCATTTTATTGTTTCTGTGTAAAATCTGTCATATCATGATTTTTGAATAAACTGTTATATCATAATTTCTGAATAAATTGTTACATCATAGCTAATCACAGCATGAAGCTGGCTAAACTATCACGACATTGGGTTGGCTGAACTATCATGACACTGGGCCGACTGAACTGTCATGGCTCTAGATCGGCTGATATGTCACGACACTAGGCCGACTGAACTATCGCGACACTAGGTCGGCTGAATTGAACTAATATACTATATAATATCATATTTTTTGTAATGTTTATATCATTTCTAAAAGAAATAATTATCAAACTGCACTTGTTCTGTATAATCATAAAATATTTTGGTGTGTTTATATATTCTATAAAATATTTATACTCATGCCACACGAGTGAGTGTTACACTATAATATACTAACTGTCTCATGAAAAACATATTTTACTATAAAATAATATTAAATTTGCTTCTAGGGTTACTCAGTTCAAACATTAGATTTCCCAAAACATATATTAATTCATAAATATCCTTCCCATATGCATGAATATCTAGAAATATCACATATATTATTTCTGTAATCAAATACTGCATTTTAACCGGTAACTTTTCTAAAAATACCTGACATAATCTATCCCCTAAGCTGATTCCTGAAAAAATCTATGCAGGGATCCTAAAATCATGCATGGTTCACACAAAACCCCTAGTTTTGGAGTGGCGCTTGGAATGCCTGAACTACGAAACCACTCTGGTTAAACTATGGAGAATTGTCACTGGGATCCCGAAATGCCGTTTATCCTTCGATTCAGGCTTAAAACGGAAGAGAAAAGAAGAGAGAGAAAGAGAAGTAGAGAGTTTCATAGCCTAGGAGAGAGAGAGAGAGAGAGAGAGAGAGAGAGAGAGAGAGAGAGAGAGAGAAAAGGGTTTTAAATTCCAAATAAAATGAGCTTATGACTATTTATAGGTGGTTGTCCCCGGACAAAACCATCGACGGCTTGCCTGAAACCGTCGATGGTTTTCTGAGCTCATCCAAAATCGTCGATAGTTTGGCCTGTTCCAAACCAAATTTCCTTTTTTCTTTATTATTTTTATTATTACTATTTTCTGAGTCTCTACACATAGAATACATTGTATATAGAATGCCAAGGATGCCAAGAGAGTCTAGTGTGGTTGAGAGTATTGTTGAGAGGGTTCTTGTATTGTTCTTGTAATTTGGACAAGAAGATAATGAATCCTTGCCGTTTGCTTCGATAAATGTAGGCATTGCCAAACCACGTAATTCTTGGTGTCATAGTTATTGTTATTTCTTTCATTTTCTTGTTGTGGTTGTGATATGTTATGTATTCACCAATTAGAGTGTTGCATTGTTTGTTTGATCCTTTACACAAATATATATATTCCACTGTACATGTTTAAGGGTTTTACACAACAACAAACTACTTCCATACTTACAAAGTTTTTTAGTAACCTATACTCATAATTTACATGACTTATGATTCAAGTAAATTACTAATGAAAGTTCATTATTGAAGCCTAAATCAATTATATTGGGTTACTTCTCTCATGGCCCTAATAAGATCTTACCTCCTAATTTTGAATAAAATAGAAAAATATTATTTCAATAAAATAATGCAATATTATTAACAAAAAGGAGCAATCACATGGGATGGAGGACAAGAAGTCCTCCTAAACAATTGAAAATAAAAACTTGGAGGCAACGAAAGAGAGATGAGTAAGAGCCTACCAAAAAAGCAAAACCCTCCTATCTTGATGCACATTAATAAGCTTACTCCTAAACTTTGTATTATGTGCAATAAAAATATTCAAAATGTTCATCATTGGAACATCACTTTGGGATAGAGACATTATTTGTCATTATTTAGTATTAGTAAAAGTTTATATTAATGTTTGGTATGTAACCAGGAGAAGCAAAATGAAATAGTAAGCATTATTGCCCTAAATTGATTTTATTTATATTATTTTGCATGGCGCATGCAAAAAATGTTGGTTTATCTTGCATTTTTTCAGATAAAAATGCTATTTGGTATAGCATCTTTTAATGACCACATGTCACCCGTACTTTTATATATATGTGTGTGTGTGTGTGTGTGTTTAACAAGCCAATGAACACAAAATCAATTTTCTACATTATTAATATTTAAATTTTCTTACTTTTTAGTCATAATAGTATTTGTTACAGTGATTCTTTTCCCTTATTTAGAAAATTGATCCAAACGGATTCATTTGGATGGGAGATTTTAGACAAAATTCTAAATTCTAATATTAATAGTTTTTAAATTATTGATTAACTTTCATATTTATCATCTTAAGTGTATGAATTCATCAATAGTTTAGGGATGAAAATGAAACTAGTCCAATCATTTAAATACTCTTGGAAATGGAAGAAAATTTTGAATGCAAGAGATCAAGTCTATCCTCTTGTCAAGTCCATTATGGGTAATGGTAAGGCTACTTGTTTGTCTTAAGATAATTGGCACAAAATAGTCATATGTTTGCTCATTATGGTAACCATTTTCCAATTGAATTTGAAAATAACAATAGGATCGACAGTTACTCCATTATCAAGGATAATATATGTGTATGACTTAGAAGGATACTACTTAATACAAAAGATTTCATGTTTTCTATATTGTTCGCACCAATACTAAAGCTAAAACTAATGTGTGATGGACTTTGACATTGAATGGGCAGTTCTCTTTTGGTTTATCATGGGAAGAAATGAGAGATAAAAAAGGAGTTTGTCGGTTATGGAAAAGTGCTATGGTCCAAAATTCATATTCCAAAGTATTCTTTTGTTGCTTGGTTAGCCATTTTAAATAGGCTATACAAACTTGACAAAGTAATAAAACAAGGCAAAGTGATAGATACATTGTAACGCCCCGAAAATTCTATTTTATATAATAATAATAATAATAATAATAATAATAATAATAATAATAATAATAATAATAATAACTCTGATACCAGAAAATATAAAATAATAATAATAATAATAATAATAATAATAATAATAATAATAATAATAATAACTCTGATACCAGAAAATATAAAATAACTCAACCCGGATCCCAAAGGAAACCTGGGATATACCTATCCATACATACATGACAACTGTGTAACGGAACCCATGATTTATTCAACCTTATATATAATACCAGAGTTTTACTATATCCAAAATACATATACATCCCAAAAAAGACCATAAACATCCTAGGGTCATACCCAAAAATCTATCTTGATCTCAACCCAACTACTTACCCTTTAGTTAGGGTAGCATAATCAACCTTCTCTATCTCAGAGCTCGGTTCGCTTGTCTATCTAAGTTTCCTGAAATATTTGTATTGCTGGGTTGAGACACCTCTCAGTAAGATAAACTAATATCAGTGTGTGACAACATGAGTATTATTGTATTATATACATATATTGTACATGATAAATTGTATCTGATAAGTAAAGAAAATATGTACATAAGTTAACTGCTTTTGACAAGTCAGGTAAAACTGTTTTGTATAAATCTGAATATATTGTAAATTAACATAACATACTCTATCATACTAAATTTCTGTATACATATAAATCATATGCTATATCAATATATTACTAAAATATACCCTGGATAGATAATTGTATATCATGAATTAACCCTGCATGATTCGGGTTGTGCGGCCTATGGGCTGGACTTTACTTTGGCTGACATACCAGGTTAAGTCAAACATGACATAACTACGCATGATTGCCCACCAAACCTGGTCCGCCCATCCAACTTTCCGCAACACTTCTCAGGTCGGCACACAGTAGGTATTCTACTCTTCGCAACACTTCGAGGCTAATCGGCCTCCGACCCAATACTTTCTGAATAGTGTGGTTGCACTGTTGGCTAACACCAACTTGGTCCGCCCATCTTACTCTCCACAACACTTCTCGAGTAAGCACACAAGGTTTACACTGTCTAATCTAGCTGATTAGTTACGGTACCATGCTCTGTAATCTGTTTTGGTCCATCAGGGGTTCTGATATCATATAGTACATTTCATATAATATATAACTGAAACATATCTCATTTCATATTTCTGCATAAAATCTGTCATATTATAATTTTTGAATAAACTGTTATATATATAATATGTTCATGGCATCTGAGCTGATTGAATAATCACGGCATCTGGGCTGACTGAATAATCACGACATTTGCGCCGGCTGAATATCATAATATACTAAAAATATAATTTCTGTACTGTTTATAGTTTTTCTAAAAACTGTCGTCAAATCATACTTGTACTGTGAATTCATAAATAGTTTGACATATCATTATTTACAGTAAAATTTATACTCATGGCACACACAAGTAAGTACTACTCTGTAATATATTATTTAACTTGTGAAAACAGATATTATTGACAAAATAATATTAACTCTGTTTTCAAAGTTTTCTCAGTTCAATATCAATATTCCCAAAAACTATATTAATTCATATATAAACCTTTCTGAATCAAATCCTATATATTCAATGATTAATTTGCTAAAAATACCCGATTTAATCTATCCCATTACCTTTTGAATTTACAATAAATAGAATTTTAAATTAAACATTAAAGGCAACTCTAAATGTCGGGAGGACAACCTAAACTATTTATCAAGCCTACGAAATGCAAATTTTTGTGAGGAAATTTGTAAGCTAGCTTGGTAGGTACAATTTATCATTATTGAAGAGTCAGAATGATTTGGTTTTTGAAAGAAATCAAATCAATATTGATATGATAGCAACACAAATAGTTGCAAATATCAGACCAAGATGCTTTAGAATAAAAAATCTTAGGAGCCATTTGGTATCAATGTAAAAAATTAGAGAAATGAAAATAAAAAATTAGAAACAAAAACTAAAAATTAGAAATCAATAACCTATTTGGTTGACATTTATAAAAACTAATACAAATGAAAATTTTAATTAAAAAAAAAATGCTCATTTTCATCTTTAAATCAAATAATATTGTAAAAATATGATTAAAATAATAAAATTACAATTGATACACATTAAAAAATTACTATATAAAAAAACTATTATAATTATTTCATTTAATTGTTCTACTCTCAAATTTTACTTCACCATAAAATTTTTATTGGATATGACAAATGAAAAAAAATAGTAAAATTATTTTTTAATTGGCTTTATTACTATTTTTTGAAGTTAATGAATTTTGTTTTTAATTATAGTTAATTTCTTATGATCATTTAATTTTGATTTTAATTTAAAAGTATATAAATGAATAATTTAATCCAAAAAAAAATATTTATGGCTATTAAAATTTATGACGATAGGTCGTCAAAACAACTAGAAACCATAGAATTAGTTCTCAATTTTTTAGTAAAAAGCTAAAAATCGGCAATAGAAACAAAATACTGACAACATAAACAAGAACGTTTTTATAATATGTTTCTTCAATGCATAGAAAGAAAAAAATAGCAACAATATCAAATAGGTCCTCAGATTTCTTCAAGTAGAATTGGTTTAGATTGAAGATTTTGTCAAAAAGAATTCTTTTGTTTATGCTTTGTTGTAGTCTTTGGGGTTCCTTCTTTTCTTCAAAGTGGGTAGAGTGATTTGCAATGTTTGCTCATGCACCTGAGGTGGGTCAAGATGGAGGTGTGTCCGATCGTGTGAGAAGCTTTTGATGAGAGGATGGAGAAGAAGGCCATTTTCTGAGGAGAGGGGTGAGGGTTAGCAAGTAATGATTTTGCGACCAATGGTTAAATGAATGAAAGAATGAATGAATTGGAGTAGGTGAGGAAGCTGCTTTGGCTGCGCCACCTACAACTGAATAAACGAACAAAGAAAATGACATGGCTACTTGACTGACTGCTTTTGATTCCTACTGAGAAAATGTTGTACAAACGCTGCTATAATATTTTCCAAGAAAATTTCATCATAGTCCCAAATTGATGTTTTCCCAAAATTTCAAATTGTCTTGCCATGAGTTATTTAAAATTAGTTTCATCCCACATTAGGTTTGGTTTGGAACTTTAAAAAAATAGAGAAATGGACGAAAGATGCAAAAAAAAAAAGTTTATTTTCCCACATTTAATTATCAAAGAAATTGAAAAAATAAAATAAAATAATATACATATATATATATATATATATATATATAAAACAAGTCAATGAACAAAAAAATCAATTTTATACATCATTAAAATTTATTTTTTTTCTTATTTTTAGTCATAATAGAACAAATTTTTGTTCCTAATAGAACATTGATCTAATTGGATGCATGTGGATGGGAGATTTTAGAGAAGATTCTAAATTCTTACATTATTAGTTTTTATATTATTGACTAAGTTTCACATTCATCTTTTTAAGTGTATGAACTCATCAATAGTTTAGGTATGAAAATGAAACTTGTCTAATCATTTATACAACCTGAATTGTTTATCATGTTAAGGAAATTGTCCAGACAAAGGCAAATTCACTAAAAGTAAATAAATGCAGGAAATCATGCTTGGAATTGGTCAAAACTACTCAAAAAAAATATTCACCAGACGCTGGCTAATTTGTAGTGATTCAAATTTAATTTAAATAATTTGTCTATAAATCTTTGTGCGTGCAAATACAAGATATACATTTCTCTTCCTATCTTATTCTCTTCCTTTATGTTATTTCACATTCTAAATTTCTTCATGGTATCAGAGCGTGAAATTTCTTTGGGATAAATTTCTTTTCTCTTCTCAATTCCTCTCTGTTCTTGCTCAGAAAAATAAGAGATTTTCTTCTTTCAATTGACCATCAACATAACTGTCACACGCTGATTGGCATTCATTTTCCCCTTTATATATTGGGGTTGCTTCTTTTCTTTCTATAATTCGAAGTAGAGGTATCGTCCTAAACACCTCTGCAGAGAAATTTTTCTTTTTCCTGGTCCTTTTGTTGAATAGGTGAAACACACCATCTGAAATTCACTATTCAAGGTTATTGAAGAAGAAGATCACATGACCAACCCATGACTAGCCCGTGCTTCTTAGGGAAAAAAAAAAAAAAAAAAACTTTTTTGATTTTGTAACGACCCAAAATTCATACCACAGGGCTCCTGATTTACCTTCCTCGTGGTGATGTGGGGCCAGATCCACGGGGCGTGGGATTAGTCGCGGACCGTAAAACGGACGCGGACACCTGGCGTAACCCAAAAAAAAATATGTGGGATAAACTTTGCTAACTCCCTAAAAATAATATCACACTCAAACAATCAAATGGGAGTACTATCTAGCAAAGTGTAGCAATCACAAACACTCAAAATGCACTCTCACAAACTCAGAATCTATCAAGGGAGTAAAGATTTGAGAGTATTTGGACAAAATGGGATTTTGAGATAGAGAAGATTTTTGCTAATTATTTTTGGCAAATCTCACTTTAATCCTAAAAAATGAAACCATATATATAGGCCAAGACCAAAATATAACCGTTTAGGACCTATAGGGTATTTTTAGAAAAGTTCTAAAATGCTTAGGGAGTATTAACCCAAATTAACTCAATTAACAGCAGTTAAATTATTTTTAACCTGCTGAGGTTCGGGTGGCTAAACCTAGGTTCTGTCGCTCGAAGAGACACAATTATAAAAGCCATTTAAATCAATTCAGCAGCCCGAGTCTCAGTTTGGTGGCCCGAACAAAAGTCAGAAACATTTCTTCTTAACTTTGGGTGCCCAGTCATAGGTTTGGTAGCTCGAACTTGTGTGTTCGGTCACCTAGGGCGTGACTTGAATGTGAAGGTTCGGCAGCTTGAGTTGGTGAAAAGTAACCTTTTAAGGGTTCGGGCGCCCAAGGGTAATACGGTCATTTTGGGTTCGATCGCCTGAAGCATGGTCGAACTGCTGACTTTCCAACTGTTCGGGCACCCGAGGAGTTTTGAACTCCTGAGGTTCAGTCGCCCGATCTCTTACATACTTACCCTATTTTGTCCAATTTTATTTCAATTCTTTCCCCTGATAATGTAAGTGATTATGGAAACTTTATGCACAATGTGTAGGAACCTAGGGTCTTTTCAAGTATGCCCAAAAACTTGTCGTCGGTCGACCGAAGGGTGCCCTAAGGTCATTCGGTCTTTATGGTAAATCCATGGCATTTATGAGCTTATAGAAACCTGCATGCATGACATGCAGAGATTATTACAGACCATATCCTAATTACTATTACAGACCCAATAACATTACAACAATTAATAAACATTCCGGGTCTTCATTTTCTTCAAGTTGCCATGTTCCATCACTATGATTTTCCTACTATGGTCCTGCACACAAACTTGGCAAATGTTAAATACCTGAGTATTTGTCATAATCAAAATAGGGTATGACCCATGGGGTCAACACATGAATATCTTAAGTTAAGCACACTATGTCCATTGCACAAGTTTGAGGTTTAGGAAACAATTAATAATCTTGAACTTATCTTGAAGTCTTATCAATGCCCTAAGTTTTGTAGATAAACCATAGGGATCCTAGCTTTGGAAAACTGGTCAAAACAAAACAATTGACCAAGCTCAGGCGACTGAATCATACAGTGTTCTTGCACTTCAGGCGACCGAACTTGGATGTCTGACCAGGCCGTTGACCACACTTCGAGTGGCTAAACATTCATATTCAAAAATGCTCGGGTTTCTGAACTAGGTTCGAGTCACCAAACTTATGTTCGGGTAACCGAACTAGGATTTCGGGCGACTAGTTCAAGCAGTTCATTTTTAATTCAGGCAGCCAACTCTCGATTTCACAAAATGGCGCCTAAAATTCATTCGACCGAACTTGTGTACAATCAACCAAAAAAACTCATTAAAGCTCTATAATTAAAGTTATTCGGGTGACCGAACTTATGCTCAGGCGCTTGTGCCGCGCTAATATATATGGGTTTTTTTCAAAATTCAACACATTTTTTCTCATACCCTTGAGAGCTTCCTCATTTTTCCCCACATTTCAGCATAGTTTTTCCTTGAAAAATTCTTTATGGCTAGGGATCAGAGACATGCCGCTGTGGGTATTCCACTTGAATAGTGGTTTCCCACACCCAACCGGCATATCAAGTACGAGAGGGTCTTTCACCTTAAAGATCCCATTTTAGGAAAGATCCTAGACATTAAATTCATGCAAGCCCATTTCAATAGTGTCCTGGACATATTTCGCTATCAAGGGTGGTATGAATTCATCATCATCTAGCCCAAGGGGTTGTACCCTTTGCTCATCCGACTATTCTACGCTAATCTTGCACAAGATGGCCAGGGCTACTACTCCAGAGTACTCGAGACTGATTTCCATTTTGACGATGCTTATCTGGAAGAGACATTTGAGATCCAACGTGGTGACTTCATCTACCCTGATTCTTCCTCCCCCTGGATTGGCAAGCAAGATTTCTCGGTAAGCACCTTCGTTAATCTAGTTATGACGAATCTAGTAGCTGATTTGACACATACTCCCAGCTACAAATCCTTGACCTTAGAGGCAAAGGTGGTACACCACCTATAAAGACCCTAGGAATAATGGTATTTTAAATAATAAAGAAAAGAGAGGAAAATGGAAATCGAACAGAAGAAGGCAGTAGCCTTTGTCGATGAACACAAAGCGTTCATCGACGACGTGGCAGTATAGGCTTGTGGATGAGAAGATACCGAGAGGTTGTTTTGGGTGACTCTGAATTTTTTTGACGAAGGGGAGAGTTCGTCGATGAATTTTCTCTTGATCTCGTCAACAAGGTGACGTGGCTCGTCGACGAAGCCCCTAGAATAAATAGCCTAAATTTAGTTTTTACGCCAAAAAATTAGAAAAATCACTCCCTTTCTCTCTCCTTACGGTTTCTCTCTCCTCTCTCTTTGATTTCGGCTCCGTTGTTCACCGGATCGATGATCTGAGGCCACCACGACACTCTTAGGGAAGTTCTCTCGAAATCTACTAGAGCAGATTGTGTGTGGAAGCGAGTTGAAATTCATCCCTGAGTTGAGGTAAGGCTTTTTACACCAAATTTGGCTTTATCGTAGTTATAGGAAATGATATTCATGGAAAAATACTGAAATTTAGTTCTGGAAGTTATTGTTTTTAGGGAGTTGAATGGGAAACCCTGCGAGTGCAGGACCAAAATTTTTAGGGGGTTTCTTTCCAGTGTTAGGTAAGGGAATAAACTAAAATAGTTATTTTTCCATGCAAATTAGTATTATTTATCAGCAAATTAATTTTTAGGAAAGCATGTGTTATATTTGAATATTATTGAGAAAATGCATATTTGGGAAAATACTGCTATTATACAGGAAATGTATTTTTAGAATGAAATGTATGATTTTACTCAGCATTTGTGGCATGAATATTATTTTACATGATAAGTATTATGTTATGGCAAATTTTACGAGTAAAGAATGTTTTCAGGAGTTATGAAATAATACAATATATTATGATTTTTGAAAATACATGATAATTGATTTATTTATTGAGAATGATATGTATGAGATATTCGTCATAAGACTGTGATTGATGGCCGGTGCAAGGCCTTGTTTTACGTATGATTTCGGCCCGAGGTCGTATTTATGAAATGTTCGGTGGAAGACCGTATTTATGAAATTATAGAAAATGCTATCAATCCATTTATGTTAAACACTATATTATCATGTATTATATGTTATCAGAACCCGGATGTTAGTTTAGTTCAGTTTCAGGAGCACGGTACCATAGCTATACAGATCAGATATCTGTGTTCAGATTGGGGCTAACGACCCCACGAAGGGGTGGGAGATGGATAGTCAATGTAGCTTTCAGTGTAGAGTTGTAGATATCCACTTGGCAGTCCGGACTAGGGTGTGGCGGGCCCATTGTATTTATAGACATTTTTGACTCGGCAGTGGTCGGCCAGCCATTGACGGATCCCGCCTTCAGGCTGCACAACCCTTCATGGGGGGTAATACATGACATCAGCTAGCTATTCATCCTGGGTATGTTTTCAGTATTATTAGCTATACCAGAAATTTATGATTAGTATGATTTATTAAAAATATGAAGGTATACATTTATGCAATTATTAAATGATTAATGCTTTCTGGTATGGAAAATGTACTGTATATCTATATTAAATATTCATGTTGCCACACAGCTGTATTTAGTTTATTTTCCCTTACTAAGAAGTGTCTCACCCCCGAACATTAAATGATTTTAAGGAAACCTAGAAGGACCGGCGGGTCGTGGCTGCTGTTGAGTTTGTCGTGCCACCCCGTTAGGAGGGTAAGTCTTGAACTAGGATCAGGAAATTCTGATATGGGATCCTAGAGATATTTTTGTATTTTGAGAGATTGTATATAAACACAGTGTTTTGAGATTATAGTTAACTCTGGTATTATGTATTTTGTGGTATTGAGATTGATGATTTACATTTATTGCTGCCTAGGTTCCGCTGCGTATGACAGGTGTCCCCGCTACCCACGGGTTCAGGTTGATTATTTTATTTACTATGTTCTATTATATGATTAGTTAAGTAGGTCATTACACCACCTAATCTCATATAACATTTTGCCTAAGTCAGGATCGAGGGACCATGTATCTTATCTAGGTTGTTTTGTGATGTGGTGCCTCTTTACTAGAAAGAAGCTAGATCTCCCCAGAATGATCCTATGGTGGATGTTTGTGAAAACTGTTGGAAAGAGGATCATTTTACCCTACGGTAGCATCTTGTCTAGGCTATCTTTTAGAGAAAGGATTAATAGGTCACCACTTGCCACCATCAAGAAAGTCAGGCCTTCCGACATCTTTAACTCCACCACACTAAAGTTGATGGGATACAAGCTCATAGGCAACATGTGGTTGCCCACTGCACATGAGAGAGGTCTAGGAGCTCAGGAGATACCACAGGAGCTGCCCCATGCGCCGTCCAATGCCGAGATCATGGCGGCCATTACCGACATCTTTGTGTCATTCCAGGAGTTTAAGGTCTCCATGACAAAGCAGGCATCTTCATCTCATGCTAGACTTGACTCCTTTTACAGCGAGTTCACCAGGTTCTAGTTCAAGGTGCAGGCTAACTTTCACATCCTCGGCGAGCGGTTGAGAGAGATGAATGACGAGGACATTGGGGAGGATGAACAGATGGAGTTGAGTGGTGAGGAGGAGGATGATGATCATGATGACGAGGAGACCTAGGAGTGCTTCGTGAGGATCCATTTCGTCATACTCCAGCTTTTTATTTGATCCACGTTTGTGTTTTATTTAGATACACTTTTACTTGGTTTGTAATTATTTTAAAACATATATATATATATATATATATATATATATATATTGAAGATCACACTCACCACACACACACGCAGATACTATGCTATGGTGATTGCGCTTTTGCTTATGACTATATATCTGATAGTACTTAAACTTGCATGTGTTTTGTACGTGGATGACTATATTGTTGAGATGTATGTTTAGTGTAGAATGCCTCCTACATGGCAGATGCAGTTGATGAGAATTGCCTCCTGGTAGATTTAGGTTCTCACATGCCTTAAACTCTTGAGATACTACTTGTTTGAGAATCATTTTTGTACAGGTTAGTTTTGGGAAATGTCGTGTTTACAGTTGGCATGCTGTCGAATTTTTTGTAGACATTTGCCCAAAAGGCTGAAATAATTGAATATCTTGTGTGCCAATGAAATTTGATCTTAGATTTTAAATATTTATGCTTGGCTTATTTGCTTTAGACTTTTAAATTCCTTGGAGCTAGTTGTGCGTATATATATATATATATATTTAAAATGCTTTGATTTCGGCAGGTTCTTATGGAGCAATCACATTTTTAGACAAAATGCTGCCAAAATTTTTGAAAATCATTGCACATAACTTTATATCATTTCTAAATGCTAAACTTCTTAGAACTTGAAGTGTGTTTCTAAAATAATTTTTGAACTTTACTCAAGTTGATTTATAAAGAAAATGCATATTCTTAGGGGGAGTCACTTAACTTTAAAATTATTAGGACCTAAGTAATAAAAATGTATTGTGCCTTCATTTGTATATCATTTGGAAAATAAATTAACTAGGTAATATCAATGTGCATGTTTTGGAAAATTTTTTAATTGATATCATGCTCATTTCAAAACAACATGCCTTTACAAAAATTAGCATTTTTATCAATTGGTATGTTAATAGTTGGTAGCCTCATTATCACATAAATATGACACTTGTTATCAGGTTGAGATGTTTTCATTATACTATGCCTTGAGGAAATACATGTTTGTTTTGGAAACCAAAGATGATTATGATAAAATTCTCATGAAAATATTTTTGAAAGGATGAGTGAAAGCCAAATGAAAATTTAATCTTCATCCTTGCATAATCATCCATTGAGGGAGTATAGAACATTAAGATAATAAGTATGTTGAATGCTACTCTTACTTCCTTAATGTAAATTCTGTTTAGGTTCCTTAATTGAAATTTGTTATATATTGTCTATATAAATTCCAAACAGGTCACTTAGGTACAAGGCTATGATTGGGAAAGATCTATTTTCAAACAGGGTGCTGCTGAATTATTTTTTTTTTCCCAATATACCTTTTGTATCTAAATGACATACTTTGCCTTCGCGATTTATTGCTTAACCCTTTTTGCTGTTGCCAAAAGGGGGAGAAGAGGCAAAAGTGGGGGCAAAACAATGCTTAATCATGCTTAATCTTTTATTACCCATTATTTTAGTTATCTTTATGCATAAAGTCAGGGGGAGCCTTTCTTGGTTGTACCCACTTTTGCATAAAGTATTTGTCATCATCAAAAAGGGGGAGATTGTTGACTTGATAGGTCACACCCAGTTTTGATAATGACAAATACTCTTGGGCACCTAAACTATCGAACAAATGTTACTGACTTTGTTTCAGCCGACTGTCTCACCCTTCAGGCACCCGAACCTCTAAAAGTTGAATTTTGGACTGTCTGTTCGGGCACCCGAACCTCTAGCCAGGCACCCGAACCTCGCGGGTTAAAATATTTTTTACCAAAATTTTAAATGGGGTAAAATGAGTTAATATTCTTAACGGTCTTTTAAAAAAATTTAATTATGCCCATTGTGTCCCCAAGGGTCAAAAATTCCTCCTTGCCTATATATACCCATTCATTTGTCATAATTAGCAAGAATTAGCAAACTTGATTAGGCTAAAATTCTCTCAACATCCAAAATCCTTTATTAGCCAAATAATACTTCCAAACACTCACATACTCCTCATTCTTGATTTCTCCAAGCATTGTGAGTATTTTCTAAGGCTATTGTGCTTAATCTTTGTAGCTAGAACTCTCATTTGCATTATTGTTTGATTAATTTTATTTGAGAGTTTACCATTAAAGTTCTTCCATCGATTTCATTTGATAAATCTAGTGTGAAAAGACTTTATGGGTTGTGGTTCTTGCACTCTTGTTGCAAGATACCTAAACCTAGATTTTGTGTGCAAAAATCCTTTTCGAAAAGCTAGTACTACAAACAACTCCATTGTGCCTTGAATATTAGAATATATTATTGAGGTTGTTTGGTTGAACTTGCTTAGCCTATTTTGAAACCCTGATCTGATTTTGTGTTATTCACATAGTGTGTTTCAAATATTGCTTGAATATACACTCTAAATCTGAACTGAAAATCTATACGTGATTGAGTGTTTAGCACACATTAGAGCACTGAGAATATTTACATATCATTCGTGCTTGCATTATTGATTGAGTTATATTGGTGCACACATCTGCTTGTCTAGAAGCAAATTTTTGTGTACACATTTTATACACATTGGTTATATTCCAGGCGTGAGCCTGAAGAGGGAGACTAGCCTTGTGGAATAGTCCCAGATTGGCTTAGACCCGATTAGGAAAGCTAGGTGTACCATCTTATTAAGGAGTGTTGGTTGAGGTCAGCCCCTTGAATTGACCTGGTTGTATTAGGTGTCGCTCCACCTATTTAAGTGAGCATTATAGTGGTAATCCTTGTGCTGGTGTGGCCAAGGTGGGGACATAGGCACAGTTGGCCAAACCCCGATAACATATCGTGCGTGTTCTTTACATTTCATCTCTTTACCTCTACTGCGTGTGTATTTTTATCTGTTGGTTGCATAGACTAACCCTAGGTTGTATTGCACTATTGATAAAACCAGTTAACCTAGTTGATAAATTTTAAATACCCAATTCACCCCCCTCTTGGGGTTGCACCAACTCTATCAATAGCGTTGTCCTCAATGTTTGAAAGGAGAAGCAAAAGAATGATAATAAGGGAATTAGAAGAGTACCTAGGAAGAGCAGTAAGGGAAAAGAAAAACTAAAATTAATGGAAAATGTACTTGCTAATAAACTAAAATAAGACAAAATAAAACAAAATAAAAAAAAAAGGAAGAAAAACATCACAGTATGTTTGGTGGAGGCTCGGGAGGAATTTCATCTGGTGGGTACAGGTTTATAAATTGAACTGACGAGTTTCCAAATTTGAGTCGTCACAATGAATCAGTCTTGTCACCTGCATGAGAGTTGGCCTCAAATAAATCAATGCGTTTTAAGGTATTAGAAAAAACATGTGCAGTCCGCCTTCCTTGTTTTAACAAGAAATGATCTTTGTTCAGTATATTTAATAGGAAATTCAATTCTTTAAGAACCAGTCTCTGAGGAAAAAGTGTCGGAATAGTTACCTTCGGTTCTTCAAAAACATCAACATTATAATTTTTACCTGGTTTCTTAAAATTTAAGCTCTCACCATTCTGCTCACCCTCTTTATTAGATATACCCATCACCTTACCACTATAGGGATTTGCTTCAGCATTGCACTCCTTGACATTTACTCTAGTAGGGAGAGACGGTTCCGCGGTTGCCAATCTCTGAGAATAAGCTACCACAGGGTTGTATTCCTTATTAGTCTCGACCTCCTCATTAACTAATTTCTTCACTTCCGGGTTACTTCCTGTAACGTCCCTCAATTTCTTAACATAAAATGTCATATAATAAATCAAATGGTCAACCCGAACCCGTGAGTAACGAGGACACCTGTCATACACAACAGAAAACCTAACAGCACTAAACATAAAATCTCAAACATCCAATCATAACACATAATACCAGAGATTTCTATAACATCAAAATACTGTTATTATATACAACTTCCAAAAGTCGAAATAACACTAGGATCAAATAACAAAAACTCCCGATCCTAGTTCAATGCTTACCTTTCTAGTAGAGAAGCTCCAATCACTCAATGGCGGCTCTGGCCTGCTGGTTTCACTGGTTTTCCTGAAAATCATTTAATGTTCGGGGGTGAGACACTTCTCAGTAAGGGAAAATAAACTAAATACAGCTGTGTGGCAACATGAATATTTAATGCATTTATACGTATATAGTACATTTCATAAATCTATAAACATCATCATATCGTACTGGGTAAACATATATTTTCACATCTGTTAATAAATCATAACATACATAAAATCATTTGTTATAACTATAGTACTGAAAACAAACCCAGGGTGAATAGCTAGCTGGTGTCATGTATTACCCCCCATGACGGGTTGTGCAGCCCGAAGGCGGGACCCGACAATGGCTGGTCGACCACTGTCGAATCAAATATGTCTGTAAGTACGATGAGCTCGCCACACCCTGGTCCGGACCGCTAGGTGGACGTCCATACTCTACCGAAAGCCACATCGACTATCTATCTCCCATCCCCTCGTGGGATGGTTAGCACTAATCTGACGTAGATATCTGATCTACACATATAGCTACGATACCGAGCCCCTGAACTGAACTAAACTAACATCCTGGTGGTGATAACATATAATACATGATCATATATATAACATCATTACGGCCTCGTGTCGAAAATATAGTAATTATGACCTCGTGCCGAAAACATAAATACATGGCCTCGCGTCAATAACATAAATACGGCCTCGTGCCGATAACATAAATACGGCCTCGTGCCGATAACATAAATACATGGCCTCGCACCAATAACATAAATACGGCCTCGTGTCGATAACATAAATATATGGCCTCGCGCCAATAACATAAATACGGACTCGTACCGATAACATTAATATATGGCCTCGCGCCAAAATTATTTCAGGTATATATATTCTGAAAATACATCATTTATCATATAATCGTCAAAACTGTCACAACATAATTCATCTTTTCATAATACGTGAAAACATGTTTCGTTCATAAAATTTTTCAAATCATAATACATTCCACGTAAAACAATATTCATGCCACACATGTGCTGTAAAAAAAAGCCATACTTCATATTCTAAAATCGTGAATTCCTTACATCTCATACATACATATACATTTTAATTATCATAGCAGTATTTTTCCAATCGTACATTTCATTCGTAATACACAATATAACATATGCTTTTCTGAAAATAAATTTACTCATAATCAATAATAATTTGTATAGAAAATTACTGCTTTAGTTTATTCTCTTACCTGACTATTGAGAAATTCGTTAGGACCCAAAATTTCACGCCCTTGGCGGCCGAAATTTAACTCCTGCAGTTTACATCTTCCTCAGATTAAATAATTTATTTCTCCAAAATAATACTCATCTAGCCTTCCCTAAGCTCCATATACCTCAAATTAATATTTAAACTATTATTTAACATCCCTACTTAATTTTCTAAATTTTGCTTGCAGGTCACAAAATTACACCCGCGGCGCTCACCCGAACCCTAAATTCCAGAAATCCTACTTCAGTCTTATATGCTTAATATTTTAGCATTTCTAAATTAATGCTAATTAATTAAAAATAAGCCCCTTAATAACCGCCGCACCCCAAATTTGGGGTTTTGGCCTAACACTCCCACGAGAATTTCGTCCCACTAGACTTGTAGAGAATCATTCCTAGATTCTCGTGGTGGTGTCCGTTCGCCAATTGGGCTTATATTTTGCAAGAAATTAAAGAAAAAAGGAAAAATGGCTTACCCTAGGGAATATGCCTACGCCGCTCCTACCACCGATCCGCTTCGGTAGAAATGACGGTAGCAGCAAATGGAGTCCAGTGGTATCTTCGGATTTTCGATCGGGCGAAAATCCGTCACAAAATCGTGGAGAGAGGGAGAGAGAACGTGAGGAAAGAGAGAGAGAGTTCAGAGAGTTGCAGAGAAAAGAAAAGAAAAGAAGAAGAAGAAGAAGAATAATAATAATAATAATAATAATAATAATAATAATAATAATAATAATAATAATAATAATAATAATAAATATAATTTGAATCTCCTGAAGCTTGTTGAAGCTTCAGGAGGATAATAATAATAATAATAATAATAATAATAATAATAATAATAATAATAATTTTTTATAAAAAAGTAATTTTAATTAATTAATATTTTTTTTCTTTTTCTTTTTAAATTCGTTTAATTAATTAATTAATTAATATATTTTTTAATTAAATTTTTTTAATTTTAATTTATTTTTTTTAAATTTAAATTTTTTATTTTTTTGGAATCATTCTATTAATCTTTTATATCTCTTTTTGGGGTTTTTACACTTCCTCTGATTTTTCTTTGACTTCATCTATCTCCATTGTAACTTCAGGTGTCTCATACCACTCTCCATCATGTATTGCTCTCAATGGTTGAGCTGCAATTGGTCTTTTGTCAATCCTAGTGTTCCACTGCCGAGCATAGTCAGCTAAATGATCTAGAAAACTCAATGCCTCATCAGGCTCCTTGTCGAAGAAATCTCCTGAACACACAGTATGGACGAACTGTTTCAAGTCAGGAGCCAACACAGTGTAGAAGTAGGTGACCAGGCGCCATGATTCAAATCCGTGGTAGGGACACATATTAATCGGATCTTTAAATTGCTCCTAGCTTTCATGAAATTTCTTGCTTGCTCTTTGCTTGAATTTACTGATCTGTTCCTGCAAAAATTGAGTTCTCTGTGAGGGAGAAAATTTATGCAAAAAATCACGGTCCATATCATTCTTTCTCTCTCTCTCTCTCTCTCTCTCTCTCTCTCTCTCTTATGCACTTAAATATTAGGTTAAGTTATTTGCATGTTTAATTTTAATTTTGTTTAATTTAAAGTCTCATTGTTGGAACTTAAGTACTTGTTGGGTTATATTATTAAAGTCAATTTGTGTTCTTATTTCAAAACATTGTTAGAATTTAATACTTGATTGAGTTATTATCTTCATTTAAAGTTAATGTTGGGATTAAGCTTTTGTTTAGGTCAATTAGTGTGCTAAGTATTTTTCGTTGTTGAAGAACTCTTTTATTCGATAAATTTTTTATTAAGTTTTTTCTCTTTTTCTTGTTTTTAATTAGTTGTCTTATTTTATATTTTGAATATCCTGTTGGAATTTCTTTTCTTTATTGGTTTAAGTTTAGTGATGTTCATTTAAGACTTTGTTGAGCGTATTTACTGTTTAAGTTAGTTTGCATTCATCTAGTTGAGTCATTGTTGAGTCATAGTTTACTTTCATTTAGTTTATTCATGGCATTGTGTTGAGTCAGCTTATTATTCTTACGTTATAGTTGAGGTTTAAGTTTAGTTTGTCCTTATTTAAATCTAATTAGTGAGGTTCTTGCTTTAGGTTTACTATTTTAGGGTTTAATTAGTGAGTGTTTGGTTGGTCCTATGCATGTTAGGTTTAAAGTTTAGGTTTCGCGTCAATTAATTTCATCACAAAATCTCAAAAACTCCAAGATTTTGAATCTGAACCATGTCCTGTAAAATTGATTTCTTATTTTCTTTTTATTATTTTGACTTAAAACTAATACGTATTCCTTGAGGAGACAATCTAACCTTTTTGGGCTAATTATTACACGATGTAACTTCTATACTTAGGATAACCTTTGCACTACTCATTTTTAGAAGTGAGTCAAGTTTTTGGGCATTCACATTTTCATTGTAAGATCATCTACTCACTCATATATTTCGAAAATATTTTGAGAGTTGATCTTAAGTTTTCTCCCCATTGTCGCAACATCCCAGCGCGCGTGCGTCCTAGGCGGCGAAATAAAAATCAATTTTAATTTTCAAGGAAAAATGAGATGTCAGAGTCGCCATTAACCTTTTAGTGTGGTTAGAACACATGATTACTACCCCGTTCGGGGTAGAATGGGTCTACATTACCAAAGCTGGGGTCGGGAGTTCGGTTACGTGAGGGGAAGGTACGAGCACCCCCTATGCGCCCGTTCTTACGAATGATACCTAATTCATTCGGAATTATCCCTAACTTATTCTAATAAGTCTTTCAAATTACCCATTAGTGATTTACAAATATACATGCAGTATAAATAAATAAATAATAAAAAAATATATGTACTATTTATATTCCCTCGGAACTAAAGGTACGTGAAGCTCGAAAGCTGATACCGTAGCATTAAAATTATAGGGAGAAAAATCAAGAAAATACTTAGGAAAGTACACTCCCAAATTTTGGAAATCTTATCGGGTTTTTATAGGAGAATACTAGTATGGGAGATTTTAATATATGATAATAGGATAATAAACAACACCTATCGAATATAACAAATCTCAAAATAAGTAATAAAATACCATAATACAATATATATTAAGATGCTAAAGATACTATAAAAAGTAATACCACATATATTAGAATAAAATAAAAAAAATAGAAAAGTATCTTAATAAGTAATACCTAATATAAGCATAATAGTAATACCATAATATTCTATATATTATCCTACTAATATGATTAACACTAAATATACAACAAATAGTCAATACTAAATATACTAAGATACTAATAATTAATACTAACTATATTAATATACTAAAAAATATTGATACTAAACATGTGATTAAAATGCTATCTACTAAATATATAATGTCTATTAAACCCTAAATCACTAAATATGTAATATCCAATATATATATATATATATATATATATATATATACATATATATATTTTGGATATTATATATATATATACGAAAATGTTAAGTATGTATTATTTACCAACATGCTAATATGTGATATACATATAACTAAAGCTGTTATAATACTAAAATACAACACACTAGGCTATTAAATATATAATACCACATTATTACAATAATAAATATACAATATTATTAAGATGCTAATTCCAAAATACTAACATAATGAATATATAATATCCATAAAAATTCTACCATACTAATATGAATCATTCAGCATGTATACAATAACTTAAATGTAAATATTACCTAAAACATATTAAAACTTCCCGCTAATCATTTAACATGTATACTAATAACACATAAAATAAATAACTAAAAAAAAAAAAGTTAACACAATAATAAATAAAAATCAACATGTGTGTGTTAGGTGCTTGTGTGTGTGTGTGTTCAGTCTGTGTACAGTGCGTGTGTGTGTGTGTGCAGGTGGCTACCGTGGGTGTTGCCGAGAAGGCAGCGGCATGGAGCTCCTCGTCTGCTGGTGCGGCTGTGGAGGACCACTGGTGACTAGTCTTCTCGGAGGAAACTCTTGACTGGTCTGTCGGGGCCACAGGTGTGGTTGGAAGAGAGGTGCTGTAGGATAATCTGAACAGAGAAGAAGAAAAAGAGAAATTAGGGAAGAATGGAGGGGATAAAGGAGATAAGAGAAGAGAAAAGAGAGGGGAAGAGGATGAGGTGTCGCCGGAGTTGCCGCTGCTACTGTTGGGTGTCGGTGGCTGCGGGCGGGGCAGAGCTCGGGTGCTGCTCGCGTTGGTGTGGGAATGGGAGACGACGGAGTTGACGGGTTGGCAATGGTGCTGGAGCAGGATCGCAATGGTTGTGGCCTTCTGCTACTAGAGTTGGTGGCCGCTGCTAGTGCTAGTAAGGCAAGATCTGCAGAGTTGCAAATGGAGAGCAACGGCGTAGTTGCTGTGTGCGGCTGTGGGCGTCCTGCGGCTGGAGTTAGGTAGTGGAAGTGAAGGAGGAGATGGTGATGGCGGAGCGTGACTATGCAGTGACAGGGGCAGCAAGGGGGGCTGCGTGTGTCTAAGGTGATCGGGTTTGGGAGCAGCGGTGAGGCTCACAGGAGAAAGAGAGGGTGGCTAGGCAAGTTTCACGGCCGAGGCTTGAGGTAGGTGGCCGAAGCATGAAGCCTTGACTGGGGCACGGGCGGCGTGCAGTGCTGGGGCAGAGGGCAGTGGCTATGGCAGAAGGAGAGAGGCTATGGTGCGGCGGTTGTGCAACATGAGAGAGATGGTGAGGGAAGTGAGGCTGTGTGTGGCTGCGGAGATGAGAGGGGGAGAAGATAGCAGGAGCAGCATGATGGCAAACAGGGGGCCTTAGGTTTTTTTCGTTTTTCTGAATGGCTTCGCCCCCCCCCCCCCTTGAAGCTGCGAGAATAAGCCTATATATAGGCTTTTCCCCCAAAAAGAAACCCTAAACTACATACTACTACTACTACTACTACTACTACTACTACTACTACTACTACTAATAATAATAATAATAATAATAATAATAATAATAATAATAAATAATAATAATAATAATATCCAAAATAGTAATAGTAAAGTAATGCTAATAATGCTACTTGTAATAAATAATAATAAATAATACAAATAATTATAAGAAAGTAATAATAAAATAAAGATAATAAAAATACTAATAATAATAATAATAAGAATAAAAAATAATAATAATGATAATATAAATACTAATAATAATAATAATAATAATAATAATAATAATAACAATAAAAATAAGGTAATAATAATAATAATAGTATAATGAGAAGGGATCCTTTGTTCTATTTGGTTAGGGCAAAAATAGGGTGTCTACAACTGCCCCTTTTTGTAGGTTTTGTTGCTTCAATGTAACGGTAGGAACTTTCCTACGTTTTTGTAGCAACAAGCATGCAAAGATAAAAGATATCTATTTTAGCCGGGCCAAACAACTCCCTATGGCTTTCATGTTAATCAAGAGTTGTTTATTTTTGCCAATAAGGGATGATTACTCAAGTGTAAGATTCTGCGGATTCAAGTGTATGGTCCCAAGTTTTGAAAAATGGTTACTCCATTGGGGAATGATCAATCGGGTGTAAAATTTTGAGTATTCAGGTGGAGTTACTTTGCTGGAGATGATCAATCAAGTGTACGATCCCCAAATCCTTTGAATGTTTGACTACTCAGGCGTAAGATCCTGAGAGTGTATTGATTGCTCGAGTGTAGGATCTCGAGGACTACTCAGATCTATGATTCCGAGAGTCCGTTGATTGCTCGAGTGTCGGATCTCGAGGATTTCTCATATGTACGATTTCGAGAGTCTGATGATTGCTCGAGGACTTCTCAGATGTAGGATTCTGGGAGTCTAATGACTGCTTGAGTGTAGGATTTCGAGAATTTCTGAGATTCTGTTGGTTGCTCGAGTGTAGGATTTTGAAGACTTCTTAGATGTAGGATCATGAGAGTCTACTAATTGCTCGAGCGTAGGATCTCAATGATTTCTCAAATATAGGATTCTGAGAGTTTGCGAGTTGCTTGAGTGTAGGATCTCGAGGACTCCTCAGATGTAGGATTCCGAGAGTTTGCTAATTGCTTGAGTGTAGGATCTCGAGAACTTCTCATATGTAAGATTCTGAGAGTCTTCTAATTGCTCGAGTGTAGGATCTTGAGGACTCCTTGGATGTAGGATTCCGAGAGTTTGCTAATTGCTTGAGTGTAGGATCTCGAGGACTTCTCATATGTAGGATTCCGAGAGTTTGATAATTGCTCGAGTGTAGGATCCTGAGGACTTCTCATATGTAGGATTATGAGAGTCTATTGATTGCTCGAGTGTAGGATCTCGAGGACTTCTCAGATGCAGGAGACGTGCACTAGATGTAGGAACCCAAGCGCTCACGAAGAGTGACATGCACCGAGTGTAGGAACCCAAGCGTTCGTGGAGGGTGACGTGCACTGGGTGTAGGAACTCGAGCTGTGGTTCATGGAGGGTGACTCGCACTGGGTGTAGGAACCCGAGCTATAGTTCACGGAGGTTAACTCGCATCGAGTGTAGGAACCCGAGCTATAGTTCACGGAGGGTGACTCGCACCGGTTGTAGGAACCCGAGCTATAGTTCATAGAGGGTGACTCGCACCAGGTTTAGGAATCTGAGCTATAGTTCACGTAGGGTGATTCGCATCGGGTGTAGAAACCTGAGCTATAGTTCACGGAAGGTGACTTGCACCGGGTGTAGGAACCCGAGCTATAGTTCATGGAGGGCGACTCACAGTGGGTGTAGGAACCCGATCTATAGTTCACGGAGGATGACTCGCATCGGGTGTAGGAATCCGAGCTATAGTTCACGGACGGTGACTCGCATCAGGTGTAGGAACCTGAGCTATAGTTTACGGAGGGTGACTCGCACTGGGTGTAGGAACCCAAGCTATAGTTCATGGAGGGTGACTCGCATCAGGTGTAGGAACCCGAGCTATAGTTCAAGGAGGGTGCCTCGCACTGGGTGTAGGAAGTCGAGCTATAGTTCACGAAGGGTGACTCGCACCGGGTGTAGGAACCCGAGCTATAGTTCATAGAGGGTGACTCGCACCGAGTGTAGGAATCCGAGCTATAGTTCACAGAGGGTGACTCACACAGGGTGTAGGAACCCGAGCTATAGTTCACGGAGGGTGACTCGCACCGGGTGTAGGAACTCGAGCCATAGTTCACGGAGGGTGACTCGCACTGAGTGTAGGAACCTGAGCTATAGTTCACAGAGGATGACTTGCACTGGGTGTAGGAACTCGAGTTATGAAGTATGAGGATGATGTGCCCCGGGTGTAGGAACCCGAGCACTGAAGTATGAGGATGACGTGCATAGGGTGTAGGAACCTGAGCACCAAAGTATGAGGATGACGTGCACAGGATGTAGGAACCCTAACACTGAAGTATGAGGATGATGTGCCTCGGGTGTAGGAACCCGAAGTATGAGGATGATGTGCCTCGGGTGTAGGAACCCAAAGTATGAAAATGATGTGCATTGGGTGTAGGAACCCGAGCACCGAAGTATGAGGATGATGTGCATAGGGTGTAGGAACCCGAGCACCAAAGTATGAGGATGACGTGCATTGGGTGTAGGAACCCGAGTGCTGAAGCACACAATAATGACTCAAACATTAATGAGACAAAGGTTGCTTGGACAATAATGAGAAGAGATGCATGACAAGACGAGTATGACTGAATGATTTTTTATGATGCATGAATATTGCTATTGGTGATGCTAGAATGCAGTGATATGTTTCTATATGTATGCGTATTGCAAACTTATGATGCTAGAATGCAGTGATATGTTGCTATATGTATGCATATTGCTAACTTATGATGCTAGAATTCAGTGATATGTTGCTATATGTATCCATGTTGCTAACTTGCTAGAATGCAGGGATATGTTGCTAACTTGTGATGCTAGAGTATAGGGATATGTATACATTCTTTTTTCTTTTTCTTTTTTTGTGCAAAGCATGAAATGCATTATGATGCATGAAATGTTTGGTAATGCGAAATATATGGTAATGGTAATGCGTGAAATGTAGGGTAACCCATGAAATGCATGACAATGCATGAAATGTATGGTAATGCATGAAATGTATGGCAATGCATGAAATGTAGGGAAATGCGTGAAATGTAGGGTAATGCGTGAAATGTAGGGTAATGCATGAATTGTATGGCAATGCATGAACCTTTTTTCCCAGTGCGCTTGTGATCAATAACCTCATCTTTTATCTTGGAATGTAGGGTAATTCGTGAAATGTAGGGTAATGCATGAATTGCATGGCAATGCATGAACCTTTTTTCCCAGCGTGCTTGTGATCAATAATCTCATCTTTTATCTTAGCCATGTTTTCGAATTTCTACATTAAACTTGCTGCATTTGAATGGATCTATAACTAATATTGGCTCAATTTTCTTGATTCATCCGGCCTTGGAGGTGATTGGCTTAGCTCAAATGAAACTCGATTTCAAAATATGCTCGAGTTGAATGGATCTATAGCTGATCTTGATCCTTTTTTCATATTCTAATCTGATAAGAATGTGCTTGAATGGATCCCACTAAAACTCAACTCAAAACTTGCCCCAATTGAATGGACTGATCTTAGCCCTATCTTAATATCCTAACCAGAAGGGAAGGCATCTGACTTGGCTTGACATGTCATCTGCCCTAATTAAAATGTGTCAGTAAATGCTCTCATTTTTTACTTCTGATATGAAGATATCTAAATCAACTCCACTAGAACTTGACATGGATTCTACCCCTGTTGCGTTTATTTAATGCTGATCTTAGGCATGTTTTCATTCTGCACTCTAATATGAGGGTACCTGAACATGGAATTGGCCCAGTTAAATGCATCTGTAACTAGCATGCTATTAGATTCCTCTTGAATAAGCAAATCTCTGAATTAGCTTGTGTAAAACTTATCATGACATTTGCCCCAGTTAGATTGACTGACTCTACTCGCATCGTATATTCCTAACGGGGACCTTCTCTACAAGAAGCATACTGGTGATTCCAAAACTGTTCGACTATTTGTCTTCTTTTAAGCTTGGAAGAGTGAGAAGGCTTTTTTTTTTTTTTTTTTTGATACAGTACATGATGACGTGCCAATTTCCCAACGAGCTCATAACAAATCAAATTATGATCTTGGCCATATTTTTGAATTCCCATCTGACATAGATGTCCATGAATGTGTTCCTCTGAAACTCGACATGACACCAGCCCTAGTAGATGCATTTGTAGCTGATCCTGTCCATCTTACGTTTTCTCCACAAGGACGTTCTTTGGATTGCATCCTTAATGTTTTAAAATCTCTTTGAAATTTAAATAGATAAGCATGCAATCAGATAACTCAATCTTAACAAGAATATGGATGGAATGCACAAACTTGCTTATCTTTGCTTAATTTTTTGTGCTTGTTGAATAGGAGACAAATTTTACCAGTACTTTGACACTAATGTAACCCTGCTAACTTAGAAAATCATATCAATGGGCAAACCCTTTTTTATATATATATTTTAAGCCTTATAACCATAACTCGTCCATTGTATCACCACTTAGAGATTTTTTCTTACTTATTTCAAGCTTATTTCACACTCCCTATCTTGAATTATAACTAGTGTCTTATAAGTAATCTGATCAATATTCCAATCTCAAGGTGGACTTTAAGACACGAGACGAAATGTAGGCTTAGGATTTAGCTTTCACCAAGAATAAGGAAACTAAGGCTCAAAAATCCCATCCCCTAATAAACATTTCTGCCTCAGTTTGTGGTGCAGTATTCGCAAAGTATTGACCAAACTTGTTATTTGAACAAGTTGCCTACGTACCTTTTCAAGATCAGGTCATTACATAATTCAAGCCCAACATTGAGTTTGACAAATCATTTGAGACAACAACACATACCAATCTGGTCAGGACTTTCATTGGACCGTAATGTAGGCTAAGGGTATAGGATAAAGAAGAAAAGAGTTAAATAAGCCTCAAAATCATCGATTTCATCTAGGCTAATTGGGTCAAATATCACATATATAGTATGTTCCTTATTTTTCTTTCTTCTTCCTTTTCTTCTCCTTTCTCTTTCCTTTTTTTCTTTCATTTTTTCATCTTCTTCTTCTTCTTTCACCGCAACTTTGGCTTTTCCTTTAATGAAGGAATCTTAACTTCATTTTCATTTGAACTTCATTTGGGACTGATCTTTTAAAAACTGCCCCAGTGTGGGGTGTGATCCTTTGACTGGTTAATCAAGAAAAGAATTTTTCAAGCTCCAAAATGGCTTGCAAAGGATTTATTCTTTGACTTTCTTTTGGGTAGCATAAACATGGTCTGCCATCTTTTTGGTAATGATTACTGTCTCAAATGACTTGCCAAACACTAGGACACCCAAACCCAGGTTAAATTTCTGGTGTACTAACTTTTAAGAAAAACTGGTTTGACATTCAAGCTCAAAATGGGTTAGCAAATGATAAATGAATATTTGGTTCTTTATGGTAAAACTGGTCGATCAAAGATAGTCACCCCTCATTTGATCAAAATATAATCATCATACATTTAAGACACCAATCATAATAGATAACAAAGATAAGAGGCTTTTTATCAATTTCATCAAACAAATGTAGGACCATGCTTGATAAGTCATTTCTGTATATTTCTCCTACGACTCTTCATCATTTTGAAACCCACATCCCACCAAGCTCTTTGACAACATCTTGAAGTGGCATTCTTTACTTCATCTTAGAGGCTTTTCCTTCATCTCCGTTTTTTTTTTTTTTTTTTTTTTTTTTTTGCGCCCCATTGAATAGACCCCTAAAATCAACTCATGGCTCCAATTCCTTTGTACTGATAAAATTATTCCTATGTCACTTACACAAAATACAAACAAAAATGGACAAAATTTGGCACAAGGTAATGGTTCAAGAAGGATGAAATGAGATGAGACCGAAAAACATTCTTATTTCATTCAATTTCAAAATGATTTAAATGAAAAGCATGGATGCATTCCTCTTGTTATCACCCTTAGATGATCAAGCATATCATTTCTATATCATGTGAGCTCACTTCTAAAGTTGAATGCCAATCAATCTTCCAACCCGATAACATTTATTACATTCCTACTATGATCACGCAACGAGTCCCCATGATCCTAACCTTTCTCTATAGAGAGATCATCTTGCTCTACTCAATACTGGAATCTCGGATCTTTAACTTTGCCACCTTGGCCCATGATTTTGCAGACAATTGGAATATGATTATTGACCCATTGGAGATGACTATGCATGCATGGTTATGAAATTGAACATGGAATGATTATGTTGTGCAATGGGTGTTTATGCATGGGTGTACCTAGTGCACAAATACATACCAATAGGGATATGAACATGTATGCAACCTATCATGCATGACTATGCATGAAATGAAGTGCATGAATGCGATGTAACCTAAATAACTACTTTGCCAGAATTTTGGAAACATTCCGCTAATGAAAGATTTCAAAATTAAGACGACCATTGATGGGCCACAATTTCAATTAAATTCTTCCCTTAATCATTCATTTCCCTAATGATGGTCCATGTACCTTTGATCCTATGAAGGGTCAAATTATGATCTGAGCTTGGTGTTGACCCAGGCTAGTCAATCCATTAGATTTGTTCAATGCAGGCTTGTGGGCTTTAATGTGCAGTTGGACCTGGAGTATTTTAAAATATGGGCTTCAAGCTATTTTATGATGGGATTAGGCACTAGTTGAAAAGAAATTGGGCTTGGATTGCGTAAAAAATGTTGGCCTAGATTTGTAGGTGATAGGGTCGAGGCCCACTTTTGAAATCTGGGTTTGACCCTTTTTAAAAATTAGGCCTAGGCCGAGTTTTCGATTAGGAAAAGGTCGGGCCTAAATTTTTTTTTAAAGAATTGGGCCTGAGTTATTTGAAAAGGGTTGGGCCGGCCCATATTTTAAAATGTTTGAGCCAAGTGCTTTATTTTTTTGAAAGGGTGGGCTATGGCCTCATTATTGCGCTTTTTTAGAATACTCGCTAAGTAGTATGTATGTCTAAAATGGATGCCAAATGCATGATATAATATAAAGTATCTTACAACATATATACACCATACTATACTTGGAGAAGGATGTGACTTCTGTCCCGACCTAGGGTAGGTACGTAAATACAGGATTCTTCATGACTCTATCCTAGTTAGGGAAGACTATAGACACGTATGTGCAAGAAGACTCTAATCGTTATTGATAAAAAGGTTCCCAATCTAACATTCATCCTCGCCCAAAGGGGTTTGGACAAAGTTTAGACTGAGCGGAGTGGTTCGCTAGTCCCCACAAGCCCTGCCACGTGAGGACAAAAGGAATTACACTCCTTTCTAATCTTAGTAGGTAAAGTTTGGGTATAGAGTGTGAAAGTGTGTGAATTCAAATTTAACCTAATCCCGCTACCCTACATGCATGCACATGCTATTTCAAAATTAATCACATGCTTATTCAATAATCATAGCAATAGAATATTTACAGGCAATCACATGCTTAACCATCATGGAAACAAATATTCACATTACACCAGGGATATAAATGTTCACTTTAAACCCAGGATATTTATAAATATAGTAACAAACATCCACATTGAAGCGAGGATATTCACATGTATGAGGAATAAATGTTCACAATCTACCTATATGGAAACTATATATGCACATTAATTAAGAATATATACCTATATGGAAACTAAATATTCACATAATTATGGATATATACCTATATGGAAACTAAATATTCACATAATTACGGATATCTACTTGTATGGGAACTAAATATTCACATTAATATCTGTATGGAAACCAAGTATTAATTAAGGGTATCTACCGACATGGAAACCAAATATTTACATTAATTAAGGGTATCTACCTATATGGGAAGTGATATTTACATTAATAAAGGGTATCTATCTACATGGGAAGTAATATTCACATTAATGAGGGTATCTATCTATATGGGAAGTAATATTCACATTAATAAAGGGTAGCTACCTATATGAGAAGTAATATTCACATTAATGAAGGTATCTGTATATATGGGAACATTAATTAGGGTATTTATGATTATTAAGTCCAAGCTATCTACAACTATGGAAACATATATAAATTTACTAAGTCAAATGTATTATAACTTTAACAAATTACTTTATTCAAATATAATGGTATTTTATTTACAAAAGTGGAGTAATTAAAAGACTTAATAGATTTAAATTGGGATAATTCCTAATTAATTATTGGCTCGACTCTCAAATGTCCCCAGCAGACTCGCCAAGTTGTCGCAACGTCTCGGCACGCGCGTGCCCCGGGCGGCAAAATAGAAATCAATTTAAATTTTCAAAGAAAAATGGGATGTCGGAGTCGCCACTGACCTCTTAGTGTGGTTAGAACACATGATTACTACCCCGTTAGGAGTAGAATGGGTCTACATTACCAGAGTTAGGGTTGGGAGTTCGGTTACGTGAGGGGAAGGTACGAGCACCCCCTACGCGCCCGTTCTTACGAACAGCACCTAATTAATTCAGAATTATCCCTAAGTTAATCTAATAAGTCTTTCAAATTACCCCTCTATTAGTAGATTTATAAATATATATGTAGTATAAATAAATAAATAAATAAATAATATTAAAATATATGTAGTATATATATTCACTCAAAACTAAAAGTACGTGAAGCCCGAAAGCTGATACCCTTACATTAAAATCATAGGGAGAAAAATCAAGAAAATACTTAGGAAAGTACAGTCCCAAATTTTGGAAATCTTATAGGGTTTTTATAGGAAAATACTAGTATGGGAGATTTTAATATATGATAATAGGATAATAAGCAACACCTATCTAATATAACAAATCTCAAAATAAGTAATAAAATACCATAATACAATATATATTAAGATGCTAAAGATACTATAAAAAGTAATACCACATATATTAGAATAAAATAAAAAAAATAAAAAAGTATCTTAATAAATAATACCTAATATAAGCATAATAGTAATACCATAATATTCTATATATTATCCTACTAATATGATTAATACTAAATATACTACCAATAGTCAATACTAAATATACTAAGATACTAATAATTAATACTAACTATATTAATATACTAAAAACAATTGATACTAAACATGTGACTAAAATGCTATCTACTAAATATATAATGTCTATTAAACCCTAAATCACTAAATATGTAATATCCAAAAAAAAAATATTTATATACGAAAATGCTAAATATGTATTGTTTACCAACATGCTAATATGTGATATACATATAACTAAAACTGTTATAATACTAACATACAACACACTAGGCTATTAAATATATAATACCACATTATTACAATAATAAATATACAATATTATTAAGATGCTAATTCCAAAATACTAACATAATGAATATATAATATCCATAAAAATTCTACCGTACTAATATAAATCATTCAGCATGTATACAATAGCTTAAATGTAAATATTACCTAAAACATATTAAAACTTCCCCCTAATCAGTTAACATGTATACTAATAACACAAAAAATAAATAACTATAAAAAAAAATTTAACACAATAATAAATAAATATCAACATGTGTGTGTTGGGTGCTTGTGGGTGTGTGTTTTGTTTGTGTACAGTGTGTGTGTGTGTGTGTGTGTGTGTGTGTGCAGGTGGCTACCGTGGGTGTCGCCAAGAAGGCAGAGGCATGGAGCTCCTCATCTGCTGGTGCGGCTGTGGAGGACCGCTGGTGACTAGTCTTCTCGGGGGAAACTCTTGACTGGTCTTCTAAGGCCGTAGGTGTGGCTAGAAGAGAGGTGCTGCAAGACGACCTGAACAGAGAAGAATAAAAAGGGAAATTAGGGAAGAATGGATGGGAGAAAGGAGATAAGAGAAGAGAAAAGAGAGGGGAAGAGGATGAGGTGTCGCCGGAGTTGCCGCTACTACTGCTGGGTGTCGATGGCTGCCGGGGGGGCAGAGCTTGGGTGCTGCTCGCGGTGGTGTGGCAATGGGAGACGACAAAGCTGACGGGTTGGAAATGGTGCTGGAGTAGGAGCGTGATGGTTGTGGCCTTCTGCTGTTGGAGTTGGTTGCCACTGCTGGTGCTAGTGAGGCAGGATCTACAGAGTTGCGAATGGAGAGCAACGGTGCAGTTGCTGTATGCGGCCGTGGGTGTCCTGCGGCTGGAGTTAGGCAGTGGCAGCGGAGGAGGAGATGGTGATGGCGGAGCGTGATTGTGCAGTGAGAGGGGCAGCAAGGGGGGCTGCTCGTGTCTTGGGTGATCAGGTTTGGGAGCAGCAGTGAGGCTCGTCAGAGAAAGAGAGGGTGGCTAGGCAAGTTTCACGGTTGAGGCTTGAGGTAGGTGGCCGGAGCATGATGTCTTGTCTAGGGCGTGGGCGGCGTGCAGTGCTGGGGCAAAGGGTAGCGGCTATGGAAAAAGGAGAGAGGCTATGGTGCAGCAGCTGTGCGACGTGAGAGGGATGGTGAGGGAAGCGAGGCTGTGTGTGGCTGGGGAGATGAGAGGGGGAGAAGCGAGCGGGAGCAACGTGATGGTAAATGGGGGGCCTTAGGTTTTTTCGTTTTTCTGAATGGCTCTGCGCCCCCCCCCCCCCCTTTGAAGCTGCGAGAATAAGACTATATATAGGCTTTTCCCCAAAAAAGAAACCCTAAACCACATAATAATAATAATAATAATAATAATAATAATAATAATAATATATGATAATAATAATAATAATGATAATAATAATAATAATAATAGTAATACAGTAATAATAATAATATATGAAAATAATAATAATAATAATAATGATAAAAATAGTGATAATAATTGACTCACTCGAAAAATGAGCAGCTCAGAAGTTACCCCAAGTATAGGAGTTCTGTCGTGTAATATTAAGCCCAAGGGCTAGATAGTCTCCTCAGGGAATGTGTTTTAATCTCAGATTTAACGTTCTTCCAATCAAAATTAAATTGCACTGAACTTGGTTCAGATTCGGGATTTCAAGGGTGGTTAATTCTACTTTTAACAAATTAAATAACACGTAATTTAAAACTCTAAACTAACATGCACTAAATAAAAGAAACAAGAATAGAAACCCTACGTCTACTTAAGGAAACATCGAAACACGTGTAAATTAAAGATGGTAACTTTGGACACGGAATTAAAAACACACTATAGAAACTCAATCAAATTCAAACACACATGAAAACACAAACGAAATCCTAACAATCAGCGGTAATGAACACAATAAAAATATGAACTTTGATAATTAAAATGCAATGAAACTAAATTAATTTAACAATCCTCAAAACTCAATTCTTTTCAATAAATTCCCTATAGTAAGAATCATTGTTTATGACTAAGGCAATAACATGAAAAAGAAGAAAGGGAAAGCATAACCTTTAACAAAAAAAATAAAAAATAAAATATCCAATTGTAATTTAAAAATAAAGAGAAAGAAAAGAGAAGAAAAGAAAAGATAAAAGAAGAGAAAGCAGAGAGAGAGAGAGAGAGAGAGAGAGAGAGAGAGAGAGAGAGAGAGAGAGAGAGAGAGAGAGAGTCCAGCCATGGAGGGTCTTTAGGTGGAGCAAAGAGGCCATGCAGAGGATCTTGGCTGGAACTGGTATGCTGTGTTGCCGAGGCTATGGCAAGAGCTGTGACAGCACTGTTTGCGGAATCTGCAGCTGGAGAACTTGGCCGGACCTGTGCTGGAGTGGAGGCTCGGGTGTGGTGTGCTTTCGCTGCTGGCTATTGGTGCTCTGTTCTGGTCTGTGCGAGCTGTCTGCTGCTGGTTATTGTCGTGAATTGATTTCTGCTGGGCTGGTTCTAGAGCAGAGGGCGGAGGAGGCTGTTGCTGTTAACCGGAGAGAGTTACAGAGGATCTGGAGTGGTGGTGCTGGAGGCTGAAGTATTGGGAAGAGGAAGGGCAGAGAGTGGGGAAGAAGAAAGACAAACAGAAAATAGAGGGAGAGGACGGGAATAAAATCAAGGTAAAGAGAAGAGAGAAGGGGAAGAAGAAGAGAAGAGAAGATAAGAGAAGGAGAGAATGGGGAGCCCTCAGGCTACCTACGGGAAAGAAGAAGAAGAGAAAAATATATAGGGAAGGGGGATGCGCTGCCCTAGGATCTGTGAAGCCAGACCCGACTTGTCCAACCCGACCCGAATTGTTATATATTTTTTTTTCATTTTTTCCATTCTCTGTTCATCGCAAATCTGACTCTTTTGGAGCCTGTTTTTCATAAAACTCAAAACACAAAAGTTGTAGATAATCCTTTTCTCTTTCTCCAAAAATTTGAATCGTCTTGATCGGAGCTCGGATGGAAAAATTATGCATGAAATACGAATTGGTGTCAGTTTTGGTTTCCGAGATTTTTCCTGCAACAAAAAATTACCAAAACTTCATAAATAGTGCAATAAAGTTCAAGAATGATGATTTTGGCACTTTATTAAAATATTGGACAATTTTGGACATTTAATTAAAAATATAAACTGAAAAGCGCGGGTTAAGATGCCCAATTACGCAGTTTTAACGCGTAATCACACCCTCCAACTAACGTTTTGCTAGTCTCTAGCAAATGACGTGAATGAATCTCAGGGTGGTGTCTACAACTACATACTCCGGTGATCATGAAATCAATGCATATGCGACATAACTATACCACTTCACATACAAGAACATGACTGAATTTCACACAAGTTTGTTCATATTCAATGCACACGACTCCAAAGCACGTCACTCATGCAAGTTTCATCGTTTATATGTCATTCAAGAACTGTATACTCACATGAGGTTAATCAGTGGCACATTCAGAGTTAATGCAATCATATAAGTTCGAGTATAAACAGGTAAACTCTTGAGGTGTGTGACTCAGTACACCTAGGATGCCAGTGGACACCTACAGAACGGTCGCTTTGACTTGGCCTAACTGGTATACCCTCAAGAACACTCAAAGAAAATGGGTTCATTCATCATATGTGAGGAGGAGTGTCGCGATCAAACATCCCACATATTAAAAGGAACAACGCTAAGTATATGGAGTGGACTAGTCTGGAAAGGATCTAGCCTATCTATGAGGTGTCGGGTCCTTCACCCTAGCATCTTCTCACCTACTTGTCATATCCAACTGAGACCACCCTAGATCAACTCATTGACAAATTTGTCGTGAATACATCTGAGGCATTAATCGGTTGAAGAATCTTCATACGTGGAAAATATGTGTCGTGTCCTTGTGATATGTATTTGGACCGGCATTGACTTTTCATTTCATGCGCATGTGTATTGCTTATTCTTTATTTTGCTCATTCTTCATTTTCTGTCTTTTCTTGATCAATTAGGACAATCATAACACTTCTTTTGTAATCTTCATACCATCAATGGGAATTGAGCTCGAATAGGAGTTCATGAATTAAGTCTATCTCTAGGGGTGGCTCAGCCTTCACATTTTGAGTAGACTACAAGACCTAGGTTTCTATCTCCCCACTAGGTGTCACCTTTAGGCTAGCAAATAAAAAACAAAGATTAGTGCACAAAGGAATCATCCAAAAAAAGAGAATTGAGTTCTATGAATTCTGATTTGATATTAACACTCGAAAGGATGATAAATAGCTCAAGGATATCTCACAAGGTGTCATAGTCGCCATGGGTGTTCTCTCGGTGCTCACTGGAAACCCTAAGTGCAATGAATCACGTGAATGTGTTTATTCAGCCTCGTGAGATGCCGTGTAAATACAAGAAATTATATAGTCGAATTAACACGAATGTACTACCAATCGATTCTTCATGGAGTCATAAGATCATATACAGAGAAACTACGCATGATTGACTCAAGTGTGTAATTCGTAAGTTATGCGCAAGTATGTGAAAGGTATACACAGTGTTAAGCATGGCACAATGTAATGTAATTCCTCAATGCTCCTCTTTCTTTCTTTCTCTCTTTTTTTTTTTTTATCTTTTTGATTTTTTTTTCATTTTTTTTTTGTTTTTTGTTTTTTGTTTTGAAATTAAAAACCCGGTATGTGTACGTGCACAGTGTTACATGTGAATGCTCATCCCTCCCAACTAAAGTGGAACATTGTCCTCAATGTGAAAGCATAGGGGAAATAAAAAAGATTGTGCACGGGAAAGGTAAGGCGTACCTGAGTGGGGAAATAATGGAAAACAAAAATCGAACTACGAGAAAATGGACCTAAAAACTAACTAAAAATAAAATAAGATAAAATAAAAGGAAAATAAGGGAAAGAAAAACATCACAATTGTCTGGCGGAGGTTCTGGAGGAATTTCGTCTGGTGGTCGCAGGTCTATAAATTGCAATGGCGGTTCTCCAAATTTGAGCCGCCACAGTGGATCAGTCTTCATACCTGCACGAAAATCAACCTTAAATGAATAAATGTGTGTCAAAATACCAAACAATATGTGCGCAGGTCGACCCTCTTGTGTTGACAAGAAAGGGTCTTTATTCAACATCATGTCTAGGAAATGTGCTTCTTTACGAACTAACATGTGATTGGAAGTTATTGGAGCAATTACCTGTAGTTCTTCAAAAGCATTAACATTAAAGGTTTTACCTGGTTCTTTGAAAATTATATGCTCACCAGACTGGTCACCCTCTTATCGGGTGTACATATCATCATACCACTGCAAAATTCTACCTCCACATTAGGCTTTTTGACATCTGATTCATGCGAGAGTGACAGTTCCATGGTTTCTGAGCTCGGAGTATGAGGTACCACAGGTTGGTACTCCGTATGAGTATCAGTCTCATCATCAACTAAATGCTCCGCTTTTGGGCTCGTTTCCTCTGAGTTTTCTTTTAATTCATCTATTTGAGCCGTAACTTTCAGTGCTGGGACAACTGTTTGCCCGACGATGAGCATATCAGATTGGGGATCGTCTTTCTCACTACTAAAGGTGATGGTGGCCTCTGTTGTCTCAAGAGAAACATCATGTATTTTTTGTTGAGGTTGCTGGTACTCTTGAGAACTAGGCTGAGGTTCTGCGAGTGATTCCTCTTGTTCTAAGATGTCCAACTACGTGCTCATCACATTAATGGTGTCCCACAATTCATTATTATGATTGACTTGAGTTTGTATGAACTTCTGGAGCATGTTCGCCATCTGTGTTATGCTATCCTCTAGAAATTCTAATGGCGTATAGCTTTTAGGGATCTGTTGTGGCTGATATTGAGGCGAAGGGTTGTTGGGGCGGTTTGGTGGCTCGTATGCATCTCCACCACTAAATGTGCTGATAGCGTGTGCAGTCATGGGTGCCTGAGTGTATCGTGTGTTCCACTGTGGGACATTGTCAGCTAAGTAATCAAAGAATGATAATACCTGATCTGAATCCTCACTGATGGGCTCTTCAGTAGACATGGTCTGGACAAAATTTCTGCAATCAGGGGTAAGAGCAGTATAAAAACAATCAACTAACCTCCATGAGTCAAACCTGTGATGTGGACAAGAACTTAGCAGATCCTTGAATCGCTCCCAGCAAGCCTGAAATGTCTCGTCATCCTGTTGCACAAAATTAAGAATCTGTTCCTGCAAAAATTGAGTTCTTTGTGAGGGACAAAATGCATGCAGAAATTCACGTTCCGTTTCAAACCAATTAGTGATAGAATGAGGTCTCAAGGAATGAAACCAAATCTGTGCCCTATCTTGCAAAGTAGCAAGAAATAAATTCAGTCTACTAGATTCATCAATTTTAGCATAAGAGAAAAACATGTTGCAAGTGTACTCAAACTCTGCTAAGTGCTGATAGGGGCACTCAGATTCCGTCCCGTAGAACTCGGGTAGTAATGACGTCCTCCCGCGCTGCATAATGAAATTAAGCTCATCATAAGGCAAAACAATGGAAGAGGATGTAGTGGCATATTCAAGCTACAAAAAGTCCATTATCGTGCGCGGTGCAGGTGCAGCCATTTTTCAAAACTCAAAATTTTTTCTGTTTTTGTTTTCTATTTTTTTTCTTTTTCATAAAACTAATAAAAATGACGGGAAAAACCCAAAATTAAGACTAAGAACGACATTCTCCGGCAATGGCGCCAAAAACTTGACTCACTCAAAAAATGAGCAGTTCGGAAGCTATCCCAAGTATAGGAGTTCTGTCGTGTAATATTAAGCCCGAGGGGCTAGATCGTCTCCTCAAGGAATGTGTTTTAATCTCAAATTTAATGTTCTTCCAATCAAAATTAAATTGCACTGAACTTGGTTCAGATTCGGGATTTCAAGGGTGGTTAATTCTACTTTTAAAAAATTAAATAACACGTAATTTAAAACTCTAAACTAACATGCACTAAATAAAAGAAACAATAATAGAAACCCTACGTCTACTTAAGGAAACATCGAAACACACATAAATTAAAGATGGTAACTTTGGACACGGAATTAAAAACACACTATAGAAACTCAATCAAATTCAAACACACATGAAAACACAAACGAAATCCTAACAATCAGCGGTAATGAACACAATAAAAATATGAACTTTGATAATTAAAATGCAATGAAACTAAATTAATTTAACAATCCTCAAAACTCAATTCTTTTCAATAAATTCCCTATAGTAAGAATCATTGTTTATGACTAAGGCAATAACATGAAAAAGAAGAAAGGGAAAGCATAACCTTTAACAAAAAAAATAAAAAATAAAATATCCAATTGTAATTTAAAAATAAAGAGAAAGAAAAGAGAAGAAAAGAAAAGATAAAAGAAGAGAAAGCAGAGAGAGAGAGAGAGAGAGAGAGAGAGAGAGAGAGAGAGAGAGAGAGAGATAGAGAGAATCCAGCCATGGAGGGTCTTCGGGTGGAGGAAAGAGGCCATGCAGAGGATCTCGGCTGGAACTGGCATGCTGTGTTGCTGAGGCAGGAGCTGTGACAGCACTGTTTGCGGAATCTGCAGCTGGAGAACTTAGCCGGACCTGTGCTGGAGTGGAGGCTCGGGTGTGGTGTGCTTCCGCTACTGGCTATTGGTGCTCTGTTCTGGTCTGTGCGAGCTGTCTGCTGCTGGTTATTGTCGTGAATTGATTTCTGCTGGGCTAGTTCTAGAGTAGAGGGCGGAGGAGGCTGTTGCTGTTAACCGGAGAGAGTTACAGAGGATCTGGAGTGGTGGTGCTGGAGGCTGAAGTATTGGGAAGAGGAAGTGCAGAGAGATAGCAGAGAGCAGGGAAGAAGAAAGACAAACAGAAAATAGAGAGAGAGGACGGGAATAAAATCAAGATAAAGAGAAGAGAGAAGGGGAAGAAGAGGGGAAGAAGAAGAGAAGAGAAGATAAGAGAAAGAGAGAATGGGGAGCCCTCGGGCTGCCTGCGGGAAAGAAGAAGAAGATAAAAATATATAGGGAAGGGGGATGCGCTGCCCTAGGATCCGTGAAGCTAGACCCGACTTGTCCAACCCGACCCGAATTGTTATATTTTTTTTTTCCTTTTTTTCATTCTCTGTTCATTGCAAATCTAACTCTTTTGAAGCCTGTTTCTCACAAAACCCAAAACATGAAAGTTGTAGATATTCCTCTCCTCTTTCTCCAGAAATTTGAATCGTCTCGATCGGAGTTCGGACGAAAAAGTTATGCATGAAATATGAACAAGTGTCGATTTTGGTTTTCGAGATTTTTCCTGCAATAAAAAATTACCAAAACTTCATAAATAGTGCAATAAAGTTCAAGAATGATGATTTTGGAACTTTATTAAAATATTGGATAATTTTGGACATTTAATTAAAAATATAAACCGTAAAGCCCGAATTAAGATGCCCAATTACGCAGTTTTGACGTGTAATCAATAATAATAATAATAATAAAATAATAGTTAAGTAATGCTAATAATACTACTAGTAAGAAATAATAATAAATAATACAAATAATTATAAGAAAGTAATAATAAAATAAAGATAATAAAAATACTACTACTAATAATAATAAGATTAAAAAAATAATGATAGTATAAATACTAATAATAATAATAATAATAATAATAATAATAATAATAATAATAATAAAATAATAACAATAAAAATAAGGTAATTATAATAATAATAGTATAATGAGAAGGGACCCCTTGTTCTATTTGGTTAGGGCAAAAATAGGGTGTCTATACCCATTAATTTTCTTGATAAATTTTCTTGGAGAAAACTTGTCCTAGCTTGTGAATCTTGCACATCTATTCCAAGATTCCAAAAGCTCACTTGTTTTTATTACATAAATATTTTTGAGCATAAATCCTAAATCTCCAACACTTTACTTTTCAAGAATATATTTTTGGTGATATCATTTGAGGGTTTTTGAGATCTTTGAAAAGCACATTGCTGCGACATCCCCGAGAGCGAGGGTGCCCCGGGATGGGCGTGATAAAAAAATCATAAGTTTATATTCGTGAAAACTGGATGTGATGGAGTCGCAATTAACCTTTTGGAGTATGGTTAGCACACGTGATTACTACTCCATTAAGGATAGAATCAGTCCGCGTATACCAAACTAAGGATCGGGAGTTCAATTATGTGAGGGGAAGGTACTAGCACCCCCTACACGTCCGCTCTACAAATGGTACCTTATTAATTGAAGATTATCCCAAATTAAATTTAATAGCCTTTTTATTTTACTCCCTTTATGAATTTATAAAATCACCAATATACATGCAAATGAGTAAACCGAACAAACATTTACATAATATACAGTATAAATATTCCCTTAGAACTAAGGTATGTAAGGCTTAAAAAGCCCGCACCCTTTCGTTGAAATCATAAGGATGGAAAATTGATAAAATATTTTTTTGAAAATAACTCCCAGACTTGTTTTGAAATTTTATCGAATTTTTATGAATATTGAATAATATTTTATGAAATCTTAGGAGGTTCTTGACCTCATTCAGGATGAAAAGTTTGCAATCAAAATTTTGTTACCTCAAAAATATTTTTCCAATTTTTCTCTAATATTTCTAATTTTTTTAATAATTTTTCCATATTTTTCCCAAATTTAAAATTAAATAAATAATATAATACAAAAATAAATAAATAAAATAATGAAAACTAAATCAAAAATATTTTTATAATTTTCCTCTTATTTTTCTATTTTTTTTTTGTAATTTTTCCAAACTTTTCCTAGATTTATAAACAAATAAATAATATATTACAACATAAATAAATAGAAAAAAAAAACTAAAAGGAAACCAGTTCGGACCCAGTTCAAAAGGTCAACCGGTTTGTGGGAATCGGTTCGAGTCAAAGGGGTCAACTAGTCGGGGGTCAACTCGTTCAACAGGGGGACCAGTTAGTGGGTTAGGGCAAGGCTACGTGTCACCTCCAGGGTGTATGAGAGCATACAAACAGAATCGATGATGTGGCTTCATCGTAGCCGTCTTGGGGAAGCAACAATCGAGCAGCCATCAGGAGGCCACGTCAAGCCCTGCGTGCATGGAGGAGAACAAGGCACGTCTCGGCTATCAGATGGAGCAATGGGAGGAAGTCCGGATCAAAGACGTGGTGTAATCTTGGCCGTTGGGAAGGGACGTAGATCGAATGGTTGGAATCGGGGTGCACTCGGATCCCTGACATGGCATTATCTTAGTCGTTGCCAGAAAACACACATCAAACGCTTAGAGAGAACCACATAGCCCTTTGAATGTGTGGAAAGGGGTGAGCCATGTGTCGCATGTTGGTGGTTCCAAGGGCGGACATACTTAAGCCAAAATTTATCTTTTTCTCTTATTTTTCATCTTTTCACCTTTGAAGCACTCTCTCCCTTCTCTCTTCCCTGCTATCTGGAAACCTAATCCCAATCACCTCCTTTTTCCTTGAACCTTCTTTCTTCTCATCTGCGATCCGAAGACCTAAAGCTCAATCTTTCTCTAACTTGCAACTCTCTTTCTCTTTCTAATCGGCAACTCTCCTCTTCTCTTTGATCCGAAGTTCTTCTCAATCTCTCTTCTCTTTCGAGCAACACACCAAATGAAACCATGAAATCACTGAAAACCCTAACCCCTCTCTATCTTCTCTCTCAAGCTCTCTGTTCTTTGTGATCCTCCCTGCTCTCTCTCTGATGCCTTCCCCTCTCAGCTTCCCCCCCTTTTGTTCTTTGCTTCCTCTCTACAATCGAGGTTTTCAAAACCTTTTGAAACCCTAGGGTTTCAAGTGCTCTCCAAAGCTTCTCCCCTTCTCTCACTCTCTCTTTATTCCCTCTATTTTCTTTGTTTGCCCGCGAAGGAACCTAACCTTTGAAAACCCTAAACAACTATGGCTTTGAAATCCCTCTGATGTTCTCTCTCTCTCTCACTCACTCACAGATGTTCCATGGTTTCTCTCTGCGATTGTGAAGCTAAAGTTTATGATTTGAACACCAGAGGGTGTTCTTAAGAGTAAAGTAGGGTACAAGACCCAGCGAATGGATTCAATTCAAGATCTGATCGAGTTTTTGAAAATGAAACTACAAGCTAAGTGTTCTTTCCACCCTTTTTTATTTAGTGTTTTTTTGTTTGGAACTTGATTTTTGTGATATGTGAGTGTGTTTGTGTGCTTTGTGGATCAAATACTGGTTATATTGTGATTTGAATACTGGATTACATGCTCATGATTCTAGTGTTGGTTTTTGTGATTTAAGTGTTGGGGTTTGAATCCGTTAGGGTTTCAGAACTATCTCAGGTTAGGGCTTCGGGTTAAAAGATGAGTCAACTCATCTCAACCCTGTGAGTTGGTATCAGGTTGACTCACCAGAGTCAACTTGTGGGCGCTGGCTGGACTTGAGGACGAGTGGGTTCAGTATATTGGGTTAGGCTCTAATTTATTTTGAAAGTGGGCTTGGTTGATGTTGGAAGTGGGCTTAGGCTGGGTTTTACAAACGGGCTTGGTTTGATTTTAAAAATGAGCTTGGGTTGGGTTTTACAAACGGGCTTGGTTTGATTTTAAAAATGGGCTTGGGTAGGTTTTAAAAATCAAAGGACCTGGGTCTTTTAAAAACAAGTGTGCAGTTATATTTTCTAACACGGGCTTTGGGTCTCGAGTTGTTTTTTTTTTTTAAAGAGCCATGGGCTTGGGTTCTTTTAAAAGATCGAGCCTCGGGTTTAAGTTTTAAAACATGCAGGCTTTCAGGCTTGAGTGTCAGTTGGGTCTAGGTTTATTAAAATGAAGTTGGGCTTTATTTGAAATGGGTTAGGCTTCATTTTTGGTGATTTGGTTTAGTTTGAATTTTGTTTAGAGAATTGGTTTGGGATGCTTGGAGTTACGTTCAGGATCAAGTGTGAACCTGAAACTTGGATATGGGTACATGCATTTGCATTAGCACACAAGCATAGCATGTTTTAGCATATAATTCAAAAATAGATAGACATTTTATTTTACCTCAAATCTTCCTCTCCTCCAATCTTCTTTCTCCTTCTTTTGTGTCTATCTGGATGTCTTGTTGGGAGTTTCTAAACTAGCCTCCGGATTCTGAATAGGCAACTTTGATGTTAGCCTGAGATCTCCTTCTCAATGCTCTCGATTTTGTCTTCTGTAATTGCTCTCTTTTGATGATTGCTTTGACTGCCTTCTGTTTTTGCTAATTGCTCTAACTCCTCTTTGCTAATTGCTCTCTATCTTTTTTCTTTGCTAATTCTTCTCACCATGTGGCTAGTTTCTCTATATTGCTCTTTGTGCCTCTTGCTAACTTCTCACTTCTAATTTCTTTATCTTCGTTGTCTCTTTCTAACTTCTCTATCTCCTCTCTTTTCTTTTTTGATGACTCTTTTCTTCCTTAATGATTCCCTGCACCATTCCTCTTCTAACTTCTCTGTGTCCTTGCATTGTGCAAGACTCCCTATTTATAGGGAGTCTAGGCAACTCATTCGGTGCCCAAATGCTTTCCCTTTAACAAAATTCCATAACAATTTGCCCCTTTATTCCCACAGTTCAGTTAGTGAGGACTCGGGTAGGGAATATTTTAACAACCTTCATTCTCCATCATTATGCACATGTGATTTTTTATTCATTTATTATTATTATTTTTTTGAATTTCATTTAACCTTTCTAACTCACTGATTTTCCTCTATTTTTCTTTCAAGTGAACAAGGAATTTAGAAGATGCTTTGGAATATGCTGCGAGCTGCCTTTAAGGATTTTGCTTGTATTTTATTTTCCATTGTATTTCTTTGTCTTTCCTGTATTTTTTGTATTTCATGCATGTATTTCTCTATATTTTTCTTTGTATCTTCCTGTATTTTTTATATTTCCTTGTACATATTTCATGTATTCTGCTTTGTATTTCCCTGTATTCAGTATCTGCTCCTATATTTGCACATTTTGTATGTATTTGCACTGTATCTAGGGCACGTGCTTCCCCCTTTTTAATAAAATATATGATTTCATGTATGTATTCCAATTTTGACTGAAACCTCATATTAAAGTTGACCGGTCTCGCACAAGAACTAACTGGTAACTAAATATGATCCTAAGTTCTTGAAAATAAGCAGACCTGGACTCAAACTAACAATGACTCAAAAAAAATAAAAAATAAAAGGGACTTGATTTTTAAAAAATAAATAATAAGGACCATAACTCAATTTAAAAATAAAAGAACTCAATTTTGGAATTTAAGGAACTTAACTAAAAGTTAGAAGAACTTAGTTTCAAAATTAAAATTAAAAGGACTCTAATTTTTTATTTTTTTAAAAAAACTACCTGGGCTTAATTCAAAATACTAGGAATCATTTTAAAAATAAAAGAAATCAATTTTGAAATTAAAGGACCTAATTAAAAGTAACCGGTACTTGAATTTGAAATAAAAATACTCAATTTTGAAACTCGGGAAGTAAGGACTTAATTTTGAAAAAGGGCTCCATTTTGAAATAAAGCGGGACTCACTTATCAAGACTTAGGACTCGATCGGATTTTTCAAAAAGGATCCTCCAATTTTCGGGATTCAAAGTCAGCTTTTATTATTTCGGGTCCTCTAAAAAAGGTTTGGTTAAAATTAGGGCGTCCACACACATATTTCATATTTCTTTTTTATCAAAGATCATATTTATTTATTTTGGGAAAAATCATTTGAAAGCAAAATCCTAAGTTCTCCTACACTTCACTTAAAAAATATTTTTGGAGAAAGTTTTATTTAGGTTTAAATCTTTGAAGTGCTTAACATATATATCATTTTCAAAGATCGAAAACTATCTTTAGAAAAATTCTTTTACTCTACCGAGCATAACTTCATATCATGTTAGAGTGCATAGAGCTTCATTGTGTACACATCTACTTTTGTGGAAGCTTTCTCTTTGTACACAAATATTTTTTTTATCTGTTGTATTCTAGGCATGGCATAAAGAGGGAGACTCTCCTTGTAAGGAGTCCCAAGTTGGCTCAGACCCGATTAGGAAAGCTGGGATTTGTACCATCCCATAAAGTGTGCACAGTTTGGCTCAGCCTGGTGAATTGAGCTAAGGTGTCTCCGCCTCGTAAGGAGAATTGGTTGCAGATTAGCCTCATAATTTGAGCTAGGTAATCTCTACCCAGTAAGGAGAGTGTAAATGGCATCGCTCCTCCTAGTTAAGTGAGCAAATAGTGGAATCCTCTTTCGAGTTAGCTGGTTTGGTGGAACCTCGATAAAAATATTGTGTCACTCTCATTCTCTATACTCTTTATTTTCGACACTTTAATTTCCTGTACATGAATGTTTTCATATTCAATATACTGTGAATATTGTGCATGATTTAATTATTTCCACATATTAATATTTGGAGATTTTAGCTTACTTTGAAAGACCTTAGGTTGTGAAATATTGGCTGCGATTTTAATTTAACTTAAGAATTTTTAGAATACCCAATTCACCCCCCCTCTTGGGAATATACCATTCCTCATAATTTATATTCATTGTATTGTGATACAATCATTTGTATCTTGCAAAGATTTTATACTTTGTAGAGAAAAGAAAAAATACGCAAACGAATCTATTCACACCCCCCTTAGACTCAGCTCTATGGCCAACACAGGCCATGCATGATCCTCAGTGGCATGATACTATGCTTGTTGAGATAGATGCCTTGGAAGCCAACCATACTTGGACTTTGACTCCCCTTCCACCCAATAAGAAATCCATTGGCCGCGGATGGGTGTGCAAAATCAAACATAACCCAAATGGTTCTGTGGAACGTTACAAAGCTCAGCTTGTTGCCAAAGGCTATATTTAGAAAGAAGGTATCATTTATTCTTAGACCTTTGCTCCTATTTCCAAAATGGTTACAGTTCGAAAGGTTCTCATCCTTGCTTCTGCACAAAATTGGAATCTTCATCAACTCGATGTCAATAATGCCTTTTGACATGGTGACCTTGATAAAGACGTCTACATGCACCTTCCTCCTCATTTCAATTAAAATGGGGAGACCATAATCTGGAAACTCAACAAGTCCCTATACAACCTCAAACAAGCATCAAGGCAATGGTATGCCAAGCTTTCTTCAACCCTCATTTGTTCTAGATATAAAAAGTCTAAAGTAGATTATTCTATGTTCGTCTGATTCCACGGAAAATAATTTTACCATTATCTTGGTTTATGTAGACAACATCATCTTGGAAGGAAACAACTTGGAATAAATTGATGTACTCAAGAAATACTTGGGGGAATTTTAAAAACTGGCGTTTTTTTCTTATTATTTACTACAGTAATATTACAAGTATAAGTAGAGATATTTGACTCTATATTTTTGGTAATTTACAGAAAAAAAAAAATTAAGGTTAGGATTTTGGCTGGAATTCTTTGACCCTTAATTGAAGGGATTTGTATCCTTCGTCTCTCTAATTTACAGCTTGTTGGCCTAACAAGGCTTACGACTCTTATTTTGATGATAACAAATCAAGGGAATTTAACATGCTTTGGTTCAAGTGGTGATGTTTTAGGAAAAAAATCTTAGAAGCTCAAGATCAAGTATTCTCAAGAGTATGTTAAAAAATCTACATCAAATGATCACAAGAATGCATTGAAAGCTTACATCCAAATCAAGTGATCTAAGGAAAGCTCAACAAATAAAAGTTTGTCAAATTCTATGAAAGCACAAAGAATGTTGAAGCTCAAGACAAGATGGACTAGAAGCAAGGATATATATAAAGTCTTCAAGATTTGAAAGTTTTAGAGTCTTAAGGAAATCTTATGTAAGTACATCAAACTTAAAGTCAATATGAATGCATTGAAGCTCTTTAGGAATAATCAAAGACCTAGAACTAGAGACCCATTCTTAAGACCTTGAAAAATAATATTCAAAGTTAAAAATTAAAAGGTCCAAAGGGAAAAACGGGTTTTTGAAATAAAAGTCTTAAAAAACAAAAATTTGAAAAGCTTAGGTGCCTGCCCAAAATACCTTAGGCAACTAACCTTTATATGCTTTTTAAGATGGGCAAACAAAAGGCTGCCATACGCCTCAACTGATCCTGAAAGGCATCTAACTGTGCAATCTGAGGCACCTGATTGTGTTTTCCTAGGTGACTAATAGTGCACTGAATTTAAAATTTAAACTGATTTTAATTCTCAAGCGCCTGACCCCTTTTTGATAGGCAACTAACAATCGTATATTTTTAAAAATATTCAGTGCAATAAAGTTTCTAAAATTAGTTTCTTGAACTCCAAACTTCATGTGAAACTTGGGAAATACTCCAAGTAGACTTGGGGAACAAGGAATACTCTTTTTAAACTCTATATATAGCCCCAAGGCAAAAGATTTAATTACCAAGAAATACTTTCAGCAAAAAAAAAAAATAAAAAAAAAAAAAACTCTCAATTGTTCTTAACTCTCAAAGGCTCTCTTATTCACTTCTTGTTGACATTCTCTATTGAGTATTGATAAGATTTATTCATTGTAATTGAGCACAAAGTCTGAATTTTTCAATCATAGAAAGAACAATCCGGTGATAAATTTACTTTGAGCTTCAATTTCATTACATATTGATTTTTACTTTGAAGTATATTAGTGATTTAAATTGTACTAATCAGCTCTATCTGTGAGCATCTTTTGTACACAAGTTCTTGTTATTGTTCATGTAGTTTTTGATGGTTCAAGGTTGATTGGATCATTGGACCAAGCATAGGAAATTGCTTGGAGGGGGGCTCCACCCTAAATGAGGGTTTGTAAAAGGTTTGTTCTGCCCGGAAAGAAATGGTATAGTGGAATCCTTAGGTGGTATTGGCCTATGGTGAGGACCTAGGTTAGGTATAAGCCGAACCTCATAAAAATATCGGTCTCACTCTCTACCCTTTCTCTTTATTTTCTACATATATAAATTTTGTGGTGTCTATTAAAAGTGCAAGAAGCTAAAATCGAGGTTAAGAAGACTTTTAACTTAAGAAAGTACAGTGATTAATCCTTTGTAGAAACCTTAAAGGGAGTACGTTGATTAATCGTTTGCGGAAATCTTAGTTGAAAGAAAGCAAAAAAATTTCATTCATAACAGAGCTAGAATCAAAATCATTCACGCAAGGCTATAACCCAACTCTTCTTTGAGTATTTGGAATCAACAAAGTACTGTAGTTTGTTTATTGTGATTAGTTGGATTATTTGGTTATTGTTAGCTTGTGTTGAGTTTGTGTGCGGATTGTGGATTGGTTAAATATCTAAGCATCATTGTGTGTTTGCTAAATTAAAAAAAGGTTTTAAATTCATAAAAGATTTATAAAGGAAATTTTAATAACCCAATTCAACCCCCAATCTTGGGACTACACCTTAACTTTCAATTGGTATTAGAGCCAAGTTATAACAAATGTTGAATGGAAGTTGTATAAAGATCTAAATGGCACACGTAGGAGTAGCTCTCTTTGGAGAGGGTCAATCCTCAACGAAACCTTCGATTTTTTGTGGACTTAACTACACATTTTGGAAACAAAGAATGGGGATCTACCTTCAAACCATGGATTGGAAAGCCTAGAGGGTTGTCACACATGATGATTTAATCCCTACAAAACTTGTAGATGGAAAAGAAGTTCCTACGGAAGAAAAAGACATGATCGAAATTGATCAGAAAATGTTGCAAGTAAACTCAAGTGCAATAAATGTTTTATATTGTGCCCTGGACATAAATGAATTTAATAGGGTCATGGCTTGCAAAACAACTAAGGAAATATGGGATAAATTAGAGGTAACCTATGAAGGTACCGTTGATGTTAGAGACAATAGAATTGATATGTTGACAAGTGAATATGAAGATTTTAGGATGAATCTCGATGAATCCATCACAAATATGTATACAAGGTTTACACATATCATAAATTCCTTAAACGCTTTAGGGAAAACATATTCCACTAATGAGATGATACGTAAAATCCTTAGAGGACTTCCACCCGTTTGGGAACCAAAAGCCACAACCATAACGGAAGGTAGAAATATTAAAAACACGTCACTAGATGAACTTATAGTGTAGGGACTCGAATTCGAAAAAATAAATAAAGAAAAGAGAATGGAAATTAAAAAGGATAAAACAGTAGAGCTCGTTGACGAGACTCCTTTTCTTGTTGATGAAGTCTCTTCTGTGGCTCCGCGACGAGACGTAGGAGCCCGTCAACAAGAAGATACCGAGGGATTTTCGAAAATTCTGAAATCTCAGGCTCGTCGACAATGTCAATCTCTCGGCGACGAATGCCCTTCTTCGGCTTGACAATGAGAACTCCAACTCTTCGACAAGTCTGGCCAGGTCAATTAAATTATAAATATCTATTCATTGCTTCATGGTTAAGAAAACTCACAACTATATATATATCTCTCTCTCTAGAACATGAACCAGCCCTCTCTCTCTCTCTCTCTCTCTCTCTCTCTAGGATTTCATGTCGTATGTTGCCAGAATCAACGATCCGACATCCCTATGTGGATTAGAGGGAGAATCTCTATAGTTATAGTGGATCAGATTTTCAATCTAAGGATTTTTAGGTTTTTCCCTAAAATCAAGGTAAGGATCTGATTTCATTTTTGGTTCAATAGTTATATAGTAGTTAAGATTATAGTGAAGTATTGTTCTTCGGTTTTTAGGTTTTGGGGATCCCAAGTCGTTGTTTTGGATCGATTTGTTCGTGTTTCAATTTTCGGGATTAAGGTAAGGGGATTTGTTTACATAAGTACTTTTAGAAAATGAAACAACAAGATATGTAGCTTATGTTTATATGTACTTGTTGATTGCTTATTTGCAAAGTTTTACCAGGTATAAATGCTGATTCTTACGATTTTAAGATTTTACGGTTTTTGGTAAAAATGAGGTTTTTGGCATATGATCTCCAAATTTCTTAAAACTACTTTATTTGCACTAAAACTAAAGTAGGAGATGCTTGAAACTCTTAATAGCAACAAAAACGATCTTTTATGAACTAGTTTCTATGAGATGTATATTTGACCAAATAAGTGTGACGTATGATATCAATTGAATCTATACTGAGTTGAGATGTATGTATATGAACCATGGGAGCTAAGGTTATAGGTGGTTATCAGAAAATGCAGAAAATAGGTGTCGGTTAGATACTGTGCCAAGTATGAAAAAGGGTAAAATCGAGAGGTTACAAGCCGATTTTACCACAGTATGAATGAAAGTATGCATGAATGAGATTGTGAAAATACTAGAATTGCATAGGTTATTATATTTTAATGTAAATTATATATATGATATTGGGACCGTAGCTTGTTACATAGAGCATAAAAAGCTCAATAGTATATGAAGCCTTAAAAAGCTTATATTATGTAGGCTCGGTACTATTACCAAAATAGAGGTACAGTGCAACCAAACAAAGTTATTTTTCAGTGTGGTTCCCTAGTAGTCGGCTTGGTAAGAAGGGCCACTAGTCAAAAGGGATCAGGGTGGTGATGGACAAGTCGGGCTGCAGTATGTTATGATGCCTAACAATGCTTGCACGAACAGGGCTTGATTAGTGCTTTCTTATCACACAACCCTTGCCAGTGGAAGTTACTAGCATAGTTATGATAGTTTCAAGCTGGACGGTGTTCTAAATATGCATATGCATGATTTAAAAGTTTTAATGAGCAAAGTCACAGGTTTGATTATCGGGCGGAGGGATTGTACAGTGTATAGGCCTGCACCCTACCTTAACCTCTGGACTCTCACTTGTAATGATGCTGAGTTATCTATTATTAGGTATTTATATATGTACTATATATATTACAGTGTTGAGATTATGCAACCTATGTAACTGTTTTCAAATAAGAATATAAATGTACAGTTACACATTGATGTAATATCTTCCTCCTTACTAAGAAGTGTCTCACCCCAATCTTACAACCGTGTTTCAAGAGTTACAGGAAATCGGTCCTAGTCATCTAGAGAGGCCGTGGAGCGTAGGGTCTTGTTAGTTAACGTAAGTTTCTGTATGAGTACTACGTTGTTAGCCTAGTTGGCTTTTTGAGAATGTAATACAATTTATGTTTTACGTACGGATGAATGTATGTAGGAACAGTTAGATACTTTGGTGCGTCTATTAGAATCCATATGAATGTTTATGTTTTCCCCAATATATGAGAGTACAGATCATTATGAAATACCCGTATGTCCCTATTTAGGGCTGGTAGATATGTATGTTATCAGGATTTGTATAGATTGTGTAGGTATAGTAGCACTCTGGGGCCGTATAAAGGGCCAGGGTATTACATATAGGATTACTTCTCATTTATGAGATTGCTATGAAAGAAAGGAATCTTGAAAACAAAAATAAGAAACCTATAGCCCTTAAAGCATCTAAAGAGAGCTCTAGTGAAAAAGATGACGATACAAGTGAATTAAATGGTGAAGAACTTGCCTTCATTAATAAAAGACTTGGTAAATTCTTTAAAAGAAATAAGAAGTTTACTAGAAAGTTTAGAGGTGCAAAAACTGAAAAAGGAAAAACAAGTAAAAAGGAAAACAAGAAAAAGAATGATCCCCTTACTTGTTATAATTGTAAAAAGGTTGGACATATTAAACTTGACTATCCACAGTTAAAGAAAGACAAGAAAAAGAAAAAAAGGGTAATGAAAGGAACATGGGATGATACTAGCTCAAGAGAATCAGAGGATGAATCAAGCGAACAGGAGATGGACAACGTTTGCTTTATGGCTCATAATGAAGAGGTAAATTCCTACTACAACTCATCTAAAGAATCGAGTGATGAATCATGTAGTGATTCATGTGATAGCATGCCGTTATATAAATAAATTCAAGACGAATTGTTTGCTCTACACAATAGGTTCATAAAAGTAACAAAGAGGAACATTACTTTAAAGGAACAAAATGAATCACTTTAAAAATAACTAGATATATCAAAATCATTGAAAAAGAAAAGGACTCACATATTGATGAGCTTATGAAGAAAATACATGACATGTCTCAAGATCTAGTTAAAATACAAGTGAAAGGTGAAAGGAAGAAGGATTTAGAAATAAAAGAACTTAAAAGTAAAATTGAAAACAAAGAGAAAATCATTCACAATTTTACTAAAGAAAAGGAAAACTTTGAAAAATTGCTTGGTAAACAAAAAATGTCACTAGATAAAGAAGGAATAGAGTTTAATGGAATTAAGAACAAGAAGAAGAAAAATCTTTATAGGGGTTACTTTGTTAAAGAATCCAAGTATTATGCAAGTACATCCTTATCCAATATCTATCAACATACTACTTGCTTCCTATGTAAGAAAAAGGGACACATAAAATTTGATTATCCATTTAAAAGAAAGAATGTTAAAGTCAAGAAAGTTTGGAAAGTTAAAGAAAACAAATATGAGATAAAGAAACCTAAGAAATTTTGGCCATCTAAGAGTAACATATTGAACTTTTCTTGTAGGTCTGCCTTAGGTCAACCTCATCCAATGACAAAGGGTACCTGGATAGTAGGTGCTCGAGGCACATGACCAGGGATAAATCCAAGTTCACCTCATTAAGACTTAAAGATGGTGGATACGTTACAATTGGAGACAATGCCAAAGGTAAAATTATTGGGATCGGTAAGATAGGTAAAGAACCTTCACTTACCAGTGATGATGTGTTATTGGTAGATAGTTTAAAACATAACCTATTAAGCATAAGCCAATTAAGTGACAAAGGATTTGATATAATTTTTAAGCAAGATAAATGTATTGTAGAAAATAAAGAAAAACAAAATATTCTATTCATCGCTAGAAAAATTGATAATGTTTATTGCATAAATTTTGAAAAGTTAAAATCTAAAAACATCACATGCTTAGCAACCTTGAATGTGGCAAGTTGGTTATGGCATAGAAGGCTAGGTCATGCTAGTACGGACCTACTATCAAAACTAGTTAAGAAGAACCTAGTTAGAAAACTACCTAATACAAAGTTTGTTAGAGATAATATTTGTGATGCTTTTAAATTAGGAAAACAAACTAAGACCAGCTTTAAGAAGAAGAAATGCATCTCCACTAGCAAGCCCTTAGAGCTGATTCACTTAGACTTGTTTAGCCTAACTAGGACTCAAAGTCTGGGAGGTAGACAATATGCCTTTGTCATAGTTGACGACGACTCTAGGTTTACTTGGGTATTATTTTTAGCCTCCAAGGATGAAGCTTGTAACTTGTTAATAAATTTATGCAAGAAACTTCAAAATGAAAAAGGATACAATGTCTCAAATATAAGAAGTGATCAAGGAAGAGAGTTTAAAAATAAAGATGTTGAAAAGTTTTGTAATGATCATGGAATTAATCATAATTTCTCAGCACCTAGAAATCCACAACAAAATATAATTGTTGAAAGAAAGAATAGAACCCTTCAAGAAATGGCTAGAACAATACTAAATGAAAATAAATTACCTACGTATTTTTGGATTGAAGTAGTAATACCGCGTGTTATATAATAAATAGAGTGTCCATTAGATCAAGTCTAAACAAAACTCCCTATGAATTATGGAAAGGAAGAAGGCTAGGCCTAGCATAGCTTACTTTCATGTTTTTGGATATAAATGCTTTGTACTTAATGACAAAGATGACGTAGGGAAATTTGATGCTAAGTTAGATAAGGGTATCTTTCTAGGATATACAACAAATAGTAAGGCTTTTAGAATCTATAATAAGAGAACACTTACAATTATTGAATCAATTAATGCAACCTTTGATGAATCAAATCCCTTTGCAAAAGAAATTGAGAATGAAGAAAAATATGATATTTCACAAAAACAAGAAGATCTAGAAATCAAAGAAGAAAAAGAAGAGAACAATGAAGAAATTTCAAAAGATGATCCTATAGAAAATCCTGAATTACCAAGGGAATGGAAATATGTAAGAAATCACCCTTAAGATCAAATCATAGGAGAACCTTCTACAGAAGTAACTACTAGATCATCATTGAAGAACTTAAGTAATCACTATGCATTTTTATCACAAGGATAACCTAAAAACATAGATGAAACTTTAAGTGATGATTCTTAGATAATTTCTCTGCAAAAAGAATTGAACCAATTTGAAATAAACAAAGTATGGAAATTAGTTCCTTGACCCAATGACCACTCAATAGTTGGAACTAAATGAGTATTTAAGAATAAAAAGGATGAAAATGGCATAGTTGTAAGAAATAAAGCAAGACTTGTATCTCAAGGATACAACCAAGAAGAAGGAATAGACTACCATGAGACATTTGCTCCCGTAGCTAGAATGGAAGCTATAAGAATGCTTTTAACTTATGCATCTCATAAGGAATTCAAATTGTATCAAATGGATGTAAAAAACTCTTTTCTAAATGTTTTTATAAATGAAGAAGTCTATGTAGAACAACCACCAGGTTTTGAGGACATAAAGCATCCTAACCATGTTTTTAGATTAACAAAAGCATTGTATGGATTAAAGCAAACTCCAAGAGCTTGGTATGAGAGATTAAGAAAATTCTTACTAGAAAATGGTTTCTCAAGAGGAAAGGTGGATAATACCTTATTCATTAAAACCAAAAATAAAGATATGCTAATTATACGAATCTATGTTAATGATATCATATTTGGTGCAACAAATGATGAATTATGTAAAGAATTTGCAAAATGTATGCAAAATGAGTTTGAGATGAGTATGATGGGAGAATTGAAGTACTTCCTAGGATTACAAATCAAACAAGCAAAGAATGGAACTTTTATAAGTCAGTCCAAATATATAAAAGATATGCTTAAAAAGTTTGACATGGAAGGAAGTAAATCCATAGGAACTCCCATGGGCACCTCAACAAGCCTTGATAAAGATGAAAAAGGAAAATGAGTGGATATGAAATATTATATAGGCATAATAGGAAGTTTGCTATATCTAATAGCTAGTAGGCCCGACATAATGTTTAGTGTGTGTATATGTGCACAATTCCAATCAGCACCCAAAGAATCACATCAAATAGCTGTTAAAAGAATTCTAAGATACTTGATACTATGGATTTAGCACTTTGGTATCTTAAGGACACCAGATTCAAACTAATTAGCTATTCGGATGTCAATTACGTTGGGTGTAAGATAGATAGAAAGAGTACTTGTGGCACTTGTCATTTTTTAAGACAATCCCTAGTATCTTGGTTTTCTAAGAAACAAAACCCCGTAACCTTATCCACAGCTGAAGGTAAGTATGTAGCAGCCAGGAGCTATTGTGTGCAAACTTTGTATATGAAAAACCAATTAAAGGACTTTAACTTAGAATATTTTGCTATACCGTTTAAGTTTGACAATACGAGTGCTATAAATATCTTGAAAAATCCAATATCTCATTCAAGAACAAAACATATCGACATTAGACATCATTTCCTGAGAGTTCATGTACAAAAAGAGGATATAATTATGGAATTCGTGTATACAAATGATCAATTGGCAGATACCTTTACAAAACCACTTTCATAGGATCGGTTTATATCTATTAGTCATGAGTTAGGATTACTTCATACTAGAGAAATAGTTTAAGTGTAGAAGAAGTCTGAGGGATAGGCGACTGACCATATTGAGGTCAAGCACTTGACATATTTCTGCCTGATGGATATAAAATCATCAGTCGCCTAAAAAATGAGGAGTTTTAGTGTTTAAGTAAGTGAACCGCCATGAGTTAGGCACTTGACATGTTTCTTCCTGATGGATATAAAGTCATCAAGCGCTTGACTCCTCGAATGCTAGGCACCTGACTCGTAGCGATTCACTTAAACTGCCTTTCTCTGTTCCATCACACTCCAAAACTCCTCCTCCTCCCCATACCATCCCCTCTCCTCCAAAATTCCATCCATCCTTACTTCCCTCACACTATTCCAGCAACCTCCCATCAAAATCTAGGGTTTTCATCACAAAGCACCATGCCACGAACGAAGACAACCAGGAATAAGGCTTCCTCCTTTGGACATGCCAACAATGATGAAGTAGAAAAGTGGCTGACCACTACTCAGGCCAAAACACTGTATCGGAATCACATTCGGAACATCGATCCTATCTTTGGTAAAGTTCTTGGCATAGCCTTTTTCAAATCTGATTTTCCTAAAATCCTATCTTTGTTTAAAGATGTTGGTTGGGACAAATTCATCAAGAATCGGGCCATTAGATACTATCCGGATTTAATCAAGATTTTCTATGCTAATGTGGTGAAAAAGGATGTGGGTTTTTCAACTGATCTTATGGGGCATCAAATCAATCTCACTCCTCTATCATTAGGCAAGCTACTTTGTATAAAACAAGGTGATTTTGAATGCAACCCAGTTGAAAAACAATGGATAATGGAACAAGACTTCCCTCCACACGAGTTTTTGCCACTAGTTATGAAGGAAGAACCCATTTATTTTGAAAATACCCCACTTTACAAACAACTGAATCTTCAAGCTTTGATCTTACACAAACTCATCACTTATATCATCCTACCAAGAGCTAGATCATATGACCGTGTCTTATTCTTAGATTGTTTTGTCATGTGGTGTCTTCTCAAAGGGAAAAAGTTGGATTTGCTGAGCCTTATTATTAAATGGATGATTATGAAGGAAGAGGCTTCGCATATTGTTCTTCAATACGATGGGATTTTGTCTCTATTGTTTGCACGCTATCAAGTAGCCGAACCTTCTTCCAAGTTTGTTAAAAGGACTCATTATGACATATTCTCTGCAACTACTCTTAATATAATGGGATATAGGAAATATACTCAAGGTTGGTTTTACAAAGGAACTAGGAAACCCAAGCAAGCTCCTGAGCATCCCATACCTGCTCCACAGGAAGAGAACATGCCTTCATGGTTCCTCCCTTTTTATCATCATTACACCATCTTCAGTAGTGAGATGCGATTTGGTCTTAATTCTCTTCAGGATAAGGTCACAGCTGTTCAGAGTCAATGTTTCTTACTTGATCAGTGACTTGATCATATGGAACAACATCTTACTAGTTCCTCTTGGGGTGCAGCTCCTATGGACATCAGTTCTGCACCTCCTAGTAATGTTGCTGATGATGAATCTAAGGAAACTACAGAAAGTGATGATGCTTCCAAGGAAAAATCGGATGCTAAATCTTAGGAAAATGAAGAAGATGATGATGCCTTCAAGGAAAACTTTGAAGAAGCTGCAGATGATGCAGATGATGATGCCGAAGCAAATGATCATGATGATTGATTTCTGTATTTTTTTTATCTCTCTTTATTTAGACTTTCAGTATATTACTTCTGTGTTTTGGTTCTTCTCTCCAGATTTTTTGTTTCCACTTTGTATCACTTTGGATGAATATCAGTATCTTCTTTTGTGTGTGCTATTCAATACCTACAGTTGTTGTTGCTTTCTTTTATTTCTATTTTTGATTGATGTCAAAAAGGGGGAGAAACATTGTGTGCAAAAAAAGATTAAAGAAAAATTATGCTAGCTTGATAACATGCTCTATTGTTTGAACATATAATGAGCTTGAGTAACATGCTATATTGTTTGAACATATAATGTGCTTGAGTGTACTATTTTTTTTTTTTTTTGATTCATGGATCTCGAAAAATAAACTTACTTAAAATCTAACCTTGAATACTGAAACTTTTCATGATTATTGTTACAAGCATGCTTACTATAAGGGGGAAGCTAATTAAGGTTCACTCTCTTTTGCTCCTTATTTTTCATCATAAAAAAGAGGGAGATTGTTGGCCTAACAAGGCTTACGACTCTTATTTTGATGATAACAAATTAAGGGAATTTAACATGCTTTGGCTCAAGTGGTGATGTTTCAGGAAACAAATCTTAGAAACTCAAGATTAAGTATTCTCAAGACTATGTTAAAAATCCTACATCAAATGATCGCAAGAATGGATTGAAAGCTTACATCCAAATCAAGTTATCTAAGGAAAGCTCAACAAATAAAAGTTTGTCAAATTCTATGAAAGCACAAAGAATGTTGAAGCTCAAGACAAGATGGACTCAAAGCAAGGATATACATAAAGTCTTCAAGAGTTGAAAGTTTTAGAGTCTTAAGGAAATCTTATGTATGTACTTCAAACTTAAAGTCAATATGAATGCATTGAAGCTCTTTAGAAATAATCAAAGACCTAGACCTTGAGACCCATTCTTATGATCTTGAAAAATAATTTTCATAGTTACAAATTAAAAGGTCCAGAGAGCAAAACGAGTTTTTGAAATAAAAATCTTAAAAAACAAAAATTTGAAATGCTCAAGCACCTAACCAAAATACCTAAGGCTATTGACCTTTATATGTTTTTTAAGATGGGCAAACATAATACTGCCAAACGCCTAAACTGGTTTGACAAGCGCCTGACTGTGTAGTCTGAGGTGCTTAACTATGTTTTCCTAGGCGACTGACAGTGCATTGACTTTCAAATTTAATTTGAAAGGTGCCTGACCCCTTTTTGACTGGCGACTGACAATCGTATATTTTTAAAAATATTCAATGTGGTAAAGTTTCTAAAATTAGTTTCTTAGGCTCCAAACTTTGTGTAAAACTTGCAAAATACTCCAAGTAAACTTGGGGAACAAGGAATACTCTTTTTAAACTATATACATAGCCCCCAAGGCAAAGGATTTAATTACCAAGAAATACTTTTAGCAAAAAACAGTACTCTCAATTGTTCTCAACTCTTAAAGGCTCTCTTATTCACTTCTTGCTGACATTCTCTACTGGGTATTGTTGAAATTTTTTCATTGAAATTGAGCACAAAGTCTAAATCTTTCAATCATAGAAAGAAAAACTTTGAGGATCAATTTCATTACATATTGATTTTTACTTTGAAGTATATTAGTGATTTAAATTGTACTAATCAGCTCTATCTGGGAGCATCTTTTGTACACAAATTCTTGTTATTGTTCATGCAGTTTTTGATGGTTCAAGGTTGATTGGATCATTGGACGCAGCATAGGAAATTGCTTGGAGGGGGGCTCCACCCTAAAGGAGGGTTTGTAAAAGGTTTGTTCTGCCTGGAAAGAAATGGTATAGTGGAATCCTTAGATGGTATTGGCCTAAGGTGAGGACGTAGGTTGGGTATAAGATGAACCTCGTAAAAATATCGGTCTCACTCTCTACCCTTTCTCTTTATTTTCTGCATATATAAATTGTGTGGCGTGTATTTAAGGTGCAGGAAGCTAAAATTGAGGTTAAAAATACTTTTAATTTAAGAAAGTACGTTGATTAATCCTTTACGGAAAAGGGAGTACGTTGATTAATCATTTGCAAAAATATTAGTTGACAGAAAGCAAGCAAATTTCATTCATAACAGGGCTTGAATCAAATGCATTCATGCAAGGCTATAACCAAACTCTTCTTTAAGTGTTTGGAATCAACAAAGTACTGTAGTTTGTTTATTGTGATTAGTTGGATTATTTGGTTATTGTTAGCTTGTGTTAAGTTTGTGTGTGGATTGTGGATTGGTTAAATATTAAAGCACCACCATGTGTTTGCTAAATTAACAAAAGGTTGTGAATTCATAAAATATTTATAAAGAAAATTTTAATAACCTAATTCACCTTCCCTCTTGGGACTACACCTTAACTTTCACAGCTTATGCCAACACTCCCCCTCAAGTGAACGCATCTTCAATGTGCAACTTGTCTAGTGAGTCATAGAGCTCTTTGCTTGATACTGCCTTTGTTAGAATGTCTACCAGTTGGTCGTTGGACTTCACGAATGGAAACTATTATTTTAGCTTCTAAATTTTCCTTGATAAAGTGTTTGTCAATCTCAACGCATTTGGTCCGGTTATGTTGTATGGGATTATGCGCAATAGCAATGGTGGATTTGTTATGACAGAAAAGATCCATCTTGGAGGTAGGAACGAAACCTATTTTAGACATAAGTCTTTTTAGCCACAAAAGTTCACATAGCCCTTTTGACATCCCTCAAAATTCTTCTTCGGCACTTGATAGTGCCACCACGTTTTTCTTTTTCTTCTCCAAGTGACGAAATTTCCCCTAACAAATGTAAAGTATCCTGAGTTTGATCGTCTATATGTAGCATTTTCTACCCAGTCCGCATCTGTATAGCCACTGATGCTGAGATGATTATTTTTTTAGAACAACAGTCCCTTTCCTAGAGATGATTTTAAGTATCATATGATCTGAATTACTGCTTCCATATGGTCTTTACTAGGTCGATACATGAACTGGCTTACTATGCTTATTGCATAGGCAATATCCAGGCGAGTATGTGAGAGACAGATAAGTTTGTGAACCAATCTCTGGTATTGGCCTTTGTCTGTTGGAACTTGGTTTGGGTGTTCTTCAAGTTTATGGTTTTGAATAATTGGAGTGTTTGCTAGACTACATTCCAACATTCCAACTTCACATAATAGATCCAGGATATTTTTTTTTTTTGGGAAAGAAGTATACCTCATTTTGATCTAGCAACTTCTATCCCCATAAAATATTTCAGCCCTCCTAGATTTTTCATCTCAAACTTAGTGGCCAATTGCTCTTGTAGCCTGGCAATTTACTCCTTGTCGTCTCCTGTAATAATCATATAATCAACATAAACAATTAACGTTGTTACCTTGCCTTGCTGATGTTTCAAGAATAGTGTATGGTTTGAGTTACTCTAACAAAACCCATATTTCTTCATTGCTATACTAAATCGTCCCAACCATGCCCTAGGTGACTGATTTAATCCATATAATGCCCGTTGCAATTTGCACATAACCTCAGTTTTTAAGGAGGTTGTATATCCTGAAGGTATATCCATGTAGACTTCCTCTTCGAGATCACCATGAAGAAATGCATTCATTACGCCCAATTGATGTAAAGGCCAATCCAAGTTAGCAGCAAGAGATAGTGGAACCCTGACTATACTCAATTTTGCTACAGGTGAAAATGTCTCTTGATAATCTACTTCGTACATCTCGTGTATCCCTTCGTGACTAGTCTCGCCTTGTATCTCTCTATAGATCCATCTACCTTGTGTTTCATAGAGAACACCCATCTGCATCCAATGATTCTCTTCCCCTTGGGTAGTGGAGCCAACATCAATGTTTGATTTTTTAACAATGCCCCCATTTCGTCTTCTATAGCCTATGTCCATTTAGGATCAGCTAGTGCTTCCTAAACAATAGTTGGAATCTAGCATGTGGATAGGTCTTTGGAAAAAGTCTTAATAGGTTCAGGTAGCTTTTCAGTGGACACATAGTTGGTAAATGGGTACCTTGATCTCCTTTCCTCTATGTCTGGTGAGTACCCATTTGGTTGTTTACCATGGTTCGGCCTGAAAGGTAAGATATATCCAGCAGAGGACTCTACATTATCTGTAAAGGAGGGTGTAATAGTATGGCTTACCTCAAGAATATTCTCAGAAGATAAGTCCACGGATACTGTAGGCAAGGCAGATTCCTCATTTGGTGTAGACCGTGTGATCATGTCTGGTGTTGCCATAGAGTCGTAATTCTAATTATTCTAGTCTTCAAGCCAATCAAAACTTAACCACTTCATCTATTCACTTGGTGTCTCCCCCTGAAGTGAGGGAGTGGAGGAGGATGAAGAATAGAAGAGTTCAGATTCCAAGAAGGTAATATCCATGGTAGTATGAAACATCCGAGTAGTGGGATTATAACATCGGTATCCCTTTTGGTGCGTACCATACCCAAGCAACAAACATCAAAGAGCACATAGATCCAATTTGGTACTTTGATTCTTTGGAAGGTGAACATAAGCTGAAAAGCAAGGTGTAGTCCCAAAAAGGGGGTGAATTGGATTTTAAAATTTTCTTTTAATTCCCTTCAATAATCCTTAAACTTCTTCTAAGTCTTTTTTAATGAATTCTTGTTTTCTTGTTGTTTTACCAAATACACAAGAACTTAATTTCTTTTATACAATAAACAAAAAAACTATGTAAACATCCAAGTAATCATTCAACCAAACCCATCAAGCACAATTTGAAAGTAAACAACCAAATTAAGATTTAAAACATACAACACTTTGGTAATATAAGAACTTAAGATGGTTGTTTGTTTATATAAGCCCTATGAATACAAATTTGAACCAAGCCCTGTAGTGAATGATAATTTATGCTTGCTGATATGGATTTGCTTCTTCAATATGATTTTTCAACAAAACATTCACAATCACACTTCTTTCCAATGTTCAGCTTTTAAATAAACTTTTAGTTTAATAAGTTAAGGATGATCAACCAACGTAGTCAATTTCGGTTTCCGCAATCAATGCTGATCAAATCAAAACAAATTATCTTTCGGTCCATTTAACAACCAAACACTTGGAATTCAGAGATTTATAAAGCATCCATGCAATTTATAAACTTTGTTGAAAAGTAAAGAGTAGGGAAGAAAGAGTGAGACCAAGGTTTTTACGAGGTTCGGCTCGTACCCAGCCTACATCCTCGCCTTTGGCAAACCGCCAAAGGATTCACTAAACCTGTTCCTTTACCATGTGGAACAATACCTTTACACACTCCTTCAGTAGGCTAGAGCCCGCCTCTGCAAATGATGTCCCTTCGTTTGGTCGCTCCTTAATTAGGTTAGAGTCCGCCTCTCTAAGCAATATCCCCTTACTTAGCCAATGATCCAAACAATCCTTGGATTCGTCAATCTACAAGATACAAATCAAATATTTCTATACAAAGAATTGCTCACAAAAATAGCTTATTAGTACAACAATTCATAACAAATATACTTCAAAGTAAATCAATATAAAGAGATTGAAGCTCAATTGAATTTAGATCACCAAATATATCTTCCAAGTATTGAAAAATTCAGACTTTGAAGGCTCTACTTCGGAATTTGTATCAGCACCAATTCAGTAGTGGAAGTAGGATGAACATAAGAGAGATTGAGAGCTTTTAGAGAACTTTGATTGTTGGAAAATTTCTTAGGTATAGAAATCTTTGAAGTTTGAGGCTATTTATAGATGTTTAGAAGGTAATTCCTTGCCCCCCAAGTTTACTTGTAGTAATCCTCAAGTTTTTCAAAAGAGTAGTGCCCAAGGAATCTATTTAAAAAATCTTCTCGTTAAGAATTTTAAAAACTGGGTCGAGTGGCAGTCGTCTTCCACGACCTGGCAGTCGCCTGCCATAGAGAAAATTGAACAGCCCAGAAGGCTGGCAATCACCTGCCATAACACAAGAAGTTGCCCGGCTTGACCACTCGGGTGCCTGTCAGTGCTTAGGTAGTCGCCTCGCACCCTACTGCCTCCCACGTTTATTTCTTCTAAAATCTGGAAGTCTACTGCCTATATGGGCAATTGCCTGGCTCTCAGTTTTCACTTATATTTATTTGAAAAACCTTTCTTTTTCTAAGACCTTTTTTACTTTGATTTTAAAACATATTTTAGGGTTTTTCTAAAAAAAAATTTCTTAGTTTCTTTTGATTTATAAGAGCTTCAATTCAGTTTATATTGAAGTTTACATGAAGTACTTACATAGAGACATCCTTAAAACTTCATTCTTTTGATCTTCAAGTAAGTTCTTGCTCTTCTATGATCATATATCATCTTTGAGCTTTTGATCATCTTTCTTTCTTGAACCTTTTATATAGTATATTCATCATGAGCTTTATCATCCTTTTGAGCTTGGAATTTCTTTAAGCTTTGCCTTCTTCCTGAAAGAATTTCACTTGAAACGTACCATATCAAATTTATCGTGATTTGTTATCATCAAAATAAGAATTGTAAGCCTTGTTAGGCCAACAATCTCCCCCTTTTTTATGATGACAAATCTAGAGTAAAAAATAAAAAAAATACTCCTTAAATTACTCCCCTGTTAATAAAAGTTACGGCTCATGGCTCCCCCTTCCAATAAGCATGGGGTTTTCAAACATATGCATCAAGTATGTATCAAGTATCATCAAGTATGATCAATCAAAAAGGAAAAAAGAGGGTGATACAACAAAAAACATAATGAAGAGCTAAAATACAAAGTACTTAAGTTCTTACAAAAGGAATATTTTTTGGTGAAATACATAGAAATACTAATACATAAGAAAAGATATTAAAACATCACAAGGATTAAGCATATCAATCTGATTCTTCCTTAGATCAACTTTCATCTCCTTCTTCTTATTGTTCATCAGAATTTTTAGCAGATTCATCATCACTAGATGGAACGGTGCTAATATCCATCAAGGTTGTGCCTTTGGAAGAACTAGCCAAGTGTTTCTCAATCTTATCAACACGTTGAACAAGGTTTGAATAATGAGTTTCCACAGTGGAAACCTTCTCCCGAAGAGTACCAAGCCCAAATTGCATCCCATCGCTGAAGTTCATATAGTGATTATAAAATGGCAGGAACCAAGAGGGAGTTTCTAGGTATGGCTGTACTAAAGTGGTTGGTATAGAAGGCTGAGGAGGTGGTTCAGATGTGGTGTGATGATGACCCTTGTGAAACCATCCTTGAGTAGTTTTCTTATATCCCATACGCTTAAGAATTGTGTTAGAAAAATATATTGTAATGGGTTTTGCTAATGAAGTTGAATGATGGTTTGAGAACGTTAAAATTTGTGAATGCCATAGCATATGGTAGAATGATACGAGGGGCATCAACTTTCATATTTATCCATTTGATAAGTAAACTAGGAAGATCCAGCTTTTTCCCTTTAAGAATGCACCACATAATAAAACAATCTAAAAGGGAAACATGGCAATGGGAACCAGTTTGAGGTAGGATATTATACGTAATAAGTTTATGCAAGATTATAGCTTGGAGATTGAACTGTTTGTAGATGGGTGGATGCCCAAAAGAGGTGGGTGTATCAGTTATAACAAGAGGTAAGACGTCCTCTCGAGTGAATCCTTGGGCCATTGTCCATTGTTTTTCAATAATTTGAACTTCGAAATCTCCAATCTTAACACAAAGAATTTTTCCCAAAGATATGGGAGTAAGATGGATATTCTGCCCTAAGAGATTTTTTTTTAACCCATTGTCGAGTTTCTCCATGTTAACATAGAAAATTTGTACCATGTTTGGATAGTACCCTTTGGCTTGATATGTGATAAATCATTCCCATCCAATTTCGTTAAAAAGCTGTAGGATTTCAGGAAAATCAGCATGGAAGAATGTAACATCACGTACTTTACCTAGAATTGGTTCTGCTGAAGAAATTTGATTTCTATAGAGAGCTTTGGCATGAGAAGTTACTAACCGTTTTCCTACTTCATCGTTGTTGATTTGTGTGGAGGAAGAGGCACCCTTGTTAGCAACTAATTTGGTTCGAGGCATGTTTTTTTTTAAGGTTGAATCTAATAAACCCTAGAAATTAGGCGAGATGTTGTAGAGGTTGGATTTGAATTAGGATTTTGGATGGATTTGGAGGAGAAATTGATTTGAAGAATAGTAAGAATGAGGGTTTTTAGGGTGAGAGGAGAAGTGGTAGGTGTCTGAGAGTCGTTAAAATGACACATAATCGAGTTTTAAAGCCTTACCCACCACGAGGCAATTGCCTGCTACAACGAGGCAGGCGCCTATCAACCCAAAAAATACCAAGTTAGTAGCATGGCAGTCGCCTGTCACCCAAGTGGCAGTCACCTACCGAGAAGATTTCTTTTTAAACAACTTCTTGAACATGTATCATTCCTAATTCTCATCTAATGAGTATAATATGATCCTGAGAGAGTGGTTTTGGAATATGTCTGCTAATTGATCATTTGTATTGATGAATTCTAGTGTTATGTCCTCATTTTTTATTGACATTTCCTAATATTTTCTTAAGTTAAGCCTTGTAAAAAATCATCCTATGATTTTGGCCAACAATGTCATTTTGAATTTGCTATAATAAACTCTTAAAACTCATCTTTAAGTTTTTTTTATTTCGACTAGTTTGTTTGTTGATCATGAATTAAGTTACTTTCTTAATTTTTTTTTTTTTTAAAGGAAATGACTTAATCCATGGAGTTTTTCATTTATGAACTAGTCTTTCATCTTGGCACCCATACTTTCTTGGGTCCAGTTGGTTTAATAAAGGATGCTTCTTTTACTCTCCATACTTGTTTAGTTTTCATACCCTTTCTCTTAAATGGACATTCAAACTTTATATGCCCCTTTTTCTTACATTGATAGCATATAGTGTTGGTGTAGGCATTAAAGGATGTGCTAGCATAATTTTTTGGATTTTTTTTGAAAAATAATGCATATAAAGATTCTTTTTCCTTATATTTTCAATTCTATTAAAACCAATGCCTTCTTTATTTAGAGTCATCCTTTGTGAGCCTATCATTTTGTCAAAGTTAGTTTTTCCTTTTGTAAAGTTATAAATGACATTTTCTTTATCTTTAATCTGATTTTTGAGATCATTTATTTCAATGTCTTTCTTGTTATCATCTTTTTTTTTTTTTTTTTTTTGTGATTTCTCTAACTCTAGAGATAATTTTCTTATTTTATCCTCTAATTCAGAAATATATATATCTTTCTCATATACCGTAGAGGATAGGGATCGAAGGTCTTCTATCATCTTTTCATTCTTACTTTCTAATTCTTTGATTTTCAAGTCTCTTTCCTTTTCAACAAGATTTTTACATTCTAACTCCTTTGTTATAGCTTCATTTTTACTTTATATTTTCTTGATTCTTGAATCCTTTTCTCTTTCAGTAGTTTTAAGGGATTCTAATTCTTTCATTATACCTTCATTCTTATTTTTTAATGAAATATTTTGCTTAGTTACTTTGATTAGCATCTTTTGAACTTTGAATAAATCATTTTGAAGTTTCTTATAAGATGGCATACACTCATTATCAGATTCATCACTACAAGAATTATTTAGAGATTTAGATGAGGAGCTTTCCTCATCGTCCCAAGCCATAAAGCACGTATAAGCAACCTCTTGGTTACTTGATTCATTTTTTGAACTACTTGTACTCATGTTGTCCCAAGTAGTGGATTTCATGGCCTTTTTATTTTTCTTCTTAGACTCTTTATTAAGTAGTAGTGGACATTCTAGTTTTATATGTCCAACTTTGTTGCAATTGTAACACGTAGGAGTTTTATTCCTTGATTTATTGCTAACTTCTTCCTCTTCTTCATCTTATTCAGATTTGGATTTTCTTTTGAATTTATTTTTCCTTCTTAGAATTTTCACTAGCTTCTTAGATATAAAGGCTACTTCATCTTCATCCATTTCTTCTTCACTACTAGAGTTTGAAACTTTGAAGGCTATAGATTCTTGGGTTTTAGTTTTTCCACTTCTTTCATTTACTAGAATTTCATATGTAAGTAGAGAATCTATAAGCTCATCTAAGGAAGTGTTTTTCAGATTTCTTCATTTAGTTATGGCAGTGACTTTTGGTTTCATTTTGGTGGCAGCCCTCTAAGAATTTTCCTAATCATTTCATAAGTAGTGTAGGTTTTTCCTAGTGCATTTAGGGAATTCATTATGTGAGCGAACCTAGTGAACATATTAGTTATGGATTCATCCGGGTTCATCCTAAAAGTTTCATATTCACTTGTAAGCATATCGATCCTATTATCCCTAACATCTATAGTTCCTTCTTATGTTACTTCTAATTTGTCCCATATTTCCTTAGCTAATTTGCAAGCCATTATTCTATTAAATTCATTGGCATCTAAAGCACGGTATAAGGCATTCAGGGCACTAGAATTAACTTGCAGCATCTTATAATCTAAGTCTGTCATGTCAATTTTCTCTTTGAGAACTTGGTTTCCATCTACTCTCTTAGTGGGGATTAGGTCACCATCCATAACAACCTTCCAAGCTTTCCAATTCATAGTTTAGAGATATATTTGCATTCTCTTTTTTCCAAAAGCTATAGTTTTGCCCACAAAAGATTGGTGGCCTAGTTGAAGATTGTCCCTCTCCAAAGGGAGCTAGCCCTAATTGAGCCATTTATATTGTTTTATAGCTACTAATTAAGATTTTCTACAACCTGACTCTGGTACCAATTGAAAAGCAAGGTGTAGTTCCAAGAGAGGGGGTGAATTGAATTTTAAAATTTTCTTTTAATTCCCTTCAATAATCCTTAAACTTCTTCTAAGTCATTTTTAATGAATTCTTGTTTTTTGTTGTTTTACCAAATACACAAGAACTTAATTCCTTTTATACAATAAACAACACAACTATGTAAACATCCATGTAACCATTCAACCAAACCCATCAACCACAGTTTGAAAGTAAACAACCAAACCAAGATTTAAAACATACAACACTTTGGTAATATAAGAACTTAAAATGGTTGTTTGTTAATATAAGCCCTATGAATACAAATTTGAACCCAGCACTGTAGTGAATGATAATTTATACTTGCTGATATGGATTTGCTTCTTCAATATGATTTTTCAACAAAATATTCAGAATCACACTTCTTCCCAATGTTCAGCTTTTAAATAAACTTTCAGTTTAATAAGTTAAGGATGATCAACCAACGTAGTCCATTTCGATTTCCGCAATCAATGCTGATCAAACCAAAACAAATTATCTTTCGGTCTATTTAACAACCAAACACTTGGAATTCATAGATTTATAAAGCATCCATGCAATTTATAAACTTTGCTGAAAAGTAAACAGTAGGGAAGAAAGAGTGAGACCGAGATTTTTACGAGGTTCGTCTTATACCCAGCCTACGTCCTCGCCTTTGGAAAACCACTAAAGGATTCACTAAACCTGTTCCTTTACCATGCGGAACAATATTTTTACACACTCCTTCAGTAGGCTAGAGCCCATCTCTCCAAACGATGTCCCCTCATTCGGTCACTCCTTAATTAGGCTAGAGCCCGCCTCTCTAAGCAATATCCCCTTGCTTAGCCAACGATCCAAACAATCCTTGGATTCATCAATGTACAAGATACAAATAAAATATTTGTGTACAAAGAATTTCTCACACAAATAGCTCATTGGTATAACAATTCAATACAAATATACTTCAAAGTAAATCAATATAAAGAGATTGAAGCTCAATTGAATTCAGATCACCAAATATATCTTCCAAGTATTGAAAGATTCAGACTTTGAAGGCTTTACTTCGGAATTTGTATCAGAACAAATTCGGTAGTGGAAGTAGGATGAACACAAGAGAGATTGAGAGCTTTTAGAGAACTTTAATTGTTGGAAAATTTCTTAGGTATAGAAATCTTTGAAGTTTGGGGCTATTTATAGATGTTTAAAAGGTAATTCCTTGCCCCGCAAGTTTACTTGGAGTAATCCTCAAGTTTTCCAAAAGAGTAGTACCCAAGAAATCTATTTAAAAAATCTTCTCGTTAAGAATTTTTAAAACTATGTCGAGTGGCAGTCGCTTGCCATGACCTGGCAGTCGCCTGCCATAAAGAAAATTTAAAAACCCAGAAGGCTAGCAGTCGCCTGCAATAACACAAGTAGTCGCTTGACACCCTACTGTCCCCCACATTTATTTATTCTAAAATCAGGTAGTATACTGCCTATATGGGCAGTCGCCTGGCTCTCAGTTTTCACTTATATTTATTTGAAAAACCTTTCTTCTTTTAAGACCTTTTTTGCTTTGATTTTAAAACATCTTTTAGGGTTTTTCTAAGAATGTATTTTTTAGTTTTACCTTTTGTATAGTATATTCATCATGAGCTTTATCATCCTTTTGAACTTGGAATTTCTTTAAGCTTTGCCTTCGTCTTGAAGAATTTCACTTGAAACAAACCATATCAAACTTATCGTGATTTTTTATCATCAAATTAAGAATTGTAAGCCTTGTTAGGCCAACATAAGCCACACAACCAAAGATCCTAGAAGATAGCATTAGGATAGATGGTAGTGAAACGAACTCTGACAGAACTTGAAGAGGAGTTTTAAACTTCAAAAGTTTAGAGGGAAGGCGGTACAGATGTGGTCACAACATCTAGCCAATGGTGAGCAGGAACATGGGCACTCAGAAGGAGAGCCCGAGCAGTTTCAAGGATGTGTCAATTTTTCCATTTAGCAGCTCCATTTTGCTACGGAATTTGAGGGCATGTCGTCTCGTGGATGAGACCATGTTTCTAAAAGTAAGACATGAACTAACAATTTACATATTCCCTACCATTATTTAAGCGAAGGACTTGAGTTGAGGAGGCAAATTATGTCTGAACCATAACATGAAAAGATTGAAAAATACTAAACACTTCATCCTTACTTTTCATCAAATAAAGCTAGCTCATTCTAGTGCAATCATCAATAAATAGTACAAACGAACGCACTCCAGAGACAGTAGGTAAAGGAAAGGGACCCCATACATCAAAGTGAATTAATGCAAATGGAGTATCACTTTTATTCAAGCGTAATGGATAATTGGCATGATGATTTTTTGCCAAAATACAAGCATCACAATGAAACGTAGACATGTCCACATTTGAGAATAAATTGGGAAATAACTGTTGTAAATACCCAAATGAGGGATGACCTAGATGACAATGTGACAACCATATCTGTTGAATCTTGGACTCCTAAGAGGACATCTGATGTGCACGGCCCAGACTAAAGTCTTCCATGTAGTATAGTCCCCCCTTCCTAGTACCACACCGAATTATCTCCTTGGTGAGAATATCCTGAAGGAAACAAGAATTAGGATACAATAGGACCATACAATTTAAATCTTTAAGTTAGCTTTACCATGATCCCAAGACGGGGGGTGAATTGGTATTTTTAAATTTAATCCCTAGGTGAAATTTCTAACACCAGTACGTTCACAACCTTAAGGAAAATCTAGTGCAAGTAAACTAAATATACTAGAATTTAAATAAAGCAATTTAATTTACACCACATGTACTAGAAAGCACCAAAGTAAAAGTGACACACTAAGATGTTATCAAGGTTCAGCCAATTGCCTACAACCACGCCATGGCTAACTAGCACAAGGATTACCATTATAACTTGCTCACTTAAACGGGTGAAGCGGCACCTATACAAACCAGGTCAATTCAAGGGCTGACCTCAACCAGTAATACAATTCCTACTGGGTTGGATTACTGCCCCCTCAGGCCACACCTGCAAACACTCAGATTTTACAATCAAATGGTACAACAGATAAGTGCTTTCATGTAAAGCAGATTTGTACCCAAATATGCACAATCACATACGCATCAATAGCATGGATATAGTGTAAGCTCAGTGATTCTAGTTTTGTTCAATTGATACTCCATGCAGTATAATCAATATGAAGCTCAAGAGTATTGAGCACAATACAATCAATATGATGCACAAGAGTGTTCAAGGCAAGCAAAGTCTTGGAATTTAGACAAGATATTTCAGTAGCACATCAATATTCCAAGCAGGCTAAACATATAATCAAACTAGTTCCAAAATGTTTTTCCTTAATGAATTAGGCACAAGACTAGTTTAAAAAAATTAACTTTCTTGTTTGAAAAACCTTTCCAGACCAAAAGCAAAGCTCTTGGACACTTGCAATGGAATGCAAATATCCTAAGCTTTCTTGGTTTAATCCCACACAAGATTTATAATGAAGAAATCTGTGGGATAAACCTAAGCTAAAACTCCCCAAAAGAAATATATTAATCAAACACACAAATGGGAGTTTCTCGCATAGAGTAATAATCACACCAACACAATAAGAACTCTCACAATCTCAGATTTTATCAAAGGATGCAAGTTTGAGAGTATTTGGGCAAAGAAAGGATTTTCAAGAGAGAGAGAATTTCTTGCTAATCACTTTGCTAATAATGTTCTATTTCAGCAAATGGACTCATATTTATAGCCAGGTAAAATATTATTACCGTTTGGGATATAATAGGCATTATTAAAAAAGTCTCAAAAGATTAAAATTCAATTAGCTTGAAATAACTCTGTTTTACCACGGTTAATTTATTTTAACCAGTTGAAGTTCGGGTGGCTAAACCTAGGTTCGGTCACCCGACAAGACACATCTAAAAAAGGTTTTAAATGAGGTTCGGTCGCCCGTATAAAGGTTTGACAACTCGAATCAAAGTCAGTAGCAAGGCTACGTAACTTTGGGTGCCCAGTCCTAGGTTCAGATGCCTAAACTCTTGTGTTCAGTTGCCCGGGGCTGATTTGAACTGAAATCCTTAGTTTCTCGAGTTGATGAACAGTCCCTTTCAAAGGGTTCGAGCACCTGGAGAAGATACATGCATTTATGGTTCGATTGCTCGATGACTGGTGAACATTTTGACTTTGTCTAAGTTCGTGCGGCCGAGGAGTTTTGTACTCCAAAGGTTCGGTCGCCTGAGCCCTCTTAACTTTGCTTAGATTTGTTCTATTTTGAGCACAATTAAGATACACTCATATATTTTATGCTATGTGTGTGAGTACTGGAGACTAGGGTCTTACTATTGTCTATTTGAGCTTACGCCATATCCTATATACGTGATATGCTGGTATGAACATACATCCACAGCCTAAGTTACTATTACAGACCCATAAAAATTGTTATAGATCGATATGAATTACAATTACAAATTACAGATCTTCACGGTCTTCTTGTTTCCTTTAGTGTCCTTCCTTGGGATATTAATATGAACTTGCACAAGCACTTGACAATCATCAAACATCAGTATTTGCCATTATCAAAACCGGGTGTGACCTATAAGGTCAACATTCTCGCCCTTTTTGATGATGACAAATACACCATGCAAAATGTGGGTATAGCTTAAAGAAGCTCCCCCTACAATATGCATCATGTATTTATTTAATATTTAACCCAAGTTTTTGCCCCTACATCTCCCCCTTTTGGCAACAGCAAAAAGGGCCATAGAAGTGAACACTCTAGGCAATGGGTAAGTGTTACATTTATACATTTTAAATTTTGGAAAAATTTGGAAAAATTTCAACAGAATGTCGTTTGTAAATCAGACTTTCCAAAATAATCATCTGTATAAAATGTAACCTGTTTCAATTTAAAATTCCTAGGAGTTTATCCACAACTACTCAAATAATTCAGTATGGTCCAACAACCAAGTATAAATTTTAATATCATCATGGAGTGGACAAGAAATTGTGCATCACAAATGATAACCAATATTCATTACATTCAATATGATCATTCAATAGATATATATAGGACATGTGCACACAATCAATAATCAACTTTCACAAAGTCTAAAGCAAGAAGATAAGTCAACAATAATATTAGTTGCTAAGACTTCGAAAGTTCTTATTTGAGGGCTTCCCCTAAATTTATGCAAGTTATGAAACATTTAAGCCTAAGAAGCTTCTCAACTATGCATTAAGCCTATTTCAAGTCTAATTTGTGTGAACCTATCTTTGGGTAGTGGTTTAGTGAATATGTCAGCCCATTGTTCATTGGTGCATACAAACTTAAGTGCAACATCTCCCTTTTGTACATGATCACGAAGAAAATGATGTCTAATCTCAATGTGTTTAGTTCGTGAATGTGAGATAGGATTTTTATGGATGTTGATTGCACTAGTATTATCACATTTAATTGGTATTGTTTTATAGTGCAATCCAAAATCCACAAGTTGTTGTTTCATATAAAGAGTATGCGAACGGCAACTTCTAGCCGCAATATATTCAGCTCGGTTGTGGATAATGCAACTGAGTTTTGTTTCTTGGAGAACCAAGAAACAAGAGATTGTCCTAAGTAATGACAAGTGCCACTAATGCTTTTTCTATCAACCTTACTATCGGCAAAGTCAGCATCAATATAACTAACAATCTTAGAAGTAGTGAGCTTAGGGTACCACAAGCCTAACTCTATAGTCCAAACTAGATACCTAAGGATTCGTTTGACAGCTTTTAAGTGAGATTCCTTAGGGGCAACCTGAAATCTAGCACACATACACACACTAAACATAATATCAAGCGTACTAGAAATGAGATATAGGAGTCTCCCAATCATGCCACAATACAATTTTATTCCTTACTCATCTTTATCAAGCTTAATGGAAGAGTTCATAGGTGTACCAAGAATTTTTCAATCTTTTATATTAAATTTCTTTAACAAATCCCTAATATACTTAAATTGGCATATGAAAGTTCCGTGTTTGGGTTGCTTCATTTGTAGCCCTAAGAAGAAACTAAGTTCACCCATCATGCTCATTTCAAATTCACTTTGCATGCATTTGGAAAACTCATTACACAATTCATCATTAGTTGCTCCAAAAATGATATCGTCCACATAAATTTGAATAATGAGCATCTCATCATTTTTGGATTTGATGAAAAGTGTTGTGTCAATCTTGCCACAAGTAAACCCATTTTCTAGTAGAAAACCGCTAAGCCTCTCATGCCAAGCTCTAGGAGCCTTTTTCAATCCACACAAGGCTTTAGACAACCGGTAAACGTAATCGGGATATTTATGATTTTCAAAACCGGGTGATTATTCTACATATACCTCTTCATTAATGTGGCCATTTAGAAATGCGCTTTTAACATCCATTTAAAACAATTTAAAGTTTTTAAAAGTAGCAAAGGCAAGTAGCGTATGAATGGCTTCTAACCTAACAAGAAGAGCATATGTTTCATCAAAGTCAATTCCTTCCTGCTGGTTATACCCTTGAGCGACTAATCTAGCTTTATTCCTAGTTACTACCCCATTCTCATCTTCCTTATTTCTATACACCCATTTTGTTCCAATAATTGATTGATCATTAGGCCTAGGAACTAGAGTCCACACTTTGCTTCTTTCAAATTGATTAAGTTCTTCTTGCATGGACATCACCCAAGATTCATCCTCTATGGCTTCTTTAATATTTTTAGGTTCTTCTTGGGATAAGAAAGTGGAGTGAATTACTATATTTCTCAAGAAGGATCTTGTGGCTACTCCACGGGATGGTTTGCCTTTGATTTGATCTATAGGATGATTTCTAATGAATTTCAAATATCTAGGCAGTTCCTAATTTTCATTTTCATTATCTTCAAGTGATTTTTCATTTGCTTCCTGATTTTCACTTGCATTGTTTTCAATAGACATTTTTTCAAAGCATTTTCTAATATCAATAGCATCTTCATCATCTTTATTAGAAACTAGATTATATTCATCAAACACAACATGAATAGATTCATTACTGTCAATGTTCGTTTATTGAAAACCCTATATGCTTTGCTATTGAGTGCATAGCCTTGGAAAGTGCCTTCATCAGATTTAGAATCAAAATTTCTTAAGTGTTCATTATCCCTAAGCACAAAGCATTTTCAACCAAACACATGAAAGTAAGGGATATTTGGCTTACGGTTGTTCCACAGTTCATAAGGAGTTTTATTAATCGATGGTCTAATCATTAACCTATTCATAACATAGCATGCAATGTTAATGGTCTCGGCCCAAAAATATTTAGGTAAGTTATGCTCCACCATATTCATCACCACCTGGTGGAGAGCTTCTCGCCGAACATGGGCATAGGCTTGCTTTATGGAAAGAAACGAGTGCAACTATTGTACCTCACTTCAGATGTTGTCGAGTTTATCGTCCAGACCATCCAAAAAAACATACACTTGATCCTCTTGAAGCAAATTATTATACCTTTGTATATTAGTTAGGCACTCCATTGGATTTGGTTGGCAGAAGTCAATTTCATGTCATAATCTTTGTAAGTCAGTATAGTATTTTTCCAAGGATCCACCACCTTGTTGGAGATGAGAGACATGCCACCTTAGCTCATATACCTAGGATGTAGCGCCCTGAACCTGGTGGGGCCCAAAGTGTTATTCTCCATACATATATCTCTGATAGCATAACTATAACGTCTCGAACCCGAAGTGGGGTACAAGGTTCACCTATTCATAACTCATTTTAAACCAAGTAACAGAAACATATACATAAAACCCCAAGTACTATACCAAAGTTCTAATACCATCCTAATTACACATGTATCTCCGAGCATTCATATTACATCCCAAATAAACCAAAAAATATATCTATATACATATCAGTGTCTCATAAGCACTTACTTCAAGAAAAACTAACTAGTCTCGCCCTGGAGCTCTTTAGGCTTGGTTCCTTGTATTCCCTGAAATGTTAAAATTATTAGGGTGAGACACTTCTCAGTAACATGGAGTATATTATTATCAGTGTGTGGCTACATGAGTTTTAGTGTAGCAAAAACACATCTATCAATTAAATTAACTTTAATTGAGAAATCATGTAAAATTGTACTCATATATATATATATATATATATATATATATATATATTTGAAAATACTTACTTGCTTCTAAAAAACATGCTTGGCTTAATAAATTTCTCTGTGTACGTAAATTCATATATATGCATAAAAGAACCTCCTCGAATGGACCATCATAGAACATCATGTAATAACCCCACATGATCGGGTTGTGCGGTCTGAAAACTAGACTTAACCATGGTTGGCCTACCACCAGGCTAAGTCAATGTAATATATATCCGTAAGTACAATTTTCCTACCCAAGCTAGGCCGGACTCCAGGAGGGTACTCTACTCTTCTCTGACAAAATCGACTATCAACCGCCTACACTTTCACAACAGTATGGCTGCACTAACAATTTCCACTAGCTACGTCATAAGTCCCTAAAATATATGATTTTAGACCCTCATTTACCTTTGTTTATCCTCATTTTATTATGTATTTACCCATAGTTATCATTGTTCATAGCTATGCAAGGTTTTCTTGTCCTTTCATGAAAAACAGGTTAAATGCATGGAGTAGGCATTACAAGAAACCAAGGAGGATTTGGAGGATTCAAAGCTTGAATTCAGACTTTCAACCAAGCTCTAGAAGCTTTAGATCATAAATAAATAAGAAGATGATGTTCGACCATGTGGCGCAACCAACAAACCACAGGGGTGACTTAGTCTTCCACTGCAAACTCCAAGGTTCAGATTGAGATCAGAATACTGCTAGGTTCGACCAAGTGCGCGACCAAGTTACACCTTGGAGCGACCACGTTGAGATACTGAAATAGAACTGAAATTCAGAAATTTCAAAATTCTCGACGAAGTGTTCGACCAAGAGACCTTCCGGGGCGACTGTGTTGAGATACTAAGATTTCCTGAGGATCGAGATACTACAAGTCTCGACTATCAGCTCGACCATCAAGATCCTGAGGCATGATGAAGTCGAAGATATTGTAGATTAAAATCCCTAAATTACCATGAGATCTGACTAGGGTGCACACAAGAATGCCAGAGGAGCGACTTGGTCGACAGCGACGACATGCTGCGCGAGATTTTCTGCAAACTTTCCTAACTTGTAAAACAACCCTTGTAAACCCTAGAGCCTATAAGTATTCACTACGAACACAAGCTATGGGTTCCTTTTTGGCTTATCTTAGGTTAGTGACAGACCTAGGAAGTCATCAAGATCCAAGTTAGAATAGGAGTAGAGTAGTTTCGGTGCGTGTATGGGGTGTCCGACGACTTGTGACAACCGATGGCATTCATACAACAATCGTGTGTATTAGGATCTTCTTTTGTACTTTCTAGCATTAGTAACAAACGTGATGAATGTGAAGGGATGATCTCTTTACATGCTTTCATTTACATCTTTCCTTTACAACTTTCATTTATGGTTTAGATTATGATGATGTTTAGTGACAAGATTAGCACCTCTATTGATTCAGTCAGGTACACTTATTAGGCTACAGTCTCCCATAGAGGTTCTCATGATTGTTGTGCTAGAGTATACTCTAGTTCTTGACTATGCTTTGGTTGACTGGTGCACCCTTGCTACTCTATACCCTCGAACGACTCCTTGGATTGTTTAACCAGGTTTCAGTTAGTTTAGTACGGTAAACTCACTAAACTTGGAGTAAGCAGAACAACATCCTAAACTATACTTATGTCTAAACACTGCTTTATAGGAGTAGAGTTAATATAGATTTACTTGCTTTCATTTAATTGCTTTCCAGTAGTTGGTTAGATTTTACCCATTGAAAAAATACCACCTTTTACTTCTTTTTCATAACAAGGCTATAATAAACTAATCTAAAAGTGGTTTGATAACTACGCTTTAAGTCTCTGTGGATTGATACCCGAATAACCCACTTTCTACTGAACTTGACACAGTTAGGTTTTATGAATATTATTTTTTGTAGTTAAGGACCCAAATCTTAGGGAGCCTACTAATTTTTGGTGCCGTTGTAGAGGGCTTGGCTACAGTTATAAGCCAACTTTCACTTTGGAGTATTATTGCCTTGTTCTTTTAATTTTCTCTCCTTTTGTTTTCACTTTCTTTGTTAATTTCGATTTTCTTTATTTTGTTTTTATGTTTTTGAAGTCTGAATTTGTGTGCTTACACGTGTGTATGTTTGGTCTACGTTTTTTGGAAGTCAAGATAATTCCCATAGATCTGGAGATTGAAAAATCCTGTACGTCCCTTAGGAAACCTATCTCTAATCCGGAGAAGGCTGAGTCGTCTGAACTAAAAGCAATTTCCGAAGATAACCCCCCGGTTCTTGCTGAACAAATCCTAGAACCCCATGCTCCCCACCTACCTACGTGACTCACTCAAAAAATGAGCATTTCGGAAGCTATCCCAAGTATAGGAGTTCTGTCGTGTAATATTAATCCCAAGGGCTAGATCGTCTTCTCAGGGAATGCGTTTTAATCTCAAAATTTACGTTCTTCCAATCGAAATTAAAAGGGTACTAAACTCGGTTCAGATTTGGATTTTCAAAATTTTGGAGATTTAAACAAAAACTTAAATTAAAGTCCTAAAACTAGCACGCACGGAATTAAATAATAATAAAGGAAACGCTAGGCTACTCAAGGAAACATCGGAGCACACACTAATTAAAGATGGCAACTTTGGACATGGAATTAAAACACGCAATGGAAACTTAATCAGATTTAACACACACACACACACACTAAAAATTGGATCTTTAACCAAAATAATAACTCAAACCACAAGCACAATTTAAACACGAAACAAAAAAAAAAAAAATTTAACACATAAACGATAACAAAAAAAAAATAATGAAAACACGAGAAATCAAATCAGACTTAATTAAAAAGACTAAATTAAAACTCTCACTAATTAGATAAACAAATAAATAATTTCAACAAGAATTAAACACTTGACAATGTCCAACTTAAAAAGAAATTTCAAATAACATTTAAAAAAAAATTAAACTTTATTCAGTATTTAAAGACTAAACAAAAATAAATAAAAGTGAGAGAGAGAGAGAGAGAAAGAGAGAGAGAGAGAGAGAGAGAGAGAGAGAGAGAGAGAGAGAGAGAGAGAGAGAGAGAGAGAGAGAGAGAGAGAGAGAGAGAGAGAGAAGCAGGGGCCTGTGCTGGTGTTCTTAGAGAAGCAGAGAGCCTCTCGAGTAGTTGGTATTGCTGCTGAAGTTGCTGGCTACTCTGGTGTGGAGAAGATATTGTAGCAGCTGGAGCTCTTCTCGGGTGTCCTGATGCTGGCAGCAGTAAGGGGATGGCCTTGGGTTCTGCTCTGCTGGAGGGTTGCTGCTGTGTTTGCTGGAGTTGCAGCAGGAATAGCTACTATGCTGGAAGCTAAGGAGTTGGTGCTCTGTTGGTGTTCTTGGCAGCAAGAAGGAGCTGCTGGCTTTCGGGTTGCAAAGTGCTAAGGGAGGATAGGCAACTAAAAGGAAAAGAGAACAAAGGGAAGGGGGAAGAAGGAGATTAAGAGAGGAAGGGGATCTGAGTGAGAGATAAAGAGGAAGAGCTAGGGAAGAAGGAGGAGCAAGGGAAGAGAGGTTAAGAGAAGAGAAAAGGAGACAAGAAGTAAAAACAGAGCAAGAGGTTCGGCTGGGGGCAGCGCCCAATAGGGGAAAAGAAGGAGAATGGGAAATTTAAATAAAGGAGAGGGGAGGCTTGCCCTAACCCACGACCCGGATGGCTTAACCTGACCCAATTGGAGCTGACCCGGCAACTTGACCCAACTCGAATTGTTATATTTTTTTTTCATTTTTTTCATTCTTCGTTCATTGCAAATCTGACTCTTCTGGAGCTCATTTCTCACAAAACTCAAAACACAAAAGTTGTAGATAATCTTTTTCTCTTTCTCTAAAAATTTGAATCGTCTCGATCGAAGTTTGTACGGAAAAGTTATGTATGAAATACGAACAGGTGTCGATTTTGGTTTCTGAGATTTTTCCTGCAACAAAAAATTACCAAAACTTCATAAATAGTGCAATAAAGTTCAAGAATGATGATTTTGGAACTTTATTAAAATATTGGATAATTTTGGACATTTAATTAAAAATATAAACCATAAAGCCTGGGTTAAGATGCTCAATTATGCAGTTTTGACGCGTAATCACTGCGGTAGGAGAGCAATACCTTCGGCCTCTTAGGGATTACTTTGTACCTAATGCATACACATCACCATCTTGCATTCGGCTCCTAGATGTTTAGGTGGCACAATTTGAGATAAAGACTTCAATCATCGCGATGCTGCCTAACTTTCATAAGAACTCGACAAAAAATCCTTATCAGCATCTAGATAAGTTCTTGGAAATTTTTTCCACCATCCGCATCCCTAATTTCAATGATGATGCTCTCCGTCTGAGGCTCTTCCTGTTCTTGCTAAAGGATAAAGCCAAATATTGGCTGATGTCCTTAGTGTTGGCCTAAGGCTTACAATTCATATTTTGATGATAACAAATCAAATGATATATTTAATATGTTTCAAGTAAAAGTTTTTCAGGAAAACTCAAGTGCATAAGGAAGTTTATGGATTACAAAGAATCCTTGAAGAACACAAAGTAAAGCTTATGGATTATAAAGAGCATGAAGAACAAAGTTATACTGTGAAAAGCTCAAAGGAAAGATTGCAACAACAAAGATGATGCAAGAACAAGTTTTGAAGACTAAAAGAATTATATTTTTTTTCTAAATGTAAGTACTTCAAAGTTAATCTCAAGTATAAAGTGGTTTGAAGCTCATAAAATTCAAAAATATGTTTTTATATATATACTCTAAAGAATATTTCTTAAATCAATAAAAAGAAAGGGTTTAAGAAAAGAAAACTTTTTGAAATAATGAAGGGTCAAACGACTGCCACGATGAGACAGGCGACTGCCACATTAAGAAAATGATTTTTCAAAAAGTTAGTAGCTAGACAGGCGACTGCCTAACCTGCCAGGCGCCTGCGTGAACAAGCCAGGCAACTGCCAGCATTCTGTGTTGAGTGTTGCTCTGTGACAGGCAAGTGCCACTCGAACATTGGCATTAAATCTCTCAACGGGAAGATTTTTTAAACCACGTTTTTGAACATATTTATTTCAAAATAATTGGAAACGATTTTTAGGATTCTTTGGGAGTAATGGATGGTTTCTAAAACATCTATAAATAGTCAAAATCTTCAAAGGTTTAAAATGATGATTATTATTGAAGAAATATTCAAAGGTTTTTTAAATCAAGCAATCTCTAAAGGTTTTCAGATCCAGCAATCTTCAAAGTTCTTAGATCAAGCAACTTTCAAAGGTCTTTAGATCAAGCAAAGTTTTCAAAGGTTTTTAGATCAACTGACCTTCAAGTATTCAAAATTCTCAAAGGATCTAAAACTTTCTTGAGTTTAAATTTCTAATCTAATATTGATTCATACTATGAAGCAAAGCTTTCAAAAATCAGAATCTTTCATTTCTTTGAAAAATCATTTGGTAATTCATACTAAGCATTGAGCTTTAAATTTTTTATATTTGAATTACCTTGAAGTATAAGTGTGCTGATCATTGTACTAATTTACTCTATTGTGAGAGTTCTCTTTTGTACACAAATTTCTTTATCATCATTCTTAAACGATTCAGAGTTGTTGAATCATTGGACCAAACAAGGGCTTATTGTTTGGAGAGGCGGGTCTAGCCTAACAGAAGGAGTGGTTGTAAATAGGTATTGTTCCACCAAGTAAAGGAACTGATATAGTGGAACCCTTTGGTGTTTTACCAAAGGCGAGGACGTAGACTGTGTTGAAGCCAAACCTCGTAAAAATTCTTGTCTCTTTCTCTCTGCTTTACTTTATATTCTTTACTTGCTATAGTTGTATGATTTAAAAGTGCAGGTTGCAGGTTCTTAAGTGAGAAAGAAACATAGGTACTTGATATTTAGAAAGTATGTTTTGATTAATCGTTTGCGGAAACCCAAAGAGGGAGTACGTTGGTTAATCTGTAGAAATCTTAATCAAGTAGAGTGCATACTAAGAGTTTACAGGGAAATCAACAAAAGCTTTAATATTTTTGATTGAGTGATTTGATTATCTTGGTTTTTTGATTGACTTGAAAATTTAAATTTCAATATTTCTTAAGTGTGGTTATCGTTTATATATATCTTGTTTTTTGGGTAATTAAAATTAAAAGGTTAAAAATTATTAAAGTATAAAAAGAATCCAATTGAACCCCCCCCCCCCCCTCTCTTGGGAAGCTATTCCTCATTTCACCTAGATTTCACCTATTGAAAAGTACCACCTTTTACATCTTTTTCATGACAAGGATATAATAAGCTAACCTGGAAGTGGTTTGATAACTGCACTTTAAGTCTCCGTGGATTGATACCCGACTTACCCACTTTCTACTGAACTTGGGATAGTTAGGTTTTATAAATATTATTTTTGGTAGTTAAGGACCCAAGCCTTAGCGAGCCTAACACTACGATACCGAGCTTCTTACATATCTGGTCTATCAAGGTTCTTATACCATATAATGCCATTTGTAAAATAATACAGTAGCATGATCTCATTTTCACAATTCAGTATAAAATTGTCATATTCACAAATTCGTATCATTTATGTCATATTCACAAATCAATATAAAATCGTCTTATTTTAACTCAATATAAAGTTGTCATTTCATGATCCCACAATATTCACAACATTTTCTGAGATCAACATAAAACCATACTCTGTTGTATATCATTATAAATATTCTAATAGGTGTATTTATGCAGTAACATAATCATTTCTAATGTCACACAATTTGAGTGATAATTCATAATATAATGATTGCCCGGGAAAAATATACTTTTTCTGAAAATAGGGGTATGATCATCTCGATTATTATTTTTTGACTCATAATATAGTTTTTATAGGAAAAAGAAGATGATTACCCTTACTCACTTTAGTTTTCCCAAATACACACGCACGCACACACGCGCGCGCGCGCACACACACACACACATAATACCCAAAATCATTATTTTCATATGCCCAATTATTCATAAAATCATATATAACATTCCTATAATCACATGCTTTATTTTAATTGGTTAATTTCAAAAATAGCTGACATAATATATTCCCCTTACCTTATTCTTGGAGTGATGTCTACGATGCCCAAACAACGATTCCATCCCGATTAAAACGCTGAGGATCGAAGCTAGGACCCTCAAACGGTCTTTATCCTTCAATTTGGCTGAGTTTTGGGGAGAAATTGAAGAGAGAGAGATAGAGTGATAATCCGAAGCCCCAGAGAGAGAGAGAGAGAGAGAAAGAGAGAGAGAGAGAGAGAGAGAGAGAGAGAGAGAGAGAGAGAGAGAGAGAGTAAAATTTTCCTAAAAAAAATGAGCTAAGTCCAATTTATAGGCTACTGCTCTAGATGAAACCGTCGATGATTTTCCTGAAATCGTCAATGGTTTGCTCTTTTACCCCCCTTTGGTCACATATTTACATTTAACGGCCCTTGGTAATTTGAAATTGTTGACAATTTTCCTAAGCTCCGCCAAACCGTCGACGATTTGGTCCTGTACCAAACCAAATTCCCCTTTTATTTTATTATTACCATTATTATTATTATTATTATTATTATTATTATTATTATTATTATTATTTTATTATTATTATTATTATTTTCCAGGTCTCTACATCCTCCCTTCCTGATAAAAATTTCATCCTCGAAATTTGCTAACCAATATTCAAACCAACTATAGAATTCCTTTAAATGGTAACCCCGGACTAGGGAAGAGTCAGCAGCCACCCACATAGTGGCCCCATCCCAAATTTATTAATTACCCCCACTTATGGCGGCAGAATACCGTGGTTACAGCAAAGGTTTCTAGGAGATTACAAATAGTCAACATAAAAACTCTCCCAAACCACTCATAATTTAAAAACCATAAATAGATAGGTTTAAACTAAACAAACCTATTCTAAACAAATCCTTAATCAAACAATCAAAAACTTACTGGCCTCGCGTTGGGCCTAGTTGAATAAGTGTGGGTACTTCTGATGTATTTCCTCCTCTAATCCCTATGAAACTTCCTCAACTACGTGATTATACTAGAGTACTTTTACCAACGGGATCTTTTTAGTGCATAGGTCCTGCTTCTTCCAGTCTAGAATCTGAACTGGTACTTCTTATTATTATAAGGTGTATCCAAGCTCCAGTGACTCATAACTTTTCGCATGCGATAGATCTAGGACATACTTTTTCAACATAGACACGTGAAACACATCATGGATCCTAGACAATGCTGGGGGTAACGCTATCCTGTAAGCAACTGGACTAATTCTCTCTAGTATCTTGAATGCCTCAATATACCTAGGGCATAGCTTACCCTTCTTTCCAAATCACATAATTCCCTTTATTGGCACAATTCTTAAAAATATCTTATCCCCCACATAAAACTCTAGCTCTCGTCAGCGAGTATCAGCATAACTCTTCTATCGACTCTAAGTTTTTTTAATTATTTCCCACATAAGTCTGATTTTCTCATAAGTCAGCTGCATAATCTCTGACCCCATAATCTACCTTTCACCAACCTCATCCCAAAATAGTGGAGATCGGCACCTTCGACCATATAACACTTCATACGGTGCCATCTCGATATTGGCCTAGTAGCTATTATTATAAGAAAACTCAACCAGTGGTAGATACTGAATCCAACTCCATCCAAAATCCACCACACATGCCCACAACTTTTCTTCCAGTATATGGATTGTTCTCTGTGAATATCCATTTGTCTGGGGGTGAAATGATGTGCTAAATGTCAGTTGAGATCCCAAAGCCCTCTGTAAACTCTTCCAGAACTGGGATGTGAACCATGGATCCTAATATGATATGATGGTCATGTGCATGTCGTGATGTCTAACTATCTTCTAAATATACAACTCTGCCAACCTATTCATGGAGTAGTTAATCTTGATTGGAAGAAAATGGGCAGTCTTTGTCAGATGGTCAACAACTACCCAAATGGTGGCAACCCTTTACAAAGTCCATGAAAATGTGCTCCCACTTCCACTCAGGATTCTGGAGTGGTTGCAATGGCTCAACTAGTCTCTGATGTTCAGTCTTCACTTGCTGACATGTAAGGCATTGCTCCAAAAATTGGGCAATTTCTCTCTTCATATTATTCCACCAAAAAGATTCTCGCAAATCCTGATACATTTTTATGCTTCCTGGATGCACTGTATAAAGAGAGCGATGTGCCTCTTCCAGAATGGTTCTTTTAATCTTAGCATCATTGGGTACACATAATCTTGTATGAAATCTCAAAACCCCATCGTCTAAAATATTAAAATCTACCCTCAATCCACTCCGCACTTTATCCATAATCTTCACCATATTCGTATTTTTCATCTGAGCGGTCTTAATCCTCTCCATCAAGGTTGGTTGAATTACTAGATTAGCAATGAATTTTTGGTGATTTCCTTCCACTATTTCCACACCAAATCTTTCCAGATCTTGATTTGAGGTTGAGTCACCACTGTTGCTACTAATGCACTCACTGACTTCTGACTCAACACATCAGCTACCATGTTAGCTCTCCCTAGGTTGTAACTGATGGTTCAATCATAGTCCTTTAAGTCATCTCCTCTATCTCATATTTAGTTCCTTCTGCATAAATAAATACTTAAGAATTTTATGATATGTAAAAATCTCGTACCTTCCACCATACAGGTAGTGCCTCTAGATTTTTAATGCAAAAATCACTGCAGCCAACTCCAACTCATGCGTAAGGTAATTTTTCTCATACTTCTTGAGTTGCCAAGAAGCATATGCAATAACTTTACCCCATTGCATCAATACACACCCAAGCCCTTTCCAAGATGCATCACTATAAATCACAAAAATGTCTTCCCTTGAAGGAATAGTTAGGAACCGAAGTAGTGACGAGTTTTTGTTTCAATTCTTGAAAGTTTTGCTCACAATCATCAGTCCACTCATACTTCACATTTTTCCTCATCAACCGTGTGAGAGGACCTACTAGTTTGTAAAAACCTTCCATGAAACGACGATAATACCCTGCCAGACCCCAGAAATTCGTGACCTTGTGAACATTCTTCGGCCTCGCCCAATCCACTACCGCCTCTATCTTACTCGGGTCCACAGAAATACCATGCTCAGAAATCATGTGCTCTAGAAATGCAACTTTTTTCCAGCCAGAATTCACTTTTCTTGAACTTAGCATAAAGTTTCCTTTCTCTTAGTACTTGAAGTACTAACCTCAAATAATTTCCATGCTTCTCGAGACTCTTTGAATAAACCAAATTATCATCTATGAATACTACCACAAACTGACCTAGATATTCATGGAAGACCTTGTTCATTAGTTCCATAAATGCAACAGAAGTATTAATCAGTCTAAAAGGTATAACCAAGAACTCATAGTGGTCATACCTAGTTTGGAAAGGAGTCTTTGCAATAACCTCTTATTTGACTTTCACCTGATGATACTCGGATCGGAGGTCAATCTTGGAGAAGACATGTGTTCCCTAAAGTTGGTCAAACATATCATCAATATGGAGAAGTGGATACTTATTCTTAATTGTCACCTTATTTATCTCCAGGTAATCGATACACATTCTCATCGACCCATCTTTATTTTTCACGAAAAGCATTGGTGCTCCCTAGGGTGACACACTAGGTTTGATGAATCCTTTATCCAGTAACTCATGTAATTGTTCCTTCAACTCTTTCAATTCTGTTGGAGCCATTCTGTATGGAGTCTTAAAGATTGGTGTCGTCCTTGAAAGTAGATTAATGGCAAACTTGATTTCACGGTTGGGAGGCAACCCAGGTAAATCCTCTGGAAATACATCATAGAATTCCCTCACGACTGGAATATCTTCAAATTTTAGTTCTCCCTCTCATGCTTCTTTCACACAAGCCAGGTATCCTTGGCATCCCTCCAAGAGTAGCCTTTTTTCTGGTATAGCTTACGTAATTTGTAGTGAAGAATGCACGCATGACCCAACAAACCTGTATTCCTACTCTCCAGGAGGTCTGAACACTACCTCTTTCTTATAATAGTCAATGCTGGCATAATTGGAGGCTAGCCAGTCCATTCCTGGAATCACATCAAATCTGTGCATTTCTAACACCACTAGATTAGCAGGTAGCATCCTTCCCTAAATGCCCACTGGATAGTCTTTAAGAACTTTTCTACATACCACTACTATTCCAATCGGTGTGGCCACAGATAATTCGGTATCTAATAGCTGAGTTTCTATTCCACACAACTTAGTATTTCCTAGAGATATGAAAAAATGTGTTGCTCCAAAATCAAATAACACAACAATTTTATTTGAAAACATAAAAATAGTACATGTCACCACGTCACCAGAATTCTCTGCGTCTCTCAATGTAAGTGAATAAACCCGCGCCTGGGTGGTATTCCTCTGTTGACAATCTCGGGGTGCCTCTTTGTTTCCTCGATATTGACTAGGAGCGGGGGCATGATTTAGTGGCACACGATAGTTTCGTACAATATGTCTAGGTCTGCCGCATTGATAACAAATAATTGTTCTAACCCGGCATCCCCCCCCCCCTAATGCTTCACATTACACCTAGGACAAGGAGGGCATGATGAATTTCCCTGATTAGCTCAATTCCCCATTTCTTGTCTCTGGCCCCTACTGTTGCTATTTCTCCTCCACTGACTCTAACTGGTACCTGCTTGAAAACTAGGCTCTTCTTTTGATTCTGCACCCCTGCACTTCTATGTAGACTCGTCTCCACTACTGTGGCTTTATCCACAAACTCTGAAAAGTTCTAAACCTAAAAAGCCACCACTTGGTTATAGATACCCTATCTCAGGCTTTTTTCAAACCATCGCTTCTTCTTTGACTCGTCTGGAACCATATATGGGGTGAAGCAAGGCAACTCAATAAATTTGACTGCATATTGCTGGACTGTCAAGTGCCCTTGGGTTAGGTTCAAAAACTCCTCCACCTTAGCGTCTCTAGTGGTAGCAAAGAAGTATCGATCAAAGAATATTTCTTTAAAACGATTCTAGGTTAGGACTGCAGATATTGGCCTCTGCTCCTTAAGTAGCTTCACAACTGTCCACCAACGCTTGGCCTATCCCATCATCTTAAAAGTGGCATACTAGTATTTCCTCGATCTCCTGAACCCAGTTCTCTACAACGAATGGGTCAGCTCCTCCTGAAAAAGTTGGGGGATTCATATAGGTAAATTGCTCTATAGTACAATCCTAATCAACTAGTGGGCAATTCTGTCCCTTAGAGTTCCATGCAATCTTCGTCATGACCTGCTGGGCTATACTACGCAGCATTGAATCTAAATCATTGTCATCTATGCTAGAAGCCCCTACATTGCTACTACCTCCAGCATTTGCATTGTTACCCCCAGGGCCCATCCTGAAAATAGGATATAAAACAATCTTAGAATCCTATATCACACCATGATCGATGCAATCATCTAACTAAGAAACTATAAAATATACTATATCCTTATGCTAAAATACTTAGGCTTTCCCCTTAGGAACTTCCCTCACACAAACAAACAATTTAACATCCAAGTTTCCCATTTCAAGTTCCAGTCTCACTACTCAGAAACAAAACAATCGATGGTTTTCCATGGCTTTCCTGAAACCTCCGTCTCAAGAAAATCACAGAAGACCGTCAATGGATTTTTGCCTCCATGTTGTGAGACGTAACCCAAAATTCCCCTTTAATCTCCAATAATGACTTACTAAAATCCTAATCTACCCATTTCCTACCCTCATCAAAATTCATACCTATACTTTGGTATTATTATCCGCTAAAGTCTACAAACCTATCAACCTAGGCTCTAATACCACCACTGTCGCACCTCGAACCCAGTGGGGCTCGAAGTGCTATTCTCCATACATATATCTCAAATACCATAATTGTAACAACCCAAATCCGAAGTGGGGTATCGGGTTGCTCATAACTCATTTTAAACCAAGCAACGGAAACATATACATAAAACCCTAAATACTACACCAGAGTTCTAATACCATCCTAATTACACATGTATCTCCAAGCATTCATATTGCATCCCAAATAAATCAAAAAATATATCTATATACATATTAGTGTCTCACAAGCCATTACTTCAAGCAAAACTAACTAGTTCTGCCTCGGAGCTCTTTAGGTTGGTTCCTTGTATTCTCTAAAATGTTAAAATTATTGGGGTGAAATACTTCTCAATAAGACAAAATAGATTATTATCTGTGTGTGACCACATGAGTTTTAGTGTAGCAAAAACACATCCATTAATTAAATTAACTTTAGCTGAGAAATCTTGTAAAACTGTACTCACACTTATATATTTGAAAATACTTACTTTCTTCTAAAAAACATGCTTTTGCTTAATAAATATCCCTGTGTACATAAATTCACATATATGCATAAAAGAACCTCCCTAAATGGACAATCATATAACATCATGTAATAACCCCATACGATCGGGTTATTCGGTCTGAAGACTAGACTTAACCATGGCTAGCCTACCACCAGGTTAAGTCAACATAATATATATATATATATATATATATATATATATGTAAGTACAATTTGCCTACCCAAGCTAGCCCGGACTCCAGTAGGGTACTCTACTCTTCTCTGGCCAAACCGACTATCAACCGCCTACACTTTCACAACTGTATGGCTGCTTTAACAATTTCCACTAGCTACGATACCAAGCTTCTTACGTATCTGGTCCATCAGGGTTCTCATACCATATAATGCCATTTGTAAAATAATACAGTAACATGATCTCATTTTCACAATTCAGCATAAAACTGTCATATTCACAAATCCATATCATTCCTGTCATATTCATAAATCAGTATAAAAATGTCATATCTTAACTCAATATAAAGCTATCATTTCATGGTTTGAAAATATTCAAAACATTTTGTGAGATCGACATAAAACCATACTCTGCTCTATGTCATCATAAAATATTCCTATAGGTTTATTTATGCAGTAACATAATAATTTCTCATGTCATACAATTTGAGTGATAATTCATAATATAATAACTACCCAGGAAAAATATACTTTTCTGAAAAGAGGGGTATGATCATCTCCATAAATTATTTGACTCATAATATAGGTTTTATAGGAAAAAAGAGATGATTACCCTTACTCACTTTAGTTTTCTCAAATATATATATATATCTGTGTGTGTGTAATACCCAAAATCATCATTTTCATATGCCCAATTATTCAGAAAATCATATATAACATTCCTGTAATAACATGCTTTATTTTAATCGGTTAACTTAAAAAATAACTAACATAATTTGTTCCCCTTACCTTATTCCTGGAGTGGTGCCTGTGATGCCCAAACAATGATTCTGCCTGGGTTAAAACATTGAGGATCGAAGCTAGGACCCTGAAACGGTGTTTATCCTTCAATTTGGCTGAGTTTTGGGGGGAAATTGAAAAGAGAGAGGGTGAGAATTCGCAGCCCTAGAGAGAGAGAGAGAGTAAAATTTCCCTAAAAAAAAAAGAGTCAATTCCAATTTATAGGTTGTTGCCCCAGACAAAACCGTTGACGATTTTCCTAAATTCGTCAATGGTTTGCACTTTTACCTCCCCTTTTTACCATGTATTTACATTTAACGACCCTCGGTAATTTGAAACCATCAATGGTTTTCCTAAGCTCCACCAAACCGACGATGGTTTGGTTCTACACCAAACCAAATTCCATCTTTTATTATTATTATTATTATTATTATTATTATTATTATTATTATTATTATTATTATTATTATTATTTTCCAAGTATCTACATGCGATGTATCTCCCCCATCAAAATAATTTGGTGCAACTGAATCCCATACCTATTTAGCAGTAGGAAAGCGAATGAAATTTCCGATTAGGGTCGAGTCCATGGAGTTAATGAACCAGCCTTTGACGATCACATTGTCCATTCGCCACTTCAAATAAGATATATTAGTTAGAGATGGAGGAGGTAATTCTCCATTAATGTAGCCCAATTTATCCTTCTCGGAGATATACATCTCCACCACCTAGGACTAAAGAGCAAAGTTGGAACCATCCAACTTAATTCCGATTGGGACGGCGGCAGGTTCTGGAAAGCCGGTAGGTGTTTGATCCTTGGTCAAGGCTTAAACCATCTTGGTTGTAAAGAGGTCAGAAAGAATAGTATTTGGGTTAAAAGGGACATCACCAGATTTGGAAGAGGTATTCGGGTCTCCCATCTGGGTGTTCGGGACTCGGCAATTTTTTTTTTCAACTGTTCTGATAAAGCCCACAATGTTGTGGACGATCAGATGGAGACAAGTTTTGAAAGTCTCTAGGTCTGCCTATAGTGATCCAAAAAATATAAAATATAAAAAAAATATTTTTAAAAATTAAAAATTTAAAAATAAAATATAATTAATTACTAATTATTATTAATTAAATAATATAATATAATATATTAACATAATAATATAATATAATATGATATAATTTAATATTATAATATATTATTATATATAAACTTACATCTCCTAAAGCTTCTTCAGGAGATTGAAATTTATCTCCAGAGACGCCCCCACCTTCTTACGTCTCTCTCTCTCTCTCTCTCTCTCTCTCTCTCTCTAGCTTTCTCGTCCCTCTCTCCTTTGCCAACTCATTCTCTCTTCTTGATTTCCTCGGCCAAATGTGCACCAATCGAGGAATGGAAAATACCCCTGGGTTCCATTCTCCGCCACCGACATTCTAACCGAAGTGGATTTGTCATGGGAGCATAGTAGGCACCACTCCTGGGATAAGGTAAACTCTCTCTCTCTCTCTCTCTCTCTCTCTCTCCTCAATTTCTCTCAAATCTTTGGCCAAATCGACGATCGGACACCACCACGGGGTCCTAACTTTGATTCTTGTCACTTTAATCGGAGTAAATTTGTAATTTGAGTTTCCTAGGCACTACTCCAAGGCTAGGGTGAGGATAAAGAAATTATATCCATTACTTATTTTTAAATTTTAATTAGCTATTGGGAGTGTGTGGGCCTAGGAAATATTAAAATAATTATTATTCTGGGGTCAAGTTGATTAAACTAGGAAAAAATGATTTCACGGGTTTGAGCTTCGAATATCGCAGGTGTGGAATTAAGGATTTTAGCAGGTCTCTCAGCAAGCAGGTAAAGAGAACTAAATTATGTCAAAAGTTTCTAGAAATTAAAGGATTAAATTAAAGTATGAAATGAAAATAATATATATGTGTATTTTCTAACTTATCGAGTTTATATATGTGAAAAGGTAGTTTTGGAAATATCCAATGTGTTACTAGATAATTATGATATGGTTAAATATTATTGGAGATCTGTGTGTCATGAGAAATAATTTTGATTATTGAAATATAAATCAGTGAATATTTTATATGAGGGAATAGGGTTTATGTGGGGATATAAATGGATATTATGATTTAAGTAATATACTGATATATTTGAGACAAATATGTTGAAATAAGATTTATACAAACATGTTTTTATCAAGCATAATATCATAATATGTGATATACACAGTCAAGATAGTTTTATACTGATAGATATGATGAACAGCCATGAGTTACAGACAAGATGTGTTGCATGGACATGGATACTCATGAGCTTGAGCGCCATGAGTTATAAACAAGATGTGTTAGACATGGATACTCATGTGCTTGGGCATGTTTATGAGAAATGAAAGCTTTTGGGAAAATAGATTTTTATATAAGTGATAGAATGAGAACTCAATTGATTAATGATATGAGAGCAAGGTACCATTGCTAGATATTGAATTAGCGCAACCACACAGCTCGGGGAGCATGTAGGTTTTGGAAGTTGACTAGGCCTTCGGAGAGATGTTGACTGCCCTAGGGTCCGAACCAGGCTGTGGTGGGCCAATCGTACAACAGACGGGGTATTTTGACTTAGCCTGGTAGGTTAACTAGAGTTAAGTCTCGCCTTTAGGACGCATAACCCAATCATGTGGGGTTATTACATAACGATGATATGAATGGGTCTCCTCATTACAGACCCCGTACACTCATATGATTGTACTTTGACAAATATGATACTTTGTATACAAAAATATTTATTAAGCATGATTATATTTTTGATAAAAGTATATGGTTACAAATATACATATAAGTTTGTGGATATGAGTACAGATTCCTATGATTTCTCAGTTAAATTAATATTTTTATAAACATGATATGATACACTGAAACTCATTGCAACACACTGATAATAATTTATTCTCACTTACTGAGACGTGTCTCACCCCATGGATCTTAAACATTTCCGGAAATTCGGGGCATCAAGCAGACCGAGCTCCGTGATAGAGGAGGAGTAGATTTCCATTAGTCATTGTATGTTTTTATTTTGGGACTGGATATATGTTTGTATAGACTTTAGGGGTCTAATGACTCTTGTAGAGACCCAAACCGTAATAAGCTGGGTTCGTCGATGAAGGAGTCACATTCGTCGACGAAGTCCTTCAAAGCCTCATCCACAAATTTCAGAGCCTCGTCGACGAGGAAATACCGAGTAGGTCAGTAAAAAAAAATCCAGACTAGGCTCTGCGATGAAGGTATGGCCTCGTCGACGAGCTGTGTGGTGGATTCGTCGATGAAGGCACCACCTCGTCGACGAGTTTGACTCAGTTAAAAGCCCTATAAATATCCATTTTGGTTGCTTAAGGGCTAAGTTTGCTCCCAAAAACTCTCTCTCACTCTCTCTAACCTACAGTTTTCTCTTTCTCTCTAAGATTCTTCGCCATTCGACGTCCGTTTCTAAAAATGAATGTTCTTGCGTTGATTAGAGGAGGAAACTCTACAAATATAGCAGATTGGATCGTCATTTCGGGATTTTTTTGGGTTTTTCCAAAAGTCGAGGTAGGGATCTGATTTCAATTTTGATTGGATATTTGGATAGTAGTTGAAATTATAGTACGATTATGTTCTATGGTTTTCAGGTTTCGAAGATTCTGGGTTGTCAGTTTGGATCAGTTTTGTACGTAGTTTCGTTTCAAGTTTAAGGTAAGGGGAATTTGACTATAACAGCTATTTTTGGAAAAATTAAACCACTAAAAAGTTAGGTTATTCTTATATGTATGTTTTAATTGCTTATTTGCTAAATTTCACAGAATAGAAATGCCGGTTTTGCGATCTTTTGATTTTTGGTAAAAATATGGATTTTGGCGTATGGACTCAAAATGTTTTAAAACTTCTTTATTTGGATTATTATGTATGTAGGAGATGCGTGAATCCTTTATTTTTATGTAAAATGGTCTTTATCATAACATATATTATATAGCGGATTTTTTTTTTAATTAGTATGACATGTGGATGAAATTAAACTTGTGAACATTTGATATTATTGATACGGATTATGGAAATGGAGTTCCAACTTATTATACTGAAAATGTGGAAACAGAGGCCGGTTATACATCGAGCTGTATATGTAAAAAGGAAAAACTGAGAGGATATGTGTCGGTTTAAACCTGATATGGATATATGAGTTTGTGAAAATACTGGAATTGCACAGGTTATCATGTTTTGTTATAAATTGTATATATGATAAATGGAACCACAACTTGTTACCAAAGGAGTTGAAAGATACTCCAGCAAGAAGGATTGAAAGATACTCCGATGTGAGAAGTTGAAAAAGCTTCATTAATGGAGGTGAAAGATACTCCCAATGGTAGGGAATTCCTCAGCTAGAAGGGTACAATGCAACCACACATGTAAATCAGTGTGGGTACATAGATAGTCGGCTAACAAGAGTAATAAAACCACTAGTGAAAGAATAGACTAGATGGGGGCAGTCGGACTATATATTTGATGTTTGACAACTGCCTTCACAAACAGGGCATTGTTAGAGATATCGGTGCACAACCCGTGCCACAGGGTAAAATAGGCATTATATGTGATACAAAGCTGTTGGTCGTTCTATTTTCATATACATGATTTAAAAGTTGATATAGAAAAAAAATTGTATTGTTTATATCAATATATGTGTAGTGCTTCAATATTGAAAACCTTTGTCTCATACGTATGGATAATCATTTTAAATTAAAATACTCACATGTGGTCACACATTGATTGTAATACTTTCTTCCTTACTGAGAGGTGTCTCACCCCATTACACAACCTTTGTTTTCAGGTTTATCAGGACGTCGGTCCTAGTTGCTTAAGGGACTAGGAGAATTGTTTTTGGTTGTAGCATACGTAAGTAGTTTATGTGTATATTGAACTTAGTTGGAATATCCATTTTGGGGTTGTATTAATAGGATATGTTCTAAGTCTGTATAAATGAATTTTAGGATACAACAGTAAACTCTAGTATATGTCTATTAGAAATCCCGATGAATGTTTATGTTTTTCCGCAACATTTACATTCCCATTATGTATGAGTTATACCTGTATGTCCCTATTTAGGGCGGGTTGTCTATGTATCTTGAACAGATACATGTATTTTGTATGAGTGAGTGACACCTAGGTCCGTATTAAGGGTCGGGTCGTTACAGTTGGTATCAGAGACATAGCCAGTTGAAAGTATGATTTGATTCATGCTGCCTAGTTAGGAATATGTGCAGAACTTAGGATTTTCTAGTTTTGATAGTCTAGAATGTACCAGAGTATAGGACATGGATAAGACCATGACTTTTGCTTTGTATACCTGGAAACGTAAATTCATTGTTAGACTTCTGTGTTTTTCTGGATCAATCGAAAGGTTCAAGAAAATCATGGCAATCCATTGACAATTTTTTTTCCAAGTAGAAGGGTGAAAATTGAGTTAGAATGGGGATGTCTAATTAATGGAGTACGTCAATGTTGAGGATATAAATTTAGGGGATTAAATTTATAGTATGATTGTGTTGGCTGATTTTTAGGCTATTGTCCTTCTAATGGATTTTTCAATTGTTTTTTAGGATAGAATCCAAGGATATTACTGCCAATATGGGAGGCAGTAGTAGTGAGGGTGCCGGCCCTGAGGCTGGTAGTGACTCCACTAGTGTATTGTGTGATTTCGCACAGCAGCTCATGGCTGAGGTGGTGCGAACGAATAGAGGTCAGGACAATTCTACAACTGAGATGGGTTGCTCCATTGATCAGTTCACCAGATTGAAGCCTTTAGCTTTCGTAGGAAGTGCAGATCCAGTTCATGCTGAGAATTGGATCTAGGAGATCGAGAAGATCCTAGATGTCTTGAACTACACAGAGAATCAGAAGGTCACCTTTGCCACGTTCAAGTTGGCAGGAGAGGCTGAGAGATGGTGGGTCTATGTAAAGAATATGGAGGAACTCTGACTAATACCCGTAGCGTTGACGTGGGCTGAGTTTAAAGAGTTATTCTTTGAACGGTATTTTTCGGCCACAGTTAGAAACGCGAAGATTGAGGAATTCATGAATCTGACGCAAGAGTCGCTGATAGTGCAGCAGTACATTGCCAAATTCCTGGAACTCTCACGATTCATTCCATTTGTCATACCAAATGAAGTGAAGAAGGCTTGGAAGTTTTAGAGGGGTTTAAGGAAGGAGATCCGTAGGCAGATGGCGATTCTGCAGTTACAAGACTTTGCTATGTTGGTTGACAAAGCCACCGTGGTAGAGGAATGTTTGCTTGAGGACGTAGAGGTCCAAGTTCCTAAGAAGAGGCCAACGCCTCCTAGTTCTTCGTCTGGGGAAAAGTAGGGTAATTGTAAAAAGAACAATGGTTGTATGTCTCAATGCACCGCATATTTTTAATGTTGCCCTTTGTGCGGTAGGAGACACCCTGGGTAGTGTTCGTTGTCTACGAGGGCTTGTATGCGATGTGGTAAGCAAGGGCACCAGGTGAGAGACTATGGGATGTAAGGAAACAGTGGAGCCTCACAACAACCATATAGAGGGAATGCTCCAACGCAACGTGGCGGTCAACAGGGGGGTACGACCCAGGCTAGGCTGTATTCCCTGACTCCTGGTGATGCTGAAAACACTGGTGACGTAGTCACAGGTATCATTTACATGCTTTCTCATGAAGCCGTTGTATTATTTGATTCTGGGGAAACACATTCTTTTATTTCCCGAGGTTTTTTTAAATTGTGTGGATTAGAGGTGCAATTGTTAGATTATGAACTGATGGTGGCTACACCATCTGGATCTGTGGTCAGGTGTAGCAAGGTGGTTCATGACTTCCCGGTTGAAATTCAGGGAAGGGTGCTACCAGTTGATCATATGGTGTATGACATGTATGGCTTTGATATCATCCTAGGGATGGACTGGTTGTCTTCTAGTTATGTAAGTATTGATTGCCGCAGGAGGGAGGTGTTGTTCAGACCGCCAGAAAAGCAGAAATTTTAGTTCCTTGGATCCTGTGTGCATTCTTCACCACGGATCCTTTCTGCTATGCAAGTTATAAGGCTACTCCTTAAAGGGTGCCCAGAGTATCTGGCGTTTGTGAAAGACACGCTAGTAGAAGAATGGGTATTGTAGATGATTGATGTAATGCGCGAGTTCCCTGACGTGTTTCCAGGGGACTTGCCAGGGTTACCTCAAGATCATGAAGTGGAATTTGCTATTGAGTTAGCTCCAGGTACGGTGCCTATATCGAAAGCTCAGTATCGTATGGCTCCAATTGAGCTAAGAGAGTTGAAAGAATAGCTTTAGGAGCTGCTTGGCAAGGGGTACATTCGACCTAGTGTTTCTCCTTGGGGAGCACCGGTGTTATTTGTGATAAAGAAGGATGGGTCGATAAGAATGTGCATCGACTATAGAGTGCTTAATAAAGTGACAGTAAAGAATAAATACCTGCTACCCAGGATCGATGATTTGTTTGATCAACTTCAGGGCACGTAGGTCTTCTCTAAGATTGACCTATGGTCTGGGTATCACCAGTTGAAGGTGAAAGCGGAGGACGTCTCGAAAACTGCGTTTTGAACCCGATGTGGCCATTTTTAATTTATATTTGTATTTTGGTTTGACTAATGCACTTGTAGCATTTATGAATTTGATGAACAGGGTCTTCCACGAATATCTAGACTGGTTCGTTGTGGTATTTATCGATGATATCCTAGTGTATTCTAGGAGTGCTGCGGAGAATGAAGTTCATTTGAGGCTAGTATTGCAAATTCTTAGAGATAAGAGGTTGTATGCTAAACTGAAGAAGTGCGACTTCTGGCTGGAACAGATTACATTTTTGGGACACTTGGTTTCTAAAGAAGGTATCTGTGGACCCATGTAAGATTGAAGCAGTAGTGGACTGGGCGAGACCGAAGAATATTCAGGAGGTCAGAAGTTTTCTGGGTTTTGCAGGTTACTACCGTCGGTATAGAAAGGTTCTCCAGTTTAGTAGGTCCTTTGATGAAACTCATGCGGAAAAATGTGAGGTATGATTGGACGGATGAGTGCGAGCTGAGTTTCTAGAAGCTAAAATGGCAACTGGTCACTACTCCAATTCTGACTCTTCCATCTAGTGATGGTGGTTTTTATATTTATAATGATGCTTCGAAAAGGGGACTTGGTTGTGTTTTAATGCAGCAGGGCAAGGTAGTTGCTTACACTTCTCGTCAACTCAAAGAATATAAGAAGAACTACTCGACGCATGATATGGAGTTAGCAGTGGTAGTGTTTGCACTGAAAATTTGGAAGCACAACTTGTACGGTGAAAGGTGTGAGATTTTTACTGACCATAAAAGTCTTAAATACTTTTTCACCCAGAAGGAGCTCAACATGAGACAATGTAGATGGCTTGAGTTGATTAAATACTACGACTGTGTTATTAGCTATCACCTAGGAAAGTCTAATGTGGTAGCCGATGCTCTGAGTCAGAAGTCTGTGGATGCGTCTGTTTCGGCAATAAAGGTTCAGCATCAGATCTGTATGGACCTTGAAAGGTTGAGTTTGGAGGTGGTAGAAGGAAACCATCAAGTTGTCCTTGCTAGCTTGGTGGTACAACCGACTTTACAGGAGAGGATTCGTGTGGCGTAGAAGGAGGATCCTGAGTTAATTGAGGTTATGGAAGGAGTTCAGAAGGGGTTAAAGCCGGATTTTAGTATCTATGGCTATGGGATATTGAGATTTTTTGGCAGGATTTTTGTACCAAATCATGTCGTGATTAAATGGGTCATTCTGGAGGAGGCACATTATTCTCTTTACACTGTACATCCTGGTAGTACGAAAATGTACCGGGATTTGAGGGAATCTTTCTGGTGGTCCAACATGAAAAGCGAGATTGCCTGTTTTGTACAACAATGCTTGACATGTCAGCGAATCAAAGCAGAGCATTAGAGGCCAGCAAGACCACTTCAGCCACTCGACGTCCCTGAGTGGAAGTGGGAATATGTCTTGATAGATTTTGTGATAGGTTTACCTACGGCGGTGCATGGACAGAATACCATATGGGTTATAGTGGATCGGCTGATGAAGACTACACATTTCCTTCCAATCAGAGTCAGCTACTCTCTGAATAGGCTGGTAGAACTTTATGTGCAGGAGGTGGTACGACTCCATGGTGTCCCTATTTCTATTGTTTCTGATCGGGATCTTCATTTTACATCTCATTTCTAGAAGAGTTTACAGGATGCCTTGGGATCGCAACTGACGTTCAGTATGTCTTTTCACCCAAAGACGGATGGACAATCAAAGAGGACTATTTAGATGTTAGAGGATATGCTACGGGCTTGTGTACTAGATTTCAATGATAGTTGGATACGATATCTACCACTTGTTGAATTTGCATATAACAACAATTACTAGGCGAGTATAGAGATGGCACCTTATGAGGCTTTGTATGGTCGTCAGTGTCGATCTCTGTTGTACTGGGATCAGGTAGGTGAGCGGCAGATACTGGGTCCAGAAATAGTTGAGCAGACCTCTGCGAACGTCGAATTAATCAGGGAAAGGATCAAAGCAGGTCAAAGTCGTCAAAAGAGTTATGCTAATGCTCGTCGACGAGAGTTGGAATTTGAGATAGGAGATATGGTATTCTTAAGAATCACTCTGATGAAAGGAGTGATAAGGTTTAGGAAGAAAGGGAAGCAAAGTCCACGGTATATCGGGCCTTTTGAGATCCTTGAAAGGATAGGTTCAGTTGCTTACCGAGTGGCTCTACCTCCAGCGTTATCCAAAGTCCATGATGTATTTCACATGTTTGTACTAAGGAAGTACGTACCAGATCCATCACACGTACTGAGTTATGAACCTCTAGAGATGAGCGATGTCATATTGTAGAAGGAAGTACTAGTGCAGATATTGGATCGGAAGGTGCAGCAGTTACGGACTAAGGAAATACCTCTCGTAAAGGTATTATGGCGTAACCATGCAGTGGAAGAAGCTTTATGGGAATTAGAATCTGAAATACGCCAGAAGTACCCACAGTTATTTGATGGTATATAAGTATGTATAGTAGTGTAGATGGTACAAATTAAATGGTATGATCTTTAGGAGAGTTTTGTTTATGTATGTAATCTTTCGAAGTATCTTTTGTGTAACCATGATATTCCTCCGCCATATGTGAGGGTATGTAATGAATTTGGGCCAAAGTCACTTTGTAGGTGACGGTTGACTCTTTTGTAAAGTGGGATTATAAGAAAAGATTATGTTAGTAATTGTTAGAAAATTTTAAGGACGAAATTCTTATAAGGAGGGGAGATTGTAGAGACCCAAACCGTAATAAGCTGGGCTTGTCGATGAAGGAGTCACATTCGTTGACGAAGTCCTTCAAAGCCTCATCGATGAATTTCAGAGCCTCGTTAACGAGGAAATATCGAGCGGGTTAGTAAAAAAAATATCCGGACTGGGCTCGGTGACAAAGGTATGGCCTTGTCGACAAGCTGTGTGGTGGATTCGTCAATGAAGGCGCCACCTCGTCAACGAGTTTGACTCAGTCAAAAGCCCTATAAATATCCATTTTGGTTGCGTAAGGGTTAAGTTTTCTCCCAACAAATCTATATATATATATATATATATATCTCTCTCTCTCTCTCTCTAAGATTCTTCGCCATTCGACGTCCGTTTCTAAAAACAGAGGAACCTGCATTGATCAGAGGAGGAAACTCTACAAATATAGCAGATCGGATCATCATTCTGGGAATTTTTGGGTTTTTCCAAAAGTTGAGGTAGGGATCTCATTTCAATTTTGATTGGATATTTGGATAGTAGTTCAAATTATAGTAAGGTTATGTTTTGTGGTTTTTAGGTTTCGAGGATTCCAGGTTGTCGTTTTGGATCGGTTTTGTATGTAGTTTCGTTTCAAGTTTAAGGTAAGGAGAATTTGATTACAACAAATATTTTTGGAAAAATTAAACTGCTAAAAAGTTAGGTTATGCTTATATGTATGTTTTAACTACTTATTTGCTAAATTTTACCGAGTAGAAATGCCGGTTTCGTGATTTTCCAATTTTTGGTAAAAATATGGATTTTGGCATATGGACTCCAAATATTTTAAAACTTCTTTATTTGGATTATTATGTATATAGGAGATGTCTGAATCCTTTATTTCTATGTAAAATGGTGTTTATCATAACATATATTATATAACGAATTTTTGTTTAAATTAGTATGACATGTGGATGAAATTGAACTTGTGAACATTTGATATTATTGATATGGATTATGGGAATGAAGTTCCAACTTGTTATACTAAAAATGTGGAAAACAGAGGCCGATTATACACCGAGCTGTATATGTAAAAGGAAAAAACTAAGAGAATATGTGCCGATTTAAACCTGATATGGATATATGAGTTTGTGAAAATACTGGAATTGCACACGTTATCATGTTTTGTTATAAATTGTATATATGATAAATGGAACCACAACTTGTTACCAAAGGAGTTGAAAGAATCTCCAACAAAAGGGGTTGAAAGATACTCCGATATGAGAAGTTGAAAAAGCTTCATTAATGGAGGTGAAAGATACTCCCAATGGCAGGAAATTCCTTAGCTGGAAGGATACAGTGCAACCACACATGTAAATCAGTGTGGATACAAAGATAGTCGGCTAGCAGGAGTAGTAAAACCATTGGTGAAATAATAGACTAGATGGGGGCATTCGGACTATATATTTGATGCCTGACAAATGCCTGCACGAACAAGGCATTGTTAGAGATATCTGAGCACAACCCATCCCACGGGGTAAAATAGGCATTATATGTGATAGTAAGTTGTTGGTCATTCTATATTTATATACATGATTTAAATGCTGATATGAAAAAAAAACGGTATTGTTTATATTGATATATGTGTAGTGCTTCGGTATTGAAAACCTTTGTCTCATACGTATGGATACACGTTTTAAATTGAAATACTCACATGTGGTCACACACTAATTGTAATATTTTCTTCCTTTCTGAGAGGTGTCTCACCCCATTGTACAACCTTTGTTTTCAGGTTTATCAGGTTATCGATCCTAGTTGCTTAAGAGACTGGGAGAATTGTTTTTGGTTGTAGCATATGTAAGTAATTTATATGTATATTGAACTTAGTTGGAATATCCTTTTTGGGGTTGTATTAATAAGATATGTTCTAAGTCTGCATAAATGCATTTTAGGATACAACAGTAAGCTCTGGTATATGTCTATTAGAAATTCCGATGAATGTTTATGTTTTTCCGACACATTTACATTCCCGTTATGTATGAGTTACACCCGTATGTCCCTGTTTAGGGCGGGTTGTCTATGTATCTTGAACAGGACAGATATTTTGAATGAGTGAGTGACACTTGGGTCCGTTTTAAGGGTCGAGTCGTTACAACTCTTGGGAGTTGGTCTGTATATTTTTGGGAGAATGTAGTACTCTTGTATTGTACCTAAAACATGGATGTGTTATGTTTTCTGCTGCATAGACAATATAAGAATGTGGACAGGTGTACGCCTCGTGCCCCACCCAGGTTTCGGATTAACTTTGTTGACCTTATAGTTATCATGGTATCAAAGGTATTTGATTGAAAAAAAAAAAATAACAAGATCACACTACCAGTCGTAGCGACTGTGAACTATGTGGGCAATACTGGCGCTAGGTGTTCAATCGCTAGTAATAGTGCCGAAGGCCAAGAAGAAACCGGCAGGATGGGCAGAACAACATCGTCAATGGAGAAGAAGAACCTGCTCATTAGGACAAGAAGCCCATCACCACTAGGGAGATTTAGACGGCCGTCAAGCCATGTACTCGGTGCGCAATATGGGGCTAGGGTTTATGTTTGTACCATTTCTCTAATACCATGAAAAAACAGGCATTTTTTTTTCTTATTATTTACCACAGAAATATTGCAAGTATAAGTAGAGATATTTGACTCTCTATTTTTGGTAATTTACAAAAAATTAAGGCTAGGATTATGGTTGGAATTCTTCGACCCTTAATTGAAGGGATTTGTATCCTTTGTCTCTCTAATTTATAGCTCATGCCATCAAGAATGTTTCAAATTCAAAAACCTTGGTACTTTGAAATACTTTTTGGGGATAGAAGTGGCTCACTCAAAAACTAGTATCTATTTATCACAAAGGAAGTACACCTTGGAGATACTTAAGGAAACTGGACTTCTTGGTGCTAAACCAGGAAACCTACCCATGGAACCAAATATGGTTCTTAGTGAGACTTATGGAGAATTACTCTCAGATCCATCTTCATATCGACGATTGGTTAGGAAACTCATATAGTTGACTATCATAAGGCCAGACTTAGCATACGCAGTACACATACTGAATCAATTCATGCACAAACCTCGAACATCTCATTTGGATGCAGTACATCGAGTCTTACGACACCTCAAACAATCACCTGGACAAGGAATTCTTCTTTCAACTTCTAGTGATATTCAAATAGATGCATTTTGTGATGCGGACTAGGCTCGATGTAAAGATACTTGGCGATCTATTATTGAGTATTACATTTTACTTGGAAAATCACCAATCTCTTAAAAAACCAAAAGACAAATAACAATTTCATGATCCTCCGCTGAAGCAGAGTATGTAACGACCCCAACAACATATATACTTAGTAATATAATGTGTATAAGAGCAAAATAATAACATGCATCTAACATCTAATACTATATAATATAATAGAAACTAATCTATATAATATAATAAAAAGTTGCTATCTAATTTATATAATAATAATGATTAATATCGCCACCACCATGCATGTCTTGCATTTTCATATACCCCATGTTATCAATCAATATAATTAATATATATATATATAACACCGGCCGACACTTCCCATTTAATTAAACAATATATTTAATATATATATACACATATATCAACGCACACACCCCTCCACTCAAGTAATATCTATATTTATATATATAAGTACTATTATATATAAATGCATACCACTGGCAAGCTGACACTCTTCAATCATACATATAATATAATATTATATAATATATATTACTTGAGTGGAGGGGATTTGTGCGTTGATATGTGTGTATATATATATATAATATGATAATAATAAAAGCGGAGTTGGTGCATATAATATAAATAAAATAACAACAACGACAACAACAATAATAATAATAATAAAGGGGACAAGGATTGGCCTTCAAATATAATAATAATAATAATAATAATAATAATAATAATAATAATAAAGGGGACAAGGGCTGGCCTTCAAATATAATAATAATAATAAAGCATGAAAAGTTGGTGATTTATCTTCTACTTTTATTTATTCTTAAAATAATAATAAAATAACATTTTAGATCTATCAGCCAATGAGTTAGTCTATAAATAGATAACCATACTCCACTCAAAACTCACAATCTCTATTTACGTGAAAATTTCAGGAAAAAAAAGTAAGTGAAAGAATTAGTGGTGAAGAGAGAATTTTTATACTTAAAATTCTCACTCACCCTCTCTTTCGAATCTCATTTTATACTTAAAATTCTCATTCACCCTCTCTTTCCAATCTCATTTTATATTTTTGTTGTGATTGTTTCATAGGGTTAAACTAATGTAAGTAAGCTTGATTATGTCAGCTTTTTTTATATAAACGTATATGAGTTTATTTTTAGAAAATATTATAATTTTCTCAGGAATTTACAGTATTATTATTTTCTATTCAAGTAAATATTTTTAACATGAAAATCGTGTGGCATGTGCTTATTTTTATAAATGAGAAATGATGGGATTTGTATGATACTATTTAATTGCATGAATTATAATGGTATATTTTAAGAACCCTGATGGCTCAGAGATCACGGAATTACGGATAGTCATGGGGAAAAACATGACTTACGAAGTTACAGTTAACATGCCAAAAGGATTTCTTTTATACATATTTATACATTTATGTGATTAGTAGGCCTAAATGACGATTAAAGGAAAGTATGTATGTATGCGTTTTACAGTTGTTCAAATACGATTTTTAATAGTTATAATATTAAATATTAATTATTTGTTATGAATTATGATACAGTAAAACTCATTTTAACCACACACTGATATAATTTACTTACTAAGTGTCATCTCACCCCATTCATTATCATACATTATAGATACCTTGAAGAGCATGCCGAAAATCAGAGTATTGTAGCAGAAGCATGGGTGGAATTAGAAAGAGAAATTTAGGATAAATATTAAATTGGTTATTCACTTCCGTTGTAAAATATTTATAGAAAATAACGTCGTAGACCCTGTCAGGTTCGGGGCATTACAAATGGTATTAGAGAAAAGGGACAACTAATGTCTCCCAATCCCCAAGAACTCTCGCTTATGAATAATTGTGGAGAAGTAGAACTCTCTGCCCAGGGGCTTGCTGGTTTGGGGCAACTAATGTCCCCCATTCGCAACGAGCACTCTAATAGGTACTTGTTATTGCCACGGGCAAAGCCCACATCAAAGTGTCAACGCCCAAAAGGGGTTTGTTACAAAATACTGATTTATGGCATCAACTTGTTTTAAATTTATGTGTATAAATACCCTTACGGTACATTGTAATATTCATACGGAGAAATACAAGATATACATTTCCCTTCCTCTCTTTTTCTCTTCCTTTATGTTATTTCACATTCTGAATTTCTTTATATCAAGCCTAGGGAATGCACATTTTTGTGATGAAATTTGTAAGCTAGCTTGGGTAGGTGCAATTTATCATTCTTGGAAAGCCAAGAAAAAATTGGTTTTTGATGGAAATCAAATAAATATTGATATGACAACAACACAAACTATTACAAATAATAGACCAAGATGCTTTGGAATAAAAAGTCTTAGATTTCCTCAAGTAGGACTGGTTTAGATTGAAAATTTCGTCAAAATGTTCTTTTGTTTCTACTTTGCTATAGTATTTGTGGTTCCTTCTTTCTTCAAAGTGAGTTAGTGATTTGTTTGCATAAGTTTATTGTACTAGTAGCTTTTGCCTTTTCTTGCTAAGTAATATATTGGAGCTTAACTCTTCCTTAATAAAAAATACTATCGACAAAATTTAGGCGAACATGATAATTAATGTGGATTTCTGTTTAGAATTTCCATTTGAAACTAAAATTGGATGAAATTAAAACCATTTTTTGTCTATTTGGAAATATATATTTGGAAAATGTATTTGAATTTGAGACTTCCAAAAATTCAAACTTGGGTCTTTATCTCTATCAACACATGAGTCTTTACCTATCTTACTATGAATTCCAAAAATCACAACAAAAATGGGTTTTGGGTTTATTATAAGTGATATTGCAGCTAATCACCAAAAATTCACCATAGCACGAAGGATGTGGTAACAATAAGTATAATGGCAACTAATCATCAACAATTTGCTACAGCACGAAGGATGTGGTTGCAATTTGGTCTTCTCCTTGTCTTTTTCATTGTTTCAAATTTGTTAGGTATATGAGAATGAAATGGAATAGAACATAGTTGCTTTTCATAATTTTACATATTTTTCATGTGATGTTTTATTCTATTTAACTCTCATTCCTTCCCAACCGACTGAAAGTTGAGTTATTTACTCCTCTTTATTTATTTATTTATTTATTTATTTTTGGAATTGGAGGTTCCAAGGTCAGTGGGCTAATTTGGCCATTGGAGTGTGTTAAAAAATATGTTTATTTTTATTTATTTATTGTGGCTTTTATCACAGCCGTGGATCGACTCTAAATCCAACGGTTGTGTAGTGTCATATATATGTTTGTAAGTCATGGAAAAACATAGGGATTGCTTGTCATTTTGTACAAGAGAGAGCTAGAGGTGGGTTCTCTCTAGGAAGAACTTTTCTTCAATGGGTTGAAGGTGAAGGGTTGTACAGGGCATTTGGGATCAGAGAGGGACTGATCAGATCTTGCACTGCCATCGTTTCATAGTGGATTTTTCTCCAGGTCCACACTCCGTGGACGTAGGCAACCTTGTCGAACCACGTAAAATCACTCATCTCTATTTTTATGTGAATGTTCTTTTTGTGATTTATTTTATTGATCGGAAGATTAAAATTGCTACGCATCAACAGAATATCATCTTTTTTTCCATTTAATTAATTCTAACTTATTTCCTTATAATAGTTGCATGGAAATTAATGACTAAGTTTAAAGACAGCAAGTTCTGGATGTATTGTTGGCCTATAAATAATTACAATTAATGACAATACCTTATTTCTTCTCTTATTAAACTTTCCTTTCCATACAAAAAGAAAAATATGTCAATACATTTATTGTTATTCTACTTCACATCACTTCCCTTCCCCCAAAAACATGCACCTACATTAACACAAGAGAAAATTTCTTTTGATCTCTAATTTATTTTCTTTAAATGAGACCATGTTCTAAAGATATTTTTAACCAGTAAATTATATATTTATTGAATGGGGTTGTTTAGAATTCCACTTGTGAGTTTGTCTCACATTGGAAAAAAGTGAGTAAATGATGGGTGCGTATATACATAATTGGACTCAAGATTCAATAGGCTTAAACTTTTGGGTCAAGTTGGTGTTCACCCATGTGTATCAAGCACACTTATGAACTCCTTCGGTGCTAACCAAGGGGGAATAGACATAAAGAGACGCATTATGATTCAGCCTATCAGCTTTCTATAACGAAAGGTGTTGACGAGAGTTTTTAACACTTGCCCAATGTTTAGAATGCTAGAATAAAATAGATTGGCAATAAAATGAAATTATATATATGACAAATATATATAATTATAAAATCAATTTCATTTCATTCGTGCATACCAAATAAATTATTGCAACTCAAAACATACTACTAGGCTTACCTTTATGAAACAATTATGATGATGATGAGAATTAGTTATCAACATATTGTGGAAGGAAAAATACAATGAATTGTTAGTTTAATTTATATTTTGCATTAATAATAGTTGCCCCCTGTCAATTTCTAAACTAATGACTCAAACTGATTTTAGGAATATGGTATACAAAATTCTCAGTTTCTTTTTTAGTTTCTTGGAAAAAGTTTTAGTTTGTTTTCTTTAAAAAGATGTTACTAAATGATGAATGTCGATTGTATCCTCCTTCTATCTATGTTAGAGAACTCATCCTCGAAACCTAGGTGTCAATGAGAGAGAGTTAAGAGGATCTTATACTGACTTTGAAAATGCTCACAGAGACGATGTGGGATTGGACGCACACTAACACTCCCTCTTGAGCTCATGGGGGAAATAAGGCGAGAAGAGCCCAAGGGGAAGAAATGAGGCGAGGAGAAGTACAACCAACGGAGGAGCGAAGCAGTCCAAAACCTGGGAGGAAATAAGGCAAGGAGAAGTCCAACCCACGAAGGAGCCAAGCAGCCCAAGACATAGCTCTAATACTATGTTAGAGAACACATCCTTAAAACCTAAGTGCCAAGGAGAGAGAGTTAAGAGGATATTATACTCACTTTGGAACTGCTCATAGAGACGATACAGGATTGGATGCACACTAATAGTCTATCAATTAATGTTAACATGGATTTTTTATTACTTTGGACATCAACATAGAAGGAGAGTTGGAAGAGAGGATAGTGATGGAGTTTTATAGCAATGAGTTGTCAAAAACAATTAAGACTTTTAAAAGCTTAGGTGTAGCGACCCGGCCCTTTATACGGACCCATACTGTTATCACAAATATAGAATACATGTACCTGATAAACATACATGAACAACCCACCCTAAACAAGGACATACGGGCGTACTCACACATAACTATAATGTAAATGTTGCGGGAAAACATAAACATTCATTAGGATTTATACTAAACATTTACTAGAGTGTACTTTTTGTGTTCTAAATTACTGTCATCTATACCTAAAACATAACCAATACTTACAATCTCCAAACAAACTACTCCAACTAAGTTTATTACATGATTAGAACACTTATGTAAGCTAAACCAAAAACAACCTCCCAAGTCCCTCTAGCTACTAGGACTGATGTCCTGATGGACCTGAAAACAAAGGTTGGATGATGGGGTGAGACACTTCTCAGTAAGGTGGAAAAATATTACAATAGGGTGTGAACATTGTGTATATTTCAATTAAAAATCTTCTATATGAATGACATATTTGCAATATGGTAATATAAGAGATCTATGGACATAAATATAGTACTTTGCCCATTTTAGTCTTTAAATCATGGATATGGATATTAGAACAACAACCAGTTTGGTATGACATAATTATGCCTATTTACCCCGTGGCATGGGTAGTGCACTGATGACTCTAACATGCCCTATTTGTGCAGGTACTGCCGAGTATCAATTCTATAGTCCGACTGCCTCCCATGGTCTATTACTTCACTAGTGATTCCATAACTCCTGCAAGCCGACTATCTTATGTACCCACACTGATTCACACGTGTGATTGCATTGTACTTTCTAGCTACGGAATGGAGCCTTTTATTGCCGGAGTGTCTTTCAACCCCTGTAGACTGAAGTATATTTCAAATTCTTTAAATTGAAGTATCTTTCAACTCCTTTGGTAGAGAGTTGTGGTTCCATTTATTATATATATATGATTTACAATGAAAACATAATAACCTGTGCAATTCCAGTATTTTTCACAACTCATATAATCATCTCGGGTATTAACTGGCACACTTCCTCTCAGTTTACCCTTTTCACGTTCATAGCTTGGTATATAACCGACACCTGTTTTCCACATTTTCAGTATAGAAAAATGGAACTCCAGTTCCGATAGTTTATACAAGTATTATAAAAGATTCTCATATTTCATTTCCATGCACATGTCATACCAATTTGATCAAAAGCCCGCTATGTAGTGCATAATACAACAAGCATCATTTAAGTGAGAAATAATGGATTCAAGCATCTCCTACAATAATATTAGTGCAAATAAGGATGTTTTGTAAAGTTTGGAGATCATATGTCAAAATCTGTATTTTTAGCAAAAACTATAAAATCACAAAATCGACATTTCTACCTGATGGAATTTAGCAAATAAGCAATTAAATCATACATATAAGCATAAATTAACTTTTTAGCGATTTAGTTTTACAAAAAAAAAAAACTTTTGTAACCAAATTCCCCTTACCTTAAACCCGAATATGGAAATACGAACGAAACGGTCCAAACCAATAATCCGGGATCCTCAAAACCTAAAAACCACAGAACATTACCTTACTACAATTTCGACTACTATCGAACTATCTATTCTAAAATGAGATCAGATCCTTACCTCGATTTTTGGGAAAACCCAAAAATCTTCAAAACGACGATTTGATCCGCTATATTTGAAGAGTTTCCTCCTCTAATCCATGCAAGAACCTTTGTTCGCAGAAACGGACGACGAAGGATCATAAAGAGAGAGAAAATCCGCTGGTTCTAGAGAGAGGAAGAGAGCTTTTGGGAGAATCTTAGCCCTTAAGCAACCCAAAATGGATATTTATAGGACGCTTGACCGAGTCAAACTCGTCGACGCGGCGGCGTCTTCATCGACAAGCTAGCCACACAGCTTGTCGACGAATCCATTTCTTCGTCGACGAACCTCATTCGGATATTTTCTCTGACCCGCTCGATATTTCATCATCGACGATGCTTTGAATTTCGTCAACGAGGTACTAAAGGGAATTTTTCGACGAACGTGACACCTTCTTCGATGAACCCTGCTTATTACGAGTTTGGGTCTCAACATTAGGGCCTTATTGTCTGGCTTGCAATTGTTTCTTTGTCAAAGTTCACTTACTTTCTAGTTGTATAAAGACTAGGAATGTGAGTTGAAACCAATATAAAATGTGAAGTTTATTATCAATTATATTATTTACTAACTCTAAAGTCTTTTACTATATTTAGGAGTTCAACCTACTTCATGCTTCTAAATTAAATATTAATTCATGAATCAATGCTCTCACCATGCCATGCGCGTGCACCAACTAGTATTTTTAGGTTTATTTGTTGACATTAACATAATGTAATTTGGCATTTTGTTTTAATGTTGTGTAAATGAATACATGTGGTGATTGAGCTTTCTTTTTTCCAGAATAATATTTTTAAATCAAATATTTTTCAAAATAATGCAATTGTAAGAGTATTTTCAAGATTTAGATAATGTTAAATTGAGTTTGAAAAACTCGATATGCTAAGAGGAAATTGGGTTCCTAAACCCTAATTTTAGTTTTAACTATGATTTTAAAATTCATATCAATCAATAACTCGATGAAGCCATTGAGCTAGTTAGACTAGATAAAGTGGTGGATCGAATAAATCATATATATATATATATATATATATGTCTGTATGTATGTCGATGGATGTCGCTAATACTAATAAATTAACTAAAATCTAAAAAAAAAAAATACTTAAACATAGGAAGTTTTTGTATTCTTTTCTTTATTATTTAAAAAATAGTCTTAAAATTTATTATATTATTATTTGAAATCAGGAAAATATTAAATGGTAGTAAGAAAATCTATAATTTAAATTGGAAAATTATTTAAGGATATATGATTAGCGGTTTGGTTAATATATAGTTTAAAAATAGCATGTTAATAATTCTATTTATAAGGCGTCTTCTCTATCTCGGGCATGGGTTCAAGCCCATTTCATGATACTTGTCCAAATCTCTCTCTCTCTCTCTCTATTTTTTTTTTTTTATAAAAATGAATTGGGTCAACCTCGAATGGATCTGGCCTACTCAAGTTCGGTCACCTATTTTTGGCAGATTGACCTTGTTTTACTTTAAATCTAAGGGTTTCACTATATCAACTCGTACATTGATTAGTTTTGATCTGACCTAGTCTTGCCAACTAGATCAATTTGGGTTTAAAACTATTATTAAAATAATTATAAAAAAAATTAAAAATTTATTAAACTAATTAAAATTTTATTGTTGCTTTAATAAGATGCGAGCTTCCCAATTCCTTTTTTAATTTTTCTCATGAGTCAAGTTTGTTCAAGACATTATATTTCCCTATGATAGCTATCTTGTACATGTTGGGTAGATAACCATCATGTAAATATAAGTATAAATTCACTTCTTTGAGTAAGATAGTGCATTAGTGAAAACGATGAGCTATAAACTCATTGGTCATATTTATGTTTCCTCACATTAGATTTAAATTTAAATAGATAGAATTTTTTTTTTTTATGAATTCATGATTGTTTATCAATATGGTAAACATTCGTTAGTTTTTGTAAACATATTTAGCCTACTGACCTCTTTTTTCAAACATACGTTGCATAGGAAGGTACAATAATAAGAATTGTGTTGCTTTATAAGTTTACTGCTTCACTTGCATTTACATTCATGCTTGCTTATTACTTTCATTTACTTTGTTTTCGATGGTTATGAATTTATGGTTTATTTTTGGCTTATTAGTTATGTGTGTGTGCTACAACTAATACCACACAACCCTTCACACAACATGGAGTGTTCATCTTGTGACAAATTGGTACTAGATCTTAGTTAATTGTTTTGTGATTCAATTTCCTTCTGATTGTGGGATTGGTAGGAGAATTATGTTGAACAATATTAGAAAGAGAATTGATGTGCTAGAGGCGCAGGTTGAAGCTATAAACCATGTGGCTAGAAAGATGACCCACTTATGGAACATGTTGATTTATTAGATGAACCCAAAAACAAATGAGCGGGTTGTATTTATAAATTTGCAAAAAATATTTCCATGGTAAGGTGGAATAGTTACATATGGGCTTATTACTAAGATAAATCTGAATGTTTGTTACCCTAGGAATCTTTTTGGTAGGTATAGAATATGGTGACCAAGGATGCCAGAACTAAAAGTATATGGTGATGCTTATGATGCTAAAGACTCAATTATTTTTTTTCCATGTTAAGTACAATGCTTGACATAAATTGCAAGATCTTAAGCACACTGGCATAGTAATAGAATATGTCAAACAATTCTCTACATTGATGTTTGATATTTGTGACATTTCAAAGAAAGGCAAGTTATTCTATTTTCTTGAAGATTCAAACAGCTAATAAGGGTTTAAGTTCATCAAGAAAGAGTTAATATAACAATTGACTGGTATCTTTCATTAGCTTGGACTTTATGGAATTGGTCATTGAAATTAGGATAGCTTCTCGAGAGGGGGGGGGGGTGAATTGGATTTTTAAAAATATTTTAATTTTAATACTTTGTTTTTCAACAATCACAATAAGTAAATACAAAATCAATTCAACCACAACCAATCAACAAGATAATCAAAATCTTGATCTTTGAATAAATAGCCCTGTAATAAATTGTAAAGCACGCTGAATTTATGTAAGACATGTGTTTATTCTAAACTCACAATTCTTCTTAGTGTTTAGTTTTTAAACAAACTTTCAGATTACTAATTTTAGGATGATCAACCAACGTAGTCCCTTTCGGTTTCTGCAATCAATTCTGATTAAGCCAAAACAAATTATCCTCCGGTCTATTTAACAACCATACACTCAGAATTAACAATTTAAAGCATACATGCAGGTTGTAAGTATTGCTGAAAAATAAAGAGTAAGGAAGAGAAGAAAGACACAAAAGGTTCGGCTTATACCTAGCCTACGTCCTTCGCCTTTGAGTCCTGTAAATCCTCGCACCAATTTGGGGATTCTTTAGTAAGAATCTAAGACGCCTTGAGCTCCACCCAAATATCTTTTCTCTATTATGTCTAAAGAACAGGCCGAGCCAGGGCTTAGACGTCCCGGAAAAGAAATAGTTCTTGATGACATCAAAGGGAGTGGAGTCTTCCCATTCGGGTTCAATGGGGAAGAGATCTTCGAAGCCTTTTGAATAATATCCTTTAGTAACTGAAGCCTTTTGAGTTTGGGCCACAGAGGATTGGGCCTGGCTTTCCATGACCTCTTTGAATGAAGGGATGTGAATAGCTTGAGGCCTCAATAGTGGGTTGAACCTATTGTGAATAGGAATTTTTTCTTGAATCTGATGGGCTTTTGAACTTGATGTCTGGGCTTGAGTTTTGGAGTCTTGAGGCTTTGAATTAAGATCCTTAGCCATTATCCTTGGCATTTTGGCCTGTTAAAAATTCTCTTGTAAGGAAATCTGGAACAGAGTTTGAGGTTCCTTTAATAAATTCAATTTTGAAATCAAAAACAAATAAGATTGCTTGCCATCTGGAAAATATTTGTTTTGAAACCAAATTCTTAACATCCTTTTCAATGATGTTTTTGGAACTTGCACAATCATTCTGAAGTAAAAATTCTCCATTGAATAAATCATCTTGAAATTTTTGGATGCATAAAACAATGGACAAAATCTCTTTTTTGATAGTTGAATAATTGACTTGAGGACCGGACTAGGCTCTTGAATGAAATCTGACCAAGGTTTCTTTGGAATCAATTCTTTGTTTGAGAGTGCCTCCAAATCCAATATCAGAGACATCTGTTTCGACTATCATGAAGGCCTTAGGGTCAAGGAGACTAAGGCAGGGAAGAGTTTTGACTAGGCTTTTGACTTTGATGACAATATGGGTACACTCATCTGTCCAGGTTGGAAGATTTTTTCTAAGTCTTTTAAGTAATGGTTTGATTAAAATCCTAATATTTGGAATAAAGTCAACAACATAATTAAGACACCCTAAAAATCTTTGTAGTTGATTTTTATTTCTAATTTCATTTGGAAATTTGTTTACGAATTTTAAAGATCTTTGGATTGAAGTGATTTTATTTTGATAGATTCGAAGACCAAGAAATCTAATATTGTTTTGAAACAATTTTATTTTTGGTTGAAAGACAACCAATCCATTTCTTTTGACAATATTGTAGAAGATGTTGAGATGTTTGAAATGTTGGCTTATTGATTCAGAGTATACAATAACATCATCAATGTATACAATTGTGAAGTTTGTATAATCGTTGAAAATTTCATTCATAATATTTTGAAATTCTAAAGGCGCATTTTTTAGACCAAATGGCATTACATTCCATTCGTAGTGCCCGAATGGTAGAGTAAATGCTGTTTAATATTTGTCTTCTTCTGCAATTTGTATTTGCCAAAATCCTGATTTCATCTTGAACTTTGAGTATATTGACGCGGTGTTCAATCTATTAAGTAAATCTCTCTCGTTAGGTATCGGATACCTAATCCATTGTATAGCTTTATTTAGTGGTTTGTAATTAATGACAAGTCTTGGGGCACCTCTTTCTATTTTAGCTTGATTTTGAACATAGAAGGCTGCACAACTCCAAGGAGATTTGCTTTTTCTAATTACTTTTTTGTTAAGCAATTCTTGAATTTCCTTTTTAACAGTATTCAAGTAATTCATTGTTCATTTGAATAGGCCTAGCTTTAGTAGGTATTTTGTTATCTATGAAGTCTTTTATATAAGGCAACTTGACAAAATGTTTCTTTCTGTTCCAAAAGGCATTTGGGAGATTTGAACAAACTTCTTTTTCAAGTTTTTCTTTGAATAAATCAATTTGTACTTTAATTTCTGGACTTTGGATTTTTTCTTCTATTCTTTTATTATGAATTTATTTGGTTAAGGATTTTATATGTTTTCTTTTATTTTGAATAAGATTGATTTTACTAATGGCCTAATCCTTTAGCATGTTTACCTCTTTTTCTTGCATTTTATCAATGAATTCAAATGAAATATTTTGTTCGCCAATTGAAGTGTGTATTCCAAATTCATCAACTTTAAAAGGATAAATCATTGTAAAAAATGGGGTTCCTAATATGATTTCTTGTTGCATATTTTTGAAAGTACAAATGTGGTTTTGAGGCAGATGTTTTGTTTACAAATATGGTTTCTTGAACTCATTTTTTTTTTTTTTTTTTTATACTAATCCATTTTAACTTAACATTGGAGAGGTTTTTTGAAGCATACCCCAAGCCCAGTTTCTTCATTTTATTTTTTTTTGTAAGTGGCTGGAAATTTGATTTGGTGAATTTTGGTAATAATAGTTTGGCACACCAAGTAGGAAAAAGAAAAGGCTCTTTTATTCCAAAATCATGTCAAACTCGCACAACAATCCAATTTTAGCTACTTAGAGGAGAACTATCCCTATTGTCAACACTCTCACCATAGACTAGTGGCCACCTTAAGAAAGAAAATGTTCCCATGGAACATATCTTAGCCTTTTAAAGGCTAATTGAGGCCATGCTTGGAGAGATCTCATAATAAAAAGGAATTCTTTGGCAATACAAAGTCAATTAGCACCTCCATCGCTTGCTCCGTTGGTAAAAGGCAAGGAAGTTGCACCACCTGCACATCCTAAACAAATTCTAAACACTCATTCAAGACAAATTCGAAAAGTAGCGAGCATAGAGGATATTGATAGTGTGAATATAAATGAACCTCATTGTTTGGCATTTGATAAAAAGTAAAAATAAAATAAAAGAAAAAGGAAAGAAAGATAGAAGGTTTGAATGGCAGTAGGCGCCATTTCATGTCCTATGCCTCATCCACCACTAACAAGGCAAGATAAGTTGAGTCACCCCTTCTTAATCCCTTTTATAGTTTTATGACAAAGAGAAACTTTTTGCATGCTTTCTTTGTGTCATAGTTTGCACCATGCAAAGGTGATTTCCCATCAAGAAAAGGGAACCAATTGATGGTGTTGTAATATGTAGCTCATATGTTGAGTGGAACACATGTGCAAAGAAAATGTAGTGGAAAAACAAAGAAGCTGGTTTGCAGGACTAAACCGTCGGTGGTTTGCTTGAAACCGTCGACGGTTTTATCAGATTCAGAAGAAATAGTCGACTGTTTTGCATAACTACATTGATGGTTTGGTTTTGGTATTAAACTATCAATGGTTTGTTTGCTTGATTACTCTACGCTATTTTTCAAATTTTGAATTGGGAAGTTGAATAGGTTGGGTTTCGAGGAGAAACCTCTGAAAGGGTTATATATACATGTTGTATATTATAATCCACTAGTCTTTTGATAGAAGATAGTGAAAAATCACTATCGTTTGCTCTCGTGGATGTAGGCATTACCGAACCATGTAATTTTTCATGTCATTGTTTTATTGTTTTCATATAATTTTCGTGATTTTATTTTTCTATATATTTCACTATTGGTTGTTGCTTTCTAAGATCATTTGTTTTCCGCTGCACATTCATTTGCACAACAAATCAGTATTAGAGCCTTAGGTTATAATGGCTTCTAAAATTTATTCTTCAAAGTTTGACGTTGTTAAGCTTGATAGAATGGAAAATTTTGGACTATGATAGATGAGGGTTAAAGATCTATTAGTGTAGTAAGGTGTGGTGAAGGCATTCTACGAAAGTCAACCAGAAGGCATGGACGAAAAAAGTTAGAAGGAATTGGAAGTGAAGGTTGTGGCGACTCTCAGGCTTTGTCTGGTTGATGACGTGTTCTATCACGTCATGGATAAGGAATCTTTGGCAACTGTTTGGCAGAAACTAGAAAGCCAGTATATGTCCAAGTCTTTAATGAACAAGTTGTATCTTAAGCAAAAATTGTATTGGCTTAAGATGGTGTATGGTTTGAATTTGAACCAACACATCAATGTATTTTATTAGATTATATATAAGTGATTTGATGCAAGTTGATGTGAAGTTCAAGGAGACAAAGAATTAATGCTATTGAATTCCCTACATACATCTTATACGTATGAAAATCTAGTTACAACCGACAAAGAATTAATGCTATTGAATTCCCTACATACATCTTATACGTATGAAAATCTAGTTACAACTCTAACATGGGGAAAATAAACCCTGAATTTGGAAGAGGTTACAAGTGCTTTGTTGGGCTTTCATCAAAGAAAGAAAGTTAGCCATGAGATTTCACAAGGTGAAGGGCTTGTAATAAAGGGTAACCAGGAACATGAGAGAAGCAAATTCTAGAGTAGATCAAGTAACAATGAGTCTTAGCTGTAGTCCAAGAAGAAGAAGGATATACGATGTTTTAAGTGCAGGAAAAAGGGGTACATAAAGCCAGAGTGTTCGGAAAGGAAGAAAGGGAATGTAGAAAATCAATAGGGTTCTTCAAAATCGGTGAATGTAGTGGAAGAGAAGGAGACTTGGAGAGTAGTGATGGTGATATGCTTTCTATTTCATCGGCTTCAGATCGCCTTAAGGTTTCTTGGATCATATATTCGGTGTGCTCTAATCACATAACACCAAATAAAGATTGGTTCAGCACTTACAGGTCAGTTAATTCTGGTTTTGTTCTAATGAGAAATTATGCTTCATGCAAAATTGTTGGAATAGGAAACTTCAAGATTAAAATGTTTGATTGTGTTGTGAGAATATTATGTGATGTTAAACACATACCGGATCTACGAAAGAATTTAATTTCATTGGACGCTTTGGATTGTAACGAGTTTAGTTACAAGTCTTAAAGTAGGGTAATGAAGGCGTGTAAGGTGTTCTAACAGTGATGAAGAGACATAAGTTAGCAAGTAATATCAATGCATTATTGGTTACTACAGTTATAGGTGGAGTTGCAATTGGAGAATATGAGTTAGATAATATTGTTTTGGGCATATGCGGCTAGGGAATATAGGTGAGTGTGGGATGAAGGAACTTCATAAAAGGAATCTAGAAGGATGTCAAAACATGCAAGTTGAATTTCTACGAGTATTGTGTTCTTGGGAAATAGAAAAGGGTGTAGTTCAAAACAACCACTCACAAAACGGAGGGTATTCTTGACTGCATTCAATCGGATGTTTGGGGGTCGGTGAGGGTAGCATCACGGGGTAGACATAAGCACTTTGAGAGTTGTATTGATGATTACTCACAAAAGGTCTGGGTGTACTTCATATGGCACAAGTCAGAGACATTTGTTAGGTTTAAATTGTGGAAAGATGAAATGGAAAACCATACTAGGAGGAGGATTAAATGCCTTAGGTCAGACAATGGAACTGAGTACATTGATTCAAGGTTCATGGGGTTGTGCGAGTAGTATGGCATAAGGAGATATTTTACAGTACATAGGACACCATAACATAATGGTATGGCAAAAAGGATGAATCGATCTCTAGCTGAAATGGCTCAGTGTCTTAGGCTGAATGCAGGGCTTGCAAAGAACTTCTGAGCTGAGGTAGTGAGTATGGTATGTTTTTCAGTTAACCGATGCCAAGAGCATCACTAGATGGGAAAATTGCAAAGGAGGTATGGACAGGCAATGCAGTAGACTACTCTGATCTGAGAGTGTTTAGATGTCTAGCCTATGTGCACATTTCTAGCAAGGAGAGATCAAAGCTTGATGCAAAGTATAGACTTTGCATTTTTCTAAGGTATCAGAAAGGTGTGAAAGGGTTTAAGCTGTGGGATCCAATGACAAACCAGGTGGTGATCAGTATAGACGTGGTTTTTGATGAAAAAGTCATATTGCAGCGTACTCATGAGGAAGAAGAAAAGAAATATGTGCCAAAAAACTAGAGCAGAAATGAGCATGTTGTGTAGGTGGAGTTAAAGACTCATGGCAGTGATGAAAATGTTCAGAATGTAGGGAGTTCTAGCTCAGGAAACCAGCAAGATCATAATATCGCTATACACAAACCTAGATGCACTATTAGGCCACCGCCCATATATGGATTTGATGATCTGGTGTCATATGATCTCATTACTAGTTGCAAGGATCCTACTACTTTTCAAGAGGCGGTGCACAACTAAGAGTAAAATAGATAGATAAGTGCTATGGTGGAGGTAATGGAGTTATTGCATAAAAACCAGACATGGGAGTTGGTGGAGCTTCTAGAAGGGAAGAGGGTGATAGGATGCAAGTGGGTGCATAGGAAGAAAAAAGTGGTGTCAAAAAAGGAATAAGAGAAGCTTAAGGCTTATTTAGTAGCAAAAGGTTACTTGCAAAAGAAATGAGTTGATTATGATGAAATATTCTCTCTTGTGGTCTGACACACTTCCATTAGGGTAGTGTTGGTATTAGTGGCACATTAGGATATGCATTTGGAGCAAATGGATCTAAAGATAGCATTTCTCCATTGTGATTTGGAAGAGCTAATTTACACGGTACAGGTAGAAAGATTTAGCCAACTTGGACATGAGCACTTGGTTTGTTTACTAAAGAAGTCACTTTACGTGCTGAAGTAGTCTCCGAGGCAGTGGTATAAACATTATGACTCCTATATAATTCGGATAGGCTACAAGAGGTGTGAATATGATTATTGCATGTACTTCAAGAGTCTTGATGATGATTCTTTTATTTTTCTATTACTTTATGTTGATGACATGCTGATTGCTGTGAAGGATGTCAACTTTGGTGTATTTCCAAGAGGGGGGGGGGGTGAATTGGAATTTTAAAACTTATTCCTAGGTTAAACCATATGTTAGCAGAATATCACAACTTAGGGTCTTTCTATACAATCCCAAATGCGCAGATATATATAATATGCAGAAATTCAAATCATGAACATCATTCACACTATAACATATATGTGTTGTAAATATAAAGTATAGAAATATAAACAAACACACGATATGTTATCGGGTTCGGCCAATTATGCCTACATCCCCGCCTCTAACTCGCGAGCTTGAGGATTCCACTAAAGACTTACTTAATGGGTGGAATGACACGTATTACAACCAAGTCAATTAGCACAGAGCTGACCTCAACCTTTACAAATTCTCCTTGTGGGGCGGAGAAAGCCCTAGGTCAAATTCACAGGGCTGGCCCCAACCTAATCCTTCCGAGCTAGATCAAGCTCCCTCAGGCCACACCTGGAAATACAACAGTATTCTTCACAATCAAATAGTACAGTGATTATGCTTTCGTGTAAAGTAGATATGTACCCAATACAAGCAATCACATACACATTAACAATGTAGGCAAATGTAAGTTCAGTGACGTGTATTTTTGTGCAAGCTACACTCAACAAGATATGATCTCTAATATACTCAAGAGTGTTCTAATCAAGCTATTTCTTTGAAACAATAAATATCAAATCTCAATAGCAAATCAGGATTTCAAAGATGTTAATCAAGTATTCAAACTAGCTCAAAAGATTTTCCTTCAATGTAATGAGCACATGAGTAGTTTGAAAATATTTTAGCTTTAGAAAAATATTTTGCACACCAAAATCAAAGCTATAGGAATCTCTGCAATGACAATACAAAGATCTTCAAGCTACTAGGTTTTTCCCAACACAAGATTTATTAAATAAAATATGTGGGATGAACTTTGTTAACTCCCCAAAAATAAATCAATCAATCAAATAAGAACACTGGGAGTATTAGCAACCTAGTATACACTAGCACAATCAATATACTCCCACAATACTAAAATGTATTAAGGGAATAGAAATTTAAGAGTGTTTGGACCAAAAGATTATTTGAGATAAAGAGGATTTTTGCTAATTATTTTTTTGGCTAATCTCACCTAATCCTTACAAATGAACCCATATTTATAGGCAAGAGTAAAATTATAATCGTTTGGGATTTGTTGGGAATTATTAGAAAAGATTCAAAATGTTTAAACACACTTAACCCAACTTAACCCGATTTTACCGCGGTTAAATTATTTTTAACCCGCCGAGGTTCGGGTGGTTGAAATGAGGTTCGGTCACCCGAGCAAACACAACTTTAAAAGTTATTTAAATAAGTTCGGCACCTATGTCGTGCTTCAGCAACCTGAATCTAAGTCAGTAGCATTTGTTCGTGACTTCGGGTGCTCGGTCCTAGGTTCGGTCGCCCGAACCCTTGTGTTCGGTCATCTGGGGCTCATTTTGAACTGTACAGTTTGGTTGACCGGGTTGGTGAAAAGCACTCTAACACGGGTTCAGGTGCCCGAGAAAGATACGTTCAAAAAGGTTTGATCGCCCAAAACCAAGTGAACTCGCTGACTTCCCTGCGGTTCAGGCACCCGAGGAGTTTTGAATTCCTGGGGTTTGGTCGCCTAACCTCTCTCATTTTATGCCTATTAGGTTTACTTTCACTTCAATTGATTTCCCAGATATTATAAGTGATATTTGGGACTTTCTTTTTTGCAAGTGCTAGGACCTAGGGTCTTTTCTAAGGTCTTATTGAGTACGACAAAAAACCTGGCGTCGGTAGACCGAAGGTCGACTGAAAGGTGCCCTATGGTCATTCGGTCTCTATGGTCAGTCTATGGCATTTCTGAGCTTACAAAAACCTACATGCATGACATGCAGAGATTATTACAGACCGATATCCTAATTACTATTATAGACCCATATTACAATCATTGATTTGACAATACAAATTAAAGTCTTCAGGGTCTTCATGCTTCAAGTCTTCTCATGTGCTAGCATATGATCCGATAATATAAACCTACACACAAACTTGACAGACATTAAATATCAAGGTATTTGTCACGATCAAAACGGGATGTGACCAATTGGGTCAGCAATCTCCCCCTATTTGATGATGACAAATACTTGCCTACTTCTCTCCCTTTTGGCAACAGCAAAAAGGGCCTAGATAAAAATTTAAGTATATATAGGCAAATAAGAGGAAAATATCATTCATATACAAGATGTGGTTTGGGAAAATTTTAAGAAAATTCGATAGCGTGCAATTTGAAAATAGAGCATTTTCCTAAAAATACATGTATATTAATGAACTGATTGAGTTCAAATTTTCAATTATCCACAATATTCAACTCAAATAGTCCAGTATTCTTAAACCATAGATATAAATTTTAGCATCCAAAGAGATAATAAAATCATACAATGCATAATGAATGACAAAGTATGAAGTAAAGCAATTGAGCACACAAACTATATAACTGGTCATTTAAATGATTTAAACGACATAACAAATGCAATTAGACCAGAATTATCCAAAAACCATAGCAATTTAAATCATATCATAAGACCCGTGAAAGATTTAAGTTTAAAAACACACGACATATGATACCAAATAGAAGGTTTGAGCATAAAACAGTCTAACTAGTTCGTATGCATTTTCATGTGAAGTTACCGAACTAGTTATGCGACTTTAAAACCATATATGTATGTGTATATATATAATGATAATAAAGCAAGAGAGAAAAGAAAATTTTAGTTTTGAAATTAGTTCTTGCCATAAAATATTGCCATGAATATAGATGTACATACATATAAATATATATCCCCCTTATGATGTTTGCAAAATAATGCTGGGGATTGCTTGCCAGAAAATATTTAAAGATCATGCTTGCAAACAACATTTTTCTAGCTTGTTAATTAAGCACGCAAACTGAACTATAACCAGAAAACTATAACCATGATGATCCAAAAGATTTAACAATCGCATGTAAGATCATATGGCAAATCAAATGACTGTGGCAAGTCAACATGTTTTAGATTATGATTTTCAATAAAACATTCCATTCAATCACATGCCACAATGCAACTTAAAGCACATCTAAGCCAAAAAAAAAATAAAATTTGGTGAGCATAACATGATAGAAATTTTAATTTTAGATGCTCCCCCTATCAATTTGAGTACGTGTTTATATTCATTAACTAGTACTTATACTATCCAAAGATTAATTTCGTTTTGCTCAGTACTATAAGTCATTCATTTTGACACTTTAAAATCAACTATATTTACCCTTATCAGTATAGTTGTCCCTATAGATCATAGATGCATCATAAAAGTATATATATTAAGGCATGCAATAATGTTCATAACCCAAGAACATTCCGTATCAAATCACAGAACTGTAAGTTCAGGATATAATGTTCAAGGATTTTCAGAAGAGCCTCAATATTTCAATAGATGAAAGTAATGCATACAAGTCATTTATGCACTTCCTATAGGGATGTATTTTAGCTTTTCTAAATCTTTGATGATTATGCTAGGATGAAGTTTAATTATTCAATTGATTTTCACTCATCCTTTCAAAAAGATTTTAATGTAAATTTTATAATAATCATCTTTAACACAAGGTTTTGGTTTGGGAAAATTCCTATAGAAATTTCAGCAGCATGTCGTCTATAAATCAGATATTTCCCAAATTTCCATGCACCAAACCTGATAGATTCAAGCAATCAATTCAAAATAATTTAGTTTGAGCATGCGAAAACCTATATCCACTACCAGCATTCAATATACATCAACTGCATCCACCATACAGGAGGCTTTCAATAACAAGCATGCATTTCTGTAGTATAATCAACTCAAGATATTCAGTATAGCTCAATAGTGGAAAATATAAACTATCCATCAAAGAAATTTTAGCCATTAATCAAATCATGGAAGTGTGTTATAATGCTATGCACATATAGGCATAAAGGCATAAACAATATAAGAATATGAGAGCAATCAAATATAGCACTAATCCATCTTATGCCTTTTTCATTTTTCAATTGCTTAGCCAAGTGTTTAGATTTTTCGTGATTTAATCTTGACATGAATGCTTTAGGCATATTTGATCAAAAGTCACAACGTATATACGTTTAAGTGTGATAAGCCTATGTCTGCTTCTTTTCTAATAATATTTCATTACGTGAGAGAGGCTCGAGCTCAAATGGCATTAAACTTTAAGAGTCATGCATTGGTTTCTTGAAACTTTCATTTCATAGTCTAGATTTAAAACCTAGTGCAAATAATTTTAGCCATTCAACATCATTCTAATAAGGTGAAGCTCTAAATGATTTTATTTAATGTTTGAGAGCTTGTGAAGTGAAAAAGAATAAATTAAATACTCTTAAGGATTATAATTTCTGTTAAGTTCGAAGAGCATTCAATATAAGTGGACATGATTCAAGATATTTTCATGGAAGTGGATATGTCCAACCGCTTAGGCAAAGAGCATTTATGAGTATTTGAATTTTTTGAACAATGCTCTTTAGAGAATGGAAAGTATCCTATAAATATAATTACAATCTAAAGCAAGGATACGAACCAATCAGAGGAAGGATCGTTACCTGATGTGATTATGGTATGGTAAAGATTTCCTATGGAGGAGATAGGTGAATCAAGAGTAGAAGATTTAGATCCTAAACTCAAAAGAAACAATCCCCTAGTGGATGCCTCTAATTTGGTTATGAAGTGTGTCTTTAAATAAGCACCAGTAGAATAAGAACTTATTATTAATGCTTATACCTAGAGTGATGACCAGGTTTTGACTAATGAGATTAGGGTAAAGTGATATAAGGCCAGATGGATCCCTAAAGCTCAATTCTGTGCAATGGACAAAAGTATGCTTAAACTTGTGATTTTCATGTTAACATGGGCTAAACATTTTGAATTAAATATCATGTCCAATTGGAAGTGGATGCTGATGCTAAATTTATATATATTATCCCTGAATCACTCCCTAAGCCTAAAGTCATCACAACCCCTAAACCTAAGAACTAAGGGAAGATTAAAATATTCATATAATTTTTATTGGAATCTGATCTTCCTTAGATCCTACAAGGTTTGCTTTCATAATTACCCACGCTTTCTCCTTATCTAAGCCTCTAGCACTTCTAGATGAACAAGTAGATTGACAGTGCCATTTCATTTTTCGAAATAAGCAAATTTTGTATGCTTGTGAAAGATTATGCTAATTTATTCGACTTTTACTCATTACGGCATTTTTATGACTGTGGGATTTGAAGTATGAACCTTTTTTCATAGATTTATTTCTTTTAATTCCTAAGGGTTCATTATGATTATTCTTTTCATATTCTACTTTGGGTGCAACTATAAAATAATCATCTGTTTCCTTTTCTAAGCAAATAAATTTTCAATATCTTCTTAATCTTTCTCCTCTCAAGGATAGCATGATAATCTCTTAATTCATCGAATTGCTTAGCCACCCGTTTATTCTCATTCCTCAAAAATGATTTCTGCTTAGATAACTTTGCTAGAAGTTTATTCATTTTCATTAAAGCTGTCGCGACGTCCCGGGAGCGCGTGTGCCCCGCGCGGCGAAATTAAAATTAATCTTATATTTTCATAGAAAAACATAGAATGTCGAAGTCGCCACTAACCTTTAGTGCGGTTAGAACACATGATTACTACCCCGTTAGGGGTAGAATCGGTCTACATTACCAGAGTTGGGGTCGGGAGTTCGGTTACACGAGGGGAAGGTACGAGCACCCCCTACGCGCCCGTTCTTACGAACGGCACCTAATTAATTTTAAATTATCCCTAAGTTAATCTAATAAGTCTTTAAACTACTCCTTTTATGAATTAATAAGCACACATGAAAAATGAATAAATAAATAAATATATACATATATTCCCTCAGAACTTAAAGTACGTGAAGCCCGAAGGCTCATACCCCCGCAATAAAATCATAGGGATAAAAATCGAAAATAATTTACAAAAATACACTCCCAAAGTTTGGAAATTTTATAGGGTTTTTTTTTAAGTATGAAAATACTAGCTTGGGAGGCTTTTGAAATAAAATATATATATATATATAATTAAAGAAAATAGTGAAAGTCAAGTCAAAAATATTTTAGAATTTTCTCCTAATTTTCTATTTTTTTATGATTTTTCTGTATTTTACCGAAATTTCAAATAATTAATAAAGAATATGATATAATACTAATACTATATATTATAACGCGTAAATATCATAACAGTCAAAATCTCCATGATAAAGCTCAAGTATTAACAATCCATCCCTAATAATATAGCCCAATAATTAAACCCAAGAAATCATATACCATATATAAACACGTAAAGAGAAAGAAATAAATTATGGAAACAATTCAAGTCATGAATCTAATAGGAAATATACATAAACTCTAGAGAAATCAATATGCCACAAGAGGGGAACCCTAAAAATAAATATGAAAATAAATTTAATTTTATCAAAGAGTGTTCAATAATATAGAAATACTAGAAATTGATATGCAATGAGGTGGACAGAAATCAATGTACAATAATAAGACCAATAGTAATAGGAAAATAACTCAAACCCTAAAACAATACCTAAACATAAAATTATCAACCTTCTAAAAACATGAAAACTACCAAAATCCTAAACAAACCTAGATATAAAATGTGAAATGATTTAAATAATAAACAATCATAACCAAAATCGTGAACGAATTTAAATAACACGAATAAACTATAAGAAAAATTAAACCATATTAACATGATAAACCTAACCTTAAAAAAACATAAATACTAACATATAAAACAAAATGTAAAATAATACTAAAACAATACAAATCGTTAAATAATACAACATCAATTAAAAATACATGCTAAATAATACAAAATCACTTACCGGCAATAGCCTAGAATTCTCGCCACTGAACTACAGCCACAATATAACAACAATAATGTGAATACACAATATTACATAATAATAAAATCCAACAATAATAATATTATTTAACATATACAATAAATTTATACGTAAATAAAACCCTTAAATATACCACCTGCAAAAACACATAGATAATAAACATACAATAAACCTACAAAAATTAATACCATAAGACAAAAACAAACAGATATTGATGATAAAATATGCACCTAATAAATAAAGGAAACAAACAAAATGTAATATTACATAATAATATAACATAATGAAAATAGTAAACCAAGCCACTGCATATATACAAAATAATAGCCTAGAATCATGATAAAAAAAAAAACTTAACAAAGTAATAATAAACAACAATACATATAGAAAAATAAAATAACATAAAAACCTAAACCTTATATACTGAAAACAGAACAAACCAATATATATATATATATATATATATATATATATTTGTGTGTGCGTGTGTATATATATATCTGTGTGTGTGTGTGTGTGTGTGTGTATTTTCTGTGAGATGCTGGCTGGAGGGCAGGGGATTTACAGAGGGTTCACCGCCTGGGAAGAAGGTGGCTTCGGGTGGTTGGGACAGGGGAGGATGCCGGAGACGACAACGATGACGGCGACGGCGGCGGGAGCGAGTGACGAGAGGCGAAGATGATAGAGTCTGAGGAGCGACGGCCTTGGGGGATGACGACGGTGGTGGTACAGCGGGTTGGTAGTAGGCTGCTGCTGGGGGTTGTTGCGGAGCTTCTGGTATGAGATGGGGCCTCCCGGAGTGAGGCGGCGATGGCGTGGTCCTGCGGTGGCGAGGACGTAGCGTGGCCGTGGGGTGCTTGACTGGAACAGGGGAGGTCCCGCGACGGTGCCGAATTGATGGGGAATCGCGGTTGCCTGAGCTGGCGTCTCATCTAGAACAGAGGAGGTTGTGGCCGCTGTCTGATGTTGCTGCAGCCGTGCGAGGAGGTTGTTGGGGCTGGGCTGCTGCAGAGGTTGCCGTCTGCTGTTCTCGTGGCTGAAGATGATGGCGAGGTTGGGCTCGGTTGGAGTCTAAGGAGGGTTGTGCTCTGCTCACAGCAGTGCTGGCGTGGCTGGAAAGTGCTTATGCTGCCTGCGAGATGAAGATGGAGAAGTGAGGAGGGGGTCGTTGTGGGCGAGGCTGGGATGGATCGCGGGTGATGGGGTGGCTGGAGAAGAAGAAGAAGATGGTTTTTTTTTTTTCGTATTTTTGGCTTTTGCCCCGGCTGTGCGCTGCCTGTCTGTTTGAAGAGAAGAAAAGGGTTTTTATGAGCAAAAATTAGAAACCCTAAATCTCCCCTTTCCTTTTTAGTTTATGGTATTTTTTTTTTCTTTTGGAAATAATATATATGAAAATAATTATTAATATGGTAATAATAATAATAATAATAATAATAATAATAATAATAAGATAAAATAGTGATAATGATAAAATAATAATAATAATAGTAATAACAAAGATAAATAATAAATAATAATAATAATAATAAACAATATAAATAGAAATAAAAATAAAAGTAATAATAATAATACTAATGTAAAATAATAATAATAATAATAATAATAATAATAAATAAGATAATAGTAATAATAGTAATAAAAATACTAATAATAATGATAATAAAAATAATAAAAATAATAATGAAAATAATAAATAATAATAATAATAATAAAATAGACGTAAAAAATAAAAATAAAAGTAATATTAATAATACTAATGAAAAATAATAATAATAATAAAGAAAATAATAATAATAATAATAATAATAATAATAATAATAATAAGATTAGTGAAAATTAATAATAATAATAATAATAATAATAAGAAGAAGAATAAATAAAATAATAATAATAATAATAATAATAAAATAACAATAATAATAATAATAGTAATACATATATTGGGCCTAGGTAAAAATGGGGTGTCTACAAAAGTCTTATCTAGAATTTCACACAATGGCATGCTTTCATTTATCAATTTGGCACTTGATTCATCAAAAGATATATTATAGTTATTATATGAATCATCGCATGCCACATTAGAAATATTATCACAGGGAATATTAGATGATTCATCATATGACATAACATGGCATTCAGCATAAGAATAATCACATGCATCATTAACAGAATTATCATGGTATTCAACAGATGATTCAACATTTGACATATCAGAACAGTTAATGTAAGAATCATCAATTGAGCTTGAGCTAGAATCATATACCTTTTCTTCTGTTATTGTCATTTCCCTATCACTTACCACTCCCTGTTCATCTGAGCATGACACCTCTGGAGTGATGGTCTCCTTTTCCTGGGATTATCCATATTTCTTTTCGAGTTCGTCCCAGATGTCCTTTGCACTAGAACATGCCATAAACTCAAGTATAATATTGGAATCTAAAGCACAGTATAATAAGTCCATGACATATGAATTTGCATGCATTAACCTAATATTATTTTCATCCAAAGGCATACAAATTCCATTAAAAATCACCCGCCAGGTCATCCAATTCATTAATTTTATAAATGTGCTCATTCTAATTTTCCAGGTGGTGTAATCGACACCACAAAATGCAAAAGGCCTAGAAGGTGACTGTTCCTCTCTCAATGGAGATACACTAGTGAGAGCCATTGCGATCTTTTAAGCTATTAAGCCTAGTGCAATGAGGCTCTGATACCAATTGTTAGCTTTGGTGTATTCCCAAAAGGGGGGGGGGGGTGTGAGTTGGAACTTTAAAAATTATTCCTAGGTTAAACCATATGTTAGCAGAATATCACAACCTAGGGTCTTTCTATACAATCCCAAATGTGCAGATGTATATAATATGTGAAAATTCAAAGCATGCACATCATTCACACTATAAAATACATGTGCGGAAAATATAAAATGCAAAAATATAAATAGACACACGATATGTTATCGGGGTTCAGCTAACTGTGCCTACGTCCCCGCCTCTAGCTCGCAAGCCTGAGGATTGCACTAAAGACTCATTTAACAGGTGGAGCGGCACCGATTACAACCAGGTCAATTAGCACAGGGTTGACCTCAACCTTTACAAATTCTCCTTGCGGAATGGAGAAAGCCCTATGCCAAATTCACAGAGCTGACCCCAACCTGACCCTTCCGAGCTAGATCAAGCCCCATCAGGCCACACCTGGAAATACAACAGTATTCTTCACAATCAAATGGTACAGTGATTATGCTTTCATGTAAAGCATATATGTACCCAATACACACACTCAAATACACATAAACAATGTAAGTAAATGTAAGCTTAGTGATGTGTATTTTTGTGCAAGCCACACTCAACAAGATATGATCGCTAATATGCTCAAGAGTGTTCTAATCAAGCTATTTCTTAGGAACAATAAATATCAAATCTCAATAGCAAATCAGGGTTTCAAAGATGTTAATCAAGTATTCAAACTAGTTCAAAATATTTTCCTTCAATGTAATGAGTACAAGAGTAGTTTGAAAATATTTTAACTTGTAGAAAAATATTTTGCACACCAAAATCAAGCTATAGGAATCTTTGCAATGACAATGCAAAGATCCTCAAGCTACTAGGTTTTTCCTAACACAAGATTTATTAAATAAAATCTGTGGGAAAAACTTTGCTAACTCACTAAAAATAAATAAATCAATCAAACAAGAACATTTGAAGTATTAGCAACCTAGTATACATTTGAACAATCAATATACTCTCACAATACTAAAATGTATCAAGGGAATAGAAATTTGAGAGTATATGGACAAAAAGAGTATTTGAGATAGAGAGGATTTCTGCTAATTATTTTTTTGGCTAATCTCACCTAATCCTCACAAAATGAACCTATATTTATAGGCAGGGGTAAAATTATAACCGTTTGGGACTTGTTGGGAATTATTATAAAAGATTCAAAGCGTTTAAACACACTTGACCCAACTTAACCCGATTCTACCATTGTTAAATTAATTTTAACTCATCGAGGTTCGGGTGGCTGAACCGAGGTTCGGTCGCCCCAACAAACATAACTTTAAAAGTTATTTAAATAAGTTTGGTCACCTGTGTCATGCTTCGGCAACCTGAATCAAAGTCAGTAGCCTTTGTTTGTGACTTCAGGTGCCTGGTCCTAGGTTTGGTCACCCGAACTCTTGTGCTCGGTCGCCCGGGGCTCATTTTGAACTATACAGTTTGGTCGCCTAGGTTAGTGAAAAGCACTCTAACACGGGTTCGGGTGCCCGAGGAAGATACGTACAAAGAGGTTTGGTCACCCAAAACCAAGTCAACCCGCTGACTTCCTTGCGATTTGGGCACCCGAGGAGTTTTGAACTCTTGGGGTTCGGTCGTCCGACCTCTCTCATTTTATGCCTATTAGGTTTATTTTCACTTCAATTGATTTCCCAGATATTATAAGTGATATTGGGGACTTTCTTTTGTTCAAGTGCTGAGACCTAGGGTCTTTTTTAAGGTCTTACTGAGTACGCCAAAAACCATGCGTCAGTAGACTGAAGGTCAACTAATAGGTGTCCTAAGGTCATTTAGTCTCTATGGTTAGTCTATGGCATTTCTGAGCTTACAAAAACCTACATGCGTGACATGCAGAGATTATTACAGACTGATATCCTAATTACTATTACAGACCCGTATTACAATCATTGATTTGACAATACAAATTAAAGTCTTCAGGGTCTTTATGCTTCAAGTCTTCTCATGTGCCAGCATATGATCTGATAATATAAACCTGCACACAAACTCAACAAACTTTAAATATCAAGGTATTTGTCATGATCAAAACGGGATGTGACCAATAGGGTCAACAAAGGACATTACTAAGGTAAATCCGTCGAAAACTTTGTTGAAAAAAGAGTTTGACATGAAAGATTTGGGTGTAGCTGAGAAGATTCTTCGGATGGAGATTCATAGGGACAAAACTGCAAGGAGATTGTGGTTATCTAGCTTAGGGTAGCTATGTGGAGAAGGTATTGGAGAGGTTTAGCATGGTTAATGCAAAATCGGTAAGTACACCATTGGCGAATCATTTTAAATTGTTTACTGCCTAGTGCCTAAAGACGGATGATTGTATTTGTGACATGTCAAAGGTCCCCTATTCTAGTTGAAAAGGAAGGTGTATGCCTAAGAGGGGATGAATTGGGATTTTAAAATATCTTTTTACTTTCTTTGATTGATTCTTTCTTAACTTATTTTAAGTTCAACAACCACACAAGCAAAGTTGTTTTTCAATTACAAGTTCAGTGGAAAATTAACTTTGTTAACATCTTTATGAATGAATATACCAAGTTGAATATCCCTTTCAGCAACTCAATACAATCCAACCAACGCAAATACAACACAACCCACAATAGAGAAAGAATTCAGCAATGCTTTCAAAGTTTCAGCATTTTAGTAACTCAAAGTAGAGTTTGAGAATGTAGCTTATAAAGACCCCGTATTAGTGAACCGAATTTCTCAATATGAAGCACAATGTAAAAGCCAACACTCTTTCCAAAATTTAGAATTTAAATAAACTTTCGATTAATAAGTCTTGGGTGTTAACCAATCAACATACTTCCTAATGGTTTCCTCAATTTGTATTGATCAACCAACATACTACCTTTCAGTTTCCGCAATCCCAAAGTCAAATTAATCTTTTGTTTATTTAATATCCAATTCACGTAGTATATATGAACAAAAAATTAAAATCCAACCATACAGTTAATATGAACGAAAATTTAAATGAGAGTAGAGAAGAGAGTGAGACGAGAGTTTTACGAGATTTGACTATACCCGCCTACGTCCTCGCCTGAGGCAAACACACCCAAGGATTCCACTATAATTACTCCTTTATGGGCAGGATCAACCTTACAATCTCTCTGTCAATAGGCTAGAGTTCGCCTCTTCAAACGATACCCATGCTTGGTCCAACAATGATTCAAGAACCTAAACCATCTACAAAACAAGAACAAATTTTGGTGTACAAAGATACTCTCAACAAGTGCTGATTAATACAACAATTAAGCACTAAAATATACCTTAATTCTAAATAACAGTTGAAAGAATTTGAAGCATTAGAAGTATATCACCGTGAGCTTTCTTTTTAGATTGAAATAATTCAGAGAAGGCTCAGAATTGTAAGAGAGTTTCACAGCAAAACTCAATAAAGAACTTCAGAGATTGATTGCACAAAAGAGCTTTGAGAGCATTGAGAGCAAGAGAGCTTGAATGTTGTATTTGCTTGGTGTGTTTGAATCCTTAGCCTTGGGAGTATTTATAGATTTTTAATCAAGAGTATTTCGTATTCCCCAAGTGACTTGGAGTGTTTCCCAAGTTTTCATAACGTTTAGAATTCAAAAAATCAAATTTGGAAAGTTCCCGTTATGTTTAAAATTTGAAATCTCGAAGAGTCAGTCGACTAGAAACAATAAGTCAGTCACCTAAATCTATTTAAAATACTGAGATTTTCAAAGGTAGAACGAGTTAGTAACCTGGAAAACACGAAAGTTAAGGTTAAGATGAACATGTCCTTACACAATTGAAAAAGTTTTCCCTTTTGGAGTAATTGACTTGAAGGACAAGATAGGGAATATATTTAGAGTTAATGGTCAGAGATTGAAGCACTATTATATATGGGGAACAAGTGGAGAGGAACTCTGTATTTATTCCTTTTGGAGATCCTAATTGATGAAGATTGGAAAGTCTGGCTGGAGATGTTAAAACAAGTGCTTATGGGAGGCAACCCTAAGAATTTTGTTTCGTTTATTCTTTTCTTTTCATTACTTTATTTATTTATTTATTCATTTTTGAATAATTTGGATTTTTGATGCAGGTTTATTTTGCATGAATAAACAACTAGAAATTTAATTCTTTGACTGATTTACTAAGAAACCAGGGAAGCTCCTTTCTGTTCTTCAATCTTTCTCACTTTTGAATTAAAATGAGGACATTGTTTAGTTTAAGTTTGGGGATGTGATTTGGTCTTTTTGATTGTGGGTTATGATTATTTTTCTTATGATTTTTTTTTTCTTTTTCTTTACTTGTGATTTTATAAGTCTTGAGTTGTTGGATTCTCTTATCAAGCATGTATTTGAGTATGATTGAATTCTCTATGACTCTTAAATTTGTGATTGAGGATGGAATTGAGAAAATTTTTGAAAAAATCCTTTTATGTCAAGTTGAGTTTTGTGGGTACCTTGATCTAAATCTTTGTCCTTGAACATAATTGCACACATAGTCATTTTTTTTCTCTATTCCATTTTGCTTATAAAGAGAATGAGTAGAATTGATTGGGTTAGAGGAGTTCAATCTTGCTATGCTCTAGAATCCCTTGATGATTCCTTGAGGCGAAATCCTAGTTGATACCAAATATTTAGAGAAATGATCTAGGAAAATTTTCTATCATAACCAAAAAAGCTTTCCTAGCCATCGTGATTATCATGCCATCATTGCATGGTTTATTTCCATAGTCAACCCCCTTGAGTCTCATGTTACATAAGCCTTTATTTGTTCTTTTAACTACATAAACCCTTCCTGTTCTAAGCCTGAAAAACCATGAATTCACCTTTACATTTTGAGATAATACTTTGTTGGAAATTTACATGTAAAGAGTAATTTTCTTTAAAAAAAAAAAAAAAAAGAGGAAAAGAAAAGAAAAGAAAAGAAAAGAAAAACGAAAGAAAGAAAGAGAGAAAACTCAATAAGTAGAGTATGGATCACTTCAGATTTTGTTCAAGGTGTACTTGGTACTACTTCGTTGATTACAACAACAATATTGTCATCAGTATGAGCATATTGTCGAGAGAGAGTTATGGTTTGAATCCTAGGGATATCTCTTTGATTGTTCTTTCCACCAAGTATTTTTCTCAGTTTGCTTTAATTTTCCTTATTCATTTCTTTTGTAGCTCTCACCTAGTGGTCTGTCATTACAAACCTTGATTAAAGACCTTTTGATCTCTGATTTTGGTGTTTGACTACATTAGTGGAGAGGGTTTCTAAAAATTGGACTTACGGGGTAAGTTTTGAGGGAATTCTTCTGGTTTCAATTGTTGTACTGTTATCTAAATTTTCTTGTGGTTTGGAGTTAAGTTGACTATATCACACACACACTCAAGGTCTTAGCTTTAGGTTGAAGTAAACACCTAACTCTTGCTTGACAAAGTGCTAAATTTTTGATTGATTTTCCTGACATCTTTGATGTTAAAAGAGTAAAATATTAGTTAAGTCTAAATTCAGATCATGGCTTGGTGAGTGATGATACTTCTCTATGGGGTCTAGTTGATATTGTTTTTAGTAGTCTTTTATATTGTTTTCTTTTGTTTGGAGACAAACAAAGTTTTAAGTTTGGGGGTGTTTGATGAGTGGATAAATTAGAACGATTTATCACTTCTTAACTTTAAACTTTAGTATGATTTTATTTAATTTTTGCCAATTTGAGATCTCACTGTGGTCATTTAATTTTATTGCAAATTTGAAGAAAAGAAATAAAATTTTTTAAAAATTAAATCTGGAATTAAAAATATTGGAGAAGCCATGTACGTGAGCCGTGTGCGCGCACGTGAAAAGAGCTCGGCCATGCACCTTAAGCCATGTGCATGAAGATAGGCCATGCACGTGGGAAAACCATGAGATTCAGGTGAGCTGGGCTTTGAAACAGTAAAGAAAAAAAAAAAGTGTAGCTGGACTTTGAAAAGGGAAGGTCGTGTACACCTTCAGTCCAAAAAAAAAAAACCGAAAAACAATTTTGGAGGAACAAATAAAGCAGAGCATTGAAACCAAATTTGGAAAAGTCAAAATTGTGTGTGTGGAGACAAATTGAGAAATAAATAAATAAATAAAAGTAGGCACATTAACAGTGCCATGGAAAGAAAAGAGGGCACTGGGTGTGCATGAGGATTGGGGGCATAAAAGGAAAAAAAAAAAAAAAGGAGAAGCTTGGAAGAATTTTTGTTGAAAAGTCAAGATTTGTAGGTAAAATTGGAGCTTTTAGTTTTTAAATAAAAAAGTAGGGTTTGCTTTTCTTTTTGGTTCTAGAGGCAGCAGGACTTCTCAATGGGCTGGCTGTGTGGGCTTTGAGAAGGAGGCACGTGAACAGTGCCATGCAACAGGGCGTGCGCTGGGTTGGAAAAAAAAGGGGGGGAGTAGGCATGTTATAATAAGAGAAAAAGGGAAAATAGGGTTTTTCTGGAAGGCAGGCGGAGGACTTCTTTTTGGTGGCTGGGTAGTGTGCGCAGGAGGCTGAATAAAGGAAGGCTTTTGAAGGCTTCTGAGGCAGCACTGAAGAGAGACGCACAGTAGTTCTTGGTCTGTTCTTGAAGCACGAACGCAGCACACGATGGCTGGGGTAGGCTGTGTGTGATTCCTTCCTCCTTCCCATGTGAAAGGTGAATTCGTTTATGCGGGATTTAATTTTCAGCATGAACTAATTTTATTATTTCTAAGAAAATGATGTAATCTGGTTTCAAACTATGTTTTTTTTTGTATACTAATCTAAAGTAATTTTCGTTTAAGTTTATCTGATTTATTTTGAGTTTATTACTTTTAATTAACTGGCTATTAATTAAACGATCTTGATCTTGTGATTTACTACTGAAAGGGAAAATTATAGGATAGATATAGAATATTTCAGCATAGGTAAATATAGAGATCGAAAGACTTGTATGAACCTATGCAGTATTAAAATCATGGTTTTTAATGCGTTCTTACTTTATTGATTAGCATACTCTTATGTTAAATAATGAATAAGAATAGTTTCCAATTGACTATCGAAAGAGGATTTTGGATGAATTTGAGATTTGCTGACAAACAGAGAAAACTAATTCCTATTAGTTAGATTAGTAAAGCATAGTAAGAAACTAGGTGAAATCGATTTTCTTAGAAGTTTTCTTTCTCAGTAATTTGATATATGAGCAAACAATTTCTTTCTCCTTTGAATACTTTCTTTAAATTGAGTTTATTTCAATTTTTGCACTTACAAAAATCTAAATTTCTTTTCTAAATAAAGTCAAGATTAGTATAATTTTGGTACTGTTCAAAAGTAAGTCACCAATCCTTGAGGACGATACTCTTCTCATCATTTTATTATAAAATTACGATACTGTGCATTTGCAGTTTTGTACCGATCAATCGAAAAATGAGTTGTTGCAATCCTCATGCAAATAGCGGTTAAACTTATTACAATCTCGTTTTGATACCAATTGTTGGAATTAGTGTGATCCTAAGAGGGGAGGGGGGTAAATTGAGTTTTAAAAATATTTTGGCTAAATTAAACATTTATATCAATTCACTACATATCATATCCCATTTTCACGTGTATATGTAAATTAATAAAACGATAAGTGCAGACATACACGCGAAACATATTTCATTTAAAATAGAGGTATGCATGCAAACAATTATAACGATAAATGAAAGCATACACATGCAAAAATTTAAGTGTAGAAATGTAAATGAGATAGAGAGAGAGAGAGAGCGACACAAGATTGTTATCGAGGTTCGGCCAAACCAGCCTAAGTCTCTGCCTTGGGCATAACCCCCAAAGATTCCACTATCCTTGCTCACTTAAACGGGTGGAACAAAAGCCGTTTACAAGCTCTCCTTCTGGGGTAAGGTAAACCCCAAGTCAGATTACAAGGCTAACCCCAACCTTCATACCTTTACTTACGGGACGAGGAATACCCTAACTCAATTGCCAAACTGAGCCAAATTAGTCTCCCTTGTGGGGCAGAGACTGTTGGGAATAAAGAACAAATTCCCGAAACCCGTGAGAAACAAAAATAGAGAAAAAATAACGCCAAAGAAAAATCAATCACACGCACAAGACAATATTTATGTGGTTCGGCAATTTTGCCTACGTCCACAAAATTGCAGGGATTTCAATATTATCAGGAAGAAAACACAGAGAGTGCGGCGATACAATGCTCTCCCTCTCGCTCTCTCGCATGTACAACAACGCCAACCCTAATCACCCGAAAGCAATCCTTTTTAGATGTTGCGCCTAGGGTTCCGTTCCGAATGGGCTCCAAAAAATTTCCCAAGGGCAGACCCCCACGAGTACGGCTTGTGCCACTTAGTCCATAAGCGATGTTCGCTCCATGGACTAAACCTTAGGATAGAAATCTCTAATTAAATAGAGGTCGAGTCGTCATCCAAATTAAAACACAACTAGGCTCCACACAAAGCCCAACAAGTCTCCCACTTGGAGACTAGTTCAATCACCAATATTAACTGCAATCCTCCTAAACAAACAATCCCTCATCCTTGCAACTCAACCTCCTCTCCTCAAGCTAGAAGACCAACTGAAGCTGCACACAACTTCAATTTCTCAATAGTAACACCCTTAGTCAACATGTCTACTGGGTTCTTAGATCCTCATATCTTTTCAAGTATTACCAGCTTATCTTCAACAAGGTAACGGATAAAGTGGTATTTTGTTTGTATGTGTTTCGACTTTGAATGAAAAGCCAAATTTTTGGCAAGAAAATTGCACTCTGACTGTCACTGTGTAGAATGCCCATCTCCTGCTTCTTACCCAATTCTTCTAAGAAACCATGTACCCAAATCATCTCCTTTCCAACTTCAGTTGCTGCAACATACTCAACTTCTATAATAGACAAAGCAACAATCTTTTGCAAATTTGAAGCCCAAGATATAGCTGTACCACCCAGAGTAAATACAAATCCAGTAGTACTCTTTCTACTATCATTATCATCGATAAAATCAGCATCTACATAACCCTGTAGTTTCAAACTTGCACCAGTGAAGCAAAGACAGATATCTGATGAACCCCTCAGATATCTCAGAATCCACTTTACTGCCTCCCAATGCTGCTTTCCTGGCCTACTCATGAATCTGCTCACAACTCCCACTGCATGTGCAATGTCTGGCCTTGTACACACCATAGCATACATCAAGCTGCCAATAGCTGAAGCATAGGGCACCTTGCTCATATGGTCCCTTTCTTCTTCTGTCTTTGGTGACTGTTCCTTGCTTAGTTTGAAATGACTACCCAAGGGTGTGCTCACTGGTTTAGATTCATTCATGTTGAATCTATTGAGAATTTTCGTCACATACTCTGACTGTGAAAGCTTCAATGTACCATTAGCCTTGTCTCTAATAATTCTCATTCCAAGAATTTGCTTTGCAGCTCCCAAATCCTTCATTGCAAACTGTTCTGACAATTGCTTCTTTAGATTATTAATCTCCTCAATGCTAGACCCTGCAATAAGCATTTCATCTACATATTGCAGTAAAATGATATAAGAATTGTCAAAGAACTTAACATAACAATAGTGATCAGCTTCACATCTCTTGAACTCAATTTTATGCATAAAACTATCAAACTTCTTGTACCACTGTCTTGGAGCTTGTTTTAGACCATACAAGCTCTTTCTCAGTTTGCAGACTAAATTCTTTTGTCCCTGGACAATGAACCCTTCTGGCTGAATCATGTAGATGTCTTCCTCCAAGTCACCGTGAAGGAATGCCGTTTTCACATCTAGCTGCTCAAGATGTAGATGTTCTGTAGCCTCCATTCCTAGTACCAGTCTAATTGTTGACATCTTCACAACTGGAGAAAATATTTCTGTAAAGTCAATGTCTTCTTTTTGCCGAAACCCTTTGACAACTAACCTGGCTTTGTAGGGCTTGCTACCATCATGTTCTTTCTTTATTCTGTATACCCACTTGTTGTGCAGAGCCTTCTTCCCTACTGGCAATTCAGTTTGTTCCCATGTCTGATTCCCCAACAAGGAGTCCATCTCATCCTTCATGGCTAACTCCCACTTGCTTGAACTTTTGTCCTGCAAGGCTTTATCATAACACTCTGGCTCACCACCATCAGTTAGCAGAAGATAATTTAAAGCAGGTGAATAACGCTGTGGAGGTCTAGTGGCCTTGGAAGATCTACGGACCACAGTTACAGGTGTAATTTGAATTTCCTACGATTCTACATTCTCCCTATCATCTTCACCCCTTTCCTAAACAGTATTTTCAGTCAACTCATCTAAGTTAATAAACTCAGAATTTTTCTTATCTATCGCTGTGACATCTGACACTACAGTTGACCTATCCTTGTACATAACCTGTTCGTTAAATATTACATTTCTACTTCTGATGATTTTCCTGTTTTGTTCATCCCAAAACCGATAGCCAAATTTCTCATCACCATAGCCAATGAAATAGCATATTTTGGACTTTGCATCAAGTTTACTACAAGCATCAGAATCAACATAAACATAAGAAACACAACCAAAAACTTTTAAGTAAGAAAAATTTACCTCTTTATCGCTCCAAACCTCTTCAAGAAGTCTAAACTCCATGGGAACTGAAGGTCCTTGGTTTATCAGATAAGCTGCAGTACTGACAGCATCAGCTCAGAAAGTTTTTGGTAGTCCAACATGTAGCCTCATACTCCTAGCACGCTCGTTGAGAGTTCTGTTCATGCACTCAGCCACACCATTCTGCTGTGGTGTCCCAGGAATGGTCTTTTCCATTTTGATTCCATGTGCAGCACAATACTCTCTAACCCCTCCATCTATGTACTCTCCTCCGTTGTCCGACCTCAAACACTTTACTTTCAAACCTGTCTAAGTCTCAACCATAGCCTTCCACTTCTGAAAAGTTTCAAATACATCATATTTATTTCTCAGAAAATAAACCCATACCTTTCTGGTTGAGTCATTAATGAAAGTAATGTAGTACCTTGAACCCCCAAGGGATGCAACAGGAGAAGGACCCCATAAATCTGTGTGCACTAACTCCAATTTTTCAGACTTTGGTGTTCTGTCACTTTTCAAGAAACTCACCCTTTTCTGCTTTCCTAAGATGCAGCTTTCACACAAGTCAAAATCAACGGACTTCAATTCCAGTAGTTTCCCTTTTGACAGCAGCATCTTCATCCCCTTCTCACTCATGTGACCAAGTCTGCGGTGCCATAAGCTTGTATCAGTACTTGCTTCAGCAACTGCAATTGTATCTCTTGGACTTGAAGTCATGTATAGAGTACCAAATTTCTTTCCACGAGCCAATACTCTGGCTCCCTTTGTAACCTTCCAAGTGCCACCAATAAACAGCATCGCATGCCCTTCATCATCAAGCTATCCGACAGAAATCAAATTCCTTCTCAGGTCAGGAATATGTCGTACCCTCTCTAGTAACCAAACAGACCCATTTGGCAGTGACATCCGAACATTTTCCATACCCACAACATCCAAGGCTGTACCATCAGCTAAATAAACCTTACCAAAATCTCCTGCTACATAGTTCTGTATAATTTCATGGTGTGAAGTAGTATGAAATGAAGCTCCTAAGTCCAAAACCCAATCATCAAATGGACTGTCTACTGCAAGAAGTAGTGCATCCTGTACCTCTTCTGTTACAGCATTAGCAGAATCATCCTCACTCTTCTTCTTAAGACTTTTGCATTGTCTCCTAAAGTGACCCGTTTTCCCGCAGTTCCAGCATTGTCCTTTTTGGCCAGGTTTGGATTTACTTTTGTTTCGATTATAATTTCTGGATTTTGATCTACCCCGATTTGAATTTCGGTCATTACCTCTGCCTCTGGTCTCAATGTTTAGGGTAGAGCCGGATCCTGAGGTTTCGCCTGCATCTCTTCTGCGAATCTCCTCAGCCAGAATTAAATCTCGTATATCATTATACTTCAGTTTTTCCTTTCCAGTAGAGTTGCTTACTGCCATCCTCATTGCTTCCCAACTGTTTGGCAACAAAGCCAAAACGATTAGTGCACGAATCTCATCATCAAAATCAATTTCTACTGACGATAATTGATTTGTGATAGTATTGAACTCATTTAGATGTTGTGCTACAGATGCGTTTTCTGCCATCTTTAAATTAAATAATTTCTTCATCAGATGTACCTTGTTATTTGCGGATGGTTTTTCATACATACCAGACAAAGCCTTCATCAGATCTGCTGTAGTTTTCTCCTTCACGATGTTGTGTGCAACAGACCTGGACAGAGTTAATCTTATAACTCCCAGTACTTGTCTGTCAAGGAGAGTCCATTCCTCGTCCTTCATAGTAGTAGGTTTTTCTCCTAGAAGCGGTAGATGTAACTTCTTCCCATATAGATAATCCTTGATCTGCATCCTCCAGAATCCAAAGTCTGTGCCATTAAACTTTTCTATTCCAGAAGCCTTTCCTGCTTCCTCTGCCATTGCTCCCACTCGAACCTAACCCTAGGCTCTGATACCAGTTGTTGGGAATAAAGAACAAATTCCTGAAACCTGTGAGAAACAAAAATAGAGAAAAAATAACGCCAAAGAAAAATCAATCACACGCACAAGACAATATTTACGTGGTTCGGCAATTTTGCCTACGTCCACGGAGTTGCAGGGATTTCAATATTATCAGGAAGAAAACACAGAGAGTGCGGCGATACAATGCTCTCCCTCTCGCTCTCTCGCAGGTACAACAACGCCAACCCTAATCACCCGAAAGCAATCCTTTTTATATGTTGCGCCTAGGGTTCCGTTCCGAATGGGCTACAAAAAATTTCACCTTAGGATAGAAATCTCTAATTAAATAGAGGTCGGGTCGTCATCCAAATTAAAACATAACTAGGCTCCACACAAAGCCCAACAGAGACTCCCTGGTTCAATTTACGGGATGAACCCAACCAGTCTCCCGTACAAGGTGGAGACTCACCAGTTCAATTAATAGGCTGAACCCAACTATTACATAAAAATGTTTTTGTACATAATAATGCTTCTAAAAATACTAGTTGAGATGTATATAATGATGCTCTAAAAACATGCACTCTAATATGATATGAAAATGAGCTCAGTAGAGTAAGGGAATAGTTTTCAAAATAAACTTTGCAACCTTTGTATATGATATATATATATATATATATATATATATATATATATATATATATGATAAATATTTCAAAGGTTTAATCCCTAAAAAATTTCTCCGAAAATGCCTATCAAAGAAATAGTTGGGAGAAACTCAAAGTTTTTCTCTCAAAAAATGTTTTTCAAAAATGCAAGCAAAGAGAGAGTAAAAACTCTTGAATGAAATAAATGGCCAAACAAAAAGCTCTTTTTCAAAATGATTGGCAAAAGAATAAAAGGAAAGAGAGAATTAGAGTTTATAAATTTGCCCCAAAGAAAAGATTTTTGCAATGAAATAAGTTTGGGAAGACTTTCATCAACAATAGATTAAAAGTATTTGAGAGAAAATTATTTGTTAATCAAAGTCACTAGTTAAACAAATGAAAGGGGTATTTATGGTTTTTCTAAAAAAGTGACCATTGACGGACATGCTCATCATTTTAGAAATGTTTAATCAAAAAATTATTGACGATTAAGCGCTGGAAATTAACCCAACCTGAGAGGTTCGGTTGACCGGTGCTTTGGTCAGTCGGTAGAACACACACAGAGGATTGGAGTTTTAAATAGGGTTCGGTTGGCTATGGGCAACACCGATCGGCCGAGCCAAGGCGATTTCTAAACCGTCGTGGGTTTGGTCAACCAAAGCTTAATGTCAATTTATCAGTTCTTAAGGTTTGAGCGGCCGAGGCAAATTTGAACTGAAAGTTTGGTCGGCCAGGGCAGGTTGAAAAAGTCAAGTCTAGGATTCGGTCGACCATGAAAAGTGAGTTAAAAAATGATTGGTCAATCGGGCTAAGTCAAACCTTGACTTTCCTAAGGTTCGGTCGACTGAGCTGTTTACAGCGTGAAGAGTCGGTCGATCGAGGACATTAAAACCCTAAGTTTTAGCTTAATTTTGACCTTAAAATATTTTAAAACCTTTGTATGAGTTTTGGAATTTAAGAAAAAGGCTTTGTGTGAAAGGTTAGGTCCCTAAGCTCGGTCTATGGTCATTTTGAGCATTTCATCCATATCATGCAGATGCGTGTATAATTACAGATCAAGGATAAAAATTAAATGCAATACAAATACAATAAATTTCTTCTTCTTCTTTTACTCTTCAAGTCTTAATGGAATAGTCAGGATGATATGAGCTTTAAGTTCTCTATGGTTTTCATCTTCCTCTTTTGTATATGCATTCCAAATTATGAACCTGTTCAAAATATTAGGCACACACACGAGACACTTGTATTTGTCAACATCAAAACAGAAATCAGACTCAAAAAGCCAATAAATAATATTTTCATACTAAAATATAATAAATTCTAGACATAGAGCCTAACAATAGAAGCAAGAACAAAACTCAGAATCTTCTTTGTGCACAACACTATTTAATAAACAATTTATTTTTATTTATTCCCAAATTTTTTTCTATATTTATAAAATCTAACTTTGAATCTTTTATTTTTTTTTTAATTACATCATAACAACTTAATTATTAAGTTAAAAATTGCTTCCTAACTCATTTTCAATTATTCATATTTTAAAGATTTTACACAAGTTCGCAGAGTGTTTAATCATCCAAGTATTTAGCTCAACTTATTCTCGAACCAATATATCAATATTCTAAATATGAAAAAAAAAATATAATTCACACATAATTAAATATCCTAAGCATTTACTTTCTTAGACAAAATTATTTAATGTTAATAAAACCCTAGTACATATATTTTTTCAATACGTCTATTAGCCCGACATGTAAATAAAAGATTAAATATATACAAACTCAAATAAATTGTTAATATTATAGAAGTCATTGTTCGTTAGATATGTCAAATGAGTGGGTATGAGAAGATAGGCTGGGTCAAAATGGGTCGAGGTGAATAATTTACCTGTATATAACCCATCTGTAAAACTATCTTGACTCATCGATCACCCTGCTCATGGGTCAACCAATTTACCCATTTAATTTTAAAATATATAAAGTCAATTATTAGATACCAGGCCAAACTTATGACTTCATTCATTACTCTTCCACGTCCTTTCATCATACTTAAGTGTTATTTTTGTTACCCGATTAAATAAATATATGAACTATAGTAGTAATTATGAAATTGTGTTGTTTAATTTAAAATGATAGGTGTAACCAATAGTATTAATAATTATGCATCTCTATAATTACAAATATATATAGACTGAACCAATTACATAATTATAATGCATTTATATTATTTAGTTTGTGGATATAAAGGAAATTGTGTAGTTTTCCAGCAAACCGTTGACGGTTTCTATATACCCTTCAACAGTTGCTTCGACACTTTCAGCAAACCATCGATGGTCACTCGGCCAAGACTTGTCATTGGTTTCAGGAGTAAAGTTTGTAAATTATGCTGCATTTTCTATATGGTATTAGAGATATTTCTCTAACGAGTTTTTTTTTTTTTCCTAATGATCATTTCCTCTGAGTCTGTTATTGCCAACACTCTCGAGCTTCCTAGTAGTGGCAACTCTCCTCTTATTGCCATCAATGTTGGTTCCCAACTTCCTTTGAAGTTGACCCCTTCCAACTTCCCTTCTTAGTGTACCCACATGGTACAAAAATCGAAAGGACTTTCATATAAGGTCCTCTGCCTCAAGAATATTATAAAAGAAATTGTGTAGTTTTCTAGCAAACTGTTGACGGTTTCTATATATCTTTCGGCGGTTGCTTCGATGGTTTCATACAGAATGTTTACCAAGAGAAAATCATGGACAATTTCACCAAACCGTCGATTGTTATGAATGTTACTGAATTGCCAAGAATCCTAACAGTTGAAGATTGACTGATATCAGATAGTCTTCGAACATCTAGGATTCTTCAGTTATATTAGTTGAATATTTTTTTGCATTTGATAGTCTAAGATCTTCTTGATTTGGTATTTAAATACTTTTGACTTTGTAACGACTATACCTTATACAAGTCCTATATATAGAACATCTCTATATCAATGAAAGTGTTCTAAATTTTTTATATGACATCAGACCCCTCACTCTAACGAGTTGTCTATGTTTTTCCCAATGGCCATTTCCTTTGAGTCCATTATTGCCAACACTCTCGAGCTTCATGGCAGTGGCAGCTCTCCTCTTATTGCCATCAATGCCGGCTCCCAGATTCCTTTAAAGCTGACCGCTTCCAACTTCCCTTCTTGGTGTGCCCAACTAACGTCATTACTCATTGGCTATGACCTTCAGGGCTATCTTGACGGTACCGCCATATGTCCATCACGAACCCTTTCTCGCAGCACCTCCTCCTCTTCCAGTTCCTCTTCTGCAGGTGTCTCCAATCTGGCTTCCTAGCATTGGCTTCGGCAAGATAAGTTGATCCTTCATGCCATCCTTGCATCTGTATCCAAACCGGTTATGTTGCTTATTGCCGCTTCAACCACTTCTTATGATGCTTGGTCCAAGTTGCAAAGATTGCATGCCAATCATTCATGCACTCGTGCTACGCAACTTAAGGAGGAGTTGACTCTCATTCAATGAGAGTCCCGTTTGGTTTCGATGTATCTCCATGCCATCAAGGTTTTAGTTGATGAATTTCCTGTGATTAACTCTCCCATCTCAGCGGATGACATTACTCTATATGTCCTCAACAACCTTGGTACTAAATTCCATGAGATTGCAGTGCCTATTCGGGTACGTGAGACTTCTTATACATTTAAGGAGCTTCATGACATGCTGGTTGGCCACGAAAGTTACTTGCAACATGTTGACGCTTCTAATTTTGTCTTGGTTGCCACTACGCACACCACTTAGCGCCGCACTACCGCTTCCACATTCAATTGCAACAACCATTTTAGCCCTAGTTTCTAAGGTCAGCGTCGCCCCAACTTTGGTCACTATAATTTTAAGAAGCAATCTGGTAAGCCCCAAATTATCTGTCAGCTGTGTGACAAAGTGGGCCACTTGGCCAAGACTTGTCACGCGACTTCAAGAGTGAAGTCTTTCAATTGTGCCGCTACCAATACGTCCACCCATAAAAAGTGGCTTTTAAATTCCACTGCTTCTCACAACATCACTTCCGATCTTGCCAATCTCTCTGTTCACTCGGAGTATGATGGCACGAATGAGGTCGTCATTGGAGATGATTCAGGTTTGCTAGTCACACATGTTGGCTCTATGTCTCTTCCCTCTTCCTCGAAGCCTTTTAAATTAACTAATACTCTTTGTGTTCTTAATATTCATAAGAACTTAATCTCCATTCAAAATTTCACTCGTAGTAGTAATGTTTATCTTGAGTTTCACTCATTTTATTTTATTGTGAAGGATCAAAGCACGAGGGGCGACTTTTCTTCACGGTAAATGTTAGGATGGTGTCTATCCAATGTCGATGGTGTCTTTTGCTAACGAGTCTTCAGTTTTAGCACTTGTTGGTGAATGAACAAAATCTAACACCTGACATCGACGACTTGGGCATCCATCAAATAAAGTAGTTGATTTTGTTATTCGTACTTTTTCCCTTCTAGTTGTAGTGTCTCGTGTCTCTTCATAATCTATTTGTAATGCTTGTCAACGCAATAAAAGTCACAAGTTGTCTTTCTCTTCCACTTCTCTTGTTAGCACTCATCCACTTGAATAGATTTATATTGATGTTTGGGGAACTACGACTTCCACTTCACTTGATGGGTTTCAGTTTTATGTCTTGTTTGTTGATCACTTTACTAAATATTGTTGGTTGTTTCCCATCCAACGAAAAAGTGATGTTTGATCCATTTTCTGTCAATTAAAAGGGCTACTGGAAAAACAATTTTGTTTTCATATCAAACACTTTTACTCCAATAATGGGGGTGAATATCAAGCTCTTTGTCATTTTCTATCCTCTAATTCCATTAGTTGGCTTACCACTACTCCTCATACACCTCAGCAAAATGGTACAAGTGAACAACAGTATTGGCACATTGTCAAAACTAGTCTCACTCTTTTGAGTTAGGCTAGTCTTACTCCATCTTATTAGTCCTATGTGTTTCAGGGAGTGATTTATTTGTTAAATTGTATGCCTACTCCTATTTTTAAAAATAAAAGCCCTTTTGAATGTTTGTTTGGATGTCACCCTAATTACAAAAAGTTGCGTATTTTTGGTTGTCAGTGTTACCCATGGCTTAAACCTTATACCACTGGTAAACTTCAACCAAAATCTATGCCTTGTCTCTTTCTCAATTACTTGAGTTCCCAGAGTGCCTATAGGTGTATGGACCTTGTTACATCTCGCATTTACATGTCTAAGCAAGTGGTTTTTGATGAATGTGTTTTTTTTTCTCCTTTCTTCCTTTGCCCATGTCGTTGTGCCTTCTCTGTCAGTTTCAGGTGCTAACACACATGATCTTGTTATACCAGCGGTGCCTTCCTTTATACGGATACACTCCTCTACTACCACCATGATGGACAACACTCCTGCAGCTCCACTTTCACCTTCCCAATCTTCATCACCCTACCCTACACATTCTCAGTGAGAGGTAATCCCTTCATCCACCACACCTGCATCTCCAGTGTAGTCCACCCGTACTCATTCTGTGATACCCCATGGAAGAAAGGTTTAAAAGGATTAGATGTTATTACCCATATCAATAAGGTGCACCTTTCTTTTTAGGAGCCTTCCCATAAGAACTCCACGATTAAGCATGGTTGGCTTGAAGTAATCATGGGATGGGTGACCTTCTGAGAAGTTTTCTCAGGAAGTGTGTGAGTGAGGACAAAACACACTGAAAAAAACATGTGTTGGTCTGTGAGGCCCGCCCCTGTTGTCTAGTCTAGGTGGAGGAGGAGAGACGCAGTGCTCCCTGGCAGATCCAGGTTGGGGCATTACAAATGGTATCAGAGCAATTACCCAGCCGGAAGTGTGATAAGATTCACATCACTTGGGTTTGTAAATATGGGTTTGCAACGAGGACGTTGCATTTTGTAAGTGAGGGAGAATGTGATACCCCGTGGAAAAAAGACTTAAAAGGATTAGATGTTACTACCCATATCAACAATATGCACCTTTCTTTTCAGGAGCCTTCCCATAAGAACTCCACGGTTAAGCGTGCTTGGCTTGGAGTAATCTTGGAATGGGTGACCTTTTGGTAAGTTTTCTCAGGAAGTGTGTGAGTGAGGACAAAACACACTGAAAATTACACGTGTTAGTCTTTAGGGCCAATCATTAGTTCGATAAGGCCTGCCTCCTATTGTCTGGTCCAGGTGGATGAGGAGAGGCGCAGTGCTCCCTGGAAGACCCAAGTTAGGGCATTACACATTCTATAACTACCCAATCTATGAATTTATCTTGCCACTAGACACCATCTTCCTTAACCTGTCGAGCCCACATGTGTGTCTCAGGCCTTGAAGGATCCCACATGGCTACATGCTATGTCTGAAGAGTTTACTGCATTGGTTAAACATGACATATAGGATGTAAGGACCTAAACCTAGAAAATAAGGAAAATAAATAAGAGAGGAAAATTTCGGAAGTGGAATAGCAAGCTTCGTCGACGAGGGCCATGTTCTCGTCAATGAAGGCCCTTATGTGGTTTGTCGCTAAAATTTAGAGCCTCATCGATGAAGAGATCCAGAACGGCTGGAAAATATTAGGCTAAGATTCATTGAAGAAGGAAGAGGTTCATCGACAAACGGCCTTCTGTGGTTCGTTGACGAAGGTGCCACTTCATCGACGAATTTCACCGAGTCAAGAATCTATAAATAGGATATTTGTTTGTTTTTTCATTAAAAAAGCTAAAACTCTCTCTCTCTAGAACCACGAACCTGAGTTTTATATGTATGATGGCCGTGAGGGCCGAGTTTTGTACTATGTCTAGTTTCTATATGAAAGGAATATGAAATATGGTTTTTTTACTTAAATTGCACGATATGCTTTAGGAACCTTGATGGACCATTATGTTGTAAGCACGATACTGTTGTTAGGAATTATGTATGTTACCATGTGCGTCCACACTATACTACGAGAGTGTTGTGGGCAATTCTATGTCGATTAGGCTCCATAGAGGGTGTACCATACCTAGAAGCCCAGACTTTCAATACATGGTAAGGCAATATGGTCACGCAAGTAAAATTGCAGATGCCTGCATTGTCGGAGTTATGACGCGGATGTATGTTGACTTCGTCTAGGTTGATAACCCTAGGCTTAGTCCAGCCTTCGAGCAACACAACCTTGATCACGGGGGTTATACATTGCGTTAGTCCCAAAAGGTGTGTTTTATGCATATTTGTATATTTATGTAAATAATGTTATGAAATGACTGAACTGTTTATGTTAAGAGAATGAAACAAGTATTTCCAACTATATAAGTACGTATGACGTAAAGACAACTATTTTTGGTTATATGAAGAATAGATGTTTTTTGTAAACACCAATGCATGCTGCCCACACACTGATATTAACTTGATCACCCTTACTGAGAAATGTCTCACCCCAATATACCAATCATCTTTTCAGGAAATAACAGGTATCGTGCTTAGCAGTGTCAAGGGGGTGGAGGTTAGAATAGTCTTTTTGGGAAGATCCGTATGATCTTACGTGTATGTAAGTTATGTTGTGTGTTAATGGGTATGTATTTTAGTATTATGGACTGAACTAGTTGTCCAGTTTTGGGTCGGATTGTAATATGGATGTTTAGGAACTTATATGTATGAAAAGACTTAGAACTTTGATAATGTATGTTTGGTTAATGTATCATTACTTCCGCTGCATCTATGTTTAATGATTATGGTATCCGATACACAGACATCACTATGCAGCACCTTGGGCCCTCGTGGCGGGACGGGGTGTTACAAGAGGTATCAGAGGCATTACCCAGTTGGAAGTATGATGAGATTCACATCGCTTGGGTTTGGAAATGTGGGTTGGCAAGGAGGACGTTGCGTATTGTAAGTGGGGGATAATGTGATACCCCATGGAAGAAAGACTTAAAAAGGATTAGATCTTACTACTCATATCAATAAGGTGCACCTTTTTTTTCGGGAGCCTTCCCATAAGAACTCGATGATTAAGCATGCTTGGCTTGGAGTAATCTTGGGATGGGTGACCTTCTTGGAAGTTTTCTCAGGAAGTGTGTGAGGACAAAATACACTAAAAATTATACGTTTTGGTATGTGAAGACAGTCATTAATTCGATAAGGCCCGCCCCCTATTGTCTAGTCCAGGTGGAGGAGGAGAGACGCAGTGCTCCCTTACAGACTCAGGTTAGGGCGTTACAAAATGGTATCAGAGCCTAAGTTTACTAGGTTTTGTAGACTTTGTCAATAATAATTACCAGAGTATAGATTAAGATGAGTTAAGAATAAGAATGGGTAAGTTAAGTTGGTTCTCAGTCTAGAAGCTTAGGGACGGTGATCTTTCAGCAGTCTTCTATGTTTTTTCTGGAGTGACAATTTGAGGAAGATCATGGTTTCATTTCTAGGTTGAGGGATTGGAGCTTGGAAACTTAGGTTGGGAACGATAGGTTGGAAAAGTATGTATGTAGTGTGAGCATCATGATTAGGGGCCGTTACCTTGGCCATTTTGTAGTAGTAATGTATTAGTGATTTCTTTAAACTGCAAATTTGTATGCTTTAGCTATTAGTCATTCCATAATTGCATCGACCTTGATAAATGTGGAATTTCTAAGTCGATTTCTATCCTATCCTTAGGATGGAACCAGGGGAAAGGAGGTCATGTCTAAAGGGGATAATCATGTGGATTCCTCTAGCGAAGATGACATAGAGGCCTTGGTTGTGCTATGCAGTATAGCACGCTAGATTAGGAAGGAACTAGATTAGGAAGGAATTCAAAGGGATTCTCGTGAACATGGTCTGTTAGTGGCTGATAGAGGCTGTATATTCCAACAGTTTTCTCAGAAGAACCCGCTGACATTCTAGGGGGGACCAAACCTGATTGCAGCGGAATACTGGATTCAGCAAATAAAGGAATTGTTGGGGGGTGCTGGAATGCACAGAGGAGCAGAAAGTGAGGTTCACCACCTTTAAACTAGCGGGAGAGGCAAAGAGATGGTGGATATTGGCTAAGCTGGTGGAGGAGCAGTGGCCAGGGCATGCATCTGTTACTTGGAGCCATTTTAGGGAAGTCTTCTTCAACTGATATTTCCCCATTGCCACTAAAGAGGCAAAGGCAGAGGAATTCCTACATTTGACACAGGGATCCTTGTCGGTGCAGCAGTATGCGGCCAGATTTGTGGAGCTATCCTGATTTGCTCCAATTATGGTCTCGGATGAGCCAAAGAATGCTCGGATGTTTAAGAGAGAGCCGAGACAGGCCGTACGCACACATGTGGTGGTGTTATTGGTCCAGAGCTTTATTGAGTTGGTGGAAAAAGCTATAGCGGTGGAGGCCAGTATTCAGGAAGGGGAGAGAGAGGCGAACCAGAAGAAGAGGACCTTGTCTCATGGGTCTCAGTCTAGCTCCAGCCAAAGTACTTGGAAGCGACCCAGTAATTTTATGGGTCAGTGGTAGGAGACGGGATCTTGAGCCTCTTAGGAGAGTTCTTAGAGTGCCACCTATCCCAGATGCCATAAGAATCATTGGGGCGAGTATAGGGCTGGAACAATAGTCTACTATCGGTGCGGTGTAGTAGGGCATCAGGTGCGGGACTATCACACGACACTGAAGTACCCACCTCCGCAGCAGCAGTATGGAAGGGGGAATCAGGCACCTCGAGGTGTTCACCAGGGGAATATAGCCTAGGCACGGGTGTACTTTGTGAAGCCAGGTGACGCTTATCACGCAAGAGACGTAGTTACATGTATTATTTATGTGCTTTCTTATAAAGCTATTGTGCTTTTTAATTCAGGTGCAACCCACTCATTTATATCAAAGGGATTTGTTAAAGTATGTGACATAGATACTCAGCCATTAGGAGTTGAATTAAGTGTGGCCACACTGACATGGTCAGTTATTGTATGCAGTAAGGTTGTTTGAAACTACCCACTGGAGATTTAGGGGAGAAGGCTGCCTGCTAGCCTAATCATCTTCAATATGCATGGTTTTGACATTATTCTAGGGATGGATTGGCTAGCATCCAGTTATGTAAGCATAGATTGTCATAGGAAGGAGGTGGTATTCAGACCTCTAGGGGAGTAAGAGTTTAAATTCGAAGGGTTGTGTGTGCGCTCTGCACCACAAATCCTTTTGCGATTCAGGCAAGGAGATTACTTTTGGGGGGTTGTTAGGGTTACTTAGCATATGTGAAAGAAGCACCAAGGGAAGGACTGAAGTTGGAGAATATTCCAGTGATACGGGAGTTCTCGCATGTTTTTCTCGAAGAATTACTGGAGTTACCTCCTGATTGTAAGGTGGAGTTCGCCATTGAGTTGACTCCAAGGACGACACCAATCTCCAAGGCTCTGTACCAAATGGATCCGACTGAACTGAAAGAGCTAAAGGAGCAACTACATGAACTTCTGGATAGTGGCTTCATCATATCGAGTGTGTCACCTTGGGGAGCGCCAGTGTTGTTCGTAAAGAAGAAAGATGGGTCGATGAGGATGTGCATCGACCAAAGAGGGATTAACAAGGTAACAGTAAAGAATAAATACCCGTTACCTCGTATTGATGACTTGTTTGACCAATAGAAGGGTACTCAGGTTTTCTCTAAGATTGATCTACAATCCGGATATCACCAGTTGAAGGTGAAGTTAGAGGATATATCGAAGACAGCTTTTCAAATCCAGTATGGCCATTATGAATTTTTGGTTATGCCGTTTGGTTTGACGAATGCGCCTGCAGCATTCATGGATCTGATGAATAGAGTGTTCCACGCGTACTTAGATCAGTTCATGGTGGTATTTATTGATGACATATTAATTTATTCGAGGAGTTCTGTAAAGCATGAAGCTCATTTGAGGCTAGTACTTTAGGTACTCAAAGAGAAGAGATTGTTTGCTAAATTTAAGAAATACAAATTCTAGCTGGAACAGGTTGCATTTCTAGGACATGTAGTGTCCAAGAAAGGAATATCAGTAGACTTGGGCAAAATAGAGGCAGTAGTAAACTGGGCGAGACTGAAGAACGTACAAGAGATTAGAAGTTTATTGGGTCTGGCAAGGTACTATCGCTGATTCATCGAGGGTTTTTCTAGGCTGTCAGATCCTTTGACACAACTTATGAGGAAGAACAACAGGTTTGACTGGACTAGTGAGTGTGAACATAACTTCTAGGAGTTGAAGCAACGTCTAGTCACAACCCTAGTGTTGACCATTCCATCAGGGGATGGTGGTTACATGATCTATAGTGACGCATCCCAGAAAGGGCTTGGGTGTGTTGTGATGCAACAGGGAAAAGTTATTGCGTATGCTTCTTACCAACTCAAGGAGTATGAGAAGAACTATCCTACGCATGACTTAAAGCTAGTAGTAGTGGTATTTGCACTAAAGATCTGGCGGCACTACTTATACAGTGAAAAGTGCGAGATCTTTTCTGATAATAAGAGTCTCAAATACTTCTTCGCCCAGAAGGAATTGAATATAAGGCAATGCAGGTGGCTCGAATTGATTAAAGACTACGAATGTACTATTAGTTACCATTCAGGAAAGGTAATGTGGTAGCTAATGTGTTGAGTCGGAAGTTAGTACCTGCATCCATCTCAACAGTCGGAATTCAGCATGAGATCGGGATGGACCTAGAAAGGTTGAGGGTATAGTTAGTAGGAGGCAATCAACAGGCATTCATTGCTAGCATGGTAGTGCAACCTACCTTACAGGAGAGGATCATATCAACTTAGATGAAAGATGTAGAGTTGGCAGAGATTATGAGTGAAATATAGGATGAGATGAATGCAAATTTTAATGTCTCTAATGACGGGGTGTTGAGATTTCACACTCGGATCTACATGATGAATGATGATGAGATTAAAAGAACCATCTTGGAAGAGGCACATCACTCTTTATATACGGTACATCTAAGAAGCACAAAGATGTACATGGATCTATGAGGTTCTTTTTGGTGGTTTAACATGAAAAGAGAGATCACTCATTTCATAGAGCAATGCCTGATTTGTCAATAGGTGATGGCCGAGCACCAAAGGTCAGCAGGACCACTCTAGCCACTTGACATCCTAAAGTGGAAGTAGGAGCATATCTCGATGGACTTTGTGTCAGGATTGCCTTCGGCGGTGCATGGGCAGAACGCTATCTGGGTTATAGTGGATCGGCTGATGAAGACTACGCACTTTGTTTCGATCAAGTTCAGTTATTCCATGGATAAGCTGGAAGAGCTTTATGTGCAAGAGATAATACGTCTTCATCGTGTCCTGGTTTCTATATTTTCATATCGAGATCCACATTTCACTCATCATTTTGGGAAGAGTTTGCAGGATGCTTTAGGATCTCAACTCACCTTTAGTACTCTATTTCACCCACAGATGGATGGACAGTCAGAGAGGACCATTCATATTTTGGAGGATATATTGCGGGCATGTGTACTGGATTTCAGTGGACATTGGATTAGATATCTAACGTTAGTCGAGTTCGCGTATAATAATAGTTATCAGGCTAGTTTTGAGATGACACCATATAAGGCCTTGTATGGTCACCGATGTTGATCTTTGTTGTACTGGGACGACATAGGCGAATGAAAGGTGTTGGGACCGAAGTTGGTTCAGCAGACCTTTACAAAGGTTGAACTTATCAGGGAGAAGATAAAGGCAGCACAGAGTCGGCAGAAGAGTTATGTAGATACTCACCGATGAGTGCTAGAGTTTGAAATTGGGGATATGGTATTCTTAAGGATTGCTCCGATGAAGGGAGTGATGAGATTTAGAAAGTAAGGTAAATTGATTCCTCGGTACGTTGGGCTGTTTGAGATCATGGAAAGGATTGGTCTAGCCGCTTATTGAGTAGCGTTACCACCAACATTGTCTAGAGTTCATAACATCTTCCATGTATCAGTACTGAGGAAGTACATGTGAGATCCTACGCACATGATCAGCTATGAACCATTAGAGATTGAGGATGTTTTGACTTTACGAGGAGGTACTAGTTCAGATTTTGGATCAGAAGGTACAGAAGCTGTGTACGAAGGAAATACCTTTAGTGAAGGTACTATGGCACAATCATGTGGTTGAGGAGGCTTCTTGGGAGTTAGAAACGGAAATACGCCAGAAGTACCCATAGCTTTTCAATGATGATCAATGTTAGACAGACTGGTACGGTTGAACAGGTATGTGTTAGTTTTATATGCAGGTCAGGTAAGGTAAGTATGTTTAGTTTTTTAGTTGTATATGAGTTTATGTATGGATAGTCTCTAGGAGAATTTTGTATGGTACTACAAATTCCTGAAACACTAAGTGTAACCATGGTATTCCTCCACCGTTTGTGAGGGTAGGTAACAAATTTGGGATGGGGCTACTATGTGGGTGGCCACCGTCTCTTCCTAGGGGCGGAGCAGCAATAGTTCAATTGATGAGATGGAAAACAGTTTGCAAATTTCGAGGAAAAAATTTTTATAAGGAGGGGACATTGTAGAGACTTAAACCCGGAAAATAAGGAAAATAAATAAGAGAGGAAAATTTCAGAAGTGGAACAGTAGGTCTCACTGACGAGGTCCATGTTCTCGTCGACGAAGGCCTTTATGTGGTTCATCGTCGAAATTTAGAGCCTCGTCAACGAAGAAATCCAGAACAGCTAGAAAATATTAGGATAGGGTTTGTCGACGAACGACCTTTTGTGGTTCGTCGACTAAGGCGCCACTTCGTCAATGAATTTGACCTGGTCAAGAGTCTATAAATTGGATTTTTGTTTGCTTCTTCATTAAGAAAGCTAAAACTCTCTCTCTCTCTCTCTCTCTCTCTCTCTCTCTCTCTCTCTATCTCTCTCTCTCTCTCTCTCACACTTCGGTTTCTACACCGTTCGTCACCCAAATTGATGATCGAAAGTTGAAATTAGGAATAGCTTCCCAAGAGGGGAGTGAATTGGCTTTTAAAACTTTCTTTTAACTTCTTTTAAGAATCCTTAACTTCTTTAATTTCTTTAACCAATTCTTTAACTTGTTTGTTTAATTTCACCAATCACACAACAACTTAATCAAACAACCAATCAATTAAACACAATCTTCAATCCAAACAATCAATTTATTTTCCAAGTACAAGTCAAACAACAAACAACCAAACCAAGATATAAAGTATTCAGCACTTTGGTAATATAAGATCTTGAGATAGTTTGTTTGTTTATATAAGCCCCGTGATTATGAATTTGTAAGCCCTGTAGTTGAATGAGAATTTATACTTGCTGATGTAAAGCCCTGTATAGATGAATCAAATCACTCTTTCCAAATATTTAGAACTCAAATAAACTCTTGGTAAATTTATCTTTAGGATGTTAACCAAGTAACGTACTCCCGTAAGGTTTCCACAAGATATGGTGAACCAACATACTCCTTTTCGGTTTCCGCAACCCAAATCAAAATTTAACCTTAAGTCTGTTTGCTTTCCAAATATATGTAGTTTATATGATTTTTAAATTTAAACCATCGACGCAATTTTAAATATGCTGAAAATAAAGAGTAAGGGAAAGAGAGAAGGAGACGAAGATTTTTACGAGGTTCGGCTTATACCCAGCCTAAGTCCTCGCCTTTGGCAAAACACCAAAGGATTCACTAGTTCAGTTCCGTTGACGGGTGGAACAATACCGATTACAACACTCCTTGGTTAAGGCTAGAGCCCACCTTCTCCAAACAATATCCCCTCGTTCAGTCACTCCTTACATAGGCTAGAGCCCGCCTCTCTAAGCAATATCCCCTTGCTTAGCCAACAATCCAAACAACCCTTGGAACGTCAAAGAACTATAAGAAACACAAGATAAGATTTGCATACAAGTAGACTCTCTCAAAGAGCAAATTAGTACAATTTCAGCACTATGTACTTTGAATGTAAAATACCAATATGAATACAATGAAGCTCAAGTGTAGAATTCACCAATATCCTTATTAGATAAGAATTAATAGTAGGAATCCAAAGGAGGAAGGATTGGCACTTCAGAATTCTCAGTAAAAGAATTTTTCAATGAGTGAGCAAGAGAGCTTTTGAAGAACAAGAATACTTTCAGCTTTACAAGCAGATTTTTCAATTCTTGGATGTGTTTTGATTTGCAAAACCTGTATTTATAGGCTTTCAAACTTTTTTCCATGTTGCAAAAGTTTCCTTAGAGAGTTTCCCAAAATTTTAGAAAGTTTAGAGCTCAAACGGCTATATTTTAAAACATGAGAAAAAAATTTTTTGCCCATTGAACAGTGGTCAGTTGACTGAAGTTACAAGTTCAGTCATCTGAACTGCTACTACCTGCTGTATATTCTGTCCAGAAAATCTTCAATCGACTGAACTTAATCTTCAGTCATCTGAAGTCATCTGTTCAGTCATCTGAAGTCCCTCCGTGAACAGTGTTCAGCTGACTGACAGCAGTGACCCTGGTTCAGTATTTTAGCCATAAATTTTTATGTATAACTCCAAATTAGGTGTTCTTGGTGTCAAAAGAAAGCTAAGAGAAAATCCCAAAACTTTCATGTTCATCACTGTTTAAAATAATGAAGTTTTGACAGTTAAAAATACACCTGAATACGGCTGTATCAAAATTGACAGCAAATAGAAAAACCCTTTTTGGTGCTTTTTATTCCAAAAATGATTTTAACCCTTTTAAAATAATTTTTGACTTCATAAAATTATTTTACAGATATTTTAAAATGTATTTAGGTCCAAGAAGTTAACCTAAGAGTTTCAAAATATTGCAAACGATATTTTAAACATTTAAAGTACTTACATGAATACTTCTAAAACTTTTCTCATTTTAGGTTCTTGAGTCTTCATGTTTTGTTTCTTCAAACTTCAAGTTTTCATATTCTTTGAGCTTTATCACTTTGCTTTTCTTTGGCTCTTTGGACTTTAATATGCCTTGGCTTTCAACAACTCATTCATGTCTTCATATTCTTTAAGGTTTAATATATCATCTTTAAATCCATGCTTAAACTCTTTTAAGCTTCATTTGATCTTCTTGAGCACTTTGACCTTTGCTTTCTCATATATGAGCCCTGAAACATCATTACTCACACAAATAGATTAAATTTCACTTGTTTGTTAGCATCGAAACAAGATAACAAGGTTTTAAGTCTTGTAAGGCCAACAAAAGTTACCACGAGGATTAGGGGGTGAACATCTACAATCCTAGCGGAGCAGATTCTTTATCTCATGAAAAAGCTAGGGTTCAATTTTTGAGCGTTTTAGATTTTTTTTTTCAGAAATAGGTAAGGGGATTAAGTTATGTAAGCTTTTTAATGAAATTGTACCATTTGAAATGTTTATAAAGTAAGTATATTCAGGTTTTCAGTTGAAGTTTCTAAAACCAACCGTTCAAAAGATCTTTTTTCAAACTTAGGATATATGTTATGGTATTTTCAGTAAAATGAATGGTGGAAAGCTCATTTTAATGTTTTAAACTATATATGCTATGTTTTTCTTGGTTGCCTACAGGCTATGCTCAAAGTACAGGAAATTGTGTGGCAGGTGAATGATATGTTTATACTATTTCATAAACCGAAATGATGTTTGTTTGTGAAATACTGGGACTGTTTATGAAAATGCAGGAAGACTTATGTAAAGACCCAACAAATTAAAATGATTAAAATAATTTACAAATAAATAAATAAAATAACAGATAAATAAATAAAAGGAATGGTGTGGGAAAAACAAGAAAAAAAAATTAAAATTGAAGAAATTAAATTAAATTAAGATAAATTAAATAATGAAATAATTAGTTATTAAATTAAATATTTTTACATTGGATTTAAAAAAAAACTAAAAACTAATTGAAATAAGATATATATATATATATATATATATATATATATATATATATATATATATATATATATACATCTGTAAAGTTAAAGAGAAGAAGAAGAATAAGTCAGAAGCAGCACGCAACCTCCTCCCCCCCTCTCTCTGAAATTTTATTTTTCCTGCGGCTAGCCACCTCCGTCTCCGTCTCTCCCCTTCTCTCAATTTCTCGACGAGTTTGCGTCAGATTGGGAAACAGAAGGTGTCGTTGGATTCCTGGTTCCGCTGCCGACATTTCTACTATAGCAGATTTTTCATGGGAGCGGCTTAGGCACTGCTCCTAGGGAAAGGTAATTTTTTTCCATTTTCTCAATTTCGCTATTAATATGCGTTTAAATCAACGATTGGGCACCACCACGTGGTCCTAGTCATCGTCGTCATCATTTTGGTGTAGGTAATTTTCCAATTGGGGTTTTTTAGGCCCTACTCCAAAGCGAGAGTGGAATTTGGAAAATTTGGTTAAATTTAAGGGGATAATTATTTATGGGTATTTAAGGGCCTAGGAAGTATTAAATAAATATTTTATTTAGGATTAACTTAATGAAATTAGAATTTTTGATTCAGGGTCCGAGTGAGCGTCGTAGGTATTTTTCGGAGTCCCTGTTGGCGTAGTTCAAGAAACCAAGTAAGGGCAAATTATATATTAAATTAGATTTTATGAAAGTAAATGCAATAATTTATGTTATATTATATGTATGTTTTGGTGTGAATTATTAAAATGCCAACCATGTAAAATTGTGATTTCTGAGCCTAGGACCACTTATTTAGTTATGTAGTTGTGGAAATGAACTGAACAAACTAGAAGGAATTTTTCGGATAATTATGTAAGAAATAGAAATTATATTTTCAGTAATTAAATGCTAAATGTGGGTTGGTCTATTTTGCAGGAATATGTATGAATTTTACTGTTAAATTGTGTGGCATGAGATTCTGTGCAAATATACGTTAAATGTATGAGATGCAGGCTAAGTAAGTAAAGCAATGTGAATAAAATATGATATGGACAATGTTGCCTGTGTATGTTAAATGCAACCATGTAAACGTACAACAGCTAAAAGCCGGGTTGGCAGATTCTAACGCATTTCTATGTGGACTAACAAATGATGGCTAAAGAGCGGTTGTAGTACAAAGGAATGAAATGAAAATGTTATGCAATGAAATGACAAAAAATGACAATGCAATGAAATGAAATGTGAATGGTGAATGATACAAATGGGAAAGAGTCACTTGAAGTGAAACACAAGGAAATGTTAAGTTATGAACATGAAAGAATGTGTATGATTGAATAATGATGAAAAGAACGATTTATTATGATATTAGAAGTATTTATGTATATAGAACATGTTACGTTTGGGCGGGGCACACTCTTCGCCTGAGGGCTTGCTGAATAAGGCGAGTGCACTAGTAGCTTCAGATGTGGCAGTAGCTGCATAACGCACTAGGGCAGAGGTAATGTACTTGTATGGGCAGGTAGAATTCCCTATCCTTAGGGCCTTTGCCGGTAAACTGTTGTTGAATGCGTGAGTATGAGATCAAGTTAGCACTTGAGGGCTTACTTAGTAAGGTGAGTGCTCTGGTATGCTTCAGTAGTGACATTCAGGTTACCTAAGTATCAAAACAGAGGGGTGCTACTTGTATGGGCGGGTAATCACCCCTTTCCTTGAGTAATCTCGTGGGTTAAACATTTGTACGTGTTTGAATAGGATCAAAGAATGATTTCAAAAATTGTGTTAACAATTTTTAAATATTAAATATTATGTTGATTATAAACTCATATTGGCCACACACTGTTTTAATATATTGTTTCTTCCCTTACTGAGATGTTTTTTCACCCAAATATAAATGTATTTCTTTTTTAGGTCATCCTCGAGGCCGAGCTTTGAGAGCTCGAGGTTTTTATAGCATTATTAGGAAATAGAAAAAGGAAAGGGTATATTTCTATGTAAATTTTAAGATGTATATGTTATGTTTAATGTTTTGTATTTTAAGTCTTCTAGATATTATGAAAGGTTGTGAAACATACTGGTATTATGGAGATATATGTAATTATGGAAATGCAGGTGTTGAAGGATATTATGGTCTATGGATAGAATTAGTGAAACTCTGGTATTATGTTATATGGAGATTTTTTTTTATGTTTTCTGCTGCGCACGTTATGGTTCATGGATTATTAGGGATTTTATCAGGTATAACGCATTGGACCTGGGTTTAAGGGTTTGGGGCGTTACAGATGGTATCAGAGCAATGTCCAGCTAGAAGTGTGATTAATTTCACATCGCCTGGATATAGAAATGTTAGAGTATTAGGTTAGAGATGATTTATACTAGAGTATAGGAAAAAGTTAGGATAAGGATGTTAAATGGATGGGTTAGGTTAGGTGTTAAGAAGTAGGTATGTAGGGAAGTAGAGGATTTTGTCTTATAGCTTGCAAGCGGAAATCCCTTGGCGGACTTCTGTGATTTTCTGATTCATTCGAAAGTTTCTGAAAACCACGGTAAATTGATCGACGATGATGTTTTTTAGCCGTGAGACTGGTCCTTATATGGAGAACTTAGATGTGTATTGAATTTAAAGTATATAATTGTGTTGTTAAGATTACGGTGTGGGATATGGTAAATCGCAGGATTATGAGAAGAAAAGATTGGGTAACAAATTTCAAGGACGAAATTTCTTAAGGAGGGGAGAATGTAAAGACTCAAAAAATTAAAATGATTAAAATAATTAGAAAAATAAATAAATAAAATAACGGATAAATAAATAAAAGCAATGGTGTGGGAAAAAGAAGAAGAAAAATTAAAATTAAAGAAATTAAATTAAATTAAGATAAATTAAATAATTAAATGATTAGTTATTAAATCAAATATTTTTACATTGGATTTAAAAAAAAAAACTAAAAACTAATTGAAATAAGATATATATATATATATATATATATATATATATATTTATATAAATGTATAAGTTAAAGTTATATATATATATATATATATATATATACATCTATAAAGTTAAAAAGAATAAGAAGAATAAGAAAGAAGAAGAAGAAGTCAGAAGAAGCACGCAACCCCCCCCCCCTCTCTGAAATTTTATTTTTCCTGCAGCTAGCCACCTCCGTATCCGTCTCTCTCCTTCTCTCAATTTCTCGACGGGTTTGCATCGGATCGGGAAGTGGAAGATGCCGTTGGATTCCTGGTTCCATTGCCAACATTTCTACTAGAACAGATTTTTCATGGGAATGACTAAGGCATTGCTCTTGGGGAAACGTAATTTTTCCCCATTTTCTCAATTTCGCTATTAATATGCGGTTAAATCGACGATCTGGCACCACCACATGGTCCTAATCGGCGTCGTTGTCATTTTGGCGTAGGTAATTTTCCAATTGGGGTTTTCTAAACCCTACTCCAAAGCGAGAGTGGAATTTGGAAATTTTGGCTAAATTTAAGGGGATAATTATTTATGGGTATTTAAGGGTCTACGAAGTATTAGATAAATATTTTATTTAGGATGAATTTAATGGAATTAGGATTTTTGATTTAAGGTCCGGGTGAGTGCCGCAGGTATTTTTTAGAGTCCCTATTGGAGTAGTTCAATAATGAGGTAAGGAAAAATTATATATTAAATCAGATTTTATGAAATTAAAGGCAATAATTTATGTTATATTATATGTATGTTTTGGTGTGAATTATTAAAATGCCAACCATGTAAAACTATGATTTCTGAGCCTAGGACCATTTATTTAGTTATGTAGTTGTGGAAATGAACTGAACAAACTAGAAGGAATTTTCTGGATAATTATGTAAGAAATAGAAATTATATTTTCAGTAATTAAATGCTAAATGTGGGTTGGTCTATTTTACAAGAATATGTATGAATTTTACTGTTAAATTGTGTGGCATGAGATTCTGTGCAAGTATATGTTAAATGTATGAGATGCAGGCTAAGTAAGTAAAGCAATGTGAATAAAATATGATATGGACAATGTTGCCTGTGTATGTTAAATGCAACCATGTAAAGGTACAAATGCTAAAAGCCGGGTTAGCAGATTCTAGCGCATTTCTATGTGGACTAATTGTAGCAAATTCTAGTGCATTTCTATGTGGACTAATAAATGACGGCTAAAGAGCGGCTGTAGTACAAAGGAATGAAATGAAAATGTTATGCAATGAAATGACAAGAAATGACAATGCAATGAAATGAAATGTGAAAGGTGAATGATACAAATGGGAAAGAGTCACTTAAAGTGAAACACAAGGAAATGTTAAGATATGAACATGAAAGAATGTGAATGATTTAATAATGATGAAAAGAATGATGTATTATGATATTAGAAGTATTTATGTATGTAGAACATGTTACGTTTGGGCGGGGCACACTCTTCACTTGAGGGCTTGCTGAGTAAGGCGAGTGCACTAGTAGCTTTAGATGTGGCAGTAGTTGCGTAACGCACTAGGGTAGAGGGAACCTACTTGTATGGGCGGGTAGAATTCTCTATCCTTAGGGCCTTTGCCGGTAAACTATTGTTGAATGCGTGAGTACGAGATCAAGTTAACACTTGAGGGCTTACTGAATAAGGTGAGCGCTCTGGTATGCTTCATTAGTGACCTTCGGGTTACCTAAGTATTAGAGCAGAGGGGTGCTACTTGTATGGACGGGTAATCACCCCTATCCTTGGGTAATCTCGTGGGTTAAACATTTGCATGTGTTTGAATAGGATCAGAGAATGATTTCAAAAATTGTGTTAACGATTTTTAAATGTTAAATATTATGTTGATTATAAACTCATGTTGGCCACACACTGTTTTAATATATTGTTTCTTCCCTTACTGAGATGTTTCTCAGCCAAATATAAATGTATTTCTTTTTCAGGTCATCCTCGAGGTCGAGCTTTGAGAGCTCGAGGTTTTTATAGCATTATTAGGAAATAGAAAAAGGAAAGGGTATATTTCTATGTAAATTTTAAGATGTATATGTTATGTTTTATGTTTTGTATTTTAAGTCTTCTAGATATTATGAAAGGTTGTGAAACATACTGGTATTATGGAGATATATGTAATTATGGAAATGCAGGTGTTGAAGGATATTATGGTATATGGATAGAATTAGTGAAACTCTGGTATTATGTTATATGGAGATTTTATTTATGTTTTCCGCTGCGCATGTTATGGTTCATGAATTATCACGGGTTTTATCAGGTATAACACACTAGACCTGGGTTTAAGGGTTCGGGGCGTTACAACTTATATGTATGATGGCTATGCGAGGGCCAAGTTTTATACGTATGATGGCCACGCGAGGGCTGAGTTTTATATGTATAATGGCCACGAGGGCCGAGTTTGTTACTATGTCAGGTTTTTATATGAAAGGAATATGAAATATGGTTTTATTACTTAAATTGCATGATATGCTTTAGGACCCCTGATGGACTATTATGTTATGAGCACGATACCATTGTTAGGAATTATGTATATGACCACGTGCACCCACACTGTATTGCGAGAGTGTTGTGGGTGGTTCTATGCTGATTAGCCTCGGTAGAGGGTGTACCATACTTGGAAGCCCAGACTTTCAAGACACGGTAGGGCAATCGAGGTTATCTAAGTAAAATTGTGGATGCCTGCATAGTCGGAGCTATGACGCGGATGTATACTGACTTTGTCTAGGTTGGTCACCTCGGGCTTAATCTAGCCTTCAGGTAGCACAACCCTGGCCACAAGGGTTATACATGGCGTTATTACCAGGAGGTGTCTTTTATGCATATCTTTATATTTATGTAAATAATGTTATGAAATGACTAAACTGTTTATGTCAGGAGAATGAAACAAGTATTTCCAACTATATAAGTACGTATGATGTAGAGACAATTATTTTTGGTTATGTAAAGAATGGATGTTTTCTATAAACACTAATGCATGCTGCCCACAGACTAATATTAACTTGATCGCCCTTACTGAGAAGTGTCTCGCCCCAATATACCAATCATCTTTTCAAGAAATAGCAGGTATCGTGCTTAGCAGTGTCAAGGGGGTGGAGGTTAGAATAGTCTTTTTGGGAAGATCCGTATGATCTCAGGTGTATGTAAGTTATATTGTAAGTTAATGGATATGCATTTTTGTTGTATGGACTAAACTAGTCATCCAGTTTTGGTTCGGATTGTATATGGATGTTTAGGAATTTATATGTATAAAAGGACTTAGAACTCTGGTAATGTATGTTTAGTGAGTGTATCATTACTTCCATTGCATCGTTGTTTAATGATTATGGTATCAGGTACACAGACGTCACTAAAGTAGCACCTTGGGCCCATGTGCCGGGATGGGGCGTTACATAGGAGCTGGTTCCACTGTGGTCTAAAATCAAACCCATTGGCTGCAAAAGAGTTTTTCGTATCAAACGAAATTCCGATGGAAGTATTTCTTGCTATAAATCACGGTTTGTGGCCAAAGGTTTTCATCAACGACCTGATTTTGATTATAATGAGGCCTTCAACCCTGTTGTGAAGCCGGTGACTATTCGAGTTGTCCTCTCCATTGCTGTTCAGAAAAATTGGCCTCTTCGACAGCTAAATTTTAATAACGTGTTTCTATATGGCCGCCTTCAGGAGGATTTATTTATGTTTCAACCTCCAGGTTTTGTTGATCCTAATTTGCCTTCTCATGTTTGTAGGTTAAAGTAATCTTTGTGTGGGCTTGAAACAAGCATCTCGTACTTGGTATCAAGAACTAAGTGCTTGTCTTCTTGAACTTGGTTTTCAGCGGTCTAAATCTGATTCCTCTTTGTTTATCTACACTAGTGATGATGTCACTTTTTACTTTTTGGTATATGTGGATGATCTCTTACTCATTGGGAGTAAATCTACTGTTGTCTCTAAGGTTGTTTAGCAGCTCAATCATCGATTTTTTCTAAAGGATCTTATCCCTTTACATTGTTTTCTTGGTGTTGAGGTGATTTCAGCTACCCATCCCAACAAAAGTGTATTCGGGATCTTCTTTCTCACACCAAGATGGATGGTGCTAAGGCAGTGATGGCTCTTCTTGCCACAATGGATCTTCTTCAGCTTCAAGATGGCTTTTCTCCTACTGATCCGACTGAGAGCCGCCGAGTTATAGAAGCTCTCAAATATCTCTCTCTTACCTAAAATGACAAAGAGCTTGATATTTGCCCCCATTATCATAGTACAAGTGTTTGATGTGAAAACCAAATTTTTTTTCAACTAACCCTTCCAACTTCCCTTCTTGGCCCGCCCAATTGACGTCATTGCTCATTTGCTATGACCTATAGAGTTATCTTGACGATACCACCGTATGTCCATCACAAAATATTTCTACCAACACCTCCTCTACTGGTTCATCTTGTACAGGTGTCTCCAATCCGAATTTTTGGCCTTGGCTCCAGTAAGATAAGTTGATCCTTCATGCCATCCTTGCATCTATCTCTGAACCGGTTATGCCGCTCATTACCACTTCAATCACTGCTCATGATGCTTGGTACAAGTTGCAACGATTGTATGCTAATCATTCACGCACTCGTGTTAGGCAACTTATGGAGGAGTTGACTCTCATTCAGTAAGAGTCCTGCTCGGTCTCAGAGTATCTCCATGCTATCAAGGTTTTAGTTTATGAACTTGCAGTGATTGACCCTCCCATATCAGTAGATGAAATTACTCTGTATGTCCTCAATGGTATTGGTCCTAAATTCCATTAGATTGCAGTGCCTATTCGGGCTTGTGAGACTTCTCTAACGTTTGAGGAGGTTCATGACATGCTGGTTAGCCACGAAAGTTACTTGCGACGTGTTGACGCTTCCTATACCATCTTGGTTGCTATTGGTTTTACTATAATTCCAAGAGGGGGAGGGGGTGAATTGATATTTTAAAATTTCTCTCCTATGCCAAATATCTAGCAGCAGTATTATACAAGCCTAGGGTCAATCTAAAGTAGATAATTAAATGAATCAATAAATGCAGCTAAAATCAAGTTGCATAGGAAAATTACTCTAACATGCACAGTAAAGCAAATAAAACAAGTACGACACTGGATATGTTATCGAGGTTCGGCAAATGTGCCTACGTCCTCATCTTGGCTCACAAGTAGAAGGATTCTATTACGACTCACTTAACGGGTGGAGCGGCACCTAATACAACCATGTCAATTAATAGGACTAACCTCAATTTATACAATCATTCTGGGCTAGATTATCACCCCATTAGGGCACGCTTGGAATACAATAGATTCACAATGCAATTTGTGTACAAAATATATGCTTCTTAAGCAAGAAGATTTGTACCAGTATAGTCAAACACACTACAGTATGATAGGATATGATAAGTTCAATGTAGTCTCAATATCTACTCTAAAAAATAGTGTAAGTATAGCAATCAGAGTGTGAGAGTGTATGTGTTAGGACTTTTGTTTCAAAATGATGATGCTAATCACAAAGTGTAGTGACAAAGATCTCAAGCACACTCCAAATATCTCAAAAAATATTTTCTCAAAATCAACCACAAACAAAATACAATACAACCTCTTGAGTATTGCAATGATAATGCAAAACTCACAAGCTCAAAGGAGTTTTCCCACAGGAGACTTTTTAACAAAGTCTTCTAGAAAAACTCAAAGCTTATTTTCAAATAAAATAAATCTCAATCAAACAGAGTAAGTGAGAGTGTAAGATTTATAAGATAATCACAAGAATACTCTTACTAAACGATTTTTGTAATAAGGATGACTAAGAATGGAAGTGGAGAGCTTGAATATGGGAAATAGGGTTTTTGAATTTCAAAGAGAATTTGCTAATGATATTTGCTAACTGGGTGCTAATTAAACTAAATGAGGGGGTATATATAGACACCCTAAAAATTATAATCGTTCGGGACCTATTTGGTATTTTTGAGAAAGTTTAAATAGGGTTAATAAAAATTAACCATGTTTCAAGCTCGGTAAAATTTAAGCAACCCAAGAGGTTCGATCGACAATTTTTAAGGTTCAGTCAACCAGATTGCTTAGTTCGATTGACCAGACTTAAGTTGATTTTTGAACCTCCAAGGTTCGATTGACCAGGTCCTTTTATAATCAGGAGTTCGGTCGACGAGGGCGTTGGGAAATCCCCACATGCCAATTCGGTCAACCAGGGCGTTGATGTTCATTTTAAGATTGGTTGACCAGATGTTTCAACCTTTGACCCTAGGGAGGTTCGGTCGACTGAAGGTACTCTATATGTTAGGGTCAGTCGACTGAACACACTAATTTTGTGCATTCAATTTTTAACTCTCTTTTAAAGACACCACTGTTCACATAATTGATACTTCTAAGTTATAGGGGGATTTTTCATGCAATATTTTAGGACCTATGGTCAGTCTAAGGTCTTTGAGCTTATCTATCCTATCATGCATGTAATGCATTAATTATTATAAACCATTAATATTGAAATATTACAGACTCAAATAAAATTTAATTAAATTACAAAAAATAAATATTCTGAGTCTTTATCTTCTTCAAGGTCCATGTGCACCTTATGAAGCTTCCAATTGATCTTACACACAAAGTCATCAAACATTAAATACCAAAGTATTTTTCATAATCAAAACGGGATATGACCAATAAGGTCAACAATCTCCCAATTTTTAATGATGACAAATACCTTATACAAAAGTGGGTACATCCAAGAAAGGCTCCCCCCAAAAGTATGCATAAGAGAAATGTATATTTTATAGGTTCAAACATTTTCTTCCCAAGTATCCAATTTTGCCTCTTCTCCCCCTTTTGGCAACAACAAAAAGGGTCATGAAAAATTTGAAGTATATAGGCAAGGCATTGAGTAGGAAGCATTTAAATACGAGATATGATTTGGGAGGATTTGTAGAAACTTCGGTAGCATGCCGTTTGAAAATAGAGCATTTCCCAAAAATATTTGTATAGAAATGACCTAAAATGAGTTCAAATTTACAATTTATCCACAACTAACAACTTAAACAATTTAGTATGAATCAAAACATAAAACATAAATATAATTATCAAGATGATCATGACTGAAATGGTGTTTAATCTTAATATGTTTGCTTCGTGAATGTGAGATAGGATTTTTAGAGATATTAATTGCACTAGTATTATCACATTTAATTGGAACCATATCGTAGCGCACTACAAAATCCATGAGTTGTTGCTTCATGTAAAGCATTTGAGTACAACAACTTCCAGCCGCAATATATTTTACTTTGGCTATCGATAAGGCAATTGATTTTTGTTTCTTGGAGAACCAAGAAACCAGAAATTGTCCTAAATAGTGACAAGTGCCGCTAGTACTCTTCCTATCAACTTTAATATCAGAAAAGTCAGCATCGGTGTAACTAATAATCTCAAATGTTGTATGCTTAGGGTACCATAAGCCTAATTCTATAGTCCCAACTACGTACCTAAGAATTCTTTTGACTGCTAATAGATGAAACTGCTTAGGAGCAGCCTAAAACCTAGTAGACATACACACACTAAACATGATATCAAGACGACTAGTTGTAAGGTATAGGAGACTACCAATCATGTCGTGATATAATTTCACATCAATAGGGATGCTTTACTCATCTTATCAAGTTTTTTGGAAGAACTCATAGGAGTACCCAGAATTTTACTGTCTTCCATATTAAATTTCTTGAGCAAGTCCCTAACATATTTAGATTGGCATATAAAAGTCCCATATTTAGCCTATTTGATTTGAAGTCCTAAGAAGAAACTCAGTTCACCCATCATGCTCATTTTGAATTCACTTTGCATGCATTTGGCAAACTCATTACACAAATCATCATTAGTTGCTCCAAAAATAATACCATCAACATAAATTTGAACAAGGAGCATATCATCATTTTTAGATTTGATGAAAAGTGTAATGTTAATTTTGCCTCGGGTAAACCCATTTTATAATATAAAACCATTAAGACTCTCATACCAAGCTCTAGGAACTTGTTTCAATTCATACAAGGCTTTGGGCAACCGGTTTACATGATCAGGATATTTATGATTTTCAAAACTAGGAGGTTGTTTTACATACACTTCTTCATTTATATAGCCATCTAAGAAGGCTCTTTTAACATCCATTTGGTACAATTTAAAGTTCTTAAAAGCGGCATAAGCAAGCAACATATGAATGACTTCCATTCTAGTTACGGGAGCATAGGTTTCCTTAAAATCTATCCCTTCTTCCTGATTATATCCCTAGGCAACTAGTCTAACTTTATTTCTGGTTACTACCTCATTTTCATCCTTTTTATTCCTATAACCCATTTAATTCCAATAATGTATGATCATCGGACCTAGGAACTAGGGTCCAAACTTTGCTTCTTTTAAATTGGTTAAGTTATTCCCGCATAGACATTACCCAAGATTCATCCTCTATGGCTTCTTTAATATTTTTGGGTTCTTCTTGGGATAGAAATGCAAAATGACTCACTAGATTTCTTAAGGAGGACCGGCTGGCTACATCGCATGAAGGCTCACCTATAATTTGATCTAAAGGTTGGTTCCTAATGAATTTCCAATCCCTAGGAAACTCTTGAACCTCACTTTCAACTTTATTTTCTTCAATTGATTTATCATTAATTTCTGAATATTTGTCCACATTATTTTCAATAGATAGCTTATCTAATCCTCTTTTAATATCAATATCATCTTCATCATCTCTTTTGGAAAATGGATTTGATTCATTAAACACAACATGAATAGATTCAATAATAGTTAATGTTCTTTTATTAAAAACTCTATATGCTTTACTGTTAAGTGAGTAACTTAGGAAAATACCTTCATCAGATTTAGAGTCAAATTTCCCTAGGTGCTCATTATCTCTAAGTACAAAGCATTTACAACCAAAGACATGAAAATAGGAAATGTTAGGTCTATGGTTGTTCCACAATTCATATGGAGTCTTATTAAGTGGGGGTTTGATTAATATTCTGTTCATTACATAATAAGCAATGTTCACTGCTATGGCCCAGAAGTATTTGGGTAATTTGTACTCATTAAGCACAGTTCTACCCATTTCTTGCAAGGATCTATTCTTCCGTTCTACAACTTCATTTTTTTGTGGGGTCCTAGGTGTAGAAAAATTATGTGAAGTGCCCTCTAGGTCACAATAGTTTTCTATGCCATCATTTTTGAATTCAGTTCCCCTATCACTTCTTATGCGTGTGATTTTGTTGCCTTTTTCATTCTTAATTCTTCTACATAGTTTAGTGAATTGTTCACATGATTCATCTTTATGAGAGAGAAATAGCACCCATGTGAATCTAGAATAATCATCCACAATAAAAAAAGCATACAATTTACCACCTAGACTTTGAAATTGATTAAGACCAAATAAATCTAAATGTAGCATTTCAAGTGGCCTAGTAAAGCAAGAGTCTTATATTTTGCCTCCGTACTTGATCTAGCGATAGTAGATTGTTTCTTTGAGCTCCATCAGACCAAGTTGTTTCCATAAAAGACACAATAGCCACCAGTCGATTTTATGTCATCTGAGCACCCTGCTCAATCTGTATCAATGTATGCAGCCAGAAATGGAGTAGAAGATGGTTGAAGAAGTAAACCATAATGAAGAGTATGCTTTAAGTAGCGTAAAATACACTTAACACTCATAAAAAGCAAACTCTGGCCTAGAAAAGAGCAAGTACTGCAAATTGCCCACTACACTTCGATATAAAGTAGGATCTGCCACAAAGGTGGAGTCAAAAGCCGACAACTTAGTGGAAGAAGACATAGGGCTGCTAAATGGCTTATAGTTCAACATGTTCATCTTCTTGAGAAAATCCAAAATATTTTCCTTTGAGAAAGCATGAGTCCATTAGAATCACGGCGACATTCAAGACCCAAGAAATAATGTAAATCCCTCAAATCCTTAAGGGGAAAATTAGTGCTTAAAACAGAAATAAGGTGAGCTAAAACAATTAGACTGGAGCCGGTAAGCACTATATTGTCGACATAGACAAGGAAATACACAACCACAGATTAATATCGATAAAAATTAATGAATAGTGAGGTGTTTGATTTTGAAATAACGAAAACCAACTCTAGTAGCCGATAGCTGAGCCGCACATACCAGGCGCATGGAGCTTGTTTAAAGCCATATAAAGCTCTATTGAGTTTGCATACATAGTGGGGAAATTGAGGGTGTATAAACCTAGATGGCTAAGTCATAAATGCATGTTCATCAAGAGTCCCATTAAAAAACAAAGCATTTTGGACATCCAACTGGTGAATTGGCTAACCAGAAGAGACTGCAATGGAGAGGACTAACCTGATGGAAGTTGGCTTGATCACGGGCTAAACGTTTCATTGTAGTCCAAGCCTTCAAGTTGAATGTAGCCCTTGGCTACCAGTCTCGCCTTTCTTCGTTTGATGGAATCATTTGACAGGTGCTTGGTATTAAAAATCCATTGACAGCCAACTATATTTTGATTAGAGGCAGGAGGAACTAGTGACAAAGTATTTGTGAACATAAGAGCATCAAATTAAAGCTGCATCGCACGCCTCCATTCGATAAATTTAGAGGCTTGATTAATAGAGGTGGGTTTCTCTAGAATAGCAATGGAAGTGGTATGGGCGCGAAGCAGAGGCCATCAAACAGTGTCATCAGTCCTTATTTTGGGGCAACTTTTGTTGGCTTTGGCTCTGGTTTGCATGGGTTGAATAGAGGTGGAAGGGATCTCAGAGGAGGGATGGGTCGCGATGGGGAAAGAGGATTTTAGAGAGTGTGATTCGAAGGGTGCCCTAGATGAGGTAATGGATGGGCCAGGAGTAAAGAGAATTCTGGTAAGACTAAAGAAAGGTGGGATCGTGGGCCAGGAGTAGGAGAATGAATTAATGACGGAATGGTAATGGGATTGGGAGATGATTTGGGTCGAGTAGAGTGTTGGTTAGGAAAATAAGAAGACCCATGAGAATGAGATAGAGAAAGGTAGGGTAAAGGAATGTTGGATGAGTTTGGCTGAGATGGACAATCTTGAGATAGACCTAAATTAGAAGCAGAGAATGGAAATTTGTTTTCATCAAACAATACATCCCTTGAGATGTACATTCTTGCAGTAGGAACATGGAAGCACATATAGTCATGGTAAGAAGAACTATATTTAAGGAATACACACGGGAGAGAACTGAAACTTATTTTGTGATGATTATATGGTCTAAGATTAGGTCAGGATTAGCAACCGAAAGTTTTTAAAAACTTGTAATTTGTTTTTTGATGAAATAGAACTTCAAATGGTGATTTGTTATTTAAAGTGGGAGTAGGAAGTCGGTTAATTAAGAAAGTAGCAGTGACAAAGGCATTAGACTAGTAAGAATGAGGTTAAGAAAAATGAGCAAGAAGTGCAATACTTGTTTCAACAATATGTCTTTGTTTTCTTTCGATTGAACCATTTTGTGAGAGAGCATAGGGACAAGAAATGCGATGAAAAATATTGAAAGATTGTAACACATTATTAAGAGATCTAAGTTCTCCACCCCAATCAGATTTTAATGAACAAATTTTTGCATTAAAGAGAGTTTCTACATGACACTTGAAAGATAGAAAAACTGTAACTACTTTGGATTTACATTTTAATGGAAAAATCTAAGTAAACCTACTATAGTCATCAACAAAAGAAAAATAATATCTAAAACCACCACACGAAAGCATTGGTGTAGGACCCCAAACATCTGAAAATATACAGTGAAGAGGAGCAGGCGATCTACAGGAGGATCTGACATATGGTAGCTGGTGGAGTTTGGCCTTGCAACACGAGGAGCATAAACTCGAGGAGGAAGATAACTTGATAGGCATAGACACTTGTGAAATTATTTTGTCAACTAGTTGCATGGAAGGATGAACTAGCTGAATATGCCATTGAAATGAGGAGACACGTTCACCAACATTAGCTTAAGGAGAAGGAGATGATTGTGGAAACACATACATGCCATCTTTAGTAGGACCTTGAAGAAGAACTTGCTGGGATCGGGAATCCTTTTCACAAAAAAATGAAGAGTGAAATTCAAAATATAGAGAATTATTTTCGCACAAGAAATTAAATTCTTAGAAATCAAAGGGACATGATAGAGTTTTGAGAGAAGAAGATTGCCATGAGTGGAAGAGATGGTGGAGCTGCCAACATGACGTATAGGAAGAGAAGTACCGTCACCGACATGGACTTGTTCATCACCCATGTACTAGTATGGATTAAGAGAAATATTAGGAAAATCGTGTGTGAAGTGATGGGTAGCAGCAGAATCACGGTACCAGTTGGTGTCTGCAAGGGTGGGAGGTGGTCTTGAAGTGAAATGGGCCGAGAGGGAGGGTGGAGGAGGGGATTGAAAACTGAAATCAAACCTATGGTAGCATGTGGTGGCTGTATGGCCTTGCTTGTGACACACTTGACAAGTGGATCGGTTATATGCAAATAAGGGTGAGGAGGGAGGAAAATCACGACCACCATTTCTGCCACAATCACCACGCCCTCTGAAATTGCTCTTGCCATGAGAGAAACCACGACCTCAGGAGGAATTGTTGCCAGATCGTTTCTGAGTGGTATTAGCAGAGAACTTAGGAGACCTTGTAAGACTAGTGCTCTGATGAGTTAATCTCTCATGAGTGAGGAGATGAATGCAGACATAAGCTGGAGTGAAGGGGATCCACACAAGTAGTAATGGAGGTAACTACTGAATCAAAATCTGTGCCTAAGCCAACCAAGAGAAACGTAATGAATTTAGAAGATGATAAGGTTTTACCAGTCATAGCAAAAGTATCCTGGAGGAGCTTGGCACGTCTATAGTAATCAACAATAGAGTATGAACCCTTTTTTAGGGTAGTGAGTAGCAGCTGCACTTACATGATCCTAACTTGTGATTTTGCAGCAAATAAATCTTCGAGGATATCTCATACTTCACAAGAAGAGGATGTCTCTAGAACATATGCAATCAAAGTTTCAGAGAGACGAAATGAGGACACTCATGATGGCTTGATCCTGCTATTGCCAAGCTAGGAAAGCAGAGGTTGGTTTGGAACTTTCATCGAGCTGTTGGGAGGGAACAATGGAGCCATCAATATACCTGAATAAATTCTGTCTTCTGAGCCAAGGCATGATTTGTGCCTTCCACAGAAGATAGTTGTCATTGTTTAATTTTACAGTAATCAAGTTGATGGGAAAGGGAAGAGAGATAGCAGAAGATTGAGGGCAAGAAATCACTGCAACAGGAGTTTCAACCATGGAAATAGGCTCTGTGAGTGGTGGAGTGAAGACCAGAGAGAATGGACGTGAGTCCTAAAACTGCTCTGATACTCTAATGAAACAGAGAATGAACAGAGATAATGAAGCAAAGAATGAATAGGACAAAATAGAGGAAAAATTGAATAAAAATTTTATTTTCTTCTTCCTTGATTTTTTATTCAATACAGGCTGCTCTTTATATACGTAAAGCAGAATATTCTTTGTAACAGACCACACAAGGAAACAAAAAATATTCTTGCATGACAGATATTTTTTCTTGAGTTTCCAAAAAATATTTTTGTGTAACAGATATTTATTCTTGAGCAGGCTGAGTATTGTTGATACCCATAATTGCTGCTGCAGTGCAATCCCACTATTTGACCCTAAACCGAGTGAGAAACCACCAGTGAACAAACAGTGAGCAGGACAACAGCTGGAGCATATCCAAGTTCAGTTAGTTTTGGGATTTCCATCATCAGGCGATTTGGCTGTCTCAATCTTCTCAGCCGCTGCAGCAGCTGCAGATGCTGCTTTGTCCAAACCCAACTTTTGTAACTCATTCGAGAAACTGTCAACATCGGCTGCACTGATTTTGTATGGGCTGTATGCATGGCCAGGGAATGAACCATTCATCACTTCTTCCTTGAACTCCAGAAGAGCTTTGTTGATGACGTCTCCGACATGTCCAAATTGTTTGCAGAACTTTGGTGTAACCTGCAAAAGGTAAAACAGTCTCTTCAGCAAAACTGCTCCCAACTAGAATCATGATCAATCATCAAACTACTGTGATATTGGGATTATTACCTTGGCGTGATGCGGATGTTGGAGCATTCCCACTAGGTCGTGGTAAACCAGCGCCTGGATTAAAATAGAGATTTCTTTAGAATAAAATTAATTGCCTGTGTGAATAATGTGGTCGGCCATTTTTGTATTAAAGTAGCAGAACAAAAAGAAGAAAAATTGAAAAAGGATTCATAAGTTAAAGCGTGGTTGACAAAATGATGGAAATAGCAAGGGTTTTACACCATACAAAAAAAATTGAACCAGAAAATAAGATAAGCAAAGAATTTCCAGCATTCAACAATTGGAGAAGGGCACATAATTCGAGATCCTGTAAAATTGATATATCCAGCTTGGGACTCTGCTCTGGAGAAGTTAGAATCTGCAGATGGACGTTTAAATCATCCATGTTACAGGAACAAATTGCAATTGGTGATGGACCTAATGACTGCTTCACCGTGAACCATCAGAATGAAATTGATGATAGACGACGTTATTGGCCAAGCAGGTCATAGTTATAGTGTTTTGTCTTTTTTGACGGAGATTACAGTGAGAAAAATAAATAGAACCCATCATACCAAGGGAAATTTAAATAGCTTTAGAGAGTGTTTAGAAGCATAGATTTTGGGCCATATATTTGGATGAAACTCAATATATTTTGTACAGTATTTTTTCCAAATCCACACAAATCTAAATCCAAGGCTTGGAATCCAAGCTCTCAACTGTAGGGTAAGGAAATTGAATCGCTCTTTGGGAGGAATCTTTAGACCGATATATTTGACAATCAACACAACCTAAGCACTCTTTTGCTTGTAGCAAACTTCCATATTGGGCCCCGCACGACAAGAAAACAGGTGGAATATTGATGGAGATTATATCCATTATAACAGGACCTTCACTGTATTTCGGTTTACACATCTCAAAAGAAAACATTTCACTCTGGTTTTTTTTCCTTGGTGTGCACATGCATGTGTATGTAAATATGTGGGTAAGTAACCAAGTAACAAGCATAGTTTTAGCCTGAGCGTAGGAAGTCAGGGGCTGGTTAATATCATCACTATGTGGGTTTATGCATGTTGCTCATTTTCTCTTTCACAAAAATTGAAAACCAGTTCAGTTGTTGTGATGGCCACGGTATTCCATATCCAGAATTGATTTTTAAGAATTAAATAATTTATTCAGCATAATATTTTTAATTAAATTAAAGTAAAATGATCATGTAAATTTAATATACATTTTAAATAAAATATCCATAAAATTTAAACAAATTTTTAAAAAATAAATAAAAGTGCTTTAGAAAAGCATTTTTACCATTTTTCAATTGTCATGTACCATAAAATTACTCTTGGAGCACTAAAAGGTCAATTTAAAAAATATAATAATTAATTTCTATTTTTATTCTAATATTTTTTTATTTATATTATTTTACATTTTCATAAATTTTTAATTGTTAGTTGATTCAACGGCAAAAATAAACATGAATTCTATAGGGTTTTGTATTCATTGTTTTAAATTGCAGTAGCTGGTAGTGTAACGTAATGGTAACGGGTGTAATGGGAAGCTAGAGTAGCGAATGTTACATAATGGGAAGCAAGTGTAACAGCCGTGAATTTTTTTGAAGCACGCATAACCTTATGCATATTAGCGTACTTACATGTTTTAAACTTTTAGCCCTTACTAAAAAGAGTTTGTGTATTTTGGATCCTTTAGTTTGTGTAACTAAGTTATCCGGTAAGGGCAACAAGTTTTTTATTTTAAACCTAGAAAAATTAGGTGTGTGTGTGTGTGTGTGTGCCTTTTTTTTTTTGTTTTTTTATACTTCCGATTGTTTTTATTTATGATAAATTCTTATGTGTGCTAAATTAATTAATAAAACAAAATACATTATACACTCCATTAGTCTATTAGACACATAAGATATACAAATAATACAAATGTATATTAAGAAAGACCTATATGCTTGTCCTGAACCTTTAGACATCCTTTTTCCTTTGTTCTTCACTTTTGTTTCCTTTTTCCCCCATTTGTTGGTGTGGGTAATAGGGAATATGGGAATAATATTTACATTGCTTTTACTAATTTCCCCAACTTTGTACTTCCATCCCTTATTTCATGAAAAAAAATAGTTCAACTGGTTTGGTGCATTTAAACCACCCCAATGTTGGGAAGTGATCCACAAGCAACAATCGCATAAGCAAAATTACCCAACCTATATATATAAGACCAGATTTATGTAGTTCGGTCCACTGTGACCTATGTCCACGGGAGAGCACAAAATCCACTATAACCATCTGGAAAATTATACAAGGAGAAGGAGGAGACTACTGCCCTCAACTCCACTTTCACTCTCTACAAAGATTCACTCTGCCTCACACACAACACACAACACCTCTTTGCAACACACAGCTCTCTGCACCCTCACAATACAGTTCTTTGCACGCACACAACATAGCCCTCTGCTGCACACACACAGCCACACAACTCATGCATATATATACATATATGGGATGGGGAGGACGTCAAACAAGGCAGTTGCAATTCAACATGGTAGGCAGCTGTTTGGTGGAGGGTTGCTGGTCTTCTTAGCAATATCAACATAAGATGCTAGGTGGTGCAGCTGCTAAACCCATACGAGCCACACCCTAACAATCTCCACCTTGGCGAGTATCAACTCCCAAGTCTACAGCTCCATCTTGATACGAACTCGATCAAAGCAAGTCTTCATAACTTGGTTCAAACGTCTTAACCATGCAAAGAGTATCGCCTTCTTCATCGGCAAACCAAACTTGTTTGTTCGTTTCTAATGACGTCCCGCTATCATCATTTGAGGTCAAACCACTAACCACTGTGGTTCCCATCAACTGATACAGGCCCCACGAGACTCCTTCCCAGTAAATATCAATGAGTCACGTCGAGTCACCTTCATAGCTCCACCTGCAACAGAGATTTGGCAACCCTTAGAATCCAACCGACTAAGGGAGATCAAATTTCTTTGCATCCTTGGAATGAAGTTTACGTCATCCAAAATATGGACCGCTCCAACAGGCATCTTTAGTTTCACAGATCTAATCCCTCTGACATCGCATGAAGACCTATCACCTTGTGATACCGTATCGCAAACTTCTTTGAAAGAATTAAAAAATTCTTTCTTAAAATAAACATGAACTAAACTGCTAGAGTCCAAAACCCATCCATCATCGTTTGGACTGCCATAAGCATTCATGTTCTTTCTCATCAATTTTCGGCACTCTCTTTTCATATGGTCGTGCTTCTTGCAGTATCGACACTGCACATTTCTTCGATTTTGTCGATGTAAGTTGCTCGCCTTTACAAGGACCTCATCATTACCATGCCATGTGGTATGCTCCGATACATTGACACCGTCTCGTATCTTCTTTTCTTCTTCATATCTTTTTCGATCTTCACAATCCCTCTTGAAGTGCCCTTTTTTATCACACCAGTAATATACGACCTCGCTCGTATCTCGTCCTTTTGATTTTGAATGCCATTATTTACCTCCGAGATTTCGATTTGCTTCTTCCTTGTCTCTCACTATTAGCTACCAAAGCTTGCTCACAAGACGTCACAATCAGCTTTCTTAATATCTCATAATCTTGAAGTGATGCCATCACATCATCCAACTTCAAGGTATCCTTCCTCACGAGCAATGCTATTACCATACCATCAAATAAACCTGGTAGAGACGACAATAGTAGAAGCGCCTTATCCTTTTCATCAATTTTTATGCCAAGGCTCAACAATTGTGTCAAAATCTTGTTGTAATCATTTATGTGATCAAAAAGACTACTTCCCTCATTCATTTGAAGTTTATATAGTTTCTTCTTCAGAAACAATTTATTGGTAAAGGACTATGACATATACCTTTGCTCCAATTTCTTCCAGAGTTCCATCGGTGAGGTTTCGTCTAATACCGAATATTTAACTTCATTTTCCAGACACAATCGGATTGTGCTGACTATCTTCATCTCCAATTTGGTCCAATCATCATCTTTGAAATCATATGGCTTCTTCCCAATCAACGGCTTGATCAAGCCTTGATGAACTAAAATATCCTTCACTGTGCTCTTCCATAAACTAAAGTTGTTCCTCCTGTCAAACTTCTCCACCTCAAACTTTGACATATCAACACCTGCCATTTTGTTCTGAATCTCACAAAATGGACACTTCCAATGGTTCCAAAACGGCCGAAAATTGTAGAAATGGTCCAAGCTGCTCGAAAAACCGACGCGAAATGACTCCAAAAAACCAGTCAAACTTCAGGGTAAATTGGTAAAAAAAAAAAGTCAACTCTCCATTAACTTTAATGGAATATTCCCTCCCTTAATGGAATATCCTTGATGGCATTAATGGCCATTAACGCCGTTACTGACGCCGTCTAATGACGTGGTGCCGCGATCCCCACCTACTAACGTGTCCTAGGGCCCACTTGCTGAAGTGGCATTGGCGCCCACCTCTTGTGGGGCCCACTTGCTGACGTGGCATGGGACCCACCTCCTTTGGGGTCCACTGCTGACGTGGCATCCAGGCCCACCTCTTGTGGGGCCCACTATTGACGTGGCACCGAGGCCCACCTGCTGACGTGGCTGTTGACTGTGCAGCTGACTCTGCGCTGATATGGCCTGATGATGTGGCTAACACTTGCTAATGCGGCACTAACTCAGCGCTTACGTCGCCTAACTCTGCGCTAACGTGGCCGACACTTGCTAATGCGGCGCTAACTCAGGGCTTACGTCGCCGCTGACATCAGCATCTTCAACCTCCAAATGTGCGCCAGACTTTCGCCGGCGCGTGGGCACATATGACTCTATATCCCGTTTAGATGCCTGCACGTGAGAGCGTGTGAAGGCACGTGGCAATGCTGTCTTTCTGCCGGTGGCGCGTTTGAGTGCGTGCATCATTGTCCGGGCTCCATTTGAGCTCTAATTACCGCCGTTGGCTTCATCTCAACAAGAGGAATGTTTTTCTGGTCTCAAAACCAATTTTTGAGCTACTAGCCAGAGGCTCAAACCTAGGAATTTTGCTTCGATACAGCGATTTTGCTCCAACCTCGCTCTGATACCATTTGTTGGAAAGTGATCCACGAGCAACAATCGCATAAGCAAAATTATGCAACCAATATACGAGACCAGATTTACGTGGTTCGGTCCATTTTGACCTATGTCCACGGGAGAGCTCAAAATTCACTATAACCATCGAGAGAATTATACAAGGAGAAGGAGGAGGCTACTCCCCTCAACTCCTCTCTCACTCTCTCCACAAGGATTCACTCTGCCTCACACACAACACACCACACCTCTTTGTAACACACAACTCTCTGCATGCACACAACACAACCCTCTACTGCACACACACAACCACATAACTCACACATACATATACACATATGGGAGGGGGAGGAAGTCAAACAAGCTAGCTGCAATTCAACATGGTAGGCAGCTGTTTGGTGGAGGGCTACTGGTTTTCTCAGCAATATCAACATAAGCTGCTTGGTGGTGCGGCTGCTAAACCTATACAAGGCACACCCTAACACCCAACACACCATGATCCCATCACAAAAGATAAAAGAAAACACATACAAAAAAGAATGACCACTAGACATCACAAAAATCTGGCTGTGCCCCCTTCTGATTGAAGAGAAAATTAAGTTTTCCATGAAAATGAGAGTGAAATTGGATGGACAATCAACTTCAAGCATATACGATCAACCTCAAAATGCTCCAATTAACTTCTATTAGAAAGCATGGGGCATTAGCTTCTTTTGGGGCAATCTTATAGCAGAATAGGATGCAAACATTTAAGTAAATGTTCTACATAAGTTCATGAGTTAAGCCTATACGAATGTTGTTTTTCCAAGAAATTTGTTGGAAACACAACTTGACAAATACTTATTAGAATTGGGAAGGAACTAAAACTTCATTTTTTTTTTCTTTTGGAAGAAACGAATAGGAAGAATGTTGTCTATTGTGGGCTTTATAAGTTCCATAAAAAAGATGCCCCTAGAGCCTAAAGGCTGCATAAGAAGCGAATCATAACTCAATCCATGCTTAACCTTAATGACTCAGAATCATAGAACAAGGCTGCAATAGTTTAACATCATTTAATCTGTTGATAGTCCCAAGTAGGAAAGAATCTGTTGGTGTACCTGGGCTTGTCAATATTATTTTAATGATAACAAAATGAAGGATGCTTTAACATGTGGTGTTGAGTGATTTGACTTCAGATCTAGGTAAAAGAACACTCACGGTTGATAAGCTGAAGATCAATGTCAATCTAGTTGAAGCTCCTTAGAATATTGAAGCAATGAATGACAAATGAAGAGGTTAAAGGCCAAGAAAATCTTAAAGTCAAAAGTGAACCTTGAGAGGCTGAAGGACTTAGTGATTAACCATGATTAGAAGGATTGTTGTAAGTACTTCAAAGCCATTACTATCCAGATATGTGAAGCTCTTATAAATCAAAAGAAACTAAGAAATGCATTTTTTTTAAAGACCTTAAAATATGTTTTTGAAATCAAAGTAACAAAGGTCTCAAAGGAAGAAAAGTTTTCAAAGAATATAAGGGAAAAACTGAGAGCTAGGTGACTGCCCTATATAGGCAAGCGACTGCCAAGTTTTAGAAGAAGTAAACTTGGGAGGCAGTAGAGTGCCAGGGCACTTCCTGAGCATTGTCAGGCACCTAGGTGGTCAAGCCAGGTGACTGTCAACCTTCTGGTTGTCTAGTTTTCACTATGGTAGGCGACTGCCACTCGGAACAAATTTTTAAAACTCAACGGGAAGATTGTCAAATTTTTGAATTTCAAAATTTATTCTATAATTTAATACTTTTTAAAAAGTTACCTAATTAAATGAGGAAACTCTTTTTTGAAAAAGTCTATAAATACCTCCTTTGAGCAATGAAAAATGTACAAGCAAAGCAAGGCAAAAGATGAAACGAGCTATACGCTGAAGCTATCCTTACGCTAAAATTCTCCTTAAGTTCTTCTTACTCACATCATTTTGCTGGAGAAAAAATCTACAATTTTGGTGGATTGAAAAATCAAAAGCTTGTTTCCGAATTGCATTCAAATTTTTTTTAAGAACCATCAATGACTTCTAAACCTTTAAAGCTTCACATTTTTTATTTAGCTTTGGTTTTTGAAGTACGATTTAGAAATTGATTTGTACAACTTGCTCTGAATTTTGAGAGTATTTTTGTACGCATAGTTTATCTTATACTATTGTAGATTGTGACGATTCCAGGTTTGGTAGATCGTTGGCTAGGAGAGGGGATATCGCTTAGAGAGGTACTGCTCTAGCCTAAGTGAAGGAGTGACCAAACGAGGGTATATCGTTTGGAGAGGCGGGCTCTAGCCTACTGAAGGAGTGTGTAAAGTTTTTTGTCCACCTAGAAGGAACAAGGTATAGTGAACTCCTTAGGTGGTTGACCTAAGGCGAGGATGTAGGCTGGGTATCAGTCAAACTTCATAAAAGTGGTGGTGTCACTCTCTTTCCCTTACTCTCTTTTAATTTCAGCAATGATATAACCTGCGTGGATGGTTAATACTTTGAATCATAAAAGTAACACGTATTGGAAATCAAGTAAACCCAAATCCTAATTTGTTTATGGGCTTGCGGAAACCGAAAGGGAGTACGTTGGTTAATTGACCTTTTGCAGAAACCAAAACGAAGTACATTGATTGGTTAACATCCCAAAATCTATTAGCTGAAGGTTTATTTAAATTATAATATTGTAAAAGTGATTGGATGTTATTTTAAACATTCATATTCAAAAGCCAACTACAGGAATTGCACTTTCATATATAGGGCCACTAAATATTGCAACTTGATTTCTTGTGGAATGGTTGTTTAGTTGAACAGTTAATTGATTGATTGTGGTTGTTGTGATTGCGGATTGATTAGAGAAAATAAGAGTTTGTGTGGATTGCCTGATTAACAAAAATACAAGAAATCCTTCGAAGATTGCAAAAAGGGACAAGAACTCTTAAAAAGGATTTAAGGAATTTTTAAATAACCCAATTCACCCCTCCCCCTCTTGGGACTACACCTTAGGTTTGAATTGGTATCAAGGCCTGGTTATAGCAAAACCTAACAAGTAGCTATATAAAGATCAAAATGGCACAAATAGGAGTAGCTCCCTTTGGTGAGGGTCAATCCTCAACTAGGCCACCCATTTTTTGTGGAATAAATTACACCTTTTGGAAGTAACAAATGAGAATATACCTTCAAATAGGCATCGAATGTTGTAACAAATAAAAATTTGATTCCTACTAAACTAGTTGATGGAAAAGAAGTACCCAAAGAAGATAAAGAACTAAACGACTCAGATTACAAAATGTTGCAAATTAACTCAAGTGCAATAAATGCCTTATACTATGCGCTTGACACAAATGAATTTAATTGAGTAATGGCGTGTAAAACAGCCAAAAAGATTTGGGATAAATTGGAAGTAACCTATGAAGGCACAGTAGATGTTAGGGAAAGTAGAATTGATATGTTAACTAGTGAATACAAAACTTTTAGGATGAATTCCGATGAAAGTATAACAAGCATGTACTCTAGGTTCACACATATCATAAACTTCCTAAGTGCCTTGGGAAAAACTTATTCCACCCATGAGATGATCCGCAAAATTCTAAGAGCACTTCCACCTACTTGGGAACCGAAAGCTACTGCAATAACGGAAGGTAGGAACCTTAAAACCACTTCTTTAGATGAACTAATAGGTTCTCTACTCACATATGAAATGTCAATGAATGAAAGGAATTGTAAAACCAAGGCTCAAGAATCTATAGCATTTAAGGTTTCAAAAGAAAACTCTAGTAGTGAATAAGAGATGGATGAAAATGAACTAGACTTCATATCCAAGAAACTTGCAAAAATTCTTAGAAGGAAAAACAAATTCAAAACAAGAAACCAAAACTCCGAATCAAGTGAAGAAGAAATTAGCAAGAAGAAATCAAGAAATAAAATTCCTACATGTTATAACTACAACAAAGGTGGACATATAAAACCGGAATGTCCACTACTTAAGAATGATTCTAAAAAGAAAAAGGCAATGAAAGCCACTACTTGGGATAATGTAGGTACAAGTAGTTCTGATGATGAATCAAGTAGCAAAGAGGTTGCTTATATGACATGGGACGACAATGAAGAACATTGTTCCTCATCCAAATCAGATAATGTATATTGCAGTGCTTCATCTAATGAATCCGATGATAATGAGAGTATGCCATCTTATGAAGAACTTCAAAATGATTTATTCAAGATTCATAAAATGTTAGTTAATATGACTGAACGATACACATCATTGAAAAACAAGAATAAAGGAGTTATGAAAGAGTTAGAAGCTAAAAATCTTGCTGAACATGAAAAAGAATTGAAAATCAAGAAATTAGAAAGCAAGAATGAAAAATTGATGAAAGAAATAGAAGATCTAAGACTCCAAACTTCTATGGAAATTGAGAAAGACATATACATTTCTGAATTAAAAAGTAAAATCAATAACTTGTCTCAAGAAATATCACAAGTAAATGTTGATGGAAAGAAAGATATAGAGATAAATGATCTCAAAAGACAAATTGAAGATAAAGAAAAAGTCATCTGCAATTTTAGTAGAGGGAAAGAAAATTTTGATAAAATAATTGGATCACAAAGAATATCCCTAAACAAAGAAGGCATAGGATTTAATGGAACTGAGAGAATAACATAAAAAAGAATCTCTACATGGGATACTTTACAAAAGCCTCAAAAAATTATGCTAGCAGCTCTTCTAATGCCTATACTCACACTATATGCTACCTATGTAAGAAGAAGGGACACATAAAGTTTGAATGTCCATTAAAGAGGAAAGATGTGAAAATTAAACAAGTCTGGAAAGTAAAAGAAATCTCTCATGTTAAACCATCATTACCCAAGAAAATATGGGTATCAAGATAAAAGTCAAGTTCAAAAATCAAGGACTCCATAGATGTTAGGTATTCCTTTTAGAAACTAGAAAAAAAAATCACATCTTCTACAAGGATATTGATCTGGTTGATATGAAAATATGAGTTTTAAGAAGCCTAATGATCATATTAAAACTAATAAAAATTGTTGGCCTAAATCAATGAATGAATCGTACAAGGCTTATTTTGGAGTTCATATGAAATCAAAAAAGAATAAAAATCAGAAGCAAATTGAGCTCATTGCATAATTATTTGTCTACTACATAGTAGAGAAACAAAGTAAAAGGACAAGGCTTAAAGAAAAATCTATAGTCAGCCAAATGACTCTTGTCGACTAACTGAAGTGTTTTTCTTTTGGAACAGAGACTAGTCAGCCAACTGACACTGAGGTCAGCCTACTCACTGATAAAGCAACACTAGACTTGTTTGCAAAACTTAAAAGTGTAAGTTAACAGACCTAGGGTTTGTCTCTTTGTGTGATCTAAGTTTGTTTTGGCGTGTACTTTGATGTGTTGTATAATACAACATTGAGCTTGGATTGCTTTCCTTGTTGTTTGAAAAATAGGCTCATGATATGTGATATGCAGCATGCTACATGTAGATTTTTGAAAAATTCGTATCTTGAAATTGGTATTTTGAAAATCTGACCATAAAGTTATTAAGTATGAAACATGATTTTTGAAATGTCTTGACCATGTATGCTTATGATCATATGAATAAATGAAAAATTAGCATCTATGAGAAGTGCATGATAAAACTTCAGCATGAATATCTAAGATGTATATTGGTATCCATGAATATATCACTTGATTTTTTAGCAATAAAACATAATTATGAGCATTGGTAAAATTGTCATGATCGTGGTATTTGAATAATGCATTATGCATGACAAATGTAATTGTTAGTCTTACAAGGCTTAACATCTTGTTTTGATGCTAACAAACAAGTAGAACTTAACAAACTTGGTTAAGTGTTGTTGTTTTAGGATTCAATGATGAATGCAAGGTCATGTGTTCATAAATATTCATGAAAACTTATATTTCAAAGAAGGATGATCAATATGAAGCTTAAAACATGGATTCAAAAATGAATTTAAAGATAAAGTTTGAAGATCATGAGAGCATGAGGAATAAAGAGAACTTTATGAAAGCTCAAAGAAAGATGAAGCAAGCATAAAGATCTCAAGGAATTCAAGAATTGAAAATTTAAAAGAGTCTATAGGAAATTTCATGTAAGTACTTCAAATAATTTCAATATGGATGCATGAAACTCTTAGGTTAATTTATTGAACCTAGATACCTTTGACCATATTTGGAAAATATTTTTATAAGGTCAAAATTTGTTTTAAAAAAGTCAGAATCATTTTTAGAATGAAAAGCACCAAAAAGAGGATTTTCCAAATGTTGTCAATTTTTCTACATCCGCATTTAGGTGCATTTTTCTCTATCAAAAACTCCTTATTTTAAAATGTGTTCAACATGAAAGTTGTAAGATTGTCTCTTAGCTTTCCGTTGACATCAAGATTATCAAATTTTTAGTTACACAAAAAAACGTTATGATCAAAATACTGATAGGTGCTCAAAGTTGACAGCCTGACAGATGACTGTCAAGAGCTGGACAGCCGACTGCCAGTGCACTTTGAGGCATCTATCCATTTTTTGATAGCCGACTACTGCCTTACTATCCATTTGGTTTAACTAGACACACAATTGCCAAAAATGGACAGTCATCTATCACATGGCTCTTTTGAATTTTTCATAACGGTCAAATTTTTTAAATAAGGGTTGCTTAGAGCTCAAACTTTATGAAAACTTGGGAAATACTCCAAGTCACTTAGGGATCAAGTTACATACCTTTTCAAGTCTATAAATAAGCCTCAAATATCATTGAATCAATGAATCAAGAATTCAATTAAGCAAAAATTCAAAATCTCTCTTAATTTCTCTCAAATTCTTAAGGCTCTCTCTTGCTCTCAACTTGCACGAATTCAATTGATTTTTTTTTTATTTTCTTACACCAGAATTGTGCTACAAATTCTAAATTTTTCAATCATTGAAAGAATTAAACGGTGATTGACTCACTCGAAAATGAGCAGCTCGGAAGCTATTCCAAGTATAGGAGTTCTGTCGTGTAATATTAAGTCTAATGGCTAGATTGTCTCCTCAGGGAATGCGTTCAATTTCAGATTTTATGTTCTTCCAATCAAAATTAAAAAGGTACTGAACTCAGTTCAGATTCAGGATTTGAAGATTGTTCAATTTTACTTCTCATGAATTAAATGACACGTAATTTAAAAACCCTAAAACTAACATTCACTAAATTAAAAAAACAAGTATGGAAATCCTAGTCTACTTAAGGAAATACCTAAACACGCATTATTAAAGATGGCAACTACAAATAAGGAATTAAAACATGCAATGGAAACTCAATCAAACATACACACACGCACACTAAAAATCAAACCTTTAATACGGATCAATAATTCAAACCAAGAACTCGAACAAAAATGCAAACACATAAAAAATCTAAACTTTGAATGATACCAAAAAATAAAAATGCGAACTTTAACAAAACTGAAAAATACGAACTTTGACGAAACTGACCCTAACTAAATTAATTAAATAACTTGGAACATTAAACTAATCTACGAAAAAAAATTTAACCGAAAGAGAATAAAAAAAACAATTAAACTTCAATAATAATGAAACACCCCAAATGATATTCAAAATCTAAAAATAACAATAAACTCAAATAAAAAGTTAACAATATTCAACTGATTAATTTAGTAATAATAAAAGAAAGAGAAAAGATAAGAGAGAGAGAGAGAGAGAGAGAGAGAGAGAGAGAGAGAGAAATTTGCAGGGGATGATGGTGGCTCTCAGGTGTTCTCAGCAGAGGCCACGACTGCTGGTTTGCTGTCCTATGATGGCCCTCAGCTGGTGGCCGCAACTGGAGAGGGTGGAAGCTACTGTTGCTGCGACAAGGGCTGCTTGCGTTAGTGTGCTAAGCCATGGATGCTACAGAGGGTGTTGTTCTGTGATGGCTCGATGCTGGTGCAGGGATGGAGGCTTGGGCTGGTTCGTGGGACAGCAGCTTGGGGTCTGGTGTGCCACGAGAGAGTTAACCAAGGATATTGTAGAGGAAACAGAAGCTGTTGCTGGAGGAGCTGGAATTGCAGCAAAGGGGTTGAGCAAGATGACAAACCGAAAGAGAAAAAAAAACAAGGGAAGAGAAGAAGAGATTGAGGGAAGAAAAGAGGAATCGGGAGACAGAGAGAAGAAAAGAAGAAGAAGGGAGTGAGAGAAAACGAGAGAGAGAGAGAGAGCAGGGAAAGGAAAAGAGTTTAGGGAGAGAAAGGAAGGGGAGAGAGTGGTACGCAGGGCACACCCTGTGCGGGAGAGCAAAGAGGAATTAAATAGGAAAGGTAGACTGCTGCCCTAGGATCCGTGAAGCCATGACCCAACCTGGAATGGATCTGACCCGTTTGGAAAGGGTTGACTCAGCCTGCATGGCCGGGTCACATCAGTAACCCAAGTATATATATATATATATATATTTTTTTTTTTTTTTCATTTTTTTTTTTGTTCTCTATTCTCTGCTAAATTTGACCCTTCTGGAACTTGTTTCTTGCAAAACACAAAAAATAAAAGTTGTAGATAATCCTTTCCTCTTTCTCTAAAAATTTGAATCGCCTTAATCGGAACTTGGACGAAAAAGTTATGCATGAAATACGAATAGGTGTCGATTTTGATTCTCGAAAATTTTCCTGCGATAAAATATTACCAAAAATTCATAAATTGCACAATAAAACTCAAGAATGATAATTTTTGCACTTTATTAAAATGTTGGACTAATTTGGACATTTAATTAAGAATATAAGCCGTAAAGCTCGAATAACAATGCCCAATTACGCAGTTTTGACACGTAATCACACCCCCCAACTAATGTTTTGCTAGTCTCTAGCAAATGACGTAAATGAATTTTAGGGTAGTGCCTACAATTACAAACTCCGGTAAACATGAAATCGATGCACATGCAACACAACCATACCGTTTCACATACAAGAATATAATTGGATTTCACACAGGCTTGTTCATATTCAGTATACACAACTCCAAAGCATGTCACTCATGCAAGTTTCATCGTTTATATGTCATTTAAGAGTAGTATACTCACATGAAGTTAATCAGTGGCACATTCAGAGTTAATGCAGTCATATAAGTTCGAGTGTAAACAGGTAGACTCTCGAGGTGTGTGTGATGTGTGTGACTCAGTACACCTAGGATACCAGTGAATAACTACAGAACGGTCGCTTTGACTCGGCCTAACTGGTATACCCTAAAAAACACTCAAAGAAAATGGGTTCACTCGTCGTATGTGAGGAAGAGAGTCGCGATCAAACATCCCACATACTAAAAGGAACAACGGTAAGTGTACGGAGTGGACTAGTCTAAGAAGGATCTAGCCTATCTATGAGGTGTCGAATTCTTCACCCTAACATCTTCTCACCTGCTCGCCATATCCAACCGAAACCACCCTAGATTAACTTACTCACAAACTTGTTGTGAATACATCTGAGGCATTAATCGGTTGAAGCATCTTCACACGTGGAAAACATGTGTCGTGTCCTTGACTTTTTTTTTTTTTATATGTATTTAGGCCGACATTGACATTTTATTTCATGCGCATGTTTATTTCTTGTTCTTTCTTCCGCTCATTCTTTATTTTCTGTCTTTTTTTGAGTAATAAGGACAATCTTAACACTTCCTTTATAATCTTCATACAATCAATGGGAATTGAGCTCGAATAAGGGTTCATGAATTAAATCTATCTCTAGGGGTGGCTCAGCCTTCACATTTTGAGTAGGCTACAAGACCTAGGTTTCTATCTCCCCACTAGGTGTCACCTCTAGGCTAGCAAATCAAAAACAAAGACTAGTGTACAAGAAATCATCCAAAAAAAATAGAATTGAGTTCTGTGAACTCTGATTTGATATTAACGCTCAAAGGACGATAAATAGTTCAAGTATATCTCACAAAGGTGTCATAGTCACCACGAGTGTCCTTTTAGTGCTCACAGGAACCCTAAGTGCAATAAATCGCGTGAATGTGATTATTTAGCCTCGTGAGATACATGTAGATATAAGAAATTATATAGTCAAATTAACACAAATGTATTACCAATTGAATCTTCATGGAGTCATAAGATCATATAAAGAGAAACTACGCATGATTGACTCAAGTGTGTAGTTCGTAAATTATATGTAAGTATGTGAAAGGTATGAGTCAGTGTTAAGCATGGCATAGTATAGTGTAATTCCTCAGTGCTCCTCCTTTCTTTCTCTCTCTTTTTTTTTTTTTGATCTTTTTGATTTTTTTTGTTTTTTGTTTTTTTTTTTTTGTTAAATTAAAAACCCGGTACGTGTATGTGCACAGTGTTACATGCGAATGCTCATCCCCCCCAACTAAAGTAGAACATTGTCCTTAATGTGAAAGCATAAAGGAAATAGAAAAGACTGTACACGGAAAAGGTAAGGCGCACCTAAGTAGAAAAATAATGGAAAACAGAAATCGAACTACGAGAAAATGCACCTGAAAACGAACTAAAAATAAAATAAGATAAAATAAAAGAAAAATAAGGGAAAGAAAAACATCACAATTGTCTAGCGGAGGCTCAGGAGGAATTTCGACTGGTGGCTGCAGGTCAATAAATTGCATCGGCGGTTCTCCAAATTTGAGCCGCCACAATCGATCAGTCATCATACCTGCACAAAAATCAGCCTCGAATAAATCAATATGCATTAAAATACCAAACAATATGTGTGCAGATCGACCCTCGTGTGTTGACAAGAAAGGGTTTTTATTCTACATCGTGTCCAAAAAATGTGCTTCTTTACGAATAAACGTGTGATGAGAAGTTATTGGAGAAATTACCTATAGTCTTCAAAAGTATTAACATTAAAAGTTTTACCTGATTCCTTGAAGATTAAATTCTCACCAAACTGGTCACCCTCTTTAATCGGGTGTACATAGCATCTTACCACTGCAAGGGTCTGCCTCCACATTAGGCTCCTTAACATCTGATTTAGGTGGGGGTGACGGTTCCATGATTCCTGAGCTCGAAGTATGAGGTACCACAGGTTGGTACTCTATATGAGTATTAGTCTCCTCATTAATTAACTGCTCCTCTTCTGGCCCCGTTTCCTCTAATTTTTCTTTGACCTCTTCTGGTTCAGCCGTGACTTCTATTACTGGGACAACTGATTGTCCGACGATGAGCATCTCAGGTTGGGGAAATTCTTTCTCACTTCTCGAAGTGGTGGTGGTCTCTGTTGTCTCAAGAGAAACATCATGTATTTGTTGGTGTGGCTGCTGGTACTCTTGAGGACAAGGCTAAGGTTTTGCGAGCAATTCTTCGTTTTCTAAGATGTCCAACTGTGTGCTTATCGCATTAATGGTATCCCGCAATTCATTATTATGATCGACTTGAGTTTGCATGAATTGTTGGAGCATGTTCGCCATCTGTGTTATGCAATCCTCGAAAAGGTCTGACGACGTACAGCTTAGAGGGATCTGTTGTGGCTGATATTGAGGCGGAGGGTTGTTTGGGCAGTTTGGTGGCTCGTATACATCTTCACCACCGATTGTGTTGATAGGGTGTGCAGTCATGGGTGCCTGAGTGTATCGTGTGTTGCACTGTGGGTCATTGTCAGTTAAGTAATCAAAGAATGATAATACTTTATCTGGATCCTCACTAACGGGCTCTCCATTAGACATAGTCTGGACAAAACACTTACAATCAGGGGTAAGAGCAGTACAAAAACAATCAGCTAACCTCCATGAGTCGAACCCGTGATGTGGGCAAGTACTTAACAGATCGTTGAATCGTTCCCAGCAAGCTCAAAATGTCTCGTCATCCTACCGCACAAAATTAATAATCTGTTCCTGCAAAAATTGAGTTTTCTGTGAGGGACAAAATGCATGCAGGAATTCACGCTCCACATCAACCCAATTAGTGATAGAGTGAAGTCTCAAGGAATGAAACCAAATCAGTGCCCCATCCTGCAAAGTAGCAAGAAATAAATTCAGTCTAGTAGATTCGTCAGCTCTAGCATGAGAGAAAAATATGTTGCAGGTTAACTCAAACTCTGCTAGGTGCTGATAAGGGCACTCAGATTCCGTCCCGTCGAACTCGGGTAGTAGTGATGTCCTCCCGCTCTGCATCATGAAATTAAGCTCATCATAAGGCAAAACAGTGGAAGAGGATGCAGTGGCATATTCAAGCTGCAAAAAGTCCATTATCATGCGCAGTGCAGGTACAACTATTTTTCAAAATTCAATTTTTTTCTATTTTTGTTTTCTGCCTTTTTTTTTCTTTCTCTTAAAACTAATAAAAATAACTGGAAAAACGTAAATTTGAGACTAAGAACGATATTTCCCAGCAACGGCGCCAAAAACTTGACTCACTCAAAAAATGAGCAGCTCGGAAGCTATCCCAAGTATAGGAGTTCTATCGTGTAATATTAAGCCCAAGGGCTAGATCGTCTCCTCAAGGAATGCGTTTAATTTCAGATTTTATGTTCTTCCAATCAAAATTAAAAAGGTACTAAACTCAGTTCAAATTCAGGATTTTAAAGATTGTTCAATTTTACTTCTGATGAATTAAATGGCACGTAATTTAAAAACCCTAAAACTAACATTCACGAAATTAAAAAAACAAGTATGGAAATCCTAGTCTACTTAAGGAAATACCTAAACACGCATTATTAAAGATGGCAACTACAAATAAGGAATTAAAACATGCAATGGAAACTCAATCAAACACACACACACACACACACTAAAAATCAAACCTTTAATACGGATCAATAATTCAAACCAAGAACTCGAACAAAAATGCAAACACATAAAAAATATAAACTTTGAATGATACCAAAAAATAAAAATACGAACTTTAACAAAACTGAAAAATACGAACTTTGATGAAACTGACCCTAACTAGATTAATTAAATAACTTGGAACATTAAACTAATCTACAGAAAAAAATTTAACCGAAAGAGAATAAAAAAAAACAATTAAATTTCAATAATAATGAAACACCCCAAATAATATTCAAAATCTAAAAATAACAATAAACTCAAATAAAAAGTTAACAATATTCAACTGATTAATTAGTAATAATAAAAGAAAGAGAAAAGATAAGAGAGAGAGAGAGAGAGAGAGAGAGAGAGAGAAATTTGCAGGGGATGATGGTGGCTCTCGGGTGTTCTCAGCAGAGGCCACGACTGTTGGTTTGCTGTCCTGTGATGGCCCTCAGCTGGTGGCCGCGACTGGAGAGGGTGGAAGCTACTGTTGCTGCGACAAGGGCTGCTTGCGTTAGTGTGCTTGGCCATGGCTACTATAAAGGGTGTTGTTCTGTGATGGCTCGGTGTTGGTGCGGGAATGGAGGCCTGGGCTGGTTCGTGGGACAGCAGCTTGGGGTCTGGTATGCCACGGGAGAGTTAACCGAGGATATTGTAGAGGAAACAGAAGCTGTTGCTGGAGGAGCTGGAGTTGCAGTAATGGGGTTGAGCAAGATGACAAACTGAAAGAGGAAAAAAAAAAAGGGGAAGAGAAGGAGAGATTGAGGGAAGAAAATAGGGATTGAGAGACAGAGAGAAGAAAAGAAGAAGAAGGGAGTGAGAGAAAACGAGAGAGAGAGCAGGGAAAGGAAAAGAGTTTAGGGAGAGAAAGGAAGGGGAGAGAGTGGTGCGCAGGGCACACCCTATGCGAGAGAGTAAAGAGGAATTAAATAGGAGAGGTAGACTGCTGCCCTAGGATCCGTGAAGCCACGACCCAACCCAGAATGGATCTAACCCATTTGGAAAGGGTTGACCCGACCTGCATGGCCGGGTCACATCAATAACCCAAGTATATATATATATTTTTATTTTTTGTTGTTCTCTGTTCTCCACTAAATTTGACCATTTTGGAGCTCGTTTCTCGCAAAACTCAAAAACAAAAGTTGTAGATAATCCTTTCCTCTTTCTCTAGAAATTTGAATCGCCTTGATCGGAGCTCGGACGGAAAAGTTATGCATGAAATACGAACAGGTATCGATTTTGATTCTTGAAAATTTTCCTGCGATAAAATATTACCAAAAATTCATAAATTGCACAATAAAACTAGAGAATGATAATTTTGATACTTTATTAAAATGTTGGACAAATTTGGACGTTTAATTAAGAATATAAACCGTAAAGCCCGGATAACAATGCCCAATTACGCGGTTTTAACGCGTAATCAGTGATATACTTCATTAAGCTTCAAGTTAAATTTCATATTGTTATTTACTTTGAAGTATATAGTTCTGAATTGTTGAACTAATCAGCTCTTTGAGGAGCAAATTATTTGTACGCATTTATTTGATTATTTCTTGTAGATTAATGATTCCAAGGATTGTTTGGATCGTTGGCTAAGCAAGGGGATATTGCTTAGAGAGGCGGGCTCTAGCCTAGTTAAGGAGTGACCGAACAAGGGGATATCGTTTGGAGAAGGCAGACTCTAGTCTTAACCAAGTAGTGTTGTAAAGGTATTCTTCCGCCCGTCAAAGGAACAGGTTTAGTGAATCCTTTGGTGGTTTTCCAAAGGTGAGGACGTAGGCTGGGTATAAGCTGAACCTCGTAAAAATCTCCGTCTCACTCTTTCTTTCCCAACTCTTTATTTTCAGTACATATTTAAATTGCATGGATGGTTTAAATTGAAAATCATATATACTACGTATAATTGGGAATCAAGTAAACTTAAAGTTTAATTTTGATTTTGGTTGCAGAAACAAAAAGAGAGTACGTTGGTTAAACCATATGTTGCAGAAACCATACAAAAAATACATTACTTAGTTAAACAGCGCAAAGATAAATTAACTGAGAGTTTATTTGAATTTTGAATATTGAGAAGAGTGTGAATATTGTGTTGGATTTTATATTACGTATCATACTAAGCAAATCAATTAGTACAAGGCTTCATATCAGCAAACACAAATTATCATTCACTACAGGGCTTAATTCAAATTTATATCCAGAGCTGACAACAAAAGCTATATTATGATTGAATGGTTTAAAATTTGATATCAAGTAGTTTGTGTTTATATTTCAAAGAGTGTTGAATCTTGCAAATTTCCATCAATCTAAATTGTGTTGCAGGTAACTTGTGTTTGGAAAATCATTTGGTTGTTTTTTTTCAAATTGTAAATGATTGGCTGGATTACTTGAATGATTGGTTTGGTTGCTTGGTTGCTTACATAGTTGTGTTGATTGATTGAATTAAAAGAACTAAGTTCTTGAGTGATTAAAGAATTAAACAAACAAGTCAAGAATTAGCTCAATGAAATAAAAGACGGTTAAGGATTCTTAAAGGGGAATAAAATTTTTTTAAATCCCAATTCACCTTTCCCCCCCTTTTGGACTACACATTACTTTTCAATTGGTATCAGAGCAGGGTTATAGAAAAACTTAATTAGTAGTTATAAAAAAATGTTAATGGCTAACTTGGGCGTAGCTTCCTTTAGAGAGGGACAATCTTCAACTAGGCCACCAATCATTTGTGGACACAACTATACATTTTGGAAAAAGGGAATGCAAATATACCTTCAAACCATGGATTGGAAAGTTTGGGAGGTTGTCATGGATGGTGATCTAATTCCTACCATATTAGTAGATGGAAAACAAATACCTAAGAAAAAGAAAGACATGACTGAAAGAGATTATAAAATGTTGCAAATAAATTCTATGCTATGAATGCTCTATATTGTGCTTTAGATGCCAATGAATTTAATAGAATAATGGCTTGTAAATCAGCTAAAGAAATATGGGACAAGCTAGAAGTCACCTACGAAGGCACTATAGATGTTAGGGATAATAAGATCGATATGCTTACGAGTGAATATGAAGCTTTTAGGATGACCTAGATGAATCCATAACTAATATGTTTTTCAAGGTTCACTCACATAATAAATTCCCTAAATGCACTAGGAAAAACCTACACTACTTATGAGATGATTACGAAAATTCTTAGAGGGCTGCCACCAAAATGGGAACCAAAAGCCACTATCATAACGTAAGGAAGAAATTTGAAAACCACTTCCTTAGATGAACTTATAGGTTTTCTCCTCACATACGAAATGGCAATAAATGAAAAGAGTGGAAAAACCAAAGCCCAAGAATCAATAGTCTTTAAAGCTTTAAAAGAAAACTCAAGTAGTGAAATGGATGAAGATGAAGAAGCCTTCATATCTAAAAAGCTAGCAAGGATACTAAGAAGGAGGAACAAATTTAAAAGAAAAAACCAAGACTCCGAATCAGATGAAGAAGAAGAAGAAATTAGCAAAAAGAAATCTAAAAGTAAAACTCCTACATGCTATAATTGCAACAAAACTGGACATTTAAAACCGAAATGTCCTCTACTTAAGAAATAGTCTAAGAAAAAAAAGACAAAGGCCATAAAAGCCACTACTTGGGATATGATGAGTACAAGCAGTTTGGAAAATGAATCAAGGGACCAAGAGGTTACTTATACGTGCTTTATGGCTTGGGACGATGAGGAAAGCTCCTCATCTAAATCTTCAAATAATTCTTGCAGTGCTAAATCCAGTGATGAGTGTATGTCATCTTATGATGAATTACAAAATGATTTATTCAAAGTATATAATATGCTAATTAAATTAACCAAACAAAACACATCATTAAAAAACAAGAATGAAGGAATGATGAAAGAACTAGAATCTCTTAGAAATGCTGAAAGAAAAAAGGATTCAAAAATCAAGAAAATAGAAAGTAAGAATGAAGCTATGACAAAGGAGTTAGAATCCAAAAATCTTGCTGAAAAGGAAAAAGACTTGAAAATCAAAGAATTAGAATGCAAGAATAAAAAAATGATAGAAGACCTTCGATCCCTATCCTTTACGGTATATGAGAAAGATATATATATTTCTACATTAGAGGATAAAATCAGAAAATTATCTCTAGAATTAGAGAAATCACAAAAGAAGGTTGATGACAAGAAAGATAAAGAGATAAATGATCTCAAGAATCAAATTGAAGATAAAGAAAATATCATTTATAACTTTACAAAAGGAAAAAAAAAAAAACTTTGACAAAATGGTAGGCTCCCAAAGAATGTTTCTAAACAAAGAAAATATTGGATTTAATGGAATTGAAAAAAAAAAAAAAAAAAGGAATCTTTACATGGGTTATTTCTCAAAAGCCTCCAAAGATAATGCAAGCACATCCTTTAATGCTTACACTAACACCATATGCCATCAATGTAAGAAAAAATGGCATATAAAGTTTGAATGTCCATTTAAGAGAAAAGGTGTGAAAACTAAACAAATATGGAGAGTTAAAAAAACATCCTTTATGAAGCCAATCGGACCCAAGAAAGTATGGGTACGGAGATGATAGACTAATTTATAAATGAAAAACTCCATGGATTAAGTCATTCCCTTTAAAAATTGAGAAAGTAACTTAATTCATGATTAACAAACAAACTAGTTAAAATAGAAAAACTTAAAGATGAGTTTAAGATAAGTTTGAGAATGAATGCCTATATGAGATGCTATATGTTTACATGCCTATATGATATGCTACATGATATGCTTATATTGAAAATTTATAGCTCACTATGTTGAAAATTTGAGCATGAGATTATTGAGTATAAGCATGAATTTTGATATGAGATTAATTCTTGATCATGCATGCTATTGATGAATTACATAGATAGACTTGCTGCTTTTTATATTGATATCCATGAGATATGAGAGATATAAAGGTTATATTGGTATCCATGTGTTGTGTATAATGTGATAATGACTTTGGTATCTATAAAGTCTTTGGTATCCATGAATATTTTTGGTATCACATTTTAAAAATTTTAATTGGTATCACAATCTAAAAGTTCAGTTTGTTTTTAAGCATGACAAGAATAATTATATCTATGAGCATAGCATTGATGATATGAGCATAATATTGATTTTTGATACATAATGTGAATCAATGTTTTGAAATATAGGATGATGAAAGCAAAATTGATAAAAAAACTGAATGTATTGAATTTAAGGGGAGTGTTATGTCATATTGCTTATATTATGATTATTTCCCTATTAATCAATTCAGAGAATTTTCAAAAAAAAAAAAAAGCTCAATTGGTATCATGAATTAAATTTTCAATTGGTATCATGAATTTTAAATAGATATCATGAATTCAATTTTAAATCGGTATCATAAAATCAACAATTGAAATCTTGAATATTGTCTAAAGGAAAAAGCTGTTAATAATGAAGTTACAAATCATATACTTGAATGTTATAACACACTTCACATGCTATATTGAAAAATAATAAATTGAGTGTGTTCATATGTTTGATACGCATGTTTGATGATATGCTCAACATATGATTTTACTTGAACTTAATCATTTTTTTTTTCCTTTTTGATGGATGTCAAAAGGGGGAGAAGTTTTAAAGCAAAAATTGAGCATAGTATTGCAAGTTACAAAAATTGAGCATGAACATAATATATATCAAAAGGAAAAATATTTGATAGTGATGAGCATGATTGTAAAAGAGGTTTTGAAATTGATATTGATCTTACAAATATTGTTAAGATGATGCTTATTGAAAGGCGGAGTCTTTTTAAAGCTCACTCCAATTTTTACTTCTTGTTTGTTATCGTAAAAAATAAGGAGATTTTTGGCCTTACAATGTTTAACATCTTGTTTTGATGCTAACAAACAAGTAGAACTTAACATAGTTGGTTAAGTGTTGTCATTTCAGGATTCTATGATAAATGCAATGTCATGTGTTCACAAAGATTCATGAAAGCTTATATTTCAAAGAAGTATGATTAATATGAAGCTTAAAACATGGATTCAAAAATAGATTTAAAGATAAAACTTGAAGATCATGAGAGCATGAGGAATAAAGAGAACTTTATGAAAGCTCAAAGAAAGATGAAGCAAGTATAAAGACCTCAAGGAATTCAAGAATTGAAAATTTGAAAGAGTCTATAGGAAATTTCATGTAAGTACTTCAAATAATTTCAATATGGATGCATGAAACTCTTAGATTAATTTATTGGACCTAGTTACCTTTGAACATATTTGGAAAATATTTTTATAAGGTCAAAAATTGTTTCAAAAATGTCAAAATTATTTTTGGAATGAAAAGCACCAAAAAGAGGATTTTCCATATATTGTCAATTTTTCTACATCCGAATTGAGGTGCATTTTTCTCTATCAAACACTCTTTATTTGAAAATGTGTTAAACATAAAAGTTGTATGATGTTCTATTAGCTTTCTTTTGACACCAAGCTCGTCAAAATTTTGAGTTACACAAAAAAAGTTATGATCAAAAGACTGAAGGGTGCTTGAAGTTGATAGCTTGACAGACGACTGTCAAGAACTGGACAGCCGACTGCCAGTGCACTTCGAAGCGTCTGTCCGTGTTTGGATAGCCAACTACCACCTTACTTTCCCTTTGGTTTAACTAGATAGACGACTACCAAAAATGGATAATCATCTGTCACGCGGCTGTTTTGAATTTTTCATAACTGTCAAATTTTTTAAATGAGGTTGCTTGGGGCTCAAACTTTGTGAAAACTTGGGGAATACTCCAAGTCACTTGGGGATCAAGTTATATACCTTTTCAAGTCTATGAATAAGCCCCAAAGATCATTTAATCAATGAACCAAGAATTGAATTCAGCAAAAATTCAAAATCTCTCTCAATTGGTCTCAAATTTTTAAGGCTCTCTCTTGCTCTCAACTTGCACGAATTCAACTGAGTTTTTGTTGATCTTCTTCCACTGGAATTGTGCTACAAATTTTAAATCTTTCAATCATTGAAAGAATTAATCGGTGATATACTTCATTAAGCTTCAAGTTAAATTTCATATTGTTATTTACTTTGAAGTATATAGTTCTGAATTATTGTACTAATCAGCTCTTTGAGGAGCAAATTATTTGTACGCATCTATTTGATATATTTCTTGTAGATTGAAAATTCTAAGGATTTTTTAGATTGTTGGCTAAGCAAGGGGGTTTTGCTCAGTGAGGCGGGCTCTAACCTAGTTAAGGAATGACCAGATGAGGGGATATTGTTTGGAGAAGCCAAGCTCTAACCTTAACCAAGTAGTGTTGTAAAGGTATTCTTCCACCCGTCAAAGGAACATGTTTAGTCAATCTCTTGGTGGTTTGCCAAAGGTAAGGACGTAGGCTGGGTATAAGCTGAACCTCGTAAAAATCTCTGTCTCACTCTTTCTTTCCCTACTCTTTATTTTCAGTACATATTTAAATTGTGTGGATGGTTTAAATTGAAAATCGTATATATTACATATATTTGGGAATCAAGTAAACTTAAAGTTTAATTTTGATTTGAGTTGCGAAAACCGAAAGGGAGTACGTTTGTTATACCATATCTTGTGGAAACTATACGGGAGTATGTTAATTGGTTAAACATCCCAAAGATAAATTAAATGAGAGTTTATTTGAATTTTGAATATTGGGAAGACTCTAAATACTGTGTTGGATTTTATATTACATATCATATTAAGCAAATCAATTAATACAAGGCTTCACATCAGCAAACACAAATTATCATTCACTATAGAGATTAATTCAAATTTATACCCAAGGCTGACAACAAAAGCTATATTATGATTGAATGGTTTAAAATTTGATATTGAGTAGTTTGTGTTTATATTTCAAAGAGTGTTAAATCTTGAAAATTTCCATCAATCTAAATTGTGCTTTAGGTAACTTGTGCTTGGCAAATCATTTGGCTGTTTGTTTTCAAATTGTGGATGATTGGCTTGGTTGCTTGAATGATTGATTTGGTTGCTTGGTTGTTTACATAGTTGTGTTGATTGATTGAATTAAAAGAACTAAGTTTTTGAGTGATTAAATAATTAAACAAACAAGTCAAGAATTAGCTTAATGAAATAAAAGAAGGTTAAGAATTCTTAAAGGGGAATAATTTTTTTTTTAAATCCAAATTCACCCCCCCCCCTCCCCTCTTAGGACTACACCTTACTTTTCAGTAATTTTTTTAAAGTATTTTTTTTTTTCACAAATAGGAATGTTGGGCACCATATGCATGATTCAAAGATGTCACAACACATATGAAATAAGAATGCCCAACATGAAATATGATATTGAATTTTAACATGATTGAGAAGTGTGTGATCATATATTCATTTGAATATTTACCCTTTTTGATTGATGTCAAAAGGGGAGTAGTATTTGAGCAAAAATTTTGGCATGATTGAGAGCATGATATTGATTTTTGAGCATGTTGAGCATGATATTGAAAAATCATATTTGAGCATGTTGAGCATGATGGCATGATAGTGAAAAATCATATTTGAGCATGTTGAGCATGATAAGAATGAAGAATTGAGCAATGAGCAAGATTGGTCTTGAATCTACAAATTATTAAAATTATTCTTATTGTAAGGGGGAGTAGAATAATGCTAGTCGTAATGGGGAGATATTTTTTAACACTTATTCATATTTTTTGCTCCTCATTTGTCATCATCAAAAAGGGGAGATTGTTTGCCTAACTGAGCTTGTCAATCTTATATATTTTGATGATAATAAAATGAAGAATGCTTTAACATGTAATGTTGAGTGATTTGACTTCAGATCTAGGTAAAAGGACACTCACGGTTGATAAGCCGAAGATCAATGTCAATTTAGTTGAAGCTCCTCAAAATATTAAAGTAATGAATGACAAATGAAGAGGTTAAAGGCCAAGCAAATCTTAAAGTCAAAAGTGAACCTCAAGAGGTTGAAGGAGGCTAAAGGACTTAATGATTAAGGAGACCATGATTAGAAGGATTGTTGTAAGTATTTCAAAGCCATTACCATCTAGATATGTGAAACTCTTATAAATCAAAAGAAACTACGAAACACACTTTTTTTAAAGACCTTAAAATATGTTTTTGAAATCAAAATAACAAAGGTCTCAAAGGAAGAAAAGTTTTCAAAGAATATAAGGGAAAGACTGAGAGCCAAGCGAGTGCCAAGTTTTAGAAGAAGTAAACTTGGGAGGCAGTAGGGTGCCAGACGACTGTCTAAGCATTGTCAGGCGCCTAAGTGGTAAAGCCAAGCAACTGCCTGTGTCTTGATAGGTGACTGCCAACCTTCTAGTTGTCTAGTTTTCATTATGGCAGGCAAGTGCCAGGTCATGGCAGGCGACTGCCACTCAGAATAGATCTTTAATACTCAACGGGAAGATTGTCAAAATTTTGAATTTCAAAATTTATTCTATAATTTAATACTTTTTGAAAAGTTACCTAATTAAATGAGGAAACTCTTCTTTGAAACAGTCTATAAATATCTCATTTAAGCAATGAAAAATGTACAAGCAAAGTAAGCAAAAAGAGCAAATGAGCTATACGCTGAAGCTATCCTTACACTGAAATTCTCCTTAAGTTCTTCTTGCTCACATCATTTTGCTGGAGAAAATCTTTATGATTTTGGTGGATTGAAAAATCAAAAGCTTGGTTCCGAGTTGCATTCAAATTTTTTTTAAGAACCATCGGTGACTTCTAAACTTTTAAAACTTCATATTTTCTATTTAATTTTGGTTTTTGAAGTACGATTTAGAAATTAATTTGTACAACCTGTTCTGAATTTTGAGAGTATTTTTGTATGCAGAATTTATCTTGTACTCTTGTAGATTATGACGATTCCAGGTTTGTTGGATTGTTGGATAGGCGAGGGGATATCGCTTAGAGAGGTGCTGCTCTAGCCTAAGTAAAAGAGTGACCAAACGAGGGTATATCGTTTGCAGAGGCGGGTTCTAGCCTACTGAAGGAGTGTGTAAAGGTTTTTATTCCACCTGGAAGGAACAAGGTATAGTGAACTCTTTAGGCGGTTGACCTAAGGCGAGGATGTAGGCTGGGTATCAGCCGAACCTCGTAAAAGTGGTGGTGTCACTCTCTTTCCCTTACTCTCTTTTAATTTTAGCAATGATATAACATGCGTGGATGGTTAGTACTTTGAATTATAAAAGTAACACGTATTAGAAATTATGTAAACCCAAATCCTAAATTTTTCATGGGCTTGCGGAAACCGAAAGGGAGTACGTTGGTTAATTGATATTTTACAAAAACCGAAACGAAGTACGTTGATTGGTTAACATCCCAAAACCTATTAGCTGAAGGTTTATTTAAATTCTAATATTGTAAAAGTTATTAGATGTTATTTTAAATATTCAAATTCAAAAGCCAACTACAGGAATTGAACTTTCATATACAGAGCCGCTAAATATTGCAACTTGATTTCTTATAGAATGGTTGTTTTACTTGAAAAGTTAATTCATTGATTGTGGATGTAAGAGTTTGTGTGGATTGCCCAATTAACAAAAATACAAGAAATTCTTAAAAGATTGCAAAAAGGGACAAGAACTTTTAAAAAAGATTTAAGGAATTTTTAAATAACTCAATTCACCCTCCCTCTTCGGACTACACCTTAGGTTTCAGAATCATCATTGGTTCAGACAACGTGTTCACTCGGAGACCAACTACAGGTCATGAATTTCACAGAGGTACTACTAGGACATGATTTTCACGACATTTCTCAATGAACCACTGAGCTACTGAAGAACCTAGTCCAACTTTTTGGATTGGAGCTGAACACTGTTAAACCATCCTTCTAGCCACTCACTAACAAGCAGTAATTTGGGTACTTCTCAAAGAAAAACTACAATGTGTAGAATCCATAAAAATAACAAAAATATATAAACAACTAGACCTTATTCAATGAACCACTGAGCATGAACTCTTGTAACAGTACAAGGCCGTCCCTGGGCCGCATGCTCTCTGCCATGCGAGGATAGGGGAGGGTCGTCACAGTGTTGTAGCCTTACCCCTACTTTTTATTCAGAGAGGCTGTTTCCTTGGATTCGAACCCGTGATCTATCGGTCACAAAGGAGCAATCTTAACAATATAACAACGCAAATTTCAAGAACACAATGGCAGTAGCACTATGTATAGAATCCATAAAAATAACAATGTGAAACTAAAAAATTAAGGCTTATTTACAGTAAAAAAATATAAAAGCACTTCTTGTAAATATATATGATCATTCATACAGCTATCAATCCAATATATAATGAAATTCAAATCAACAATATTCTTCTATTCCCGTTAGAAAGAACAGAGAGAACTAAATACACAAACCTGTCCACTGCAGAAAGGCCCAGCTCCGATGCCAATGGTGGGGATTTGAATAGCAGAAGTCACAGCAGCAGCCACAGCTGGCGGCACACATTCCAGTACAACAGAGAAACACCCAGCTTCCTGCAATGCTAGTGCAGTCTCCGCAACCCGCACAGGGCAAACCAATTCAATTTAACAAGAAGGCGAAGCAAGCAAAGATATAGATGCTTGTGCCTCTATCTGGAAAGAGAGAGAGACCTTGACAGCACTAGCAACATTTTTCCCCTGAGGTCTAAATCCCCCAAGAACACTAATAGCCTGAGCAGTAAGTCCCACATGCCCCATGACTGCAACACCAGCATCAAAAATAGCTTTTGCTGCCGTGATTCTTGAAGGCGAACCTCCTTCCAATTTTATTGCGTCCAATCCTCCTTCCTTCAGAATCCTAACCGCAGTATCAACTGCCTGGTCAAAATCCAAACTGCAACACATCAACCACCGTTGAACATTTTAACCCGAACTCGAATCAGTAAGATCAAAACTAGAAAATCTTAATTGAACAGGCATGGATGTCTAAAGTATTCTAAGAATTTAAAAAGAACTTGGGAATGATTCGTACAATTGAATATTCTGCCAAAGAGCAGAACAAAAGGGTCTAATACATCCTTTATCAAAAGTAGCAAATTGGAAAAAAAAAAATAAAAAGTAAAATAAAAATGGTCACGATCCACATCTAAATCGGGGAAAAAAAAGAAAAAAAAAACTGTTGTGAACAATTTTAAATATTTGAACAATACCTGCTGAGAGCTTGACTCGTAGGTGCCGAACGGAAGATCGCCGACGAGGAGGGGGTTATTGGTGCCGCGGGCGACGGCGCGGCAATGAACGAGCATCTCGTCGAGGGTAATGGGGAGAGTGGTGTCGTGGCCGTGGACGACCATCGCGGCGGAGTCTCCGACGACGCAGATGTGGATGCCGGCGGTGTCGAGGTGGACCGCGGAGGGGTTGTCGTAGGCGGTGACGACGGCGATGGGCTGGCCCCTGCGGTACATCTGCCTGAGGTGGGTGAGGGTCACTCGCTGAGATGGGTTCTGGAGCTTGGGTCCACCGTAGACAGTGTTTTGAGGGACATTGCTTATGCACCTGAGGTGGTTCAGGAGTGAGGCGCGTCGGATCATGCGAGAAGCGTTTGATGAGAGGGTGGAGTAGATGACCATTTCTGAGGAGGAGGGGTGAGGGTTCGCGAATACTGATTTTGTGACCAATGCTTGAATGAACTAAAGAATGAATAAATTGGAGTCGGTGAGGCAAACGACATGGCTGAATGAATGAAGCGTTTGATGACAGTGTTTTTTGCTGTGCCACCCGCGACTGAATGAATGAACGAAGGAAACGACATGGCTGCTTCACTGCATTGGACAATAGTAAGAAAATGTTATTCAAACGCTGCTCTAATATTGAGTTTTTTTTTTTCCCCGAATTTAATATTATTTTAATTAAACTTATTTTCAAAATTATATTTGCCAAATTGATGCGTTAAAAAAAGAAAAAAAAAATACTTGTCTATCCCGCATTTTTTAAACAAAAGACATTGAATAATCCAGCGTTTCTTAATATAAACATAAAAACACAAGTGTGCTATGGTCATTAAAAGATACCATACCAAATAGCGTTTTTTACTAAGTTATATTTCATCTTCTTCTTCCTCTTTCTCTATTTTCGAAAAGGAGAATCGAGAGCAAAGAGGGAGGCAACACAAAGTCAACTTTTTGAAGGATTTTGCTGGTGACCGATGTGATTCAGATTGTATAATACGAATGTTCTGCCTACGAAGCACAAGTAAATGTTGAGAGAGCATTATAAAAGCAACAAAAATGAGGTATGTTCTCTCACATTCAACGTTGTTGAAAACTCTAATTTCTTGTAATATGAAATTTGAGTTGAAATCCTAAAAAGTTTTTATTAGTTTGAAGTAGAAATTGGTATTTTTGTATATTAAATTAGTTCATGTTAAAGTCAATTTAGTGATTTGAAGCATCATTGTGGAACTCTCAAATTCATGGTAGCGGTTTTTTTTTTTTTCGTGTTTGAACTTTTCATTTATAAATGATGAATAAAGGTTAAATTTTGTTTGTACAAATGATAAATGCATATTAAATTTTTGAATGCATATGAAAATTTTCATTATATGTAAATTTTATTTTCCATTTGTGTGCATATTAAATATAGTTTTAATTTTGAAGTAAGAAGGTTTGAATGAGAAGTTTTTATGTGAGTGTTTTTATTAAATTTCATGATTATTTGAATGTTTAATTTGCAGTGTGTAAATTGTTGAGGTTAGAGTTGCATTTAATCTTATGTTTATAAGAATCTACGAATAATGAATGTGAAAATTTGTTATTATCAATTTGGGTAATTATTAAAATTGGCTTGAATTTTGAAGTCATATGGTTCATATTGAAATTTTTTATTATTAGAGTTTTTATCTAATTTCATAATTAATTATATGAATATGTAATGAATTAGTGTGTAAATTTTATTATCAGGGTTTTATTTTCCTTATGTTATTTGAACAAAATACAAACAAAATGAAATCCAAAGGTCCTATAGAGACGAAGAAAATTGAATTAATGAGAAAGTGAAAGAAAAAAAGGTTTTTGGTTTGGTGTCAACCAAACCGTCGGGAGACCAGAAAAACCATCAACGGTTTTGAATTTACTGCGGGCCGGTTACAGGTAAAATGGTAAAAAGGGCGAGTTAAAGACCAGAAAAATCCAAAGGTTTTTTTTTTTTCTTTTTTCATGTTTGAACTTTTCATTTATAAATGATGAATGAATGTTAAATTTTGTTTGTACAAATGATAAATGCATATTATATTTTTGAATGCATATGAAATTTTTCATTATATGTAAATTTTATTTTCCATTTGTGTGCATATTAAATATAGTTTTAATTTTGAAGTAAGAAGGTTTGAATGAGAAGTTTTTATGTGAATGTTTTTATTAAATTTCACGATTATTTGAATGTTTAATTTGCTGTGTGTAAATTGTTGAGGTTAGAGTTGCATTTAATCTTATGTTTATAAGAATCTTCAAATAATGAATGTGAAATTGTTATTATCAATTTGGGTAATTATTAAAATTAGTTTGAATTTTGAAGTCATATGGTTCATATTGAAATTTTTTATTATTAGATTTTTTATCTAATTTCATAATTAATTATATGAATATGTAAGGAATTAGTGTGTAAATTTTATTATCAGGGTTTTATTTTCCTTATGTTATTTGGACAAAATACGAAAAAATGAAATCCAAAGGTCTTGTAGAGATGCAAAAAATTGAATTAATGAGAAAGTAAAAGAAAAGAAGGTTTTTGGTTTGGTGTAGACCAAACCATCAACGGTTTGGTGGGAGACTAGAAAAACCATCGACGATTTTGCATTTATTGTGGGTCGGTTACAGGTAAAACGGTAAAAAGGGCGGATTAAATACCCAAACTATCGACGGTTTTGTGAGGGGTGTAGAAAACTGTTGACGGTTTTGTCTACAGTGCTTATTTTAAAGGGGGCTGTGAGCTTCATTTATTTTAAACAAACAAAATCTCTCTCTCTCTCTCTCTCTCTCTCTCAGAACCTTACGACACCCTCTCCCTTCTCTCTACGATTTCAATTTGATTATAACCCGAATTGACGATCAAAAGCTACCACGGAATCCTAGGAGCGATGCTTAGCGTTTTAATTGGAGCAGATTTTCAATTTAGGCATTTCAGATACCACTCCAAAGTCGAGGTAAGGATGTTAAATGTTGATATTTAATTGATTTAATGGAGTGTTTGGACCTGGAGATGTTTTTAATGATAATAATTCTAGGGTTGATGTTGTTTGAATTGGGGAAATGTGAATTTCAGCGTTTTGAGCTTCGAACGCTGTGGGGGGGGGGACTTAGGGTTGTTTGCAGGCCTCTCAGTAAGTCAGGTAAGGGGATAGATTAAATCAAATATTTTCAGTAAATTAATCATAGAATATACAATATTTGATTCAGAAAGGTATATATATGAATTAGTATAGTTTTTGGGAATACTGATGTTGAACTGAGGAAACTTTGAAAACAGATTTAATATTATTTTGTCAGCAAAATATGTTTTTCCGGGCTAAATAATATATTATAGAGTAGTAATCACTCGTGTGTGGCATGAGTATAAATTTTACTGTAAATAATGGTATGTTAGAATATTTTATGAATTCACTAGTACAAGCATGAATTGACAATAGTTTTTAGAAAAAAAATTATAAACATTACATAAATTATATTTTTAGTATATTATGATATTTAGCCGGCGCAGATGTTGTGATATTCAGCCAGCATAGATGCTGTGATATTCAGTCGGCTTAGATGTCGTGACTAGATATATTTATAACAGATATTCAGAAATATTATTATTATGACAGATTTTACACAAAATCATGAAATAATATTATTATTGTTATTAATGAAATATATTATACTGTAGTAGAACCCTAATGGACTAAGTATGTTATGAGCATGGTATCGTAACTAACTAGCCTGATCAGACAGTGTAACCCCTATGTGCCGACCTGAGAAGTGTTGCGGAGAGTAGGATGGGCGGACTAGGTTGGTGATAGCTGACAGTGCAACCACACTATTCAAAAAGTGTTGGGTCGGAGGCCGATTAGCGCCAAAGTGTTGCGGAGAGCAGGATACCCACTCTGTGCTGACCCGAGAAGTGTTGCGAAGAGCAAGATGGGCAGACCAGGTTAGGTGGGCAATCGTGCATAGTTATGTCTTGTTTGACTTAACCTGGTAAGTCAGCCATGGTTATGTTCAGCCCTTGGGCCACACAACCCGAATCATGTGGGGTTAATTCATGAAGCCTTCCATCCAGGGTATAATTTCAGTAATATACAGATATAGTAGATAATTTATATGTATATAGAAATTTAGTATGATACAGTATGTTATGTTGATTTATGATTTATTTAGATTTATATAGAACAGTTTTACTTGACTTGTCAAATGCAGTTAAACTATGTATAGATTTTCCTTACCTATCAGATACAGTTTATCCTAAACAGTATATGTTTATAATACAATAATACTCATGTTGCCACACATTGATGTTAGTTTATCTCTCTTACTAAGATGTATCTTACCCTAGGAATACAAACATTTTAGGAAAGCCAGATAGGCTAGTGGAGCGAGCTCCGAAATAGAGGAGGCTGCTAGTGCTATCTTAGCTAAAGGGTAAGTAGTTGGGTTGAGACCATGATGGATTTTTGGGATAAGACCCTAGGATATTTATGACCATTTTTGGGATGTATATGTATCTTTTTTGTTAGAGTACAACTTTGGCATTGTATATAAGGTTGAATAAATTATGGTTTCTGCTGCATAGTTATCATGTATGTATGGATAGGTATATCTTTGATTTCGTTTACAGTTCAGGTTGATTTAGTTTATGTTTAATGGTATCATAGTTGTTATTATTATTATTATTATGTGGAAAAAAAAATATATAGCATGGTGATTCTTTCTTAGATTGTCTAATGAAGAAATTTGAAAAAGAGGGGGGATGACTAATGAGGGGTTACAAATACTTGGAGAACATTAGCTTAACCTCAACTAAATAAATATGGATTATTATTTTTATTATTATTATATTCCTTGTTGTTATTATTAAGAACCATATTAAGTGACAAAACAACGCATATTATAATATGGTTAGCCCTCCAAGAATAAAACGTATATATTATTATGGTGATGGCTAAGTCTAAATATGACAAAATGGGTTTTGAGGATGGAGGAAGGGAATCATTTGTTTGTCCTACCAACTTTATTTGTCTTATCTAGACTTAAGAGTGAGAATGAGATGGCCAATGCTTTCCAACCAACCCCTCCAATCCCCAAGGGTTTGCGAAATAAAGAAATGAGGGGAGGAGGAGGACATAGTCTAAGTAAAGAATCATATGATCATATGGTGGAAGCACATTTTAAATGCTTACTTGGTTGTCATTGACACAAACCCTATCGCTACACCTATAGCCACGCACCACACGCACTCCAAGTATTACATGCGTGTTTTTTACGACTCCATTTTTTTTTTTGTGGTAATTATAAAAGAATTAAGAGATAAAATTTATTTTAATTTCTATTTTAGTATTTATTGTAAATAGCTTTTAAAAATTATAAATGTAGTTTAGAATAGTTATGATTAGTTGAAGAAATAGTTTGTTATAATTATGAGTAGTTAGAGAATAAATTTAATATAATTATAAGAGCATTTTGAAATATTATGAACAATTATAGGAGTGTTTTGAGATAATTGTGGTTAGGTATAGGAATAAGTTTGAAATTTATGAAAAAAAAAGTAATTTATGTTGTTATATACCTTTTTATACTTCTTTGTATACTTCTTGTAACGTCCCAGAAAATAATATGCATGGAAGTAAAAAAATAAATAAAAATAAATAAATAATTAGTTAATTAATTACTTAAATAATAATTTTTTATTAATTTAATAATATAATATAATATAATATAATAGTATAATAATATAATATAATATAATATAATGATAATAATATAATAATAATAATAATAATAATAATAATCTCTTCTGAAGCTTCTTAGCTTCAGGAGATTGTAATTTTACAATCTCAAGAAACCCCCTACGAATCTTCATTTTTTTTTTCTCTCTCACTTCTCATTCTCTCCTCATTTTCTCGGCAAATACTTGGTCGATTGAAGAATGGAAAATACCATTGAGTTCCATTTTTTGCCACTAACATTTAACCGGAGTAGATTTTCTGTAGGAGCGTTGTAGGCATCACTTTTAGGATAAGGTAAACTCTCACTCTCTCATCAATTTTTGCTTAAATCTTTAACTAAATCAACGATCGGACACTACCATGGGGCTCTAACTCCGATCCTCGTCATTTTAATTGAAGCAAATTTTTAATTTGGGTTTCATATGTATCACTCCAAGGTTAGGGTGAGGACAGTGGAATTATATCTGTTAATTATTTTTAAAGTTTAATTAACTATTGGGAGTGTGTGGGTTTAGGAAATATTAAAATAATTATTATTCTAGGAATTGAATTGAATGATTTAGGAAAAACGTGAATTTCAAGGTTTTGAGTTTCGAAAGCTGCAGGCGTGGGATTGGGTATTTTAGCAGGCTTCTCAGTAAGTCAGGTAAGGGGAATAAATTATAACAATTATTTTTGAAAATTACTGGTTGAATAAATATGTGAAAAAGAGAATATGATATTTTGTTTGAGATTATTATAATACGAATATCAAATAAAATTGTGTGATATATGATTTATACTGGAAATGTGTTTGAAATTGTGTTATGTGATTTGCACTGAGAATAAAGAGACTATAATATATATGTTGAAATGTTTTATGCAAAAATGAAGATAATGGAAACCAATTATGTTTTATATAATGAATGGTGATGATATGAGATTTAAAATATTAGAAATGATGAAAAGTTGAATGCATAATTGTTTTATTAAGAATGATGAATTTTGATATACCAATGTGTATTTTGTTGGAAAATGATGGAATATGATATGATATGATATGATATGATATATATATATATATATATATATATATATATATATATATATATATATATATATATATATATGGATAGAAATGTTTTCTATGATAAACGAAGAAATAAGAAATATTGATATGCTTTATTGAGAAATGTTGAAATACATGAAATTAGATATATGCTATTATAAGATGGAATGTGTACTGATATTATGGGAATGAAAAAGAAAATGATGAGAATATTTTTTATGTGATGAAATGTGCCAACATATTGCAATGTGAATATTGGAATGCACGCAAATACTGAAATATGGAAATGAGAACCCTAATGGACTGGAGTTGGATAGAGAGCACAATACTGTTGCTAGTGAGGTGTTAGTGCAACCGCGCGGTCTCATAGAGAGTGTGGCATGGCAGTCGATTGAGCCAGTGAGAAGAGTAGTTTTGTCACCTGGTGTCTGTACCAGGAGTGGGAAGACCAATCGTACTACAGACTGACAGTTTCCTTGTTTTGATCTAACCAAGTAGGCTAACTGCGATTAGGTCCAGCCTTTGAGTCACACAACCCGGTCATAGCAAGAAGCATGACGATGTGAATATCCTCAGGGCAGCCATGAGTTACAGACAGAATATGTATTTGTTATTGGTGGGCACTCATGAGCTAGTTTGTGAAATGAAAATGTGGAATGAAAGAGTGTGAGTTTAATTGCATAAATAATTAGGGCGAAGTAAAACTCTTTGCTTGAGGGCTTACTGAGTAAGGTGACTGCCCTAATATGTATCAATTGTAGCCTCACCCGAGTTAATCGGCAAGGTTACAAATGATATTAGAGCAGAGGGGTGCTACATGTATAGGCGTGTAATCTCCCCTAAGTTCGGGAACTTTCGCTGATAAATATTGATTGTATGTGTGTAAGGATAAGAAATGGTAACATAGCTTATGAAATTATGTTTTATATCAATACGATTATGAGTATATATCGGTATATTTTCTTAGATGATGTAATCACTTAAATGACTATATTATGATATAACCAAACTCATACTACCACACATTGTGAACAATTTATTCCGTCTTATTGAGAGGTGTCTCACCCAAATATCTAAACATTTCAAGAAACTGTGACAGACCGATAGATAGAGAGCTCCGAGATAGAGGGGAGTTGTTTTGTGTTGGGGATATTTTTGTGAAATCCCCTAGGGTACGTTATGGATTTTTGGGATATGTACGGATGCATAGAATTCTGGTTATTTGTATTCTGGATGGTTTGTAAATATTGACTTCCACTATTAGGTTTGTTTATATGAGATAGACTGTTTACCAGTACCCATTTTGGGTCGGGTTATGTTAGAATGGTATTAGAGTTTTTGAAATGGAAGATGTTTGATTAATATTTATTATTTATTGGAGAAGAAAATAAAAAAAAATGGTATGAAAATTGGGGTGTCACAGCTTGGTATCAAAGCCTAGGTTGTTAGGTTCTGCACACTATAGTAAACAGCGAAATACAGTACCAGGGTATAGGAATGGATTGTGAGGAGGATAGGAGATGGGTAGATTGAAATATGAGTCAGTTATTGTTAGAGGAGGAGATTGGGAATTTAAGGTTCTATCTTATAGCCTAGAGGCAAGAAATTCCATTATTGTTTCTATAGTTTTTATGGAGTGACGATCTCAAGAAAGCCATAATAAACTATCGCCAGTTCTTATTTTTGAGGGCTAAGACTAAATCTTAAATTGGGAATAATGATGTTAAGTCGATTGGTGGTAAAAGGATATTTTATGATTCTTAGTTGGATTAATGTACTAGTTATGTTATAAAGTTAGTTGTCCTATTTCCAGGGAAATTTTGATAAACCCCTTGATAGTTTTTGCTTTTGAGGAGAGGGACTGGAACTTGAGATATTAGTCAGTTGGGTAGGTCATAATTTCTGTGGATTCAGGGTTTGGTCCTTAAAATGGCTTAGGGCGTATAAGAAGGAGGATAGTTAAGGTTTTGAGACTGAGTGGTGTGGTAAGACTTACCTTGGAAATGTGCATGTTTAATTGTTTTTTTGGTAAAAAAATTGTATCAGTTACGTTAAGGTAACATAAATCTAAGATTGTTTCGGTTCTATTTTCAGGATGGACCTTGGGAATAACAACGCAAATATTGGAAGTAGTGGCAATGTGGGGGCTTCCAGCATAGGTGGCAGTGAATTTGAAAAGGTGCTACGTAGTGCAAGCCAACAGGTTATGGTAGGGATTGTGTGGAATTATGGGGGACATAACTACCCACCAGCTAACCCAGGTTGCACTGTCAAGCAATTTAACTACATGAATCCCCCCGCTTTTATGGGGGGAGTTGATCATATCATTTCGAAGGAATGGATCCAAGAGATGGAAGATATATTGGCAAGTCTTCACTATGTAGACGAGCAGAAAATTCTGTATGCTATTTTGAAAATTACTGGGGAGGCCAAGTGTTGGTGGGTCTCGATAAAGCTACTCAAAGAACAAAAGCTAGAACCAGTGACCTAGACATGGAACCGTTTTAAGGAAATTTCTATGATCGATACATTCACTCTTCTACCAGAGATGCCCAGGCGGAGGAGTTTATGAACCTGAACCAAAGGAAGAGATCTATGCCTCTTGAATTTTAGGTAGGTACCAGTCAGGGGCCTTGGAGAAGACATGGTGGTAGTGTAGGCCAGAGATAGGGGATGGGAGACCGAGTAGTACAGGACAGGTCGATGCCCCTCTCTGTCCCATATGTTACCGGAGACACCCAAGAGAGTGTCAGGTCAGGGAGGTGATATGTTACTGGTGCTATCAGCCTGGCCACATGGCGAGAGATTGTCGAGCACCTCCAACAATTGCGCTTACTCCTAGACCATATAGAGGAGGTCACCAAGCACCCCAAGGTGGTCAACAAAGAAATACCGCCCCAGCACAAGTCTATGCTTTGACGCTAGCAGATTCTGAGGCAGTATAAGATGTCGTGACATGTATTGTTTCAATACTGTCATATAAAGCTACTGCCTTATTTGATTTAGGGATGACTCATTCTTTTATCGTCCAGGAATTTGTTAAATTTTGTGGATAGAAACTCAACCATTAGATATTAGTTTTCCAATGTCTACACCGACTGGGGCAGTAGTGTTGTGTAGGAAGGTACTCAGAAACTGTCCAGTTTGTATTAAGGGGAGATCTTTACCAGCTGACCTGGTGACTTTAGATATGCATGGCTTTGAGGTAATTCTGGGGATGGACTGGCTAGTTGCTAACTACGCCAGTATAGACTATTATTAAAGAGAGGTGGTATTCAGACTTCTAGGAGGACAAGAGTACATATTTGTGGGGTCATGTGTGCATACCCCACCACAGATGTTATCCACCATTCAGGGGAGGAGGTTGTTGCTGGAGGGTTGTCAGGGATATTTGGTCTGTGTGAAGGAAGTATTAGAAGGGGAGTTGAGGTTAAAGGATATCCCGGTAATAAGGGATTTTTTTGATATATTTCCCTAGGATTTGTTGGGACTACCTCCTGATTGTGAGGTAGAATTTTCTACTGATCTAGTTCTAGGGACAATACCAATTTCTAAAGCGCCGTACAGAATGACACTAGAAGAATTAAAAAAGTTAAAAGAACAGTTACAATAATTATTAGATAAGGGGTCTATAAGGACCAGTGTGTTACCGTGGGGAGCTCCGATATTGTTTGTAAAAATGAAAGATGGATTGATAAGAATGTGCATCGACTATATATTTTCATATTTCCATAAGTTAGCCAATGTAGTGGGGACAGTTTAATCTTAAAATTAAGATGCCCATAAGAATGTAAGATACTAAGTGGGCAACAATCGGACTCCTATGTTTTTTGGAAATTCTTTATTTCCTAGGAAGTGATGTTATCACCATAACCTTAAAAAAAAAAAAGGAAAAAAAAAGATGAGAATAAGACGTCATGCATTGCCAAGTGTTCCGAAGGATCTTGTGAACCAAATAACATCTAACAGAATCATCCTTAGCAACTTACTTAGAAGAAAAAAAAAATCATAATGATACTCTGACCTTTAGCAATCTGCTATCTAGAAGGAAAACCATACATGCTAGGACTTGGAGTTTTATCTTTTTGCTCTATCGTGTACGAATCCTACTTGGCAATGGGACACCAATTTAACCACATAGACAATGGCTTGGTTGGGATTTGATTTGTATATAGCTTAATGTGAAATCTTCTTTTGTTGTATGCATTTGATTGTGGCTTTTGAAGCCATCTTCAGAATCTAATCCTTCTACCATTAGCAACTCTCTAGCGCAAATGAATAGCACCCTTTCTTTCCTAGTCCATTTCACACAAGATTTATGTTGCCAGACAATGTCCAATCACTAATCATAGATGACTAAACAACTCCATATGCATTGTATTTTATACCAAAAAACCAAGACACGTGTTTATTACATATTTGTCTAGTCATTGGAGCAAGATCATGGTTGATTTGAAGTTAGTATAGCAGGACTTAGACTTGCCATAATTGCAATCAATGTTTTTTTATTGAGGATATTTTCCAACTACATATTGATATTCAACGTTTGCCAACATAGGTTAGAAGTTGAGTCTTTAAAAAAAACAAAATAAAATAAAAAAACAGTTTAAAGCAAAAGGAAAAAAAAAAACAAATTTAGAAACCAATTTGGTAGGAATTCCAGGCTTTCTTTTAAAAGTGAAAGCCTATGCATTAGTTTGACATTGAAAAGGAATTGGATGACTAGAATTCCAGGGAATGTTTAGAAGCTCATATAATTTTTACTCAAATGAATTACAAAATTATGATGAGAGTTTTGAAGTGTCGTTTATACATTTGATTTGATAGGAAAATGATTACACATCCTGGTCTGAGACGTCCCAGTAGGTATGGTCCTTGAAGAGTATGAGTCATCATTGCAAGTTCTCTATTTAAAGATGAGGCTAGCCATTGGTGGTTATCTATTTATCATACACCTAGTTGATTGTTTTCAAAAGAAAGTAGTACTCAGAGATCCAAATGGAGTGATGGCTTCCTTCCAACTAAAAAGATCTCATATTTGATATCTTGAGAGCTAATGAAAGGATAGAATTTGGGCACATGTTTAGGGTTGTAACAACAATGAAAGAAATATACAAATTAACGAATTCCAAACTTTTTTACTCATAGGTGATGAATTTTTTGATATTCTTCCCAAATGATTTATTGGGATTACCTCCAAGAGGAGATTGAATTTAATATTGATTCGGTACTAGAAACGGAGCCTATGTCGACTGCTTCACATAGAATGACATTAAATGGACTAAGGCAACCTAGGGTGCAACTAGAAAATTTCCTCGACAAGGAATTTGTTCGACCTAGTATATCATCATATGTTGCACTTGTGCTATTCACTAAGAAACATAATGGGGCCTTGAGGCTATGCATTGATTATTAGAAGTTGAATCACCTTACATTAAAAAAAAAAAAAAATTGGTATCGATTTTCCAGGGATTGGTGGATTATTTGATTAATTGGTAAAATCCCAAAATTTTTTAAGGTTGATTTGCAATTAAATTATCACTAAATAAGATTTGAGAATTACATATCCCAAAGACAGAATTGAGTACACAATAAGATCGCTATAAGTTTTTAGTGTTACAAATTGGGGTTACCAATGCACCTTACATTTTCATAGATATAATGAATCAAGTTATTCAACCATACTTGGATCAATTCATTATAATTTTTATGGATGATTTTTGGGGTATTCAAAGACTTAAGAAGAACATGAACAACATTTGTGATTAATTTTACAAATATTATGAGAGCATTAGTTATATGTTAAACAGGGAATTTTTGGACAACTAATACAAAATTTTTGGGTCATGTCATAATCAAAGGATAGTTATCTATTGATTCTTCTAAGGTTATGTCGGTGTTAGATCTTTGGAATACTGGAGAGGAAATTTGAAGTTATTGTGTGTTGGTGCTGAAGTAAGGTGTATTATAACAAGAGGTGTAATCCATTGATTTATGTTAGTTACAGTTCTACTAGAGTTGTTTAAAAGATTAACTCAAAACTTGTTAGGTTAACGGTGAATTTTACTTAGGGTTGTATTCAACAAATTTCGAGAACGAACTTTTTATAATTAGGGGAGAATGTAACGTCCCAAAAAATAATATGCATGGAAGTAAAAAAATAAAAATAAAAATAAAAAAAACTAAAATAATAAATAAATAAATAGTTAATTAATTAATAAATAATTTTTATTAATTTAATAATGTGACATAATATAATAATATAATATTATATTATTATATTATATCATATTATTAAATTAATAAAAATTATGAATTAATTATATATATCTTTCTTTCCCGAAGCTGAGAAGCTTCACGAGATTGTAATTTTACAATCTCAGGAACCCCCCTGCGAATCTCCACTCTCTCTCTCTCTCTCTCTCTCTCTCTCTCTCTTCCATCACCTCTCCTTCTCTCCTCATTTTCTCAGTGAATACTTGGCCGATTGAAGAACAGAAAATACCACTCGGTTCCATTCTCAACCACGGATATTTTAACAGGAGTGGATTTATAGTAGGAGCGTTGTAGGCACCACTTCTAGGATAAGGTAAACTCTCACTCTCTCAATTTTTCCTTAAATCTTTAATCAATTCAACGATCGGACACCACCATGGAGTCCTAGCTCCGATCCTTGTCATTTTAATTGGAGCAAATTTTTAATTTGGATTTCCTAGGCACCACTCCAAGGCTAGTGTAAGGATAGTGGAATTATATTCGTTAATTATTTTTAAATTTTAATTAGCCATTGGAAGTGAGTGGGCATAGGAAATATTAAAATAATTATTATTCTAGGAATTGAATTGATTGATTTGGGGGAAATGTGAATTTCAGGGTTTTGAATTTCGAACGTTGCGGGCGTGGGATTGGGTAATTTAGCAAGCCTTCAGTAAGCTAGGTATGGGGAATAAATTATAACAGTTATTTTTGGAAATTACTGATTGAATAAATATGTGAAAAACAGAATATGATATTTTTCTTGAGACTATTATAATATGAATACCAAATAAAATTGTGGCATATCATTTATACTGGAAACGAGTTTGAAACCAAGTTATGTTATTTGCACTGAGAATAAAGAGACTATAATATATATGTTGAAATGTTTTATGTGGAAATGAAGATAATGGAAACCAATTATGTTTTATATACTGAATGGTGATTGTCGCGACGTCCCGGGAGCGCGTGTGCCCCGGGCGACGAAATTAAAAATCAATTTTATATTCAAGGAAAATATGGGAATATCGGAGTCGCCACTAACCTTTTAGTGTGGTTAGAACACATGATTACTACCCTGTTAGGGGTAGAATGGGTCTATGTTACCAGAGTTAGGCTCGAGAGTTCGGTTACACGAGGGGAAGGTACAAGCACCCCCTACGCGCCCGTTCTTACGAACGGTACCTAATTAATTTGAAATTATCCCTAAATCAATCTAATAAGTCTTTAAATTACTCCTTTTTATGAATTTATAAATATACATAAATAAATAAATAAATAAATATAATATAATATATATACATATATTCCCTCAGAGCTTAAAGTACGTGATGCCCGAAGACTCATACCCCCGCCATAAAATCATAGGGATAAAAAAAATCAAAAATCAAAAATATTTAATAACGAAAATATAATAAAATAAAATAATAATAATCATTATCATAATGAACATAATAATAACAATAATAATAATAATAAATAACAATAGTAAAAATAATAATAATGGTACTGATAATAATAATAATAATAATAATAATAATAATAATAATAATAATAATAGTAGTAATCCCATAATGACAATAATAAATAATATTAATAGTAACAATACGCACATATTAACAATAAATACATATTCGTAATAATTTCACACATGATAATAATAATAATAATACACTATAAATAAAAGGTAATAATAATAACCTTCCTAATGGTACACACCCCTAATATCCTATAAATATCTTTACACCCATATGGAAATAATTAACAAAAGAAATAAACCAAATTTCAAATTAAAACATGGAAACCAATGCAAAAGTAAAGAAATAATGAAATTATGGAAACAAGGCATTGCTGAAAATAATATATACCAATACAAAATGGTTGCCAAAATTAATACACAACCTTAACTATACAAATATTAAATATAAAGTGAGTACAATAATGACCAAAAACCCTAAGTACATAATTTATATGGAAGCAATTTCAACCCTAAAAGTACACAAAGATACTATGAAGTGATCAAAACCCTAATAAATATGAACATGACATAATCCAAACTCTAAAAAAAAAAATACCTAAACCCTGATAATGTGAAATACTTAAAATCTTATTAAATATAAACGTTGAATAATCAAAACCCTAACGATACTACTACATGATAATGAACCATAGTATATACAACACAAAATAATAAATCATAATATTATATAAATATGTACAATGACAAACCATAATAGATATGAATATGTATATATGATAATAAAACAATATGAAACAATGAGCCTTAATATTACATGATAATACAAAACAAATGTAATAATAAAAGCATATCATAAGAAAATATATATATATATATATATATATATATATATATATATATATGCATGCTGATAATACAATATTAGATAGTAAACCATAATATTACATATTTAAAAAAAAAAGATGACAAGAAAATTCAAATATTGACACTTGAGACCCAATCAAACAAAAAGGAATCCTACAAAAAAAAAATAAACCAATTAGTATTTATAATAAATATGAAAAAAATCTAAACATGGATATTAAATACTAATATTACAACATTAAAATCCTACAATAATAATATTAATTATTTAATATACATAATAAATACGACAAAGATATAAACGTCCCTAAAATAAAATAAAAAAAATCAATACGTGTGTGTGCACTATGTGTGCACAGTGTATGGGTGTGAGTGAGTGCCATAAGCATTATATACACACAGATACACATATAAAAAAGAAAAAAACAGTTTAAACTTTAAGTATTAAAAACCCCAAACAAAACCAGTATGTACGTATATATATATCAACACTAATAAAATAAATATATAGATATATGTGTGTATTGTGTGTGGTAAGTGTAGGCATGCAGAAACTTACCAAGGTGCTGCCGTAGTCTGCTGTTGTTGGAGCGCTCATGACACGGCAGCGGAGCAGTGGTGGTGTTCGGCGATGGATGCTGCTGCAGGTTGGAGTGTGGAGCAGAAGGAAGTCCCGACTGCTAGAGTGTGGTCTGGCTGGGATGCCGGGTGTGACTGGATGCTCACAGGTTGCTGCGGTTGGTTGCAGAACTGTTGGGTTGGCCGAGGTACTCCAGGGGGTTGCTGTTTAGTGGTGATGACAGTGAGGAGGGGGACTGTTGCGCTGCAGAAGGATGGTGGAGTGTTGCCGAAGGAGCTCTCAGCTATGGTGGTCGGCCGAAGTTGCAGAGGACGTGGAGGACTGCTGGACGGCGATGACAGGAGAGTAGCAAAGGACTTGGAGGATGGCTGTGGGATTGAGTGCAGAAAGAAGAGGAAGAAGAAGGAGAAGAAGATGGTGCCCAGCCGTGGCTGTGTGAGCGCCGTGAGGGAGAGAAGAAGATGAAAAGAAAAATATTTTTTTTTTTTGTTTCTTTGGCCGTCTATGTGCTGCCCATGTGTGCGCCCCGGCTGTTTTGCGCTGCCTCCTTGGCCTCTCTTTTATAAAAGAATTTTTTTGAAAACCCTAAAAACAAACTTCATTTTTTGGATTTATTTTTCTTTTTCTTTTTTTTTTATGCTTTTATTCTTATGGTAATAATGAAAATGGAAATAATAATAATAATAATAATAATAATAATAATAATAATAATAATAATCATATAAGTATCAAAAAGGTAATAATAATAATAATACTACTACTAATAGTAAATAATAATAAATAATTATAGCAAAAATAAAAATTAAGATACTTATTGGTAAAATAATAATAATAGTAATATTAAAAAATAAAGTAATAATACTAATATTAAAAGTAATAAATAATAATAATAATAATAATGATAACATTACTAAAAATAATAATAGCCAAAATAAGATACTAATGCTAATAATAATAATAATAATAATAATAATAATAATAATAATAATAATAATAATAAAATAAGAGCGGACCCAATGTTCTATTTGGCTAGAGCAAAAATAGGGTGTCTGCAGTGATGATATGAGATTTGAAATATGGGAAATGATGAAAAGTAGAATACATAATTGTTTTGTTGAGAATGATGAATTGTGATATACCAATGTGTATTTTACTGGAAAATGATGGAATATAATATATATATATATATATATATATATGTATGTATGTATATGTATATGGATAGAAATGTTTTCTATGATAAACGAGGAAATAAGAAATATCGATATGCTTTATTGAGAAATGTTGAAATACGTGAAATAAAATATATACTATTATGAGATGGAATCTGTACTGATCTGATGGGAATGAAATAGAAAATAATGAGAATATTTCTGATGTGATGAAATGTACCAACATATTGAAATGTGAATACTGAAATGCGAATACTAAAATGTGGAAATGAGAACCCTGATGGACTGGAGTTCAAATAGAGAGCATGGTACCGTTGCTAGTGAGGTGTTAGTGCAATCGCACGGTCTCGTGAAGAGTGTGGTGTGGCAGTCAATTGAGCCAATGAGAAGAGTAGTTTTGCCACCTGGCGTCCAGACTAGGAGTGGGCTAGCCAATCGTACTACAGACAGACAGTTTCCTTGTTTTGATCTAACCGGGTAGGCCAATCGTGGATAAGTCCAGCTTTTGGATTGCACAACTTGGTCATGACAGGAAGCATGATGATGTGAATATCCTTAGGGCAGCCATGAGTTACAGACATAATGTGTATATATTACCGGTGGACACTCATGAGCTAGTTTGTGAAATGAAAATGAGAAATGAAAGAGTGTGAGTTTAATTGCATCAATAATTAGGGTGAAGTAAAACTTTCCACCTAAGGACTTACTGAGTAATGTGAGTGCCCTAATATGTATCAGTTGTAGTCGCACCCGAGTTAATCAGGCAAGGCTACAAACGATATGAGAGAAGAGAGGCGCTACATATATGGGTGTATAATCTCCCCAATCCTTAGGAACTTTCACTGATAAATATTGGTTGTATATGTGTAAGCATAAGAAATGGTAACAAAGCTTATGGAATTATGTTTTATATCTATATGATTATGAGTACATATCGGTATATTTTCTTAGATGATGTAATCACTTAAATTAGTATATAATGATATAACTAAACTCATATTGACACACTGTGAATAATTTATTTCGTCTTACCGAGAAGTGTCTCACCCAAATATCTAAACATTTTAGGAAACTGTGATAGACCAGTAGATAGAGCTCTGAGATAGAGGGGAGCTGGTACCTTGGTAGACGGGGTAAGTGTTTTGTGTTGGGGATATATTTGTGTAATCCCCTAGGGTACGTTATGTATTTTTGGGATATGTATGGACGTATAGAACTTTGGTCATTTGTATTCTAGATGGTTTGTAAATATTGACTTCTGCTGTTAGGTTTGTTTGTATGAGATAAACTGTTTACCCAGTACGCATTTCGAGTTAGGTTATGTTAGAATGGTATCAGAGTTTTTGACATGACATATGTTTGACTAATATTTATTATTTATTAGAGACGAAAAAAAAAATGGTATGAAAATCAGGGCGTCACACTTCTTACTTTTTCTACTCGGGGCTAAAGTATAAAATATTTCCAAAATTGTTCCAAATAATTTTCCAAAGTTTTTTCTTTTCATGTTTCTTAAGAATCCATTTAAATCAATAATTTTGTTTCAAAATAACTCATTTTAATTATATTTCATAATTATGTTAGTTATAATTAAAATTAATTTTTCATATAATTAAAAAAATTTAAATTTAAATATTTCTAATATCTAGAGCAAAGTTATTACTCATTGATTTAAATTATTTTTTACTTTCTTTCTTACTTTCCTTTATAACTAATCATATAAAAAAATTTTAAATTCCCTCTAACTTTCATTATTTAACAGCCTAATTGAGCCTTTATTTCCTAAATAACAAGAATACAAAATCATGTCCGGTATCATATAATCTTACAAAATTCAAAGACCCCAACTCATATTTTCAAACACAATCTTAAAACAATTACACTCTTCAAGTTCAAATGAAATTCAAAATACACAACTAAATATCAAGTTCAAGCTTTATAAATCTATAAAAATTGTACTTAACAGGAATACAAGCCACCAAAACAAGAAAAGTTTTTAATTTTTTGGTGGGGGCTAAGATTTCACTCTCCACGGATGTTACAAAACATTAGTCCACGGATTAACACATTCAACAAAAGCGTGCAATAAGAATAAAGCTAATAAGGGGGAAGGGAGGGGAGGGGAGGTGGGGGGGAAGACATAAGGTTCAAGACATGAATATGGAGAAGAGAGTACATTTAAAAAGGCATCTATCTGGCCTTAACACACCACCCAAAAAATTGCAATTTTACACAGTTCCAACCATTTGGGATGTAACAATAATATTAACACCAAAGTTTTCTTAGCTCACCCCCTCCAATAATTCTAAGCTCCAACTTTTCAAACCAAAATTAGAGATCAACAATTTAAAATTTTAAAAAAAAAATAAAAATAAAAGTGAGGAACACAAAAATATTATTTTCTACTTGTTTTTTCAAAAGAAGAGAGATTTAATGAATGCCTTTTGTGCCTTCTCTACCTCACCAAGTTCACCATTTGTCCCTTGACCATGACCTGCGATAGTGATACCATGCAATGCACATAAAATCAGGAAATCCAATAATATTCGTTATGTCGCATTTAAAATTTTTTTGAAGTATAAAAGAAAGTATGTTATGCAAATTAATGTGCAATGTAAACAAACGATCTTGAACCAACAGTGAAATATATAGAAAACACAATCACGTTGATTATATGAAAGCAATAAAACAATAACATGAAGAATTATGTGGTTTGAAAATACCTAAATTCCCAGGAGCAAATAGTAGTGATTTTTCACTATCTTCTGTCAAAAGGCATAGCGTTACATCATACAATATGTATATATAACCCTCTTGAAGGTTCCCCTCATGGAAACCAAACCTATACAACTTCCCAATTCAAAATTTGAAAACCAACCCAGAGTAACCGAGCAAAATCGTCAATGGTTTCAGATATACTGTCGATGGTTTGAATCCGAGACCAAACAGTCAATGTAACAAGACAAAAATAGTCGATTGTTTCTTCTACATAAGGAGTTTTGTCTTTCACCATCCCAAATAGAGCTACAGTGAACTTTTCCTCAGAGGTTGCCATGAAATTACCCTCCAAACCCTTAAATTCAATCATAGAAGTTAAACAGTCTTCCTTCGAATAATGGTTTTTAAAACAACATGTACTGTCTTTAATGATGAAGTTATGATTTCTAATAACTTCACTCATAAACTAGAATCCAATCATGCCTTCTTTTATCTAGCAATTTAGCCAACCTATGAAAAAATAGAACTATAATAATCATGTATATATTGTGAATATTATGATTATCTTCATATGTAAGACGATTGATTATAATGACGTGAATTTTGAAAGTTAGGGTTCTGTGTTTGTCGTAGGTATTTATTGTTTTGAGAGTACTGCTCTGAATGGCAGGAAGCTTAAACGATGTTCTGATGACTGTCTTATTGTACATGAGGGGAAATGATCACAAAAGTGGATGAAGTTGGTTATAGTACTCATCCAGTTAGAGTAATTTGAGTTGGCAAGAGGGAAAATTAAAACACTGCATGATAAGATATACAAATATCTACACATTGATCCAAACTAGTATGCGTTATGAGTTACTACAAGATATCTTATAAGGGGGCTAAATGATACAGTATTCTTCAAGGTTGTTCCTATGCATGATGATTACAGTCTGTGCATTGTGTTGGACGCACATAACTTATGCCCTAATATTTACATTGTGGAATTTTATGTGAATGTCATTCCTGGTAGACTCTCCAAAGCTTGGGTCTTTAACTACCAAAGATAAAATTTATAACCTAATTAACCCCAAATTCAGTAGAACAATGAGTAAGTCGGGTGTTAATCCTCACGCACTCTAGTGCAGCAGTTAACCAATTTAATATAATTTACTACACTTGAAAACAAGGGAAAAGATGGAATTTTGGTTTGTTTATTAATCTATGAAAGCAATTAAAAGTGAATTAAACTACTTATGGAAAGGCAATTCCTTGGTTATGAATCCACCCTATGTCTTTACTGAGCCATAACCAGGTTCGGTCAATTATTCTATAATAGGGTTTCAAAGATAAGTAATTCACTTGAATGGCATAGGGTAGCCAAGTTCGCACCAATCAGCACTCAAGGTTTGTCACTGGACCAAGAGGAACAAAAAGGAGAACCAATCTATGCTACAACTAATCTAACGGCAACCCAAAAACACTCTAGGGTTTGTCACAAGACCAGAAAGGAATTATAGGAGACCCTTAATCAACTGTTCGAAACTTGATTTTATACAAATTAGGGTTTACACGTGATCAATTTCAAATTAGGAAACTTTCACCCAAAATCTCGTGCAGCAGATTTTTGAACACAACAACAGTCGACCTAGTCGCACCCTGGACTTCTCCTAGTCGTACCTTGGCCGAGACACTCTGAAAAGTCTTCAATTAATTCTTTGATTAGCTGAAGGCTTCCTCGACCTGGTCGTGCATCCAGGGCCTTTTGGTCATGCCATGGTTGAAGCATTTTGTGATTCTGCTTGTAAATAAGCACTTTGGAATCTTCATATCTTGACCTGGTTGCCCCTTGTGACTGTTGGTTGCACCACATGGTCGAATAGGATCATGTTGCTCAAGTTGGATCAAAGCCTTGGAAACTTGGTCGAGCACTTGCTCAAGCCTTGTGCTTCCTAGTTGCTTCATTGGCTCTTTGCATTGCTTAACTCCTCAATTTAAGCTTCAATTTTTTGAAACATAAAACACACCATGTGTAACTCCGAACAATGATAAAAAGGGATAATTACAAAGAAAATGAAGACATAACATAGGTAAATGGGGCCTAAAATAGCACATTTTAGGAACACATCACAACCCTCAACTTACGCTTTGTTAGTCCTCGAGCAAAGAAAAACTAAGAAAAACCTACAAAAGATAAACAAATTCCTAACTAACTCCTCTTTCATGGGAAACACAATTGCATTTACCATATGCAACAAAACTTTAAACTCTTAGGTGACCCTAGTGGACGAGTTATAGTCTCGTGAGGGTTTCCAGAGCGTTACCCACAAACACCTATCCCAGTGAACATCAATTAAGCTCAAACAAATAACACAACCATGTCATTTCATATATAGATATATAACATCATTACAATCATGCTCCTCTTCAAATAACTTCATTATAAAGACAACTTCGAACCAAATTACCCATGCATGCCTCAACAAGATATAGACATGCATCAAGAAATCATAATCCTCAGAGAATCAATCAGCAATTCATATCTAGAGTTAATATCATCATATAATAGTAGTTTAGACAAGCATAATTACAAGGCATATGTAAAGTGAATGATTCATTTCACTCGAAGAATCCTAGTATACCTACAAAACGGTTGTCTTGGCTCAGCATCACCGGTATACTCTAAAAAACGCTCATAAAAATGGGGTCACTCTCGTATGTGAGGAAAAACATGCATGAACAAACATCTCACATACATCGAAGAACCTATGGAGAAAAATGGAGTGGACTAATCTCAAAAGAATGGGATCCAGCCTAATGGACGAGGTGTCGGGTCCTTCACCCTAGCGCCTTCTCACCTACTCACTACATCCTACCAAGACCACCCTAGATTGATAATCCATAAACCAATGCGTGAATCCATCCATATGCATCGGAATACCCGAAGACACTTCACACTTTGAGGAATGTGGTATGCCGTGTCCCTAACTTGGTCATTCTCTTTCTATTTTTCATTTTGTATTTGGAGCAGGTATCTATTTATTTTTCATCATTTTCTCTTTTTCTTTATTTTCGGCTCATCAGTTTTTTTTTTTTCATGGTCAACAAGGACAATCAATACTATTTATATTGTCTTCATGCTACCGATAGAGAAGTAAGCTCAAGAAGAAAGTTCATGAATTATGCTCATCTCTAGGGGTGGCTTAATACTCACGTCTTGCGTAGGCTACAAGACCTAAGTTTATATCTCCCCACTAGACATCACCTCTAAGGTAGCAAATGCCAATAAGGAGACTAGCATACCAAAAATATGCGTAGAAGAATGGTTAAGTTTTGTGAACTCAGAGTTTATGTAAATAACTCTCACAAAAAATGAAAGGCTCAACAAAATCCTCACAATGTGTCATAGTCGTCACAATTGTTCTCTTAGTGCTCACAAGGACACCTAAGTGAAACAAATCATATGAAAGTGCTGACTAAGCCTTGTAATCTACTATGTAAATACCAAAACTTATATAACAACATTAAAACTAATGAACTAACAATTAACTCTCATTAGGTTGTCAAACGGAAAAAATAGCTACACCTCATGAAACTATGCACAAACAATTCACTTCTTTGTTAGTGATCATAATAAAGCTATTCAAAAAAACAACATGAACTTGTAACATACTATATAAAAGTATGTAAAAGGCCTAAATTGTGTTAAAAACATGGATTACAACATATAATGTTCACCGAAATTTTAAAAACATGTCATAGTTGTGCCCTAAATACAATGTGTAGTGCCTTCCTAGCCCCTACAACCCCAAAATTAAGACCGCAGTATCCCCACTAAAGTAAATATAGAAAACACCTGGAAAGCAGGGGAAGGAAGCACTCTTGGTGACAAGAGAAGAACAAGTGTACCTGCACAAACACACACCCAGCATAAAACCAGAATACTAGAATTGAAAAATTAGTACACCAAGCACAAATGACAAGAAGCAAGTCGCCATATATTCTTTAAGCAACCGGGCAGTACATCATGATAATAGATACACTGAAAGCAATAGTACAGCTAGTAAGACAAGTAGAGGGGACTATCAACAAACAAAACTCTCACAGAGCATAGCAAAATACAAAATAGTAGAAATACAAGGAAAGACAAAACAAGGGGGTTGTGCTGCAATCAAAATTCATCATTAGTAAAGCCGCCAGCGCCATCATCGGAGTAGCCAATCCCCAAATTGCCAGAATCATCAGAAGGGTTGCGAGCATCAGTGACGTCGTCCTCAAACCCGCTATTGGAATCTGAAGGACGACCACCTCGTCCTTTGCCGCCATGATGCGCATCATCTGATCAATCATGCGCCAAAGGGAAAGGACAAGTAGTGGGGGTGGTCGTGCTATGGCCAGAGGTATGGCGATATCGACTGGTAGAATGAGCGTAGTCATCATAGGTACGGTCATAGGAGGGTCTGGAATAACGCTCTGTATTGTCAGAGGCGCTGTAGCTGCAACCGGGGGCGACGTAATGGAAGCCGGCTTTGTGGGTGGCTCAACTATGGGCACAGGAGGACTTGCGGGGGATTTTTCCTCCCCTACAAAAGGAACGGTGGGTACGGTAGCCTTCTTAGCAGGAATTGCCATCTCACGCGCGTTGGAAGTCTCAATATTAATCATCACTATCATGCTTGTCGGCAGGGTATCTCGCGAAACAAGAGACTGTGAGTAAGGCTATGGTGCGGGTGACCGAGGCATGGAAGATCGTGGAGCTGGTGATGGAGGGGCTGGTGAAGATGAAACCCCACGGGTAGCTGCCGATGGAGATGGTGGGGCTGGAGAACGTGAGGATATCCTCCAAGATTAGCCGAGGGATGTCAACATCCAAGTATTGGGAATTAAGTCCTGTATTTTCGAAATTGAGTCCTTTTAATTTTAAACCGAATTCTTCTAATTTTTGGGTTAATTTCCTTGATTTAGTCCTTTAATTATATTTAGTTGAAAATTGAGTTTTTCAAATGTTTGAATGACTTTTTAGATTTTAAATTGAGTCCTTCAATTTATGAGTTGAGTCTCTCAATTTTAAGATTAGGTCTTTTTAATTTTTAGCTTAGGATTGTCCGTCCCAAAGTCACATTTTATTAGCTGGCATAACTGGTCAAAAGTTAATACAGGATTTCAGTCAAAATTGGAACGCATGAGGTCACATTTTTATTTAGAGGGTTGGGCATGAGGTCCAAAGTACAGAGGAATGTTGCAGTACGCACTACAAAGCACATATACTAAGAAATACGAAAATGTGTGTGCATAGAAATTTGCAACTGAAAGAATACATTGAGGTGCAAAAGAAAGTATAAAACAATGTTGAACGCAAAAAGGCACATACATGAAATTGTTGACTCTGTGAGTCTTATCGTGTTTTGATAATGACAAATCACTTGGTATTTGACCTGTGCAATTGAGTTTGTGAACATGATCATAAGTTAGAATGCACGAATGTAAGCATGATATGGTAGCCATGAGGAATCTAGAGAACATACCACTTGACTCAATCCATGGAACTAGAAGAGTAGAAGAACGAAGATACAAGCGTCAAGTTCAAGATCTTCAATAGGAATGGGTATTTAGAATATAATATATTTACATATTTCATATGATTTAATTCAAAGCTCAAATATATCGTAGACAGACCTTAGGACTCATGCATTTCATGAAAGATTCATTTACATTAGTTCTAAGTTGAATAAAATTTTTGAGGCAAATTTTAGAGGCCTTGTTGACGAACTCCTTGGCCTCGTCAACGAACATATGAAGGCCACTCGGCGATGAACAATGTTGTCTGGTCGACGAAAAAATACAGAGAGCCCAAAAAGTTCAGACAGTGCTCTCGTTGACGAACTCATGGCCTTGTCGACGAATGAGTGTTGTACACTTGTCGACGAACGTATCCATTCGTTGATGAAGGTCGCGGCGCAGAATGACATTTCAGCGTGGACATGGACGTAAAATCTTTATTTTTAAATGATCAAATGGCCAAAATTTGATTAGAGCCCGAGAACTCTTATAAAATTAACCTAAAAACCCTAGTGCCTCACTTTTTGCACATCTGTTGGGAGCCTTGAACTTTTGCACATCTCTTGAGAGCATTGAGCACACTGCTAAGCTCTTGCCTGCGATTTCAAAGCATTCACATCAAATCTGAGCCGGGGTTACGTTGATTTTCAAAAGGCATTCTAACAAATATTGCGCAAACAACTTGGGTATTGAGGTTTGGTGATCAAACTAATTGTTTGCTTATTTTCAAAGACTTTTTCATCTCACAATCTCAACTTATTCTTGAATAATTTTTTTGAGAGATTGATCTTGAGTTATTAATTATATATATACATTTTGTGAAAGATCATTATTTGAGAAAAGTTGTTGAAGTTTCAAATCTTTGAAAAACTATCAAGTTTATTATTTATTCAAAGATTTCATCTTAGCATAATTATATTGTAAAAAAAAAAATACCTTATTTAATATTCTAGAGAAAACTTATTGACCTAGTATTTTGATAAAGACTATATTTTTTATCTTTACTGAAAATCAATTGTCCGAGTAATTTTTGTGAAGATCATAGATCTGATTTAGATTTCTGAACTATACATGCTATTCAAATAATCTTATAAAAACCGTATAGTTGATTAGATCGTTGGAGCATCTTTGTCCTACATATTTTGTATAACTATCATTCATAACCTATTTCAAGAAATATCATTGAATATTATACTCACACATTGAGCTTCAACTTTTATCATATGAGTATTATTAGGTTTCTATTGTACTCACTAGTTTTGTGTAGAAGCATTTGAATTTTTGTAGAAATTGTAATTTTCTATTGTATTCACGGTTCGGGCTATGAACAGGGGTTGAGGAGGAAGCTACACCTCTTGTAAGTAGTAGATTGTAAGGGAAGCTCCATCCTAGTTAAAGGAGCAGTTTTTTTTAGTGGATTCCTTGAGTGGGTTGTTCAAGGCAAGGACGTAGGCTGGGGTAGGCCGAACCTCGTAAAAATCAAGTTTGCATCTCTCTTACCCTTACCTCTATTTAATTTCTGCATAATCTTATTTGTGTGAATATTGTGAATATTTTAAATATATATATATAGTAGGTATACAAAGTAATTAGGTAAATTAGGTTGATTGATAAAATTACTCATTAGGTTAATTAATTGAAAAAACATTGAGGTAGTAGTAAGTAGCTTGCACATTTGTAATTGATTGTTTTCAAAATTAGAACTTGAAAGACTTAATTCTTAAAATACCCAATTCACCTCCCCTCTTGGGATAACACTGGAATTCAAAGAAATGTTACGAGGAAATAAACATAGAGGGAAGTACAAAGAACTGTTGCAAGAAAATGAAACCCGGGGGGGTACATTTATATATGCAAAAATTACCAAAAAAAAAAGTAAATACAAGGAAAGTGAGAACCAAAGTAGATCCATTCTTGGCTTACTAGTTGGAGAAATTGGAAGCATTCCCCAAGCCACTTGTGCACAAAAAGAGTTGGAATTGGTGTGATCCCAAGAGAGGGAGGGGGGGGGGGTGAATTGGAAATTTAAAACTTTTCGACTAATTTAAAACGTTTCGCCAATTCACCACAATTCATATCCCATTCAACTTATATACATGCATGTAAAGTGAGTTTAACGATAAAAGCAAGCATACACGTGTACAGTATCTTATTTAAATCAAATGTGTGTATGTGAGTAATTTTGACATTAAATAAACATTCATACACATGTTGAAATTAATGTGCAGGAATTTAAATAAGATAGAGAGAGCGACACCAGATTTTTTATCAAGGTTCGGCCAAACCAGCCTACATCCCCGCCTTGGGCATACCCCCCCAAGGAGTCCACTATACCTGCTCACTTAACCGGGCAGAGCAAAAGCCTTTTACATCCTCTCCTTACGGGGCGAGGAAAACCTCAGCTTAATTACTAGGCTGAGCCAAAATAGTCTCACTTACGGGGCTGAGACTCCCCAGTTCAATTCCAGGCTGAACAGAACCGGTCTCATTTACGGGGCTGAAACTCCCCAGTTCAATTAATGTGCTGAACCCAACCGTTACAGTAAAATCATTTTTATACATGAAAATGCTTCTGAAAAATACAAGCGGAGATGTACACAATAAGATCAATAAAAGTATGCACTCCAATGATATGAAATAATGCTCAGGGGAGTAAGGGTACTTAACTATATTTGAACCCTAAAAAAAATTTTCTCCAAAAAGATATTTCAATAAAGATATAGGAGAATTTAGGGTTTTGCTCTTTCAATGATTTTTACACAAATAGAATGTATATGAAAAAATGAGTATTATGTTCTCCAACAAAGATTTATGCAAGTTAGAAATACTTGGAGAATCTTGGAGTTAAGCTCAATAAAATATTTGTGCAATAGATAACTTCTCCCAAAATATATTTATCAAGGAAATAATCTGGGAGAAAACCAAAGCTATATTCTCCAAAATGATTTTCAAAATAAATAGCATGTGGGAGTATAGCATGTGAATACAAAAAATAATTTGCCCAAAATGAATATACTATTTTACAACATGATTTTGAAATGAATGGATGGAAAGAGAGTTGGAGAGTTTAAACAAGATAAGTGCTCTCCTTCAAAAATTATTTTTCAAACATAGAGAATGAAAGAGAGTCTAAAAGATTAAAAACATTTTACCCCATGAAAAGATTTTTGCAATGAAAAATTAATTTGGGGGAACTTTGATAAAAATTAGCCCAATAGATTAGAGAGAGAAATTTGGCTAATCAAAGTTACTAATTTGAGTTATGGAGGGGGTATTTATAGATTTTCAACAAATCTGACAGTTGAGGGACACAATGGGTATTTTGGAAAAGTTTAATTAAATTTTAATGACGTTTTAAATACATAAAAAATATTTCAACCCGAGAGCACCGATCAACCAGGGCAAGTTCGGTCGACCCAAGTTCTTAGGGTTCAGTCGACCGGGCTAAAAATGAACTAAGGTCTCGGTCGACTGGACATGTATGTTCGAGGGGATCTTTCAGTATGTCCGAGGTTCAATCGACCACGCTAAAAATGAACTAGGCCGATCGGTCGACTAGACCGTTGCGTTCCCACACGTGGGAACTCAGTCGACCAAGTTAGTGGTGTACAAAATGTGCTCGGTTGACTAGGAGGTCAAATAGTTGACTTAGATGGACTTCGGTCAACCGAGAGATATATACTTAGTTGGGCTCGGTCAACCAGACTGTGGTTAAACTGTTGACCTGGTTCGGGTTTGGTTGACCGAGGCATTTTATACATGGGAGTTCGGTTGACCGAATGTGCACATTTTGTGCATTTTAGTCCGGTTTAAGCCTTCAGTCACCCTATTCCAAATGACCAAATATGTGTATGCATGAGTGAGTCTACTAAGGCCATTTCTAGGTCTTTTTGAAGACACCAAAAAAATCCGGTGTCAGTCGATCGAAGTTTTCGTAAACTTTGTTTTAGCCTCGATTTTAATCCTAAAGCTATTTCAAAAACTTAGAATGATTTTAGTCTATTTAAAAAAAAGGTTTTTGGTGAGATGTGCTGGTTCCTAGGGTCTATCTACGGTCGTTCTGAGCATTCAAACACATCATACAGATGCATGCATTATTATAGACCAAGGATATAAAAATTAAATGCAATTACAACAAATAAAACGTCTTCCTGATCTTTTTGCTCTTCTGACTTCATGGTGTAGACACCCCATTTTTACCCAGGCCCAATGTATGTATGTATTATTATTATTATTATTATTATTATTATTATTATTATTGTTATTATTATTTTCTTTATATTATTATTCTTATTATTATTATTATTATTATTATTATTATTTTTCATTAGTATTATTATTATTACTTATTTTTACTTCTATTATTATTATTTATTATTTTCATTATTATTTTTATTATCATTATTATCAGTGTTTTTTTATTACTATTATTACTATTATTTTATTTGTTATTATTACTATTATTATTTTTTCGCTAATCTTATTATTATTATTATTATGGTTATTATTAATTTTCTTTATATTATTATTCTTATTATTATTCTTATTATTATTATTATTATTATTATTATTATTATTATTATTTTTCATTAGTATTATTATTATTACTTATTTTTACTTCTATTATTATTATTATTATTTATTATTTTCATTATTATTTTTATTATCATTATTATCAGTGTTTTTTATTACTATTATTACTATTATTTTATTTATTATTATTATTATTTTTATTTATTATTATTATTACCTTATTATTATTATTATTTTTGTTTCCTTATAACCATAGTGGTAGTATATCTTATTTCCAAAAAAGAGAAAATACCAAAAGTTGAAAAAGGAAATATTGCTAGGGTTTTTTTTTCAAAAAAATTTTATAAGGGGGATCCGGCGCTGCACAGGGGGGAGGCGGCAGAAACACAAAAAAGAAAAAGGGGCCGGAGAGGCCAAAGGGCATAGCGCACAGCCAATAAAAAAAAATTCTGGATTGTTTCTTGTGGCTTCTTCTTTCCCGTGAACCCTAGCCGCCTCTCACCTCTCTTCCATCTATCATAGCACACACGACTCCCAGCCACCATAGCAGCTCTTCGCTGCTCCCAGCAAGATCCGGCAACACGACAACAGCCCTGCAACTCTCCCTGCAGCGAACTCCCCTACTCCTTCTCTGGCTCACGGTCCACCATCTCCTATCCATAAGCATCCCCTGCACCGCCGTCCACCATCATCTCTCCCAGCTTCACCAGCCTGCTGGCTCTGGCCACAAGGCAGCAGCTGCAGCACACCAGGAAGGCTTCAACTCCAGCAGCCATCTCCGGTGAGCAGCAGCAGAGACCCGCACACACACACACACTGCACGCACACACTGCACACATACACACAGCACACACACTGCACGCACACACTCTGCACACACACTGCACAACACACACACTGCACACACACACACAGCACACACACTGCACGCACACACTCTGCACACACACACTGCACGCACACACACTGCACACACACACAGCACACACACTGCACACACACACACAGAGCACACACACTGCACACAACACACAAACAGCACACACATCACACACACAACACACATAGCACACCCACTTGCTCTTTGCAATACATATATATACATATATATACATTTTTTTTTTTTTTTTTTGTATTTATTATTATTACGTTTATATTATATATAGTATTATCATGTTTAGTTTATGTATTATGGTGGTTTAGTATCTTAGTTTTCATTATATATATATTATTGTTGTCATCTTGATTATTATTGTGGTTATCCTTTTTTTTTTTCTTTTTTATTATGTTTAGTTTATTGTGTGATGCTTATATTTGTTATTATGTGTTGGTATTATGTTTATATTTATCATTACGTTCATACTTACTATTGTGTTTTTCTTTATTATTATAGTATTAATTGTGTTTATATTTATTATTATGTTTACATTTACTATTATGTTTATGTTATTATTACGTTTACATCCATTATCATGTGTAGTTTATTGTTATGATTCTTTTTATTATTGTATATTATGGTAGTTTATTGTTATGATTCTTTTTATTATTATATATTATGGTAGTGTAGAGTTACGTATTGTGTTATTATGTTAGTTTAGCATTTTAGTTTATTATTGTATTATTATCTTTATTTTAGTGTATTATGTTTGTATTTACTATCATTTTTAGTTTATTATTAGGGTATCATTATTATGTAGGAAGGTAGTTTACTATTATGGTATTTTATTAATTACTATGGTAGATTGTTATTATGTAATTATTATTATTGTTTATGGTAGTTTCTCATTATGGTAGTGTATATGTATATATATGATATTATGGTATTTCAGTATTATTATGTTTATACTCAGTACTATATATTATATTATTTTTAGTATTTTAGTACATTACGGTATTTTTATTATGGTATGTTTAGTATTATACATTATTATATTAGTTCATTCTTATAGTAGTTTATTATGTAGTTTATTGTTATGATATTTTATTATGTATTATCTATTATTATTATTATTATATTGTTATGAAGTTTTACGACATATATTAGTATGATGTTATTATGATATTATATAGTATTGCATTGTATTATTAATATAATATTATTAGTACAAGGTCGTTATTATATTGTTTTCAGTGTTGTTACTATTATTTCTGTTTTATTATTACTAATATTAAATATGTTTAGTATTTTTATTTCTTTGGTATATTTATATTTTGTGTTGCTTATTAGGGTATTTATTTTTATTATTATTATTTTTTTTTCATGTGTGTATATCCCTATGATTTTATTGCGGGGGTATGAGCCTTCGGGCTTCACGTACCTTAAGCTCTGAGGGAATATATATTTGTATATATTTATTTATTTATTCATTTTTCATGTGTGTTTATTAATTCATAAAAGGAGTAGTTTAAAGACTTATTAGATTAACTTAGGGATAATTTAAAATTAATTAGGTACCGTTCGTAAGAACGGGCGCGTAGGGGGTGCTCGTACCTTCCCCTCGCGTAACCGAACTCCCGACCCCAACTCTGGTAATGTAGACCGATTCTACCCCTAACGGGGTAGTAATCATGTGTTCTAACCGCACTAAAGGTTAGTGGCGACTCCGACATTCCATGTTTTCCCATGAAAATATTAAAATTGATTTTAATTCCGCCGCCTGGGGGCACACGCGCTCGCGGGACGTCGCGACACATGGAATGCGTTTAATCGTATAGTCTTTAAATCCTGCAAGCTTCCATCGCTGTTTCCGTATGTGTGTATTAAATAAATGGACCTATTCACATGCTAAATACACACATAAGAAACATGTGCTTTGTTAGCATCAAAACAGGGATCAGACTCAAAAAGTCAATAAAAAGAACAAAGATGTAGTTAGTTAACTGGAATTCAAAAATAATAATAAGGAAATAAAGTCCACAGGCACACAATGATGAAGGTTGTTAAAATATTCTCTGCCATCGTAGGGAATAAAAAGGGGAATTCTATTAAGGAGAAGCATTTTTTGTGCCAAACAGGCTGTCTAGACTTCCTATAAATAGGGAGTCTCGCACAATGCACAACGGGGGAGGCAATTAGAGAGGGAAGAAGGCTTTGTTAAAAATTGAGAGCATTAAAGAAGTTAGAGGGTTTTAGAGGGAAATTGGGGGAGAATTAGATTAGTGGAAAAAAAAAAAAGGAGAAGCTCCGAAAAAATTGAGAGCATTATAAATAGCTGAGCATTGGAGAAGAGAGAGGAGTCTCGGAGGCAATCCCCAAAGTTGCCTCAAATCCCACAAGGCACTAGAGAAGTTAGAGCTGCCCACCCAGAACCCAAAGGCCAAGACAAAGGCACATAAAAGGGAGGATACCCAGGCCCCTAGACTAACACTAGACAGGCACGAGAGTAAGAAGAAGAAGACTAGAGGAGAGGACGGTTTAAGGTAGAAAATATATAAATGCTTATCATCTTTTTGAATTATAAATTGTGCTGTGTGTGAGTGTGAATGCAAGTATTCCTTCTCCAGGCCTTAGGTTCAAGCTGGAACCTAAGACGACCCCAATTCAAATCAGCCCTAATTCCCCAAAGCCTGAACCTGAACTAAGATTCGAACCCCCTGACCTGTACCGAACCTCATAAACTACCCCCGAACCTAAGTCAGAAGTAGAACCCTAATTTCTAACCCGAACCCGTGCTCAGGTTCGAACTACTGTGCCAAACTCAAACAAAACTCAAGCCTCAACCCAAGCCTCAACTCAAACCAGGACATTTAACCCGAACACAAACTCAGGTTTGAACCACTAATCTTAAACCCGGCCCAAACAAAACCCCCACCTTTCTAAAAAAAAAAAGATAGAACCCCCACATGTCTTTTTTTTTTTAAAAAAAAAAAAAATTCCAATTCCCCTTTTAAAATAAAAACCAAAACAAAAATCATTTTAAAATAAAGCCTAAAGCCCATTTTAAAAACACCTAAAACCAATGTGCCTTTAAAAAGCCCAAAACCCAAAGCCCATTAATTTTAAACTACCCAAAGCCCACCTGTTATACCCAAGCCCAGTTTGTTTTAAAAAAGGCCCATACCCATTTTTTTTTAATTGTCCGAGGCCCATTTGTTAAAAAACTTTAACCTTGGGCCCATTTTAAAACCAACCAAAGCCCGTTTTAAAAAATTTTAACCTCAGGTCCAATTTAAAATAAACCCAGAGCCCGTTTAAAATTTTTAACCCCAAGCCCATTTTAAAATAAACCTGAAGCCCATTTGTTTGAAAACTAAACTCAGACCCAATTTTGAAAACTCCCCAAACCCATGTTTTCAAAACAATGACCCGGGCCTATTCTTGAAAGACTAGAACACTCATACGTGTCTCATCACGCGTACCAAACCCAATCAGGTTCACTCGAGTCCACACAGCTAACCCCAGACCCATTATAAAATAAACCTGAAGCTTATTTGTTTGAAAACTAAACTCTGGCCCAATTTCGAAAGCTCCCCAAACCCATGTTTTCAAAACACTAACCCAGGCCCATTCTTGAAAGACTAGAACACTCGTACATGTCTCATCACATGTACCAAACCCAATCAGGTTCACCCGATTCAACATAGCTACCTCGAGTTGACTCATGTGAGTCAACCCGACACTGGCTCACTGGGTTGAGATGAGTTAGCTCGTCATCAACCCAAATCCTAACCCTAACAAACCTGAAGCCCTAAAATCAACATCAGAATTAATAACGTTCAAGATCTCAGAAACAACACACAACTAGTTCTCAGATCAAAGGAAGCTAGTAAACACAACAGCCATTCAAATTACATACATGCATGATCAGAAAAGAAAAAGAAAAATGAACACTTATCTCATGATATGATGTCCAGATTGAAAAAAAAGGGAAAATATTTTCACCAAAAATCCATCTAGCCTTCCCTCGGGCTTTCATATCAAGCCACTTTTTGAATTTGGAAGGCTTTGGAGGCCTTCATGAAGAGAACCAAGGCTTCAGTTCAATAGGAAAAACCCCAAAGGGAACCTAAAAGGGAGGAGGAAGTGAGAGATCTGCAAGTTCAAGATCTCGGGTTCAAGGAGAACTAGGAAGAGAGTTAAGTGAGAAGAGAGAGTAGGAAGAAGAGAGAGAAGAATAAAGGGAATGAAGAAGAAAAGGGAGTTTGAGACTGAGTTAGGGTTTCATTTTAGTCGAAGACAAAGAGAGGGAGTTGAATCTTTGAGAGATGCTTTCAGAGGAGTAAGCCTTAGAGAATTGCAGAAGACTCGAAGAGGTTTGAAAGAGTAGGGGGATTGTAGGGAATCCAAGAGCTGGGAGGGGAGGAATTTTTGGAAGAAGAGAGAGAGAGAGAGAGGGATGAAGGTTTTTGTTCGAAGAGTGTGAAAGAAGACAGTAGATAGTAGGGAGAGAGAAACAAAAGAAAGAGCAGAAGCTGGGGCTCTGCTTGTAGGATTTCAGAAGGGAAGATGATCTCAGAAACCCTAGGGCTTCTGAGGATACTTGAAGAAAGATAGGGAAAAGAGAAAATAGAGGGGAGAGAGTACTCGAGAGGGAGGAAGAAAAGAGAGAAGAAAAATTTTCAATTTAAATATCTCATACCTTAAGACCATAGGATTCAAACATGTGGCACACTATTGCCCATTCCATTAGAAGGCTGCGTAGTTACCTTCACAATCGTTTGATCTAAGCCTTCTGTCTACGCTCCAGATGAAGCCACATTAGCAATCTGTGGACGCCTTGATGTCCACTGCATGATTTGCTCTTTTAGGAGGCGGCTAAGATCTAGCCACATCAGAAATCCTGATGCGTGTCACTCCTGTCATTGGATCTCTGTCCCATCAACGGCCACTATCACGCTATGTCAAAAGTCAGCATCAAACGTTCGCTTCTCCAACTAATCATGGACACATGGCATCCCCACCTCCACACGCACCTAGCCTCACGTGGCTTTCTGAGAACTGTCTGATCCCCCCTCGTGACAATGGATACAATGGGGCCACACATCCAATCTGGGTCGGAGTTGACCCACCACTCAGCTCCCAACGCGTGGCCTTGGTAGCTGACCTAAACCGGATCCTCATGAACCCTTGACCTATTTTCCTTCACTCGTTGACCCCTAAACCAGTTTCAAACTGGTTGTCTTATTTTCCGATTTATTTTTCAATATATTACTTATTTAATTCATCAAATTTTCAAAAAATCTAAAAAAAATTTAGAAAAAGGCATAGAAAATTTAGAACAATTAGAAGAAAATTATGAAAATATTTTTGACTCAATTTTTTGTTATCACTTTATTCTTGTACCATGTTATTTAATTGCTCTAAAAATTTGGAAAAAATGGGAAAAATTATAAAAAATTTATAAAAATTAAATAAAAATTGAAAAAGATGTCTTTGAGGCCAAAACCTTGTTTTTTTCAAACTCTTTATCCCAACTTAGTTCAAAACCTCCCCGAATATTCTAAAAATATTATTTCATACCTAAAAAACCCTGCAAAATTTCAAAGTTCGGGGAGTCTATTTCTATACAAGATTTTCTCAATTTTCGCTTCCCTATAATTTAAAAAAAAAAAATTTTAAAAAGGGGCATGAGCTTTTTAAGCTTCACACGCCCTAGTTCTGAGAGAAATATTTATATTGTATACTATATAAATACTTGTAAGATCTATTTGTTTGCATATGAATTTTGTAAATGGTCTAAAAGGAGTAAAATAAAAAGACTATTAAATTTAATTTGGGATAGATGTCAATTAATTAGGTACCATCCGTAGAACAGGCATGTAGGGGGTGCTAATACCTTTCTCACACATAACCGAACTCTCGATCCCTACTTTGGTACACAAAGATCGATTCTACCCTTATTTGGGTAGTAATCATGTGTTCTAACTACACTCCAAAAGGTTAGTGGCGACTCTATCAATCCATTTTTTCATGAAAATATCAAAACCACAATTTTATTTCACTCGCCTCAGGGCACCCTCGTTCCATGGGAACGTCGCGACAGGTTGACGACTCCATTGAGGATAGAGAGAGTCGAGCCAACTTAGTCTTTTAAATTACTCCTTCTTATTTTGTGCATATATAATTGTGATTACTTGATTGAGTGTGTTTTTTGTGAATATTGTGGTTGTGTATATAGGATTGAATACATTGTGGATTTTTGTTTTCATAAGCATGTGAGTAAATGTGATCAATGGTGTATATGTGCTTCCATATGTGAGATTGTATAAGAATGAATGTGGGGTAGGGGGATTAGGCCAAAACTGATGAGCTCACACACTTTCACATGCTTTACACCCTAGCTTTACCTATTAGGATTAGAAAGGAGTGTAATAGCATTTGTCCCTTCATAGCAAAGCTTGATGGGGTCCGCGAACCACTCCGCTCAATTTGGGATTGGTCCAAATCCTTTGGAAGAGGACGGAGTTCATACTGGAGACTTGTCATTAATAAGGATTAGAGCTTAACAACACATGATTATCCAGAATCCTTTGCCGAGGATAGAGCCTTGAAGAAACCTTGTGAAATATATGAACCTACCTCGAGTTGGGATAGAAGCCTCATCCTTCTCCATTTCACTTTATGCTTGTACATATTTCCATGAACTGTATGATACCATGACTAACATTTTGCATCCACATAGGCATACAAATCTACTTGGCCAATGTTCCAAAAAAGGATCTTATTCATTCATGGAAAGCACTGTAGTCTACCGAGAAATTGAATTGGTAGTCCAGCTATATTCCGAGAGTTAACAAAAACAGTGGGGTGATAGCTCGAGCAAGGAGTCAGTAGTGCAGCTACTAGCCAGAGTCGGTATATACACCCGATTGAACCCTCTCTATGAATTGAAAGCCATTTGGAAAGGTTGTACACCTCAGCGCCGCCTGAAATTCTCATAACTACACGGTCATATCGGCTTCATGTTGCACGTGTCAATGAATCTTCAGATGATGAAAACATTAGTGGAATCTTAGAATCCCCCGTATGTCTGCTTTACCATGGACGAGATAGATATGGCTTCAACAATTGAAGAGTACACTTCGATGTTGCACCTGATGAAAAAGCTCAGTTGCATTTGTTAGACCTCGCCATATACGACCTGATCATATTTCCTAAGCAATTGGGAACCATCGACCAAGCCACTATTTCTTTTATGGCGCAAGTAAAGAATGGAGCTAAAATGGTGCCTAGCATTTTGGCAAAGACCTTTCGGTCCCTTAACAATTGTAAGATCAAAATCTAGGAATGATCGAAATGTTGCGTGCCACTACTCTATGCCTGGTTCGCTAGTTACTTGTCAAGTAGCCAAGGGGGATACCATAATATCTTTTCAACACTTTGAATTCCCTTGGCTGAATTTGAAAAGACTTAGCAGAATGAAAGATGTAGTAAAGCGAATTGGAATGTAAAATTGCACAATTTGGTTGGCTCGAGATTGGTTTGGCAGGCACCATGGATGGACTGTTTTAACATGATATACCGGTGTGGAAACCTCCCATGGGTCCCGTTACTAGGCCCATAGGGAGGAATAACATATGCACCCTTGATGGTCAGGAGGAAAATGAGAGCGTCTTAGTTTGTGCCTATGACTAATGGATTGGCAGATTCAGACTTTGCATATGGAATAGGAGACACCCAAAATCAGATTAAAAAGTTTGCGGTAGCTTGGAAACATATGTACCTAGTAGATTCGAGTGACAGAGCTGTCATGACTCAAGGGAACTACAAAGCATGGTGGGTCAACTAGGTAAACCCCTAAATCAAGAGGATTTTAGAAGCCCTTGCCATTCACACCGAATCAATGAGAGAAGATCTGCGATTGAAATTTTTAGAAGAGCTATGCTCAGCAGAGGAAAGAGCCATCGGAGGAGTAATGAAAGATTAACGGATGAGGCAAAAGGAGGAGGATTTAGTTGCCTTTTATCACAGAAAAATCAAGCAGCAGAAAACTCAGTATGTGCAATCAAAAGAGGAGATAGTGGCTCTGGGAAAGGAAAGATGCTTGCTTTAGACAACACTTGCTCTAAAATCCTAGATGTTAGAAGACCCCAAAGCTGAAATTAAATGAAAATCTCTCTACATACAGGAATTGGAGAGTCAGTAGGATAAGCAGAGGAACCAATTCAACCAGGCACTGCATAAGATGGAACTGTGTGTAACAAAAGCCAGTTATTGAGAAGCCAAGTTTTGAGCTTTGTAACACCATATGACCAGTACAACACCTCAAAAGCTGAAGTCAACTCAAGAAGGCACGAGCTGCACATTTAAGGGAAAGCCCTGGAATCCACATATGTGATCCACTTAGATAGTTCAGTGTCCTTTTGATATTTTGAATTATTGTATGAAAGGAGCAAAACTTGTAATGAAATTTTCCATGAACCTTGGCTAAAGTACAGTAGGTTGCATACATATTCATGTCTTGTTTGTATACTTCCATGCACTAATTGCATCCATGCATAAGCATACATTTCATATCATACTAATATATCATTGTTCTAAATAGGGGATTTTCTGTACAGAAGCAAGGAGTAAAAACCAGATTGCAAAAATCAAGGCCTATACTCACCCTTACAACACCAAAAGAAAAGCAAGGGTTATGGGTGAATAGCTAGAAAATAGGGTCACGAGCCTAGAACAAGGGCAAGGAGAGATAAATGATAAAATGAGTAAGATCCTTGAGCTACTGACACTCAAGAGGAAGGTAATGCAGGTCAATTATGAGGAAGATTCAGATCCCATGCATGCTCTAGGTTTTACCCCGATCTATGGGCAGACATCAGCTCCACCACCTGTCCTTATAGAGTGCCCAAGGCCGAATATCCCCCATTCATCCCTACTATACCGACGCACGGATTTCCAATGGCCGAAGCGCCTCAGATAGTGATTCCTAATGTGGCAATGAACAGATCCATGACTAAGCGCCGCTATGATATGCTCAAATAACATTTGATAGAAATGGAAGGAACCAATGCATTTGGCTTCGTCAATCGTGTTAACCTTTGTCTGGTGCCAAAGGTGACTCTATTGCCAAATTTTAAGGTCCCAAAATTTGAAAAGTTTGATGGAACCTAGCATCCTTTGACCCATCTACGTCTCTACTGTCAAAAAAATGGTGGCATATTCTAAATGATGAAAAACTAATGATGCACTGTTTCTAGGATAGCTTAACCACTGCGACTCTCAGGTGGTATATATAGTAGGATAAAGTCCGAGTTCGCATTGGAAGGACTTGGCCAACGCTTTCATGGCCCGATACCGCCACGTGATAGAAATGACATTTGATCGCATGACCCTGCAGGTGATAGAAAAGAAGCTTACTGAAATATTCAGAGAATATCCTTATAAATGGAGAGACACTGCCATCCAAGTGAGCCCTCTAGTGGATGACAGGGAGGCTATCTCCCTATTTGTGAATACATTGAAAGATCCATACTTCGAGCATATTCTAAGGGCAACCCTCATGATTTTATGGATGTCGTGTCAATCGGAGAGAGAATTGAAACAACAATAAAGGTCGGGAAAACAAAAAGTGGCAGTTTAGAGACAGGTTTAAGCAAAAAGTGGACCAATAAGAAAAAGCTAGAAGAAGCCTAGATGACTCAAAGGCATTTTAATCAGAAAGGTCAGTATTTTAGATGCCAAAACCAATGGCCCAAAAGAAATTTCGTTTTTGAACCTACCATAAATTAGGCAGTGCACATGGGTGCAAGGCCCTAGTTCATGCCTCCTGGGCCTATGCTAGCCCGTCAAAATCACCAAGCTAAAATTTTTGGAGAGTAGATCTCATCCCCATGATGTACGCTGAGCTTTTTCCTTAGCTATTGGAAAGAAGGAATGGCACCCAAGATTCCCACTTCGAATCCTCCCCCGCATTGGTATGATCCAGAGGCCTACTGTGAGTATCATGCCAACTCTTCTGGTCACACCATTGACCGATGTTGGGCTTCTAAGCACAAAGTACAAGATTTAAAGGATGTGGATTGGCTAGCCTTTGATAATAAACAACTGGGGATCCAGGGAAATCCGCTACCTGATCATATGGGGAATAATGTTGGTATGGTGGAAGAAGCAATTAAAGGGGTTCGAGGAGCAGAACTTGATCAGATGTCATTAGATTGGGTGTATAGCGAGCTCATCTCCGCAGGCCAAATAAAGCGAGACGTTATGTGTCCAGACGACACACTCTACTCGTGTTGAGGTAAGGAAGAGCAATCAATGCAGCATTGCAGAACATTCAAAATATTCCTACAAGGGTTGGTCAATAGCAAATGTGCGGAGATTGGCAATATCAAGAGAAGTAATGAGGTCTCGACCATTAGGGGAGAAAAATCAGAGCATCTTCAATACACGAACTGGCCATTTATACCTAACATGAAGAGGACCCCTCACCCCTTGGTCATGCCAGCTCGTCTCGTAATCTCCCCTCCCTATCCATTCCTGTACAAAAGAAACTAGGTAGTACCATAGAGATACAACTATGAAGTTCATGTTGAAGGGGGTCGCAATAATATAGTCGGGGTCAAAGGCATAATCCGCAGCAAAATAATATACACACCAGAGCACCTGGAGAAAACAAAATCAAGAAAGATAGGGGAGCGGAACAAAAATGTTAAAAAACCTGTCCTACTCCAAGAAGCGGAGGAATTATTAAAGATAATCAAGCATAGTGAGTACAACATCATCGAACAGAAGGTGCCCGCACACATATCTATTTTGTCGCTTCTGTTGAATTCGGAGACCCATCAAGAGGCCTTGCTTAAAGTCCTCAATCAGGCCTATATCCCTTAAGACATCAGCATCGACAACTTCAATTGTGTAATTGGAAGTCTCACAACAACTAATTACATCACATTTTCTAATGAGGAGATCCTGTTGGAAATCCAAGGTCACAACCAAGCCTTACACATATCTGTCAAGTGTAGAGACCACATGGTCGTGAGAGTACTAATAGACAATGGGTCATCTCTTAACATCATGCCAATGACTACCCTGCAAAAGTTACGCATTGATCTTTCTTACATGAGGCAGAATAATTTGATTGTCCAAGATTTTGACGGGTCACGTAAGGAATCCGTGGGATCAATAGAAATTTCAGTGCAAATTGGACTAGTCACTCTCGATATCACATTCCAAGTCATGGCCATTACACCATCCTATAGCTATCTTTTGGGAAGGCCATGGATATATAATACTGGGGTAGTTCCATCATCTTTGCATCAACATGTGAAGTTCGTAGTGGAAGGAAAAATGGTGTGTGTCTATGGAGAGACCAACTTAATGGTGACCAAACCTTCCTGTACTCCATATGTAGAAGCAGCAGAAGAAGTACTTGATGACTCATTTAGATCTTTTGAGTTCATAAACGCCACTACAGTAATGCAGGGGTCATCTCTTCTACAACCACAAATTTCTTCCACTACACACAAGGTGGCAACAGAGATGATCAGACAAGGGTACGATCTAGGAAAGGGATTGGGGAGGCATCTCCAAGGCATTTCAAGGCCACTACTAATGGAAGGGATAAAGGATCGATATGGCCTCAATTATGTACCCACCTTCATGGATCAAAAAAAGAAGGCAGAGGAGAAAAGAGTACAAAGAATTGAAAGACTCACGGGGAAGTTAAGCGCCAATTAGAGTGCTGAAATCGCACCGATCAATGTGACTTTTTGAAAGAGCAACCAATCAGACCAGTAGGTAGAAATGAAGCAAATGAGCATATAGGTCTTGGATTCAGAAGACTCCAAAAATGGCCCTGGCAAATAGATTCACCCTTGCCAATAGGAGCAAAATTAAAGAACTAGGAAACCTTTGATTATCCTGTCTACTTTATGTAATGCTTTTTGTTTTCTTTGTTTTAAATTCCCTTTGTTTTGTAATCCGTGAATAGTATTGTCTCAATCGAATTTCTCTTTTCACCAATGAAGTGGATTATACATTTCTTTACATCACTTGCATCATGAGTTCAATGGTAAAAAAAATGTTTGCTTTTGTTTCATGCAAGGATAGGGGAAATAACAATACCAATACCCATGAGCCAAAAATTGATGATAATTTTGAAAATATAATCTATGAATCCAAAATTGAAGAAGATGAAATGCATTTATCTCTTGAAATGGAAATAATGTTGAAATCTGATGAAAAAACAACCTTAACTAGTAGCGACCCCACGGTTACAATAAACTTGGGAACTGATGAAGAACCAAAACAAGTAAAAATTGGGGCACTATTGAGGGGTGAAGAAAAGGACAAAATAATAGCACTTCTAAGGGAGTATCGGGATGTATTTGCATGGTCATACCAAGACAGGCCGGGTTTGTACACAAAATTGGTAACACATAAAATACCCACTTACCCTGATTGTAAGCCCGTGAAATAGAAGTTGAGGAGGATGCGGCTGGACATGTTGATCAAAATAAAGGAAGAGGTCCAAAAGAAGTTTGAGGCTGGATTTTTAGAAGTAGCTAAGTATTCCGAATGGATGGCTAATGTGGTTTCGATAATAAATAAGAATGGTAAAGTTTGAGTTTGTGTTGATTATTGGAACCTAAAAAAAGCTAGCCCTAAGGACAATTTCCCACTCCCATACATAGATGTGTTGGTAGACAATACACTTGGGCATGCTTTGTTTTCATTTATGGACGGCTTTTCGGGATATAACAAAATTAAGATGACCTCGGAAAATAAAGAGAAAACCACATTCATCACCCTGTGGGGAACCTTTTGTTACAAGGTCATGCCATTCGATCTGAAGAATGTAGGAGCCACTTACCAGAGAGCCATGTAGGAGCCACTTACCATAGAGCCATGGTAACCTTATTCCATGACTTGATGCACAAGGAGATAGAGGTGTACATGGATGATATGATTGTTAAGTCTCGGGATGGAGGTAACCATGTGGCAAATCTAGAGAATTTGTGTAAAAGGTTATGGAAATGCTAGTTAAAGTTGAACCCGGAGAAATGTACTTTTGGCACTACTCAGGGAAGTTGTTGGGATTCATAATAAGTGAGAGGGGGATTGGGGTTGACGATAAAATAAAGGCCATTCTAGAGATGTTTAGTCCCAATACTGAGAAATAGGTCCGAAGTTTCTTGGGTAAACCCATTTACATAGCTCGGTTCATATCTCATTTAACCACTTCTTGTGAACCCATATTTAAGTTGCTGAGAAAGAATAACCCAAAAAAATGGAATGAAGAATGTCAAGAAGCCTTTAAATAGATAAAAGAATACCTCTTAAACCCTCCGGTGTTAGTTCCCCCAGTACTTAGAAGGCCACTTATACCATACTTGGTCGTATCAAAAAATTCCATGGGTTGTGTGTTGGGGCAACACAATGAGTTTGGAAGAAAAGAGCAGGCCATTTATTACCTAAGCAAGAAATTCACGGAGTGCGAATCTAAGTACTCAAATTTGGAAAAGACTTGTTGTGCTTTGGTATGGGTGGTCAGTAGACTGAGACAATACACGTTGTATTACACGATGTGGTTAATCTCCAAGATGGACCCAATTAAGTATGTCTTCCAAAAACCAATGGTGATAGGTCAGGTTGCTCGTTGGCAGATGTTGTTGATTGAATATAATATCATCTATGTGATAAGAAAGGCCATTAATGGGAGCGCTATAGCCAAATATTTGGTAGATAGAGCTATTGAAGATTACCAATCCATGGAGTTTGGATTTCCTGGATAAGGACATTGATTCAAGTAGAAGGGGATCGAGAAGGATGGATGATGTTATTCGATGGGGCGACTAATGTGTGGGGACATGGAATGGGGTTGTGCTTATATAACCAGAAGATAAACATTACTCGGTCACGACCAAACTTACCTTTCTTTGTACCAATAATGTAGCTGAGTATGAAGCATGTGTATTAGGTTTGCAGGCTACCATGGACCGGGGCATTAAAGAATTGGCCATAAAAGGGGACTCAGCTTTGGTTATTCATCAGTTGACTGGAGAGTGGGAAACCCGAGATTCCAAGATGATATCATATCAAGAGTACATCTAGGAAAATGATTAAAGGATTTGACCATATCAATTTTTTCTCACCTACTAAGGGAAAACAATTTGATTCCTAATGTATTAGCCACGTTAGTAGCTTTGTTTAAAGTGGAACCAGGAATGGAGATTGAACCAATTTGAATTAGGGTGCAGTCAAAGCTGGCATACTGTGGAGTGATAGAAAAAGCTGATGGGAAACCATGGTTCCATGATATCAAGACATGCATTCAAAAGAAGGAGTATCCCAAGGGGACCTCCAATAATGATCGAAAGAAAATTAGAAGATTGGCTATGGGATTCTTCTTGGATGGGGAAGTATTGTACAAGAGAAACCATGATATGACTCTTCTACAATGTGTAGAGACGCTAGAGGTAGGGAAAATTATGTAGGAAGTCCACGAAGGTATTTGTGTACCGATACCGGAGGTCACTCGCTGGCTTGAAAGATCCTTAGGAGCGAATATTATTGGATGACCATGGGAAGAGACTACATAGAGTATGCTTAGAAATGCCACAAGTGTCAGATTTATGGAGATCGTATATGAGTCCCACCATCCCAACTCCAAGTCTTATCTATGCCTTGGCCTTTCTCATCCTGGGGCATGGATGTGATTGGGCCAATAACTTTGAAGGCTAGCAATGGACGTTGATTCATCTTTGTGGCCATTGATTACTTCACTAAATGGGTAGAAGCCGCATCATACTCCACTGTCATCCAAAGTGTGATCAGCCACTTCATAAAGAGAGAGTTGATCAGCATGTATGGGATCTCGGAAAGGATAATCTCGGATAATGCCAAGAACCTAAACAATGAAGAATTGAGAAAGTTATACAGTCAATTCAAGGTTAGACATCATAACTTGGCCCTTTATAGACCACAAATGAATGGAGCCATCGAAACAACCAACAATAATATCAAGAGTATCTTAGAAAAGATGACAGAGACCTACAAAAATTGGCATGACAAGTTCCCGTTCACCTTGCGAGCCTACAAAACCACAGTCTGAACCTCTACAGGGGCTACCCCTTTCTCCTTTGTGTATGGAATGGAGGTAGTAGTCCCAATATAAGTTGAAATCTCCTTTTTACGGGTCCTAAAAGAAGCAGAATTAACTAAATCAGAGTGGATATAATCCAGGTACGACTAGTTAATTCTAATTGAAGAGAAAAGAATGGCCGTCATAGCCCACAGGAAATTGTACCAAAGAAGAATGATGAAAGCGCTCAATAAAAGGATGCAACCCTAAAAATTCCAAGAAGGAGACTTATTATTGAAGAAGATTCTACCAATCCATACTGTCCCTCGCGGCAAGTGGACTCCTAATTATGAAGGACCGAAATTAGTTGCATGCTTTGGCATGCCCAAGGCGATCATTAGTGATGGCGGGTTGCATTTTGGTAACAAACCTTTTGAAAAACTCATGCCAAAGTATGGAGTGAACCATAAGGTCCCTACTTCGGACCACCCTCAGACTAACGGTCAAGATGAGTTGGCCAATAGAGAGATCAAAATCATACTTAAGAAAATCGTGCATCCTAATCGAAAGGACTAGTCAGAAAAACTTGTTGATGCACTTTGGGCCTATCGAATGGCTTTCAAGACAAACTTAGGGATGTCCTCCTACAGGTTAGTTTACGGTAAGGCAAGTCATTTACCTGTTGAAATTCAACATCGTGCTTTATGGGCCATAAAACAGATTAACCTTTCACTTGATGAGGCCATAGGTTTGCGGAAATTGTAGGTATGTGAGCTTGAAGAGTCTAGGAGGGAAGCTTACAACAATGCCCATTTAGCCAAGGAGAGGATGAAGTTGCTACACGACAGGAAAATCAAAGAAAAACAACTGTTCCCTTCTCAGCAAGTGCTTCTCTATGACTCCAGATTGCAAGTGTTTCCTACGAAGCTGAAGTCCCAATGGGGTGGCCCGTACATAGTTGAAAAAGTTCATTCTCATGGCACGGTAAAGATTGTAGATCCAAAGAGTGGCAACCACTTCACAGTCAATGGACAGCGTCTAAAGCCCTTCATGACTCCATTCGAACCAAATAAAGATGTTTTGCTTCTTATTTTTTTATTTTCATTTTATTTGTTTTTATTTGAATTTCTCTTTTCTTTTTCTGTCGCATTAGTTGGTAGTGATTTTCTATTAGTTTATTCACCCGTGCACAATTTTTCTATTTCCCCTATGCTTTCGCATTAAAGACAATGTTCCACTTTAGTTTGGGGGGGGGGGGTGAGCATTTGCATGTGACACTGTGCACATATACGTACTGGGTTTTATATTAATTTTTTTAAAAAAAAAGGATAAAAGACAGAAAGAGTATTGAGGAATTACACTGACTTATGTCATGATTAACACTGACTTATGCCCTTCACATACTTGCATATAACCTAAGAATTACACACTTGAGTAAATCATGTGTAGCTTCTCTTTATATGACTTTGTAACTCCATGAAGAATTTATTGGTAGTACACTTATGTTAACCTGGCTATATAAACTCTTGTATTTAAATGGTATCTCATGAGGCTGAGAATAGACACATTCACATGATTCATTGAACTTAGGGTTCCTTGTGAGCACTGAGAGAACACCCATGGCGACTATAACACCTTGTGAGGTATCCTTGAGCTATTTATCATCCTTTTGAGTGTTAACATCAAATCATAGTTCACGAAACTCAGTTCTCTTTTTTTCTGGACAATTCTTTGTACACTAGTCTCTATTTTTTATTTGCTAGCCTAGAGGTGACATCTAGTGGAGAGATAGAAACCTAGGTCTTGCTGCCGCCATAGTACCTGAGTTCTCTCTCTCTCTCTCTCTCTCTCTCTCTCTCTCTCTCTCTCTCTCTCTCTCTCTCTCTCTCTCTCTCTCTCTCTCTATTTTTATTTCTTTCTCTTTACTTTAGTTTTATTTTTTTCTTAAATTATTAAGTAAAATACTTGTCATATTTTAGTTGTTAGTAGAATTTAATTAAAATTTTAATTTTGTTTCTTTTCTCTTGTTTGGGTATTTTTAGTAAAGTTAATTTCTTTTTGCTTTTCTCTGTATTTATTTAGCATTCGGTTGAGTGTTAAGTTTAAGCTCAGTTTGATCTCCTAAATAAAAAATAAAAAATAAAATTTTTTTTTCTTAGGATCTAGATTGGTTATCTTGTCAAAAGTTGAATCTTTGTGAGTTTGATTTCATTTAAGTTTAGTTTAATTGGAGCCTATTTTTTTGTGCTTAATTATTGTTTAGTGGCTGAAATTCTAATTTTGAGTCCAAATTCTTGATTGCGTTAAAAATTTGATGTTTATTGAAGTTGTATCCGAATGAGTTTATTTTAATTGTGTGTTTAATTTACGCATTAAAGTTATCATTTTTAATTCAACGCGTGTTTCAATTCTTGTTCGGTTGTTAACGTAAGATTTTTGGTTCTTGTTATTTAATTTAGTGCATGATAGGATTTAGAATTTAAATTGCACGTTCATTTAATTTATCAAAAGAGAACCTAAAACAATCCCAAAACCCGAATCTGAACTGAGTTCAGTGACTTTTTTTATTTTCAATTGAAAATACGTAAGATTTGAAATTTAAACTGCATTCCTTGAGGAGACGATCTAGCCCTTGGGCTAAGAATTACACGACCGAACTCCTATACTTGGGATAGCTTCCGAGTTGCTCATTTTTTGAGTGAGTCACATTGCTACACAAATTCGGAAATCTCCCTCTTCATGCCACTCCACTAGAAATACTCTCACAAATCCCTATACATTTTAGTACTGTCAGGATGAATCATGTAGAGAGATTTGCGGGCGTCCTCTAAAATCCTTCTCCTAATATCATCATCTGTAGGCACACACAACCTCGAACGGAACCTCAAAGCCCCATCATTAGAAATGTTGAACTCCTCTCCCCAACCATCCCGTACTCTGGCTATTACCTTTGCTAATTCTGGGTCATCTCCATGAGCTGCTTTAATGTTTTCATATAGTGTAGGCTGTATAACCAAACTGGCAATAAATGCCTTAGGATCATCCTCCACTAACTCCACACCGAGCCTTCCCAAGTCCATCTGAATTGGGTGCTAAATTACTGCCGCTAACTATGTTGTACCATCTGATTTACGGCTCAGTGCATCAGCCACCAGATTTGCTTTACTTGGGTGGCAGCTGATGGTGCAATCATAGTCCTTGATGAGCTCTAACCTTCTTCTTTGCCACATATTCAACTCTTTTTACATGAAGAAGTACTTTAAACTTTTATGATCAGAGAATATCTCGCATCTCTCACCGTACAAGTAATGCCTCCAAATCTTTAGTGTGTGTACCACTGTAGCCAATTCCAGATCGTGGGTAGGGTAGTTCTTTTCATATTCTTTCAACTATCGGGAGACATAAGCTACAACCATACCATGCTACATCAACACACAACCAAGCCTTTTCAAAGACACGCCACCGTAAATTATATAACTATCACCTCTAGATGGAATCATCGGTATTGCTGTAGTGACGAGCCGTTGTTTTAATTCCTAAAAACTCCACTCGCATTCATCATCCCATGTGAATCTGGAATTCTTGCTAGTCAATCGCGTCAAAGGTCCTGATAATCCTGAGAATCCCTCTACAAACCGACGGCAATATCCTACAAGTCTTAAGAAACTCCTAATCTCCTGAGCATTCCTCGGCCTTTTCCAATTTACCACTACCTTTATCTTACTGGGATCCACTGAAATTCCATCCCCTAATATAACATGCCCTAGAAATGCAACTTTCTCTAACCAAAATTCACATTTACTAAACTTGGTCTACAATTTCTTTTCCCTAAGCATTTAAAGTACCAGTCGTAAGTGTGCCTCATGCTTCTCAAAACTCTTGGAGTAGACCAGTATATCATCAATGAAAACCACAATGAACTGGTCTAGATATTGATGAAACACCTGATTCATTAAATCCATAAATACTACTGGTGCATTAGTCAACCCGAATGGCATCACCAAAAATTCGTAGTGTCTGTATCTAGTTCGGAAAGCTATCTTAGAGATGCCTTTCGCTTTAACCTTCACTTGATGATAGCCTGATTTGAGATTGATCTTAGAATAGACTCGTATACCCTAAAACTGATCAAATAAATCATCTATATGGGGTAGATGATATCTGTTCTTAATGATTACCTTGTTCATTTCTATAAAATCTATACACATCCTCTTAGACCCATATTTCTTCATTACAAATAGCACTGGTGCTCCCTAGGGTGATATGCTAGGTCTGATAAACCTTTTATTTAATAGATCCTACAGATGGTCTTTTAATTCTCCCAATTCAGCTGGAGTCACATGGTAAGGAGCCCTAGAAATTGATGCTATCCCTAGAGGTAAATATAATGCAAAATCTACCTTGCAATCAGGAGGCAACCCAGGTAGCTCTTTTGGAAAAACATCTTGAAATTCCTTCACGATTGGTGTACTGTCAAGCTTCAATTTATTTTCTGACATCCCTTTTATAAAAGCCATAAACCCTTGACATCCTTCTAGGAGCAGTCTTTTCACCTACATGGCTGACACTAATTGAGGCGGGGGACAAACTTGCGATCCCACAAATTTAAATTCTTGCTTGCCCGGTTGTCTGAATATCGCTTCTTTTAGATAACAATCGACACTAGCATAGTCAGTTGCCAACCAGTCCATACCTAGTATCACATCAAATTCATGCATATCTAGCACAATCAGGTTAGTTGGTAACACCCTTCCCTGAATTTCTATTTGATAACCCCTGAGCACTCTACGACACTTCATTACTAACCCTGACGATGTAGTTTCTGACAATTCTACATCTAATATTTGAGTCTCGTTTCCAGAAAATTTAACATAGGTCGCAGATACAAAGGAATGAGTAGCACCTGAATCAAATAAAACAATAACTTGATATATTAAAACAGTAAAGGTACCTGTCACTACTTTTGCGACAGTCTCGGCATCACTCAGCGTCAAAGCATAAACCCTCGTCGGGGCTACATTCCTTTGTTGGCCTCCACAAGGCACCTAATAACCTCCCCGGTAGGGTCTAGGAGCTGGGACCTAGATCGACGGTCCTAGGCATGCTCGTGCCATGTGGCTAGGTCCCAGCTCGGCACTCCCCCAGATGTCTCCTTCTGCACGTTTGACACACAGGGTAGGTCTGCACACCCTGATTCTCATGAGGTCTCGTTATCTGTCTCTGACCTCCCCTACAACAATCTCCTCTCCATGGGGTCTGATTGGAACCCGCCTGAAAACCCTGAGGTGTGGGCCTCTTTCTTTGACTCTAAGTTGCGATGCCTCTCTACACGCCACTCTTAATAACGACAACTCTATCACAACCTCCGCAAATGTCTGAGCCCAAAAACAAATAACCAACTTAAATAAATTTCATCTCAAACCTTCTTCAAACTTCCTCGCCTTCTTCTTCTCGTTCGGTGCCAACTATGGAGCAAACCGAGACAACTCAATAAATCGAGTTGCATACTGTGATACAGTCATCTTTGCATGAACTCTGCTGCCTTTGCGCCACGGACGATAGCAGGGAAATATCACTCGAAGAACAGCTCCTTGAATCGACTCCACGTCACTCGAAAAAGATCCAATCTGCTCCTCAATCAACCTCGATGATCTCCACCAGCGTTTTGCCTCTTCTATCAGTTTGAAAGTTACAAATACTACCTTCTGTTTGTCAGTACATGGAAGCACTGCCAATGTCCCCTCAATGTCCTGGACCTGCCACAATCGGGTCAGCTCCTCCAGAAAAAGATGGGGGCTTCATCTGTGTAAATTGCTCGATCGTATAGCTACGCTTCCCTAAGCTCCTAGCTATCTTAGCCATCACTTGGTGGGTGACGATGCGCAATATTGCCTTAGTATCTCCACCTCCCATTTTGGAAGGTCCCACTCCATCACCCCTAGTATTTGTACCACTACTTCCTGGGTCCATATTGAAAAGTCAAAAAACACAATTTAAGGACCCTATCTCCCGTACAGAACTAATTTATTTCATTAAATCAAATTCTCAAATTCACGATTAACTATCCTCCCTGATCTTGGTTCACAATCAAATCCTGTAACCTAGACACATAACCCGACAATAGTTTACTATGGTTTTCCTGAAATCATCACCCTAGGAAAGACACAGAAACCACCATAGAAATCCTATACCCAGACCATAGAACAAAACCTCAAATCCTTTCCTATACTCTGGTATTGCTTCCACTGCACTCTTAAGTCTACTGAACCTAACAACCTAGGCTCTAATACCAAACTGTAATGACCTGATTTTTCATGCCATTATATATATATATATATATATATATATATTAACTATAAAATTTCTCTACTCTGATACCTTCTAATAAAACCAAACCATCATCACGGACCAGATAGGAACCGTGGAATCTGGAACCAAATAAACTACCTACACAGCTGGAAGTAGAATACATATAACCATAACAATATATACAATACCAGAGTGACAAAATTCTTCCCAAAATATACATACGTAACCTTTTTCAAAATATCCTCATCTAAACCCAAGGACTACTCAAAAATGACTACCCAAAATACTCACCTTACAGTCAGAGTAGTAATATAGCTCTCTCTACCTGCGAGCCTAATCTGCTCACCGAGCTGCATCACTTGAAAAATGTTAAATCACTAGGATGAGACAATGCTCAGTAAGATGAAATATGCTATTTCTAGTGTGCGGCAGGTGAGTTTACATATTTGTATAATCTGATTTTGAAATACTATAAATAATTGAGTATGAGAAAACACGTATAAATATTACAATACAACTCACACCTATGTTGCTTAATATAAACTGATTTTCTAAAAATTCTACTCATAATACTTCTTGTATTTATAGGTATGTCTACCGTTTCTATAAATCATATTATATATAATAATAACTAAGAAAATTTCCCTAGATAGATAACCGAAAGTCATTATTTAACCCCTCATGACAAGGTTGTGTGGCCCATAGGCGAGACCTGTCACTGGCTGGCCAATCGAGATAAGTCAACTAAACTCCAAAAGTCATATCGGCCTCCTCAACCGTAACTGACGGGGAGCCTGTCCACAACATAGGCACAATCGACTGCTGAAAATTCAGATACTATCTGAGTTATGTGGTTGCAATCTGAACTGAATATAGCTACGGTACCGTGCTCTGCTGACCCATTAGGGTCTGATACTATATATATAACCGATATATCTATATTACTCTTTCACCATGATTTTGAAATACCCATAACATTTTAAAACTAATTTGAATAAATCTGAAAATCAGAATAGCTGACTGATTATTTAATATCTGTTTAACTAAATATTTGTCTGAATATTTGGGTGTTTGGGTGTTATGGTTCAGAAATCATGATATTATGAAATTTGCTGAAATTATATGTTTCTGTACATATATTGTAAATCATGCTATTTCTGAAATATTATAAATAATGTTTTTAAATATACTGTATAATTTCTATCTATGTGTTTACTGAAAAGTCATCGTTCTATAAAACATGCATATACCAAAATATTTCTTCTAATATATTGTAAAACATGGTATTTGTAAACCATACAATTACTGTACTACTTTGTTACTAGCTCATGCCACACAATTAAATAATTGGATTCACATGCTCTAAAATCTTTATTTTCTACTATACTAATTTTTTATAATCTAAATAATAATTAGTGAAATTAGGATAGCTTCCCAAGAGGGGGGGGGGGTGAATTGGAATTTTAAAATTATTTCAATTTTAATTCTTTATTTTATATCAACAATCACAACAAGTAAATATAAAAACAATTCAACCACAACCAATCAAAAACTCAATCTTTGTCTCAATAGCCCTGTAATGAATTGTAAAGCACGCAGAATTTATGTAAGCCCTGTGTTTATTCCAAACTCACAATTCTTCTTTGTGCTTAGCTTTTAAACAAACTTTCAGATTAATAAGTTTAGGTTGATCAACCAATGTAGTCCCTTTCAGTTTCCACAATTAATGCTGATCAAGCCAAAAACAAATTGTCCTCCGGTCTATTTAACAACTATACACTCAGAAACAACAATTTAAAAACATACACGCAGGTTGTAAGTGTTGCTAAAAAAGTAAAGAGTAAGGAAGAAGAGAGACACAAGATTTTACGAGGTTCGGCTTATACCTAGCCTACGTCCTCGCCTTTAGCAAACCACCAAAGGATTCACTAGTTCAGTTTCGTTGATGGGTGGAACAATACCGATTACAAACACTGCTTCCATTAGGCTAGAGCCCGCCTCTCCAAACGATATTCCCTCATTTGGTCCAACGATTCTACAGCCCTGAATCATCTATGAATAAGAACCAAGATAAAGAAGATTTTGTGTATAAGAAAACACTCTCACAGCAGAGTAGGTTAGTACAACATTCAGAACAATAATACTCAAAAGTAATTCAAATGTAAAAGAATTTGAAGCTCAATACTCAATATAAATCACCAAGTATCTTCCAAAACTTGAAAGATTCTGACTTTGAAAGCTTTACTTCGGAGTTTGAATCAGTAGCAATTCAATAGTTGAACACAAGAGAGTTTGAGAGCCTTTGAGAACTTTGATTGCTTGAAAAATTTATTGGTGTCTCAAACCTTTGAAGTTTGGAGCTATTTATAGATGTTTAAAAGTAATTCCTTACCCCCAAAGTTTCCTTGAAGTAGTTTCCAAGTTTTTCAAAATAATAGTGTCCAAAAATTTCATTTAAAAAATTTTCTCGTTGAGAGTTTTTAAGCCAACATTTGAGTGGCAGTCGCCTGCCACGACTTGGAAGTTGCCTGTCATAGAACAAACTCACAACACAGAACACTGACAATCTCCTGCCAGAACCAAGGCAGTCGCCTGGCATGACCACCCAGGCACCTGGCATGTTCAGGCAGTCGCCTATCATGCTACTGTTTCTTTGAAAAATCTTTCACTTAATTTGACAGTCGCTTGCCACAATAGGACAGTCGCCTAGCGCTTGTATTTTTCAAAAACTTTTCTTTTTCAAAACCCTTTTTTTCATTGATTATAAAAGTTTTCTTTGGAGTTTTCTCAAAAATATTTTTCTGAATTTCTTGAGAGCTTCAAATCAATTTATACTTGAAGTACTTACATTCAGAACATCCTTAAAAAAAATTTAATCCTTTGATCTTCAATCTTGTTCTTCCATCATCTTTGAGTTTTCGATCTTTTCTTTGAGCTTTCACCAAGTTATCTTTAATCCTCATGCTCTTCAAAATCTTTTTTTAATCCATAAGTTTTATCATGCTCTTCAAGATCTCTTTTTAATCCATAAGCTTTATCATCCTCTTGAGTTTTGTCACTTCCTTTAAGCTTTGCATTTTTCCTGAAAAACTTTCACTGAAACCATATTAAAGATATCATGATTTGTTATCATCAAAATAAGAATTGTAAGCCTTATTAGGCCAACAATCTCCCCCTTTTTGATGATGACAAATTGAGAGCAAAAATAATAAGAATTAATACTCATGGCTCCCCCTTTCAACAAGCATGATACATTTTCATAGGTATATACATAATATGATCCATACAAAATACTCCATAAATGATCCATCCATACATATTCATAGTTTTACAAACCATGTACAAGATATGATCCATACAAGATATGATCCATACAAGTTTTACAAACCAAGGCATAACATCACACATTTTTGCACCCTCTTCTCTTAAACATCTCCCCCTTTGGACATTAATCAAAAAGGAGAAGAGATAATACAAAAATAAAGAAGTGCTGCAATACATAGTACTTATAGAGCATAAAGAACATACTATCCGATAAAACAAAAAAAAAACACATAGATGAAACACATCAATCGGAGGCTTCCATAGATCCAATTTCATCGTCTCCTTCTTCTTGTTCACCAGATTCATCATCACTTGATGTAGCAGAGCTAATATTCATTGGAGATTTGCCTTTAGAGGAGCTAGCCAAATGTTGTTCAATCTTGTCAACTCGCTGAACAAGACTTGAACTATGAGTTTCTACATTAGAAACCTTCTCCCTTAGAGTACCAAGTCCAAATTGCATTCCATCACTGAAGGTCATATAATGATTAAAAATGGAACAAACCAAAAAGGAGTTTCAGGGTCATGTTGAACTGAAGATGCTGGTATGGAAGACTGAGGTGGTGGTGCAGATGATGCATGACGATGTCCTTTATGAAACCACCCTTGAGGAGAGTTCTTATATCCCATACGTTTAAGAATAGTATCAGAAAAGATATCGTAATGGGTTTTGCTAGTGAAGTTAAATGATGGTGTAAGAACATTGAAATGAGCAAATACCATATTTAACATTCCAGCATATTGTATAACAACACGAGGGGCATCAACTTATATAATAATCCACTTGATAAGTAAGCTTGGAAGATCCAACTTTATCCCTTTAAGAATACACCACATTACAAAACAATCGAAGAATGAAATATGACCATGAGAACCAGAACGTGGTAGGATATTGTATGTAATGAGTTTGTGTAGAATTAGAGCTTGTAGTTTGAGCTGTTTGTAAAGAGGTGGATGCCCAAAATTAACAGGTGTATCAGTCATAACTAGAGGCAAAAATTCCTCTGGAGTGAATCCCTTGGACATAATCAATTGTTTCTCAACAATGTGAACCTCAAAATCTCGTGGCTTGACTCGAAGAATTTTTCTCAAAGATATGGGAGTAAGATGAATATTTTGCCCAAGAAGATTTGTTTTGATCCCGTTTTCACATCTTTCCATATTTGCATAGAAAATCTGAACCACGTTGGATAGTATCCTTTAGCTTGATATGTAATAAACCGATCCCATCCAATCTCCTTAAAAAGTTCCATAATTTCAGGAAAATCCGTATTGAAGAATGTAACATCAAGAACTTTACCTAAAATGGGTTCGGATGAAGCGATTTGGTTCCGATAAAGTTGCTTAGCATGTGGAGTTACTAACCATTTCTCCACTTCATCATTATTGATCCTTGTCGAAGAGGAAGATCCCTTGTTACCAACTGATTTTTCCCCTAGCATGTTTGTATGGAAGAGAAAAATAGAGAAACCCTAGGTTATTATCACGATTTGGTGAGGAGGGAAGGTTAGAGGCTCGGTTTCAAGCTGATTTGGACAAGGTGTTTGTATGGAAAAGAGTAGGAAAGAAGAATTTCAGAAAGAAAGATGAAGGAGCAGGCGCCTGGTGGAGGTTAAAATGACTTAAGACAAGGTTTTAAACCCTACTCACCGCGAGGCAGTCACTTGCTAGAATGTGGCAGGCGCCTGTCCATGTAGAATGTGAAAAGTCAGTAGCCTGGAAGTCGCCTGCCAAGCAGAAAAACAATTGGTTGACTTCACGACTATGTAACATACCCAATTCTTTTCTAATGAATATGAATCGCTCTTCAGATAGAGCTTTTGTGAATATATCCGCTAATCGGTCATTTGTATTTACAAATTCTAGCATTATATTTCGTTTTACACATGATCTCTCAAGAAATGATGTCTTATGTCTATATGTTTTGTTCTTGAGTGAGATACTGGATTTTTTGAAATATTTATGACACTTGTGTTGTCACATTTTATGGGAATAGTTTGATATTGAATTTTGAAATCTTTTAGTTCCTGTTTCATATACAATGTTTGAGCACATCAACTTCCTACTGCTATGTATTCTGCTTCTACTGTGGATAATGCTACAAAGTTTTGTTTCTTTGAAGACCATGAAACGAAAGAGTGTCCTAGAAAATGACACGTTCCACTAGTTCTTTTTCTATCTATTTTACATCCAGCAAAGTCTGCATCTGAATAGCTAATCATTTCAAATTCAATTTCCTTTGGATACGATAAACCTAGTTCAAGTGTGCCTAATAGATATCTAAGGATTCTTTAACCACTGTTTGATGTGATTCCTTAGGAGCTGATTGGAACCTAGCACACATACATACGCTAAACATAATATCCGGTCTACTTGCTTTTAAATAAAGTAAGCTTCCTATCATACCTCGGTAATGCTTAGTATCTACTTGTTTCCCTTTTTCATCTTTGTCAAGACTAGTTGAAGTGCTCATAGGAGTTCCTATAGGTTTACTTTCTTCCATATCAAACTTCTTTAACATATCTTTAATATATTTAGTTTGATTTATGAAAGTTCCATTTTTTTGCTTGTTTGGTTTGTAATGCTAGAAAGTAATTTAACGCTCCCATCATACTCATCTCAAATTCTTCTTGCATAGTCTTAGCAAATTCATTACATAAATCCTCATTAGTTGCTCCAAAAATAATACCATCAACATAAATTTTTTCTATAAGCATGTCTTTATTTTTGGATTTTATAAACAACGTACTATCTATCTTTCCCCTTGAGAATTTTTTTTGAATTAGAAACTTGCTTAGCCTTTCATACCAAGCTCTAGGAGCTTGTTCCAATCCATATAAAGCTTTGGTTAACTTAAATACATGGTCTGGATTTTTTGAATTTTCAAAACTTGGAGGTCGTTTTACATATACTTCTTCATTTATAGATCTATTTAAGAAAACACTTTTTACATCCATTTGATATAATTTGAAGTCCTTATAGGCTGCATAAGCTAAGAGCATCCTAATTGCTTCCATTCTTGCTACGGGGGCTAAAGTTTCATCATAATCGATACCTTCTTCTTGATTATATCCTTGTTCTCTAGTCTAACTTTATTTCTTACAACAACTTCATTTTCATCATTTTTATTTATAAACACCCATTTAGTTCCTATGATTGATTTGTCTTTGGGTTTAGGTATAAGTTCCCACACTTGGCTTCTTTCAAATTGATTTAGTTCCTCTTGCATAGCTATAATCCAAGAGTCATCTTTTAAAGTTCTTCAATATTTTTGGTTTCTTCTTGAGATAAAAAGGCATAATGGTTGCAAATATTTTTCAATGAGGCTCGAGTGGTTATTCCTTTTGAAGTTTCTCCAAGTATTTGTTTTTTTGGATGACTTTTAGAATATTTCCATTATTTAGGTAGTTTTAGATTTTCTACAATATTTTCATTTGAAGTCTCATTAATATTTTCTTTCTTTATTTCAAGATTTTCTTCTTTTTGTGGAATATCTTCTTTTTCATCATTCTTAATTTTATTTTCATAAATGTTGGATTCATCAAATGTTATGTGTATTGATTCAATGATAGTAAGAGTTCTCCTATTATAAACCCTATAGGCTTTGCTATTTGTAGAGTAGCCTAAAAAGATACCTTCGTCAGATTTTGCATCAAACTTTCCTAAATCATCTTTAGTGTTAAGGATGAAGCATTTGCATTCGAATACATGAAAGTAAGAGATATTAGGTTTTCTTCCTTTCCATAATTCATATGATGTTTTTTCTATACTTGATCTTATAGATACCCTATTTATAATATAACATGCTGTGTTTACAGCTTCAGCCCAAAAGTATTTAGGTAAGTTATTTTCGTTTATCATTGTTCTTTCCATTTCTTGTAGGGTTCTACTTTTTCTTTCAACAACTCCATTTTGTTGTGGAGTTCTAGGTGCTGAGAAATTCTGGTTTATTCCATATTCATTACAGAATTTATCGACTTCGTTGTTTTTAAACTCTCTTCCTTGGTCACTTCTAAAATTTGTTACATTATAGCCCTTCTCATTTTGTAATTTCTTACATAAGGTGATTAGCATGTCACAAGCTTCATCTTCATTAGTTGGGAATAATACCCAAGTAAATCTTGAATAATCATCCACTATTACAAAAACATATTGTTTTCCTCCTAGGCTTAAGGTTCTAGTTGGGCCGAATAAGTCTAGGTGTAATAGTTCTAGGGGTCTTTTAGTAATATGTACTTTTTTTTTTTTAAAGCTGGTTTTAACTTGCTTTCCCTTTTGGCATGCGTCACATATCTTGTCTTTTATGAACTTTGTATTTGGTAATCCTTTTACAAGATTTTTCTTTGATAATTTGGATAATAAGTCCATGCTAGCATGTCCTAACTTCCTATGCCATAGCCAACTTATGTCATTCATGGCTACCAAACAAGTTACGTTTTGATTTGTTAGATTCTCAAGATTTATACAATAAACATTATTTATCCTAAGAGCTATAAATAAGATTTTATTTTCTTTGGGATTCTGAATGACTCATTTTTCTTTCTTAAAGGTTATTTGAGACCCTCTGTCACTCAATTTACTTATGCTTAAAAGATTGTGTTTTAAACCTTCTACCAATAATACATTATCAATAGTAATAGAAGGTTCTTTACCTATTCTCCCGATGCCAATGATCTTACCTTTGGCATTATCGCCAAAGGTGACATATCCTCCATCCTTTTGTTTTAGTGATGAAAACTTGGTCTTATCGCTGGTCATGTGTCTTGAACACCCGCTGTCCAAGTACCACTTGTCCATTGATGATGTTGTCCTAAAACATACCTACAATGGAGGATTCACTGTGTTAGTTTTTGGAACTCAAATCCTTCAACTTTCTTTGTTTTGTTGTTAGTTCCATTATTGACTTTCCATTCTCCTTGTATTTTAACATACTTCCTTTTTAGTGGGCAATCAAACATTACATGACCTTTGGTCTTGCACATATAGCAAGTAGTGTGTTCATGTTTGTTGTGTGAGGAAGTGCTAGCATAGTGCTTGGCTTCCTTTACAAAATATCCTATGTATAATTTCTTTTTTTTTTTTTTTTGGTTTACCATTGTAACCTATTCCTTCTTTATTCCCATGTTGCCTTTGCTGTCTAATCATTTTTTCAAAATTATCTTTCCCTTCTGTAAAATTATATATAATTTGTTCTTTATCTTCTACTAATTTCTTTAGTTCATTTATTTCTTGATCCTTTCTATTCAAGTTTTCTTTATGAGTTTTGCCTAATTCTTGAGTTACTTTACTTACTTCTTCCTCTAACTTCTCGATACAAGAATCTTTTTCTTTTTCAATGGTTTTAAATGATTTAAGTTGCTTCAAAAGTTCTTTATTTTGATCTTTCAAGGTTATATTTCTTTTGGAAATTTTTATGAATCTTTTATGCAAGGAAAATAATTCAGCTTGTAATTCTTTGTATGAGGGCATACTATCATATGACTCGTCATAAGATTCATTGCTAGATTAGCTTGAAAAGTAATAGGAATTTACCTCCTCATCATTCGCCATGAAGCATACGTTTTCCATATCTTGTCCACTTGATTCGTTTTCAGTTTCGCTGGAGCTTGAGTCATCCCAAGTAGCCTTCATAGCTTCCTTCTTTTTCTTCTTGTCTTTCTTGAGCAAAGGGCAGTCTGGTTTGATATGTCCTGGTTTCTTACAAAGATAGTATATAGGAGGTTCATTTTTACTTTTATTTTCTTTTCTACTTGATTCTACCTTTTCAGTTTTTCTTTTGTTGAACTTCTTAGGAAATCTTTTATTCCTTCTATAAAACTTTCCTAGTCTCTTTGTGATGAATGCTAATTCTTCTTGATCTAAGTCACTTGATTCACTTTCTTCTTCACTTGAGCTGTGGCTTGATGCTTTTAGTGCAATAGATTTCTTATGCTTTTTTTTTTTTAGGATTTCTTTCTTTTATAGTCATTTCGGAGTTAAGAAGTGATCCTATGAGTTCATCTAAGGAGGTGGTCTTAAGGTTTCTTCCTTCAGTAATTGTTGTAGCCTTAGGTTCCCATATGGAGGGAAGGCCTCTCAAAATTTTCCTAATCATTTCATAGGTGGTATAAGTTTTTCTTAAGGCACTTAAGGAATTAATTATGTGGGTGAATCTTGTGTACATACCTGATATTGATTCATTCGAATTCATCTTGAAAGATTTATATTCGCTAGTTAACATGTCTATTCTATTGTCCCTAACATCAATAGTTCCTTCATATGTAACTTCTAATTTGTCCCATATTTCTTTAGCTGTTTTACAAGCCATGACCCTATTGAATTCATTAGCTTCTAAAGCACAATACAAAGCATTTATAGCACTTGAGTTTATTTGAAGAATCTTATAATAGGAATCGATCATATCCTTTTTTCTCTTTTGGAATATGTTTTTCATCTATTATTTTGGTGGGAACAAGGTCTCCATCCACAACTACTTCCCATGCTTTCCAATCCATGTGTTGGAGGTAGATTTGCATTCTCTTTTTCCAAAAGGTGTAGTTGTGTCCACAAAAGATTGGTGGACGAGTTGAGGATTGGCCCTCTCCAAAAGGAGCAACTCCTATGTTAGCCATTTAGATCTTTTTATAGCTTCTTGTTAGGAATTTTCTATGACTAGGCTTTGATACTAATTGAAATTAGGATAGCTTCCCAAGAGGGGGGGGGGGTGAATTGGAATTTTAAAATTATTTCAATTTTAATTCTTTATTTTATATCAACAATGACAACAAGTATTATAAAAACAATTCAACCACAACTAGTCAAAAACTCAATCTTTGTCTCAATAGCCCTGTAATGAATTGTAAAGCACGCTGAATTTATGTAAGCCCTGTGTTTATTCCAAACTCACAGTTCTTCTTTGTGTTTAGCTTTTAAACAAACTTTCAGATTAATAAGTTTAGGTTGATCAACCAACATAGTCCCTTTCGGTTTTCGCAATCAATGCTGATCAAGCGAAAAACAAATTATCCTCCGGTCTATTTAACAACTATACACTCAGAATTAACAATTTTAAAACATACACGCAGGTTGTAAGTGTTGCGGAAAAAGTAAAGAGTAAGGAAGAAGAAAGACACAAGATTTTACAAGGTTCGGCTTATACCCAGCCTACGTCCTCGCCTTTGGAAAACCACCAAGGGATTCACTAGTTCAGTTCCGTTGACGGGTTGAACAATACCGATTACAAACACTCCTTCCATTAGGTTAGAGCTCGCCTCTTCGAACGATATTCCCTCATTTGGTCCAATGATTCTGTAGCCCTGAATCGTCTATGAATAAGAATCAAGATAAAGAAGATTTTGTGTACAAGAAAACACTCTCATAGTAGAGTAGGTTAGTACAACATTCAGCACAATAATGTTTCAAAGTAATTGAAATATAAAATAATTTGAAGTTCAATACTCAATATAAATCACCAAGTATCTTCCAAAACTTGAAAGATTCTGACTTTGAAAGCTTTACTTCAGAGTTTGAATCAGTAGCAATTCAGTAGTTGAACACAAGAGAGTTTGAGAGCCTTTGAGAACTTTGATTTCTTGAAAAATTTCTTTGTGTCTCAAACATTTGAAGTTTGGGGCTATTTATAGACGTTTAAAAGTAATTCCTTATCCCCAAAGTTTCCTTGAAGTAATTTCGAAGTTTTTCAAAATAATAGTGTCCAAAACTTCATTTAAAAAAGCTTCCCATTGAGAGTTTTTAAGCCAATGTTCGAGTGGCAGTCGCCTGTCATAGAACAAACTCACATCACAGAACACTGGCAGTCACCTGCCAGAACCAAGGCAGTCACCTGGCATGACCACCCAGGCACCTGCCATGTTCAGGAAGTCGCCTGTCATGCTACTGTCTCTTTGAAAAATCCTTCACTTAATTTGGTAGTTGCCTGCCACAATAGGACAGTCACTTGGCACTTTTGTTTTTCGAAAACTTTTCTTTTTCAAAACCCTTTCTTTTCATTGATTATAAAAGTTTTCTTTGGAGTTTTCTCAAAAATATATTTCTGAATTTCTAGAGAGCTTCAAATCAATTTATACTTGAAATTAGCTTGAAGTACTTACATTCAGAACATCCTTAAAAAAATTTTAATCCTTTGATCTTCAATCTTGTTCTTCCATCATCTTTGAGTTTTTGATATTTTCTTTGAGCTTTCACCAAGTTATCTTTAATCCTTATGCTCTTTAAAATCTCTTTTTAATCCATAAGCTTTATCATCCTCTTGAGCTTTGTCACTTCCTTTAAGCTTTTCCTTTTTCCTGAAAAACTTTCACTTGAACCATATTAAACGTATCATGATTTGTTATCATCAAAATAAGAATTGTAAGCCTTATTAGGCCAACAATTGGGTAAAACGTATATTTATACTTAAAACCATACTAAAATCTCCTAGCATCGCATATTTCCCTTACTTGACTATCTGAACACTAGATGTTATTTACACGTGCGGCATTTATAATGCCATAATCCTGACAATATTATATATATCTTGTCAATCAAATTAATACCCAGAATTTTCTTCATTTTTCCATCTTCGGAATCATAAACTACTTATTATTTACCTGGGTTTCCGAAAAGATATCCACTATGGTCCTCAACCTATTCCTGTAGGGTCCCAAAGCACCCTATTCCTAAAAATATCATACCCTAATTTTACTTCACAAATCCCTTGTATATTCACATATAATACTAAATTGGGGCTCAAATGAACTTCGTAAAACTAACAATATCAAAATATTCTACTTACCCTGGTTTTGGGATGGTTTCCAAACTTCTCAAATCAACATTTCGCTCTGGCTATGTTGTAGAGAATCTTCCCAGGATCACCGTGGTAGCTTCTGATCATTGAACCAGGGAGAATCGGAGACAAATTCAAAGAGAGAAGGAGGGAGCACTGACTTTTATAGAGAGAAAGTGAATTGGACGAAATTTTGTGCAAAAAAATGAATTTTTGCATACTTATACAACTGCCTTCGTTGACGAGACACATCACTTCATCAACGAAGCCAAGAAGGGAGTTCGTCGATGAACTCACAACCTTTGTCGATGAATTTCAATCCCTGAAATTACTCCTCTCGGTAATCTTTCATCGACGGGACACGGGGCTTACGACAAATCCAATAGGGAGTTCATCAACAAGGCTGGAGGGTTCGTCGATTAACCCTGCTTTTTCCCTTTTTTAAAATTTCCTTTTCTTCTCTTCTATTATTAGTTAATACTATAATTCTTCGGGTCTCTACTATATGTACCCCCATCCCCTTTTGTCTGCAACTTTTGTTTGTACACCTTTGTAACATTTCTACACTTTTTTTCTGTATTTTCATTTTACTTCTTGTATTTTTGGATCTTCTCTCCTTGTTGTGGATGTACCCCCGTACCCTTTTGTCTGCAATTTTTGTTTGTACACCTTTGCATATTTCCCGTATGCTTTCGTTATATCTCCTATATATTTGTACCTCACGTGTGCACATATGCCTCTCCTTCTTTCTTTTTTTTCAATAAAATGTGACGTATGTTTGCAATTTAACCCACAGTTGACCAACTCCCCTCTAACAAGCAACTGGTAATAAAATGTGACTTTAAAACCTAACCAAACTCCCTATTTTAAAATTAAAAGACCTAATCTTAAAATTTTGAAATTTGGAAACTCATTTCAAAAGTTTGACTGACTAAATTTTTTAAAAAATTCCTAGACTCAAATTAGAAATTGAAAAAAATAGCATAATTAAAAAGGATAACAGAACTCAGTTAGGAGAACTCAATTTTCATATTCGAAATTTTGGAAATATGGGACATATTTCACAAAACCTACCCTATTGAAAAAGTCTACAGGACATCAACTAAAAATAGACAAACTGTGTTTAAAAATTAAAAAGGACTCAGACTTGAAATAGAAAGACTATTTTGAAATAAACAGAGACTCTAAAAATAGGACTCAAACTTAAAATTTAGGACCTAAAAGGGTCTATTTTTTGAAACATGGGAATGTTCAGAATTCAAAATCAATTTTACTGCACCGGGTCTTCTCGGGGAAGCCTGGTTAAAATTGGGGTGTCTATAGGAACCGTACTCCTGTAAAGGAAGAGAAACAAATTCCAAAAAACTGCGATAGCAGTAAACATGTAATTCAGGTGGAGTTAGATACTCAGGGTAGAAATGCGGGGAGTTCTATCTTGGGTCAACAATATAATAGTATGAATAGACATGTGATGCAAGTGAAGCAACAGACTCAGGGTAGAGATAACATTGTTTAGGATGTAGAGAGTTTCAGCTTGGGAGATCAACATGATCAAATTGGGCCCATGTGCACTATCATACCACCACTCAGGTATAAATTTGGCATTCTGGAGTTTTATGCATTCATTACTACTAACAGCAAGGTTGTTACTATTTTTCAAGTTGCAATGCATGGCAAAGGAAAAAAATAGATGGATGAGTGTTATGGTGGAGAAAATAAAAGTATTGCAAATGTACTGGGTGTGTGAGTTGGTGAGCCTTCCATTTTGGAAGAGGGCGATAGGCTACAAAGGAGTGATGTATCTATTGTGTGTGAATGACATGTTATTGGCTAGGATGACTTTGACTGAGGCTTCTTATTTGGGAACTCTGTTGAAAGGTTTTGACATGATTGTGTTGGGTATGGCCAAGAAGGGTCTTGGTTTGAAGATTGGTATAGACAGGGGTGCAGGGAGATTGGTGTTATCTCAGGGTGGCTTTGTGGACGAAACCCTAGAGAGAATTTGTTTGATGTCTAAAAGGGTTCTGTGGAGAATTAATATGGAATGTCTACCGCTTGGTACCCAAGGATGGGCTGTGATGTTTGGGATATGTCAAAGGTCTCTCATGATTGTTCAATAGGGTGTTTTGGTAGGCAATAGAGTGGACTGTTAGCTATGAGATTTGTTGAAGACTATACAGGGGCTTTGGTGATAGAAGGCTTGTAGTAGCATTTGTGTTTATTGTTATGGGAAGTCCTTGTTGGAAGCCTAGGATGAAGGCTTCGAGTGTAACATCTACAGCTGAATCGAGGTTGATGGTAGAAGTCGAAGCTGCCATTGGCAAGTTTAAGTGGCGTTGCTTGTACTTGGTGTTTGTCTCCAATCGCTAGATGGGAGACAGTCCCAACCCAACGTCCCAAGTTCAAGGTGGAGTAGCGGGTTGATTTTTTCGGTTTCTCCTAATGGGCATATGTTTGCCAAGTTGGAATTTGTTGTGAATTGTGTCTAACATTCTAAGGGAAAGCATTAAGGAAATCAGAGTGTAGCAGGGGTTGTATTTCTATTTTATCTGAAACTGTCAACAGTTGGGCTTAGGACAGCCTGCGCAGATTTCAAATTTTGAATATTTGGACGTTATTTTGGTTGGGTTTTAGGGGGGAGGGAACTTCTGATGGGGCTTATCCATACATAGTGTCATGACCCAAAAATTATACTACTAAAATATAAAAATGCTCTGATAACAAATATAATATCCACAATGTCAATTCGGACCCAGAGTGGTGTACCAGGGATATACTTGTCATAAATACATACTATCTATGCAAGGGAAAACATAATGTACCTGAACCTCATATACAATACCAGAGTTCTACTGTCTCCAAAAATATACATGTACGTCCCCTAAAAATCTATAAAAAATCTTCCTTTTTACAAAAAACATATCTCCTTATTCAACCACTTACCCAGAAACTAGGACAATACTAAAACCTCCTCTACCGCAGAGCTTGCTCCGCTTATATGTTTGAATTTCCTGAAACCGTTGAATTCTAAGGTGAGATGCCTCTCAGTAAGTTAGGATAGATTATCATTAGTGCGTGGCAACATGAGTTCTAGCGTGTTATAAACATATATTACAAGTAATTTAACTATAATATAATAAACTGTAATTGATAAATCATGGAAATCTGTACTCATACTTATATAAGTTTGGTGAAATCATACTTTTCGTCATAAGCATACTATATCATAATAAATTTCCATAAACATGTAAAACATTTGCTATATCTATATAATACTGAAAATTTTCCCTTAGATGGATAACTAGCTGATATTATGTATTACCCCCACATGATTGGATTGTGCAGCCCATAGGCAGGACCTACTAATGGTTGGCCTACCATGCTAAGCCAAAACTGGCTTATCTGTAAGTACGATTGGCCTGCCTAGCCTGGTCTGGACTACCAGGGGGCACACTACTCTTCTTTGGGCTCAATCGACTATCCAATCACCAACACTCTATCTCAGACGTGTGGTGGTACTAATCTAACATAATAGCTATGATACCGTGCTCTGAGATTCAGCTAATTCATCAGGGTTCTGCTATCATATAATACATTTCATAATATAACTGTAACATAACTCATTTTTATGTTTCTATGTAATCTGTCATATCATGATTTCTCAATAAACTGTTATATCATAATTTCTGAATAAATTGTTATATCATGACTAATCACGGCATAAAGTCGGCTGAACTATCACGGCACTAGGCCGACTGAACTGCCACAGCACTAGGTTGACTAAACTGTCACAGCACTAGGCTGGCTGAACTGTCATGACACTAAGCCAGCTGAACTAAAATAATATATTGTATAATATTATATTTTTTGTAACGTTTATATCAGTTCTAAAAAAAATCATTATCAAATTGCACTTGTTTTGTATAATCATAAAATATTCTAGTCTATATATACATTCTGTAAAATATTCATACTCATGCCACACGAGTGAGTGTTACACTATAATATACTAACTATTTGGGGAAAAACATATTTTATTGTAAAATAATATTAAATCTTCTTCGAGGGTTACTGAGTTCAAACATTAGATTTCCCAAAGCATATATTAATTCACAAATATCCTTCCGATATGCCTGAATATCTAGAAATATCATATATATAATTTCTGTAATCATATATTGCATTTTATTTGGTAACTTTTCTATCACCTTACCTAATTCCTGAAGAAATTCCTATAGGGATCCTAAATTTGTGTTTGTGCATTCGTACAAAACCCTTAGTTTTGGAGTGGTGTCTGGAATGCCTGAACTGCGAAACCACTCTAGTTAAACTGTGGAGAATTATCGAAGGGATCCTGAAATGCCATTTATCCTTCGATTCAAGCTTAAAACGGAATAGAAAATGAAGAGAGAGAGAGAGAGAGAGAGAGAGAGAGAGAGAGAGAGAGAGAGAAGAGGGTTTTAAATTCCAAATAAAATAAGCTTATGCCTATTTATGGGTGGTTTTCCCCAGAAAAAACCGTCGACGGATTGGTTTTTTAACCAAACTCATTTTCACCGTTTTACATTTACCTGGCCGCAATAACTCAAAACCGTCGACAATTTTCTGAGCTCATCCAAAACCGTCAACGGTTTGGCTAGTGCCAAACCAAATTTCCTCTTTTCTTTATTATTTTTATTATTACTATTTCTCAGGTCTCTACATTCTCCCCACCTTATAAAAATTTCACCCTCGAAATGTGCTAATCAACACTTATACCAATTGAAAAACAAACCACTGAATCTTTATTAATCACCCTCACTTATGGTGGAGGAATACCATGGTTATATATACGGTTCTGGGAGATTACAATAATCAAATCAAAACTCTCCGAAAACCACTTAACTTAAAAACCATTACATTCTGATTTACAATTAATTATATTCCACTAATTAACCTGCACAAAAATCTACTTACATACAACGAATCCTTACCTAAACCATTATTTTGACCTGATAGGTCACACCCAGTTTTGATCATGACAAATACTCTTGGTACTGATGGTTTGTACAAAGGCTTGCATGTAGGTTCACCTTATGCATATACTCAAATTGAAAGACATATCATGATGGCATGCGATGTTCGTGTCGATGAATGGAGAAGTCTGTGTTGTATTTGTATTTCTTTTTCACTTTCTTCATTCTGGGATGTAATATTATTATAGACTGTGCACTCTTATGGCTTGTAATAATTTGCATCATGCATGATAGGTAGGAATGCTCAAAAGACCCTAGATGAACCTTAGGTACCTACACTTAGTGCTTATAGTCCCCATCATCACTTATCATATTAGGGGTGTTAAATAAAGCAAAAATCTAGACTTAATTAAAAATCTTGAGAGAGCTTGGGCGATCGAACCTGTGGCGTTTTAAATGCCTCGGGCGACTGAACCTTGGACATGTCAACTTGTTGACTTTTTGTTCAGGCGATCGAACCAATTTGAATGTATCTTCCTCGATCGCCTGAACCCGTGTCAAAACACTTTTCACCAACCCAAGAGGCCGAACCTTCACCTTCATTATGGCCTTGGGCGACCAAATTGGTCAGTTCGGTTAACCAAACTTAACTTCGGGCACCCGAACCTTGGACAGAATGCTACTGAGTTTGGTTTAGCCAATCAATCCTAATTTTGGGCACCCAAACCTTTAAAAATTGATTTTTTAGCCGAGTCTATTCGGGTGACCGAAATGAAGTGCAACCACCCAAATCTTTCTGGTAAAATTAATTTTTAATGAAAATTAAATGGGGTAAATGGGGTTAATTTTTCTAAACTTGTTTTAAACTTCTCGAATTATTCCCATTGAGCCCCCAACAGCCATCCTCCTTGGATATATATATATATATATATATTGTTGACCGTATCAGTCACGCCCGGTTTTGATTATGACAAATACTCTTTGTATCTAATGGGTGTTTGAGGTTTTGTGCAGGAACTAAGATTGTTAAAATCAAGATTGACACAAAGCAAGTAAAGCTTGAAGACCGATTATTGATCTTAATTGTAATATAATTCATTCGTGAAAATCGGTTTGTAATAGTAAGTAGGGCTCTAGTTTGTAATAAGCTCACACACATCACATGCATGATAAATACGTAAGCTCAAACAAACCGTGAGTGAGAAATGACCTTAGAAAGATCTTAGGGTTTTCCCATTGATCGACCTTCGGTCGACCGACACCGGACTTTTTCGGTGTCTTCAAATTAGACCCCAAGTGACCTTAGGACACTCACATTTGCACCTATGTTTGTTAGACACTTGAATAGAGTTTGTATGTTTCAAAATTGGACTGAAATGCACATATGGTGCACTTTCGGTCAATCAGCCAAGTAAATTCATTTTGGCTTGGTCAACCGAACTAGACCTGGGTCAACTATTGACCAAGGTCCTGGTCGATCGAACCATGTAGTTCAAAAAGTCTCGGTCGACCGAAACCTCCCTAGGTCAACATTTTGACCATTTGGTCGATCGACCCCTTTTTGTTTTCCAACTACCTAGTCAACCGAGGGTCCTTGGGAAAATTCCCAGTGATCTGGTCGACTGAACCAGCCAGCTCAAAATGGCCCGATCGACTGAACCTCGGAGATTTGAAAAATCTCCTTCTCCTGGTCGACCGAGCCTTAATTCAAAATTCCCCTGGTCGACCGAACCATATGAGACATGGTCGATCGAAACATTTCTAGTTGACCGGGCCTCTCGGGTTGCCCTGATTTTTACCACAGTTAAATATTTTTTAAACAGGGTTAAAATATTTGAAACATCATTAAACTTTCTTAATAATGCCCAGTAGGTCCCCAACAGTCATATTTCCTCCCATGTCTATATATATAAGATCATTTGTGAAAATTAGACATGATTAGCCACTTTGATTAGGGGAGAATTCTCTGAAAACCCAAAAGCCTATACTACTCATTTTTTAGCCTCATTCACTCAAACTTACCCTCTATTAGTGTCTAAATCATTTGAAAGTGGATTGAGTGTCTGATTGCAAGGGTTTGCTCTCCTTGTTTTACTTGCTTAACACGATTTTATTTGAGAGCAAAACCTAAGGATTCTTAGGAGACTTTGTTGATAAGTCTATCCTAAGAAGACTTTATTAGATCTTCTAAGCTTGCACCTTCATTGCAATATTTTGAGAAGATCGTATAGTATTTTGTTTGCAAAATCTTTTCAAAATCATTTTCAAATATCTAGTGTGGTTTATATTGATAAATATATTTGAAGAGATATTTGTTTATGAGATAGTGGTCTTTGTTGCAATATTCTTTCACTCATATATTATTTGCTGAATACAAAGGTTACACATCTTTTGCAAACCAAGCATATACTTTATTTGATACTCACATGCTTGAGACATCTTACTGATTAAAATATTTGAGACTTGACATCTTTGTGTGAACTTATTGGCTAAATATCTTGTGATACAAAGATTGCTTGTTTGACACTCTCACGTATGCATTACACTGATAGAAAGCACTTTCGAGAGTTGAACCATCAAGACCACACTAAGCTTACATATTGAATCATATTTGTGGTGTATGTTATTGCGTGTATTTGGGTACATATCAAATTTACACAAAAGCACAATCACTGTACCATTTGATTGTAATACACATCTGTTGTATTTCCAAGCATTGGCCTAAAGATGGAGACTAGCCCTAGAATAGTCCCAGATTGGCTTAGACTCGGTTAAGAAAGCTAGGTGTGTCGTCCTGTTAAGGCGTGTAGGTTGAGGTCAGCCCTGAGTTAATTTGACCTGATTGTAAACGGTGCCGCTCCACCCTTAAGTGAGTTATTAGTGGAAACCTCAGGCTTGCGAGCTAGAGGCGGGGACGTAGGCACATTTGGCCGAACCTCGATAACATATTGTGTGTTCATTTACATTTTCGCACTTAATACTTATCACATGTATATGTTATTGTGTGAATGATGCGTTTGATTTAATTTCCACATCACTTTTATCTACGCATTAGGAAATTGCACAGACAAACCCTAGGTCGTGTATATATCGCCATTAGATAGATTTACCTAGGAGAAAAAGTTTAAAATTCCAATTCACCCCCCTCTTGGGAATACACCATTTATAACATATATATATATATATATATATATATATATATGTTCATTTACAATAATTAGCAAGGATTAACAAAATTGATTAGGGTCAAACTCTCACAAAATCAAAAAAATCCAATTTTAGCCTATACTACTCCAAAACACCCATACACTTCATTTTCTTTGATCTTTCAAGAGTTGTGAGTATTTCTAAAGTGCTTGTGTCTAATCTAGCCTGCTCATACTCTCATTAGATTATATTGATTGTTTGATTTTATTGAGAGTAGAAGTATCAAGTTCTTCCACTGATTTAACTTGATAAATCTTGTGTGGGAAGACTTGGAAGGTTGTGGTTCTTGCATTGTTATTGCAAGACACCTAAGTGTTGACTTTGTAGGTCACGTCCGATTTTGATAATGAAAAATACTCATTATATCTAATGGGTGTTTGAGGTTATGTACATAAACTCAAATTGACCGGATCATAATGCACATAGGGAGAGTGAAGTTTGAAGACCAAATTTCTATTGAAGACCCAATTTTTATGTGTTGTAATGTATTTCATTTAAGAAAAAGGGTCTGTAATAGTAAGTAGGTTCTTTGGTTTGTAATAAGCTTACACACATCACATGCATGGTCTAATACGCAAGCTCAAACCAAGAATAACTAAAAATGACCTTAGAAAGACTTTAGGGGTTACCCTTCGGTCGACCAACACCGAATTTTTTCGATGCACTCAAAAAGGCATAGAAATGACCCTAAGACACTCACCATTGCACTTGTATGTTATAGGCACTTTAATAAGGTGTTTGTGAATTAAAATTGGACTGAAATGCACACTTTGTGCACTTTCAGTCGATCGCCACATGTAGTTCATTCTGCCCCAGTCAATGCAACCTGGTCTGGGTCAACCGGTTGACCACAGCCCCATCAACCAAACCATTATAGTTCATTTGACCCCAGTCGACCGAACCTCCCAGGAGTCAACCTTTTGACTACCTAGTCGACCGAGCATATTTTGAATACCACAAACCTGGTCGATTGAGTTCCCACGTATAGGAACTCAATGGTCTGGTCGACCGACCGACTCAATTCAAAATCAGTCTGGTCGACCGAACCTTGATAAAATTGAAAATTCGCCTCGGATATGTACTCTCGGTCGACCGAGTCCCCAATTCAAAGTTGGCCTGGTCGATCGAGCCATATGAACTTTGGTCGATCAAAAGTGTTCTAGTTGACTGAGTCTCTCGAGTTACCCTGAATTTTTCACTGTAGTTAATTTTTTAAAACAGGGTTAAAATAATAAAAACATCATTAATCTTTTCTGATAATCCCAATCTTGTCCCCAACGGTCACAATTCATGGGGTGTCTATAAATACCCCTTCATTTGGGAAAATTAGCAAGAGATTAGGCATATCAATTAGGAAAAATACTTTGAAATTCCAAAATTTGTAATACTCCTTTTTGAGCCTCCAACACTTATTCTTACTAGATCTTACCACACAAATATCTTCTGTAAGTGTGATTTAAGTGTTGTTGTTCTATAAGGTTTGCTCTACTTGTTTGTTTGATTGAAATGATTTTAACGAGACCTAAACCTAAGTTCTCTTAGGGGCCTTGTTCATAAGCCTATCCTAAAAAGACTGGCCTAAGCTTCTGAGTATTGCATTTGTGTTGCAATATCTTAGGAAGCTTGTATTCGGTTTTTGGGTTGCAAAACGTTTTCAAAACTTACTCAAATATCTTGTGTGATTTATATTTGATATACTTTTGAGAAGGTATTTGTGTTTGTGATATTAATCTTTGTGCAATAGTTATTCACTCACATATTATTTGTTGAATACAAAGATTACACATCTTTTGCAAACCGAACATATACATTATCTAATATTCACATGATTGAGATATCCTACTGATTAATATCCATCAGGCTTGCTTGATATCTTTGTTTGAACACGATTGATTGAATATCTTGAGAAACAAAGTTCGTCTGTTAACACTCTCACGTACTCATTACACTGATAGAAAATATACTTGAGGAGTAAAATATTAGACCACATTGAACTTACATATTATTATGGTGTATGTGATTGAGCCTATCTAGGTACACATCTGCTTCACTTGGAAGCATAATCACTGTACCATTCTCTTTGATTGTAAATACTGTTGTACTTCCAGGCACGGGCCTGAAGAGGGAGACTAGCCCTTTAAAATAGTCCCTGATTGACTTAGACTCGGTTAGGAAAGTTAGGTGCACCATCCTATTAAGGTGTTGGTTGAGGTCAGCCCCGCTAATTGACCTGGTTGTAAAGGTTGAGGTCAATGCTGTGCTAAATGACCTGGTTGTAATTGGTGCCGCTCCACCCTTAAGTGAGCCTTTAGTGGAATCCTTGGGCTTACGAGCTAGAGGCGAGGACGTAGGCACAGTTGGCTGAACCCCGATAACATATCATATGCCTTGTTTATTTTTCTGCACTTTATATTTACCACACATATATGTTATGGTGTGAATGATGCACTTGATTTAAATTTCAGCACATTATATTATTGGCACATTTGGAATTGCATAGAAAGACACTAGGTTGAATTACAGGTATTTCATCTAACTTAGGAGATAAATTTTAAAATTCCAATTCAGCCCCCCTTTTGGGAATACACCAATTCTAATACTAAGCCTACATTTTTGTGTGCCAAATCATTTTCAAAACTTGCATTCAAACACTCTTTGTGCCTAGTACATTGAGAATATCTTGTTGAGTTTGTTTGAATCAACCAGCTAGCATATTTGAAACCTTGATATGATTTTGTGATATTCACATACTGTGTTTCAAAACTTGCTTTGATATACACTCTAGATCTGGACTGATAATCTATACCTATTTAAGTGCTTAGCACACATTAGAGCACTGAGCATATTTACATATCATTCGCGCTTGCATTATTGCTTGAGCTATACTAGTGTACATATCTTCTTGTGAAGAAGCATATTTCCGTGTACAAAAATTTCATATAATTTTTTGTATTCCAGGCGTAGGCTTGAAGAGGGAGACTAGCCCTATAGAATAGTCCCGGATTAGCTTAGACCCGATTAGGAAAGCTAGGTGCACCACCCTGGTAAGGTGTGTTGTATTAGGTGTCGCTCCACCGATTTAAGTGAGCCGTAGTGGAATCCTTGTGCTGGTGTAGCCAAGGCAGGGACATAAGCACTTTGACCAAACCTTGATAACATATCGTGTGTATTATTTATTTTTTCCACACTTTACTTTACTGCATGTGTATGTTTATTTATTGATTGCATAGACTGACCATAGGTTGTGCAATGCTGTTGTTAAACCGATTGACCTAAGCGATAATCTTTAAATACCCAATTCACCCCCCCCCCTTCTTAGGATTCCACCAAAGCTAACAATTGGTATCAGAGCCTCATAACATATATTTTAACATCATTTAGTAAAAGATCATGATGACTCATGTTAGTGCATCCCCTTCATGTAAGGGAAGATTGGTCATACACCCACCAGTATTCTGTGGTGATAACTTTGTTGTATAGAAATTCAAAATGATTGTGTATGTGAAAGCTTTAAATTGGAAATTTTGGTTGTGCCTCCTAAATCCATTGGTTGTACTAGTGTTCCTAATTCTGAGTATGAATTGAATGATCACGATAGGAAATTAATACAGGTAAATTTTCATTCCATGAATACCTTACTACATGCTTTGGATTCTAATGTTTTATGTAAAGTTATGGGGTGTAGTAATGCTAAGGAGATCTGGGATGAACTTGAGAGGAGATATGGAGCATCCATGTAAAATAAAGTGATCCCTCCATGTGACTCAAGCTCTACTGATCTTGAAGGAGGTAGCCAGTACTTTGTTCCTTCTATTTTAGTAGATAAATATGGAGATGATTTATGTGTTGATTTGAATGATATATCCGAGTGTGAATCATATGATAATACTGATGATGAAAGCATGCCAACTTATGAAGCATTGCAAATTGAATATGTTAGGTCTCATAATTTACTTGTTAAGTCTAATAAGAAATATTCTATTTTAGTGAACAAGTATGAAGCATGCATGAAAGAATGTGAATCTAAAGTTTTTGTTGAAAGAGAAAATGACCTGAAAGTCAAAAGATTAATAAGCAAAACTGAATCAATAGAAAAGGAATTGTTGGCTTTACAAGGCTTAACATCTAGTTTTGATGCTAACAAACAAATAGAACTTAACATGCTTTGTTTAAAGTGATGTATTTTCAGGATTTAATAATGAATGCAAGGTTAAAAAATACATGAAAGCTTGTATTTCAAATAAGGACGATTATATCAAGCTTAAAGCATGGATTTAAAAATGGATTTGAAGATAAAGCTTGAAGATCATGAGAGCATGAGGATTAAAGAGAACTTGATGAAAGCTCAAAGAAAGATGAAGCAAGCATAAAGACCTCAAGGAATTCAAGAATTGAAAATTTGAAAGAGTTTATAGGAAATTTCATGTAAGTATTTCGAAGAATTTCAATATAGATGCATGAAACTCTTAGGTAAATTTATTGGACCTAGATACCTTTTAACATACTTTGAAAATATTTTTATAAGGTCAAAAATTATTTCAAAAAGGTTAGAATCATTTTTGGAATGAAAAGCACCAAAAAGAGGATTTTCCAAATGCTGTTAATTTTTCTACATCCGCATTGAGGTGCATTTTTATCTATCAAAAATTCCTAATTTTAAAAATTATTCAACATAAAATTTGTAGTAATTTCTCTTATATTTCGTTTGACACAAAGCTCATCAAATTTGGAGTTATACAGAAAAGGTTATGACAAAAAAATTGAAGGGTACTTGAAGCTAACAGCAGTGTTGTGTTCAACTGGTAGACTTCCTCAACCATGACAGGTGCCTGGGTGGTCAAGCCAGGCGACTGGCTGTGTCTTGGCAGGCCACTATCACCCTACTACCCCTTTAAAAATAACATGGCAACCGATTTTCAGATCGTGGCAGGCGATTGCCACTCGAACAGAATTTCAAAAAACTCAACGAAAACATTTTTTAAATGGTTTGCTTGGGGGCTCAAACTTTGTGAAAACTTGGGGAATACTCCAAGTCACTTGGGGATCAAGTTACATACCTTTTAAAGTCTATAAATAAGCCTCAAAGATCATTGAATTAAAGAACCAAGAGCCAAGAATCAAATTCAGCTATCAAATTCTCTCAATTGCTCTCAACACTCAAAGCCTCTTTCACTCTCATCTTGTCTATGAAATTTGCTAAAGTCTTGCTGATTCAATCACCAATCTTGTGCTACAAATTCTAAATCTTTCAATCATTGAAAGAATTAATTGGTGATATACTTCCTTGAGCTTCGAGTTAAATTTCATATTGTTATTTACTTTGAAGTATATTATAGTGATGAATTGTTGTAATAATCAGCTCTTTGTGTGAGCAATTCTTTGTACACAAATATTTGATCTGTATTTTGAAGATTGAAAATTCCAAGGATTGTTGGGATCATTGGCTAACCAAGGGGATATTGCTTAGAGAGGCGTGTTCTAACCTAGTTAAGGAGTGATCGGACGAGGGGATATCGTTTGGAGAAGGCAAGCTCTAGCCTTAACCAAGGAGTGTTGTAAAGGTTTGTCGTCAAAGGAAAAGGTTTAGTGAATCCTTTGGTGGTTTGCCAAAGGCAAGGATGTAGGCTGGGTATAAGCCGAACCTCGTAAAAATCCTCGCCTCACTCTCTTTTTCCCTTACTCTTTATTTTCAGCATATTTAAATTGCGTGGATGGTTTAATTGATAATCATATATACTAAGTAATATAGAATTCAAGTAAACTTGAAGTATAATTTTGATTTGGGTTGCGAAAACCTAAAAGGAGTACGTTGATTCTACCATATCTTGCAGAAACCATACGGGAGTACGTTACTTGGTTAACAGCCCGAAGATAAATTAACTGAGAGTTTAGTTGAGTTATGAATATTGAGAAGAGTGTAGATATTGTGTTGATTGGATGTTGTATTGCACATCATTTTGAAGAAGCAAAACCATCAATACAGAGCTTTATATCAGCAAGTACAAATTTCATATATACAGGGCTTATATAAACAAAAAAACTATTTTAAGTTAAGTGCTTACATTGCAAAAGTGGTGTATGTGTTAATTTTGGTTTGGTTGTTTACTTTAAATTTGTGATTGATTGATTGGCTTGGCTATTTGGTTGAATGATTGATTACTTGTTTGGATAAGCAATCCTTTTGTTGTTTGGATAAAAGAATCTAAGTTCTTTTGTGATTAAAGAGTTAAACAAACAAGTCAAGAATTGTTTAAAAGAAATAAAAGAAGTTTAAGAATTCTCAAAAGGAATTAAAAGAAAGTTTTAAAATCCAATTCACCCCCCCCCCCTCTTGGGACTACACCTTACTTTTCAAGAATTTACTATCTTGAAATCTTAAATTTCTAATGATGATAATAAAGACCACTTGATTGCAGAACTTGAACAAAAGGCAAACAATATGACTAAAGAATTCATTAAGCTTCAAGATGTTTGCAAAGGTCTTAAAAATTTGAAAACAAAAGAACTAGAAAAGAAAATAGAGGACCAGTCTAAGATCATTTACACTTTCACTAGAGGTAAGTACAAATTTGATAAGTTGTTAGGATCACAGAAAATGACCTTGGATATGGAAGGTATAGGTTATAACGGAATTAGAAATAGGAAGAAGAAAAACCTATACATGGGATACTTTGTTAGGGAGTTCAAAGATTATACTAGTACCTCTTCTGGTCCATACACCCACACCTATTGTGCACAATGTAAAAAGAAGGGTCATACTAAATTTGATTATGCATTTAAAAGAAAGGGAGTTAAAATGAAACAATTTTGGAGAGTGAAATTCGATCCCATCTCTTATTAACTCTTAAGTGTTCCATTGTGTCCATAAGGAAGGTTGGGATGATTCCTTAAAGACCTAGATATCATATTTAAATCATAGGGGTCTTTGTATTTGAAGTTTGATCAAAAGGGAAAAAGTTGACCAAGTTTGGGCTACCGAACCATTCAGTGCTTTAGCACTTCGGGCGATCGAACTTGGAAGTCTGAGCAAAGTGTTGACCACTCTTTAGGGGGTTGAACCTCTCAGTTCAATTTCATTCGAGCTTCTATACCAAGTTTGGGTAATCAAATTTACTTTTGGGTAACCGAATATGCATATCACGCGACTGATCGATGCAGTTCATTTTGAGTTCGGGCTGCCGAGCCTCAGTTTTGCAAAATGGCGTCTAAACTTCAACCGACCAAACCATTTTTCAGTCAACCGAGTAGACTCAGTGGGGCTCTATAGTTATTGCAGTTTGAGGAACCGAACTCCTTCTCAGGTGCCCGAACCATGCTGCTATATAAGAAAACCGGCGCAAATAGTTCATTTTTTCCATCCACTCTTGAGAGCTCCCTTGCATTTCCTCATTTCCAGCCTAGTGCCCTTTAGGAAAACTTCCTCTCATCATGACTAGAGACCATAGACGTGCTGCGGCTTGCATTCTACTTGAGCAGTGGTTCCATACACCCGAGAGACGAATTAAATATGATAGGGTTTTTCGCCTTTAGGATCCCATCCTTGGAAAAATCCTAGACATCGAATTTATGCAAGCTTATTTCAACAATGTGTTGTACATGTTCAAGCACCAAGGTTGGTACGAGTTCATCGCCTTCTAGCCCCGAGGCATGTATCCTCTGCTCGTCTAGCTATTCTACACCAATTTTGGGTAGGATGGTCAGGGTTATTACTCTAGGGTGCTCGAGATTGACATTCACTTCGATGACAAATACCTGGAGGAGACATTTGACATCTAGCATGGGGACTTTGTTTGTCCTAATTCGTCCTCCACCTGGATTAATGAGAAGGACTTTACGGTGAGCATATTCATGAACCTTGTTATGTCGCACCCTGTAGATAACCTAGCACACACACTTAGCTACAGATCCTTGACTTTGGAGGCAAAGGTGGTACACCACCTGGTTTCATACAATATCCTACCAAAGTCAGGATCTAGGGATCACGTATCTTATTTAGATTGCTTCATGATGTGGTGCCTATTCACAAGAAAGAGGTTAGTTCTCCCTAGATTAATCCTCTAATGCATGTTTGTAAAGACTATGGGCAAAAGGATCATACTGCCCTACGGTAATATTTTGTCTACACTATTTGTTAGGGAAAGGGTTATCAGTACTACATTTGCAACTATCAAGAAAGTTAGGCCCTCTGACATCTTTAACTCTACTACCCTGAAGTTAATGGGGTACGAGCTTGCTGGAAACATGTGGTTGCCCATTGTTCCTGAAAGAGGTGCAGAAGCTCAGTAAAACCCACAGGAGTTGACCCATGTGCCATCTAACGCCGAGATCATGGCATCCATCACTGATCTCACTGCATCATTTCAGGAGTTCAAGACCTCCATGATAGAGCAGGCATTGTCCTCTCAAGCTAGACTTGATGCTCTCTATGGCAAGTTGTAGTGACCTAAAGAATAATAGCATTTTAATAATAAATAGGAGAGAAAATAGATACAGAAATAGAAGGAGGCCGTAGACTTCATCGACGAACGCTCCGCGTTCATCAACAATATTGCATTTTGGGGATAATTTTTAATTTTAGGAAATTGCCAGGACTTGTCGACGAATATAGGGGTTCGTCAATGAGTGCAAAAGAAAATTCGTCGACGAATATAGGGCTTCGTCGATGAGAAAATACTAAGAGACGGTTCAGGATGCTCTAAATTTTGTCGACGAAGTGACGTGTCTCGTCGATGAATTTGGCCCTATAAATAGATAAAAACAGGATTTTTATTCATTTCTCGCGCCCCTCTCTCTCTCTCTCTTACGAAACCTCTCACTTCTCTCTTCGATTCTGGCCCCTTCAGTCATCGAATCGAAGATTTGAAGCTACCACGACGCTCTTGGTGAAGTTCTCTGCAAGTCTACTGGAGCGGATCGTTGGGAAATCGAAGTTGGATTTCATCCCAAATTTAGGGTAAGACCTTTTAGTCCCTTTTTGGCCTTATGATAGTTATAGAAAATGATGTAGGCGGAGAAATACTAATATTATGTTCTGGCATATGTTGGTTTTAGGGTGTTTTGTAGGTGGCCCTGCGGGTGTTAAGCTAGTATTCCATAGGGGCTTTCCAATAGTTAGGCAAGGGAAATATGTTATGCTAGGAAGTTTTGAAATATTATACAGTTTATTTAATTATGAAAATTATATATTTAAATATGGTGTGGCTTGTGAATATGAAAATAGTACGAAAATTGTTTTATGATTTTCAGTATCATGATTTTAAGAATATGTTTTACCATGATTATACGAATCTCAATACCTTGATTATACGAACCTTAGTATTATGATTATGCAGTTCTCAGTGTTATGAATATACAGATCTCAGTACGATGATATATGAATTACGGTTACAGTTTATGCAGTATCATGGTAATTACGGTTATTTTAGAATCATGGTAAATTAGATAGATATATATAGAAATATATTATATGGTATCAAACCCTGTTAGACTTGTAGCTACAGAGCTCGGTACCGTTGCTACAAATACTATGTTACTTTATGAATGCAACGACCTATTTAGATAATATGTGGTATGGTCATTCACCTAGGCCCTTGAAGAGGTTAGGCTCCCCATCCAGATATAGGTTGAGGTGGGCAGATCGACCTATGGAGTATAGTGATTTATTCCTGGTTGGCTAGCCAGGGTAAATCCAGCCTACGAGCCGCATAACCCTATCATGAGGGGGTAAGTCATAACACACAAATAGCCACAGGGAACATTTTCAGTTACTATTAAGTACGTACAAATTTATAGAAACGGGGAATATACCTATGTATAATAGAAGTATTTTGATTAGTAACCAATGATACTGTAATGTTAAGCAACAGGGAAAAAGGGGGGGTGTACTTTATCACTTGTGCTTTATTTATATACTCAATTATACATGTTTATTTGGAAATAGATTTTCATGATATAGTAGCTCATTTGCCACACACTAGTAATAGCCTATTTCTTCTTACTGAGCATCGACTCATCCTAGTGTTGTAACATTTTTCAGGTGATCCAGGTAAGCGAGCAGACCAAGCTCGCAGATAGAGGGGCTTCTGTACTGCCTTGCTAGTGGAGAGCGAGTACATTTTGGGAATATTTTTGTATACCTTAGCTAGTTAAGGGCATTTTGGGGAATAGACATATGAATATATTTTGGGAAATATGGGAGTACTTTGGTATTGGTATTGTATAAAGTTGTATATGGACATGTTTATTTGATTTATGCTTCCCGCTGCTTAAGTTTATGATTGGGATTTTTCCCAGTATGGTATTAGAGCATATAGAATGTTATGGTATATTTAAAAAAAAAAAATCCCCAGTTTATTTAGCAGGTCGTTACACGAGTTCTCTGAGTTCTAGTATGATGTGCATGCAAACTTTCATATCCTCAGTGAGCGCTTGAGAGAGATGAATGATGAGGATATTAGGGAGGATCAGATGGAGACGAGTGGCGAGGAGGATGACGATCACGATGATGGGGAGACTTAGTGGTGCACCGTGAGGATCAGCTGCTCCATATTCTAGTTTTTATCTGATATGTCTTATGCTTTATTTACATACACTTACATCTAGTTTGTAATAACCTTAAAAAGCTTTTTATGGTTTTTTTTTTTTTTGCCGTACACACTCACCACACACACACACACATAGATACTATCTTGTGGTGATTCTGATTTTGCTTATATTCATATATATCTTATGGTATTTAGCCTTGCATGATTTTTTTTATATATACTTACATGATTATACAATAGAAATGCATGCTTGTGATGAAAGCCTCCTGCATGGCGGATGCAGTGATTGAGAATTGCTTGCTTGTAGAATTAGGTTCTCGCATTTGAGAAATGTCCTGTTTACAGATGACATGCTGCCGAGCTTTTTTGTAGACATTTTCCCAAAAATGTTGAAATATTTTTCAAAATTGAATATATATGTGCATAAAAATTTGGTTTTGGATTTTAAATTATCTACACTTGGCTCATTTAAAACTTAACTCTTCCGGATCTGCTTGTGGATATATACTTGAATGCTTTGAAATTGGCAGGCTTCTATGGGATAGGTCATATTTTCAAAATAAAATGTTGTCGAAATTTATTTTTCAAAATCATTGCACATATTCTATTTTTCCTATAAGTGCTAAATTTCTTAAAACATGAGTTGTGCTTCTAAAATATTACTGGCATTATGCTCAAGATGATCTTAAAGAAAATGAATACTCTTATGGGAAGCCACTTCACTTTAAAATCATACGACTCTAGGAAAATGAAATGTATTTTGTACTCAAATTCTATATCCTATAGAAATACATTAACAACTGGTATGAATGTGCATGTCTGTAAAATTTTAATATGATAACAAGTGGTATCATCTTTCTTATAACTAATGGTCTCTAACTAATGCTGAAATATTTTTCTACCATGTAGTTATAACAATTGGTATCAGTCCCACATATCTTCTTGTTGGCCTAACTAGGCTTTTCAATCTTATTTTGATGATAACAAAATGAAGGATGTTTTAACATGTTGTGTTGAGTGATTTGATTTAGGTAAAAGGGCACTCATGATTGATAAGTTGAAGTTCAATGTTAATCTAGTGGAAGCTCCTCAGAATATTGAGGTTAATGAAGAACAAATGAAGAGGTTAAAGGCCAAACAATTCTTAAAGTCAAAAGTGAATCTTGAGAGGCTGAAGGAGGCGGAAGAACTTAGTGTTTTAGGAAAACCATGATTAGAAGGATTGTTGTAAGTGCTTCAAAGTCACATACTATCTAGATACATGTGAAGCTCTTATAAATCAAAACAAACTAAGAAACACTTTTTTGAAATACCTTAAAATATGTCTTTGATTAAAAGGTCTCAAAGGAAGAAAGTTTTCAAAGTAAAAAAAAGGAAAATACTGAGAGCCAGATGACTACCCTATATAGGCAGGCGACTACCACAATTTAAAAGAAATAATTTAGGAGGTAGTAGAGTTCCAGGCGACTGCCTGAGCACTGACAAGCGCCTCGGTGGTTAGATCAGACGACTGCCAAGTCTTGGCAGGCAATTGCCAACCTTCTGGGTTTTCAAAATTGTTCTTTGGAAAAATTTTGAATTTCAAAATTAATTCAATAACTTAATTAAGTGAGGAAATTGTTCCTTGGAAAAATTTTGAATTTCAAAATTAATTCAATAATTTAATTAAATGAAAAAATTGTTCTTTGGAAAACTTTTGAATTTCAAATTTAATTCAATAATTTAATGCTACCTAATTAAATGAGGAAATTGTTCCTTGGAAAAATTTTGGATTTCAAAATTAATTCAATAATTGAACGCTACCTAATTAAATGAAGAAATTGTTCTTTTGAAAAATTTTGAATTTCAAAATTAATTCAATAATATAATGCTACCTAATTAAATGAGAAAATTATTTTTTAAAAAATTTTGAATTTCAAAATGAATTCAATAATTTAATGCTACCTAATTAAATGAGGAAATTGTTCTTTGGAAAAATCTATAAATACCTCATTTGGGCAATGAAAAAAAAAAAAAAAGACAAGCAAGATAAGCCTAAGAGATCAAACAGTCAATATGCTGAAATTTTCCTTAAGTTCCTTTGCTCACACTGTTTTGTTGGAGAAAAACTCTACGTTTTTGGTGGATTGAAAAATCAAAGGCTTGGTTCCGAGTTGCACTCATTTCTTTTTAAAGAACCATCGATGACTTCTAAAACTTTAGAGCTTCTCATCTTCTATTTAGTTTTGGTGTTTTGAAGTAAAATTTAGAACTCAATTTGTACAACCTGCTCTGAATTTTGAGAGTATTTTTTGTATGCAGATCTACTTCTATCTTTTTGTACTTTGAACGATTCAAAGGTTTGTTGGATCGTTGGACCAAGTACAAGTTGGTGCTTGGAGAGGTTTCTCTTCCTGAAAAAGAGGGTAAATTGTGTAAGATTTTTGTTCCACCCGGAAGGAACAATATATAGTAAATTCCTTTGGTGGTTGACCTAAGGCGAGGATGTAGGGTGGGTATAAGCCGAAGCTCGTAAAAGTGGTGGTGTCACTCTCTTATCCTTACTCTCTTTTAATTTTAGCATTGATACACCCTGCGTGGATGTTTAATACTTTTAATTATAAAGCAAACACAAATTAGAAATTAGGTAAACCCAAAAATTAATTTGTTCTTGGGCTTGTGGAAACCGAAAGGGAGTACGTTGGTTAATCGATCTTTTGCGGAAACCGAAAGGAAGTATGTTGATTGGTTAACATCCAAAAACTTGTTAACTGAAGGTTTAATTAAATTTTGATATTGAAAAAGTGTTTTAATGTCATTGTAACATTCAAATTTAAAAGACAATAACAGGAGTTGTATATTCATATCCAGGGACTCTAAAGATTCAAATTGATTTTTGTTGGGTGGTTGTTGTGTTTGAATAGTAAGTTAATTGATTGTATTAGTTGATTATGGATTAATTAGAAAATAGGAATTTGTGTGGATTGCCTCATTAATAAAAATACAAGTAATCCTTAAGAGATTGTAAAAAGGGACAAGAGTTCTAAAAAAGAATTAAAGAAATTTTAAATAACCTAATTCACCCCCCATCTTAGGACTACACCTTAGGTTTCAGTTGGTATTAGAGCCTGGTTATAGCAAAACCTAACAAGTAACTATACAAAGATCAAAATGGCACAAATAGGAGTAACTCCCTTTGGTGAGGGTCAATCCTCAACTAGGCCACCCATCTTTTATGGATTAAATTACACCTTTTGGAAGCAACAAATGAGAATCTACTTTCAAATAATGGACTGGAAGACATGGAATGTTGTCACAAATGGAAATTTAATCCCCACTAAGCTTGTTGATGGAAAATAAGTACCTAAAGAAGATAAACAACTAAATGACTCAGATTACAAAATGTTACAAATTAACTCAAGTGCAATAAACGCCTTATATTGTGCGCTTGATGCAAATGAATTTAATAGAGTAATGGCGTCTAAAACAGCCAAAGAGATTTGGGATAAATTGGAAGTAACCTATGACGACATGGTAGATGTTAGGGAAAGTAGAATCGATATGTTAACCAGTGAATATGAAGCTTTTAGGATGAACTCCGAAGAAAGTATAACAAGTATATACACTAGGTTCACCCATATCATAAAATCCTTAAGTGCCTTAGGAAAAACTTATTTCCCCTATGAGATGATCCGTAAAATTCTAAGAGCACTTCCACCTGTTTGGGAACCAAAAGCCACAACCATTACGGAAGGAAGAAATCTTAAAACAACTTTCTTAGATGAACTCATAGGATCTCTTCTAACCAATGAAATGATGTTAAAAGAAAGAAGCATTGAAAAAAAAAATAGAAGAAGTCCATAGCTCTAAAAGCTTTTAAAGAATATTCAAGTGAGGAAGATAATGAATCTAGTGAATTAGAAGATGAGGACTTAGCTCTCATAACTAAAAGACTTGGAAAATTCTCAAGAAGAAACAAAAAATTCGCTAGAAAATTTAATGGATCAAAAGCTGAAAAAGGTGAAAGCAACAAAAAATAATACAAAAACAAAAATGATCCTCCCACTTGCTATCATTGTAAAAAGGTCGGGCACATCAAACCGGAATGCCCACAACTCAAGAAGGAAAAGAAGAAAAAGAAGCCTGCAATGAAGGCAACTTGGGATGACACTAGTTCGAGTGAATTGGAAAGTGAGCCAAGTTATTGAAAAGTAGCAAACATGTGCTTCATAGTGTATAATGAAGAGGTAAACTCTTATTATTCTCTCCCTAAAGATTCATGTAATGAATCTTGTAGTAATTCGTGTGAAAGTATGCCTTCTTACAAAGAACTTCAAGTTGAATTTCTCTTTCTACATAACAAGTTTATTAAAATCTCAAAGAGGAACACAAGCTTGAAACAACAAAACAAAGCACTTAGAAATCAACTTGAATCTTCAAAAATTGTCTTAGAAATCAACTTGAATCTTCCAAACTTGTAGAAGAAGAAAAACACTTAAAGATTGAAGAACTTAAGAAGAAAGTAGATAACTTATCTCAAGAATTAGTTAAGTCTCAAGTAAATGAAGATTGTAAGAAAGTGCAAGAAATAAATGATCTTAAAAATCAAATTCAGGAGAAAGAAAAGATCATCTACAACTTTACCAAAGGTAAGGATTGTAACGACCTGCATATTAAATTGATTTTTTTTTTCCCTTCATAATAGCAAATAACATACTCTGATACCATAGTATTAACCTAAGCAACAGGAAGCAGAAATCATACAAACATAACCATAAACCATTATATACAATACCACATAATACCAGAGTATTACATGTTTCCAAAATATGTACATGTATTTGTTTCCCAAAAATACCCTCAGCTAGCTAGGGTTTACAAAAACATTCCCAAAATGATACTCACTCTCTGACACAGCACTATAGACGCCCCTCTATTTGCGAGCCTGGTCTGCTCGCCTACCTGGATCACTTGAAAAATATTTCAACACTGGGATGAGCCAACGCTTAGTAAGAAGAAATATGCTATTACTAGTGTGTGGCAAATGAGCTACTATATATGTATATCATGAAATCTGTTTCATATAAACATGAATAATTGAGTACAACAGTACAACACAAATAATAAAGTAAAACACCCCTTTTCCCTATTACTTGACATATCAGTATTATGGTTATTTAATGTATATACGTAGGATTCCCGTTTCTGTAAATCAATACGTAAGTAATAGTAACTGAAACTGTTCCCTGTGGCTATCTGTGTCATGACATGCCCCTCATGACGAGGTTGTGCGGCCCGTAGGCTGGATTTACCCTGGCTGGCCAACTAGGAATAAATCACTGAACTCCGTCAGTCGACCTGCCCACCTCAACCCATATCTGGATGGGGAGCCTAACCTCTTCAAGGGCCTAGGTGGTCGACTTTACCACGTATATTTGAATAGGTGGTTGCTCTCATAAAGTAACATAGTATCTGTAGCAACGGTACCATGCTCTATAGCTGCAAGTCCAACAGGGTCTGATATCATATAATATTTTTCTATACATATTTATCTGATTTACCATGATTCTGAAGTAATCATAATAACCATGATACTACAAAACGTACTGAAATCTGAATAATCATAACATGGAACTGCATATTCGTAATACTGGAATTCGTATAATCATGGTACTGAGATTCGTAAAAATCATGGTACTGAAGTTCACATAATCATAGTACTTAAGTCTGTAAAATCATGGTACTGAAATTCATAAAAATCATGAAACTACGATTTGTAAAACATATCCCTGTACTACATACATATTCACAAGCCACACCATACTTTAATGCATAATTTTCATAAATAAATACACTCTATAATATTTAGAATTTTCCTAGCGTAGCATATTTCCCTTACCTTAACTTTGAAAAGCCCCTAGGGAATACAAGCCTAACACCCGCAGGACCTCCTACAAAACACCCCAAAACCAACATATGCTAGAACATAATATCAGTATTTTTCTGCCTATATCACTTCCTATATCTAGCAGGAAGTCAAAAACTAGATAAAAGACCTTACCCTTAATTTGAGATGAAATCCAACTTTGTTTTCCCGACGATCTGCTATGGCAGATTCGCAGAGAACTCCACCAGGAGCGTCGTGGTAGCCTCGGATAGTCGATCCGGTGACTGGTGGGGTCGGAATCAAAGAGAGAAGGGAGAGGGAGTCATAGGAGAGAGAGAGAGAGAGAGAGTGGTGAGAGAAATGAGAATTATCCTGGGTTTCCACTATTTATAGAGCCAGGTTCATTGACGAGACACGTCACCTCGTCGACGAGCCCTTCACAAATTTCGTCGACGAAATTCAGATAGCCTGAACCGTCTCTCGGTATTTTCTAGTTGACGAAACCCTGTGTTTGTCGATGAAATTCTGAAGATCTTCGTCAACGAGACCCTGTGTTCGTCGACGAAGTCTACGGCTTCCTTTTGTTTCTATTTCTATTTTCTCTCCCTCTAATATTTAAAATGCTATTATTCTTTGGGACACCGCAAGGATAACTTCGAAAAGATGGTAGGACAACAAAGAATGGCAAACAACAAAGAAGGAATTGGTTATAATGGAGCACCAAACAAAAGAAAGAAAAACTTGTTTATGAGATATTTTTGAAATCAATCTAGACATTATGCAAGCACTTCATCAACAAATATTCATGAGCACACCACTTGCTACATGTGTAAAAATAAAGGAAACATAATGTTTAACTGTCCACTTAGGAAAAAGTACATTAGAGTAAAAGATGAGTGGAAGATAAATGCCAAAACTAGACAAGATTTAAAGAAAGCTAAGAAGGTTTGGGTTCCAAAAGTAACAACTTAAATCCTTTCTTGTAGGTTTGCTTTAGGACCACACCGTCTGAGGATAAATGGTACTTGGACAGCCGATGTTCAAGGTATATGATAGGAGATAAATCTAAGTTCACCTCTCTTACAAAAAAGGATGGAGGATTTATTACCTTCGGTGACAATGCAAAAGGCAAGATCATTGGAATAGGTAAAATCAGTAAAGACTCTTCAGTTACTATAGATGATGTCTTGTTGGTAGATGGTCTAAAGCATAATTTACTAAGCATTAGTCAACTTAGCAACAAAGGATTTGAAATAATATTTAAGAAAGACAAATGTGTAATTCAAGATTCTAAGGATCAAAAGACACTATTGAATGCACTTAGAATGAACAATGTATATTGCATAAATCTTGATAGCTTAATCTCTCAAGATATAACTTGCTTAGCAGCTATGAGCGAGAATAGTTGGCTTTGACATAGGAGGTTAAGACATGCAAGCATGGATCTTAAACTCTCTAAAAAGAATTTAGTTAAAGGCTTGCCTAATACCAAATTTTTTAAAGATAAAGTGTGTGATGCTTATCAATTTGGAAAAAAAAATCAAGAAAAGCTTCAAAAAGAAGAATCATATATCAACAAGTAGACCCCTAAAACTCATACACTTAGACTTGTTTGGTCCTACTAGAACCCATGTTTATGAGGAAAATAATACGCCTTCGTAATTATTGATGATTACTCAAGATACACATGGGTGTTGTTTCTAACTAACAAAGAAGAAGCTTGCAACTCATTAATCACTTTATGTAAGAAGCTTCAAAATGAGAAAGGGTATAATGTCTCAAATATTAGAAGTGACCAAGGAAGTGAATTTAAGAATCAAAGTGTTAAAAAGTTTTGTAATTAACATGGTATAAATCACAATTTTTTAGCACCTAGAACCCCACAACAAAATGAAGTTGTGGAAAGAAAAAATAGAGCCCTCTAAGAAATGACAAGGACTATGCTTAATGAAAATGACTTACCCAAATATTTTTTGGCTGAAACTGTAAATACCACTAGCTATATAATTAATAGGGTTTCCATTAGATCAAACCTAAACAAGACACCCTATGAATTGTGGAAAGGAAGAAGGCCTAACATAAATTACTTTCATGTCTTTAGATGTAAGTGTTTTATTCTAAATAACAAAGGCAACTTAGGAAAACTTGATGCTAAATCGGATGAAGGCATTTTCCTAGGATACTCCATAAATAGTAAAGCCTATAGAGTCTACAACAAAAGAACACTCACCATATTTGAATCAATTCACGTAGACTTTGATGAATCTAACCCTTTTTCAAGAGAAGTCAAAAATGAAGAAAAAAATGATATGTTCAAAAAGGAGGATGAGATAGAAATCAAGGAAGAAAAGGAAATAAATGAAGAAAAATCAAAAGATGAACTCATAGAAAATATGGAATTACCAAGAGAATGGAAGTATAAGAAAGATCACCCTCAAGAACAAATTATGGGTGAACCAACTAGAGGTGTGACTACTAAATCTTCACTAAAGAACCTTTGCAATCATTATGCATTCCTATCCCAAAATGAACCTAAAGATGTTAAAGAAGCCCTTAAGGATGAATCTTGGATAGTTGCAATGTAAGAAAAATTAAACCAATTTGAAAGAAGCCAAGTATGGAAATTAGTACCCAAATTGGAAAATCATTTGATCATAGGAACTAAATGGGTATTTAGAAATAAAAAGGATGAAAATGGTATAATCACTAGAAACAAAGCTAGACTTGTAGCAAAGGGGTACAATCAAGAAGAAGGAATAGACTATCATGAAACCTTTGCCCTCGTAGCTAGAATGAAAGCTATTAGAATGTTGTTAGCCTGTGCTTCCTACAAAGAATTTAAGTTATACTAAATGGATGTCAAAAGTGCATTCTTGAATGGATATATTAATGAAGAGGTATATGTTGAACAATCCCCTGGTTTTTAGGATATTGAAAATCCTAACCATGTATTTAGACTAAATAAGGTTTTATATGGACTAAAATAGGCCCCTAGGGTTTGGTATGAAAGACTCAGTGGATTTCTAATTGAGAAGGGATTTTCAAGAGGAAAAATTGATAGTACCTTGCTCATTAAAAATAAGGAAGATGACATACTTTTAGTTCAAATCTACGTAGATGATATAATATTTGGTGCTACAAATGAACATCTATGTAAAGAGTTTGCAAAATGTATGCAAGAAGAATTTGAAATGAGCATGATGGGAGAGTTAAACTATTTCCTTGGACTGCAAATTAAACAAGCAAATAATGGGACTTTTATAAGTCAATCGAAATACATAAAAGATATGATACAAAAATTTGGTATGGAAAATAGTAAACCCATAGGCACACCTATGAGTACCACCATCAGCCTAGACAAAGATGGAAAGGGAAAATCCATAGACACAAAGCACTATAAAGGCGTGATTGGAAGTTTACTATATCTAACAGCAGTAGACCATATATAATGTTTAGTGTGTGTATGTGTGCACATTTTCAATCAGTTCCTAAGGAATCACACCAACTAGCTGTTAAAAGAATCCTAAGATACTTAATAGGCACAATGGACTTAGGACTATGGTACCCTAAAGACACTGGTTTTGAAATGATCAGCTATTCAGATGCGGACTATGCCGGATAGATAGAAAAAACACAAGTGGCACATGCAACTTCTTAAGAAGATCTTTAGTTTCTTGGTTTTCTAAGAAACAAAATTTCGTGGCTATGTCAACTGCTGAGGCCGAATATGTGGCAGCTGGTAGTTGTTGTGCACAAACTCTTTACTTGAAACAACAATTAAGAGATTTCAATTTAAAATACACAATTGTACCAATTAAGTGTGATAATACGAGTGCGATTAACATATCTAAAAATCCTATTTTACACTCAAGAACAAAATACATTGACATAAGACACCACTTCCTAAGAGATCATATTCAAAAATAAGACATCATTCTAGAATTCATCAATACAAATGACTAATGGGCTGATATCTTTACTAAACCACTCTCAGAAGATAGATTTATAACCATTAGACGAGAGCTTATTCTACTACATAGTAGAGAAGCAAACTAAAAGGACAAGGCTTGATCTAAGTTTGTTTTGGGCATATACTTTGATGTGTTGTATAATACAACACTTAACTTGGATTGCTTTCCTTGACTGCTTAAAAAAATAGGCTCATGATATGTGATATGCAATATGCTACATGTGGATGTTTGAAAAATTGGCATTCTGAAATTGGTATTTCGAAAATCTAAGTTATTAAGTATGAAACATGTTTTTTTTTAAAGATCTTGACCATGTATGCTTATGATCACATGAATAAATGAAAAATCAACATCTATGAGAAGTGCATGATAAAACTTCAACATGAATATCTAAGATGTATATTGGTATCCATGAATATATCACTTGATTTTTAAACAATACAACATAATTATGAGCATTGGTAATATTGTCATGATCTTGGTATTTGAATGATGCATTATGCATGACAAATGTTTTTTTTTTTAATTTTTTTTTCACAAATATGAATATTGAGCACCATATGCATGATTGAAAATTCCAAGATGTCACAACACATATGAAGTAAGAATGCCCAATACGAAATATGATATTGAATTTTTGGCATGATTGAGAAGTGTTTGATCATATTTTCATTTAAATGTTTACCCTTTTTGATTGATGTCAAAAGGGGGAGTAGTATTTGGAGCAAAAAATTTGGCTTGATTAAGAGCATGATATTGAATGTTGAGCATGTTGAACATGATAGTATTTGAGCATGTTGAGCATGATAGCATAATAGAGAAAAATCATATTTGAGCATGTTGAGTCTGATAAGAATGAAAAATTGAGCTATGAACATGATTGGTCTTGAATTTACAAATTGTTAAAATAATGCTTATTGTAAGGGGGAGTAGAATAATGCTAGTTGTAAGGGGAAGATTTTTTTTTTTATGCTCATTTATATTTTTTGCTCCTCATTTTTCATCATCAAGAAGGGGGAGATTGTTAGCCTAACTGGAATTTTCAATCTTGTTTAAATGATAATAAAATGAAGGATGCTTTAACATATTGTGTTGAGTGATTTGATTTAGGTAAAAGGGCACTCACGATTGATAAGCTAAAGTTCAATGTCAATCTAGTGGAAGCTCCTCAAAATATTGAGGTCAATGAAGAACAAAAGAAGAGGTTAAAGGTCAAGCAATTCTTAAAGTCAAAAGTGAATCTCGAGAGGCTGAAGAACTTAGTATTTTAGGAAAACCATGATTAGAAGGATTGTTGTAAATACTTTAAAACCACATACTATCTAGATACATGTGAAGCTCTTATAAATCAAAACAAACTAAGAAAAACTTTTTTGAAATACCTTAAAATATGTCTTTGCTTAAAAGGTGTCAAAGGAAGACTGCCAACCTTCTAGGTTTTCAAAATTGTTCTTTGGCAAGCAACTGCCAACCTTTTGGGTTTTCAAAATTGTTCTTTGGAAAATTTATGAATTTCAAAATTAATTTAATAATTTAATTAATTGAGAAAATTGTTCCTTGGAAATTTTGAATTTCTTCAAAATTAATTCAATAATTTAATTAAATGAGAAAATTGTTCTTTGGAAAAATTTGAATTTCAAAATTAATTCAATAATTTAATGCTACCTAATTAAATGAGAAAATTGTTCCTTGGAAAAATTTCGATTTTCAAAATTAATTCAATAATTTAACGCTACCTAATTAAATAAGGAAATTGTTCTTTGGAAAAATTTAAAATTTCAAAATTAATTCAATAATTTAATGCTATTTAATTAAATGAAAAAATTGTTGTTTGAAAAATTTTGAATTTCAAAATTAATTCAATAATTTAATGCTACCTAATTAAATGAGGAAATTTTTCTTTGGAAAAATCTATAAATACCTCCTTTGGACAATGAAAAAAAAAATAGACAAGCAAGATAAGCCTAAGAGATCAAACAATCAATACGCTGAAATTCTTCCAGCACTGAAATTCTCCTTAAGTTTCTTTGCTCACACTATTTTGCTGGAGAAAAACTCTACGTTTTTGGTGGATTGAAAAATCAAAAGTTTGGTTCTGAGTTGCACTCAATTTATTTTAAAGAATCATTAGTGACTTCTAAAACTTTAGAACTTCTCATGTTCTATTTAGCTTTGGTGTTTTGAAGTACAATTTAGAACTCAATTTGTACAACCTGCTCTGAATTTTGAGAGTATTTTTTGTACGCAGATCTACTTCTATCTTCTTGTACTTTGAACGATTCAAAGGTTTGTTAGATCGTTGGACCAAGCACAGGTCAGTGCTTGGAGAGGTTTCTTTTCCTGAAAAAAGGGTAAATTGTGTAAGGTTTTTGTTCCACCTGGAAGGAATAAGATATAGTAAATTCTTTGGGTGGTTGACCTAAGGCGAGGATGTAGGCTGGGTATAAACTAAACCTCATAAAAGTGGTGGTGTCACTCTCTTTCAGCAACGATATACCCTACGTGGATGTTTAATACTTTTAATTATAAAGCAAACACATATTAGAAATTAAGTAACCTCCAAAACTAATTTGTTCTTGGGCTTGCGGAAACCGAAAAGGAGTACGTTGGTTAATCAATCTTTTACAGAAATCGAAAGGAAGTACATTGATTGCTTGACATCCAAAAATATATTAGCTGAAGGTTTAATTAAGTTCTGATATTGAAAATGTGTTTGAATGTCATTGTAATATTCAAATTCAAAAGACAACAACCTGAGTTGTATATTCATATACAGGGACTCTAAAGATTCAAATTGATTTTTGTTGGGTGGCTATTGTGTTTGAATAGTATGTTAATTGATTGTATTAGTTGATTGTGGATTAATTAGAAAATAGGAATTTGTGTGGATTGCATCTTTAACAAAAATACAAGTAATCCTTAAGAGATTATGAAAAAGAACTACACCTTAGGTTTCACTTCTCTCATTTTATACCTTGTGGGAATAAACAAAAAGATTTTAATAGATTAAATGTTATAATCGTTTTGAAAGGATGAGTGAAAACAAAATGAAAAATTAATTTTCATCCATGCATAATCATCAACTAGGGGAGAATAGGATATTAAGATTGCTAAGTCTTTTGAGCTGCATGATATTATTTGTCTTTAACTTATGTACTGGTTGAGTTGATTGATTGAAATGTGCTATATACTATTGATTGAAACTCAACATAGATCACTTAGGTACAAAGTTTTGATTAGGAATAATCCATTTTCAAACGGCATGCTGCTAAATTTTTTTTTTAAATGTTCCCAATATACATCTTGTATCTAAATAATGTTCTTTGCCTTAATGCTATAATTCTTAGCCCTTTTTGCTGTTGCCAAAAAGGGGAGAAGAGGCAAAACTGGGTACATTGCTAAATTCAAATTTAATTACCCATTAATATATCATTTAAATTGGGCTTTAATTATTTTTATGCATAAAGTCAGGGGGAGCCTTTCTTGGCACTACCAACTTTTGCATAAAACATTTGTCCTCATCAAAAAGAGGGAGATTGTTGACCTGATAGGTCACACCCAGTTTTGATAATGACAAATACTCTTGTTACTGATGGTTTGTACTAAGGCTTGCATGCAGGTTCACCTTACGCATGTACTCAAATTGAAATACATATCATGATGGCGTGCGGTGTTTGTGCCGATGAGTGAAGAATTTTGTGTTGTATTTGTTTTTCTTTTTCACTTTCTTCATTCTTGTCGCGACATCCCGGGAGCGCGTGTGCCCCGGGCGGCGAAATTAAAAATCAATTTTAATTTTCAAGGAAACATAGGGAATGTCGGAGTCGCCACTAACCTTTTAGTGTGGTTAGAAAACATGATTACTACCCCGTTAGGGGTAGAATGGGTTTACGTTACCAGACTTGGGGTCAGAAGTTCGGTTACGCGAGGGGAAGGTACGGGCACCCCCTACGCCCCCGTTCTTACGAACGGTACCTAATTAATTTAAAATTATCTCTAAGTTAATTTAAAAAGTTTTTAAGTTACTCCTTTTATGAGTTTATAAATACACATGAAAAATAAATAAATAAATGTAATATATATATATATATATATATATAATATACATATATATTCCCTCAGAGCTTAAAGGTACGTGAAGCCCGAAGGCTCATACCTCAGCATTAAAATCATAGGGATAAAAATCATAAAATCAAGAAAATAAATAATAAAAATAAAAAATATTAAGTTAATACAAATATATAATAGTAAAAATAACACAATATATGATATAAACAAAAATAATAATCACGATAAAAATAATGATAAATATTAATATTCTAATAAGTAATGCTAAAATACTAAAAAAAAAATAATAATAATAATAATAGAATACATGACTCTATATATATACTAAAAAACACTATAGTAAATAATGAAATATTAATATACTAAATATATGTAATACTAAACATTTAAAAATGAATAATAATACTAGATATATTAATATACTAAAAATAGTCAATACTAAATATAGTAAGATTCTAATAATGATTAATACTAAACATATTAATATACTAAAAAATAGCTAATACTAAAAATACTACGATACTAATAATTAATACTAACTATATTAATATACTAAAAAATAATTGATGCTAAACGTGTGATTAAAATACTAATTTACTAAATATTTAATATCCATTAAACCCTAAATCGCTAAATATGTAATATTAAAAAAAGTACAAAAATGCTAAATATGTAATATTTACCAATATGCTAATATGTGATATACATATAATTAAAATTATTAATTTACATATAATATCAACAAAACACCAATCTTAAGATCCTAATTAATTAAATATGTAATGTTACCTTACTACTAAATATGTAAAAACCTTACCTTGATAATACATCATTTAATATTTACAATAGATATAACAAAAATTTAAAATTGAATATTAAATAATAAGTTTTAACCATAACAATTTTACAATAATAACAATTACCATTAAATAACATGTGCATTCAGAACATAAGTATGAATATACTAAACAAACATTAGAAATCTTACAACAATATTATATATGCAGTAAAAATCTGAACTTTAAACAAATTTCTATAATAAAAACTTTACAATAATAATATAAAAAAATATAAATATGAATATTAACTATGAAAACAAATATTATGACATTCAAAATCCTACAAGAACATTATTAATTATTTAATATACATAGTCACTGAAAATCTTACGAGTATTATTCATTTAATTCATACACAGATATAATACACATTTAAACCTTAAATACTAAAACAAAACAAACAAAACCTACCACAATAATTTAATACAACACAGTAAGTATATACAAGAAATAAAATACCAATGAATACGTGCAAGTGTGTGCTTGCTGTGTGTGGGCAAGCTGTCCAAGAGATGAAGATAAAATTACGAAACTCAAAGAAATTAATCCAACCAGTAAATATTAACAAGGGAGAGTCAGAAATAACCGAGTAAGGTTTCAAATCGATCAGATAAGAAATCGCCGCTCGATTGGCTTCATCTAATTGAATGTGTAGACGCCAACGATTCCACTGCTGCGGCGGTGAGACGGCTGTGCAATAAATTAAAATGAAGTTGTAAGACTCAAAATAATAATATGAATGGTGAAAATTAAGAAGAAAGGGTCAAAAACAACCTGGTTAAATTTCGCATTGATCAGATAAGAAATCGCCGCTCGATTGTCTTCGTCCAGTTGAATGCGCAAACGCCGATGACTCCACTGCTGCGGCGGTGATACGGCTGTGTAAGAAATTAAAATGAAGGGGGAAAACTAAAAATAAGAATCTGAATGGTGATAATTAAGAAGAAAGGGGTAGAAACAACCTTGTAAAATTTCACATTGATCGGACAAGAAATCGCCGCTCGATTGGCTTCGTCCAGTTAGACGCGCAGGCGCCGATGACTCCACTGCTGCGGCGGTGATACAGCTGTGCAAGAAATTAACAAGAAGGAGAAAAACTCAAAAGAAGAATCTGAACGGTGACAATTAAGAAGAAAGGGTTAAAAACGACCTCATAAAATTTCGCATTGATCGGACAAGAAATCGCCGCTCGATTGGCTTCGTCCAGTTAGATGCGTAGGGGCCGATGACCCCACTGCTACGGCGGTGATACGGCTGTGCAAGAAATTAACACAAAGGGAGAAAACTCAAAAGAAGAGTCTGAACAGTGACAATTAAGATGAAAGGGTTAGAAAAGACCTCGTAAAGTTTCGCATTGATCGGATAAGAAATCGCTGCTCGATTGGTTTCATCTAGTTGACTGTGCAAACGCCGACGACTCCATTGCTGCAGCACGAGACTGCAAGGTAAGGTTTCTCCTTTTCTTTGGTCTGTGCTTCCCCACCTTAAGAGTGTTCTTTTCCTTCCTATTTATAAAAAATCAAAACCCTAAAGCTCCCTCTTTTATTTTCTTTTTCTTTTCTTTTTTATTTTTATTTTTATACTTTTATAGTAATAATGAATATGGCAACTAATAATAATTCTTAATAATAATAATAATCATAATAATAATAGTAGTGTAATAATGACAAGATTTGAAAATAATAATAATATAATAATAGTACGATAATAATAATAATAAAGTAATATTTAAAAATAATAATAATAATAATAAGGATAATAATGCAAAATAAAAACCATGATAATAAAGTCAATGATAATAATAATAATAATAATAATAATAAAGTAATAATAATAATATTTAAAAATAAAGATAATATTAATAACAATAATAATAAGAAAATTAATAGTAAAGTAATAATAATAATAATAATAATAATAATAATAATTATTATTATTATTATTATTATTATTATAATAAAGTAAGATAATAAAAATAATTATAATAATAGTAAAAATAATAATAAGGATAATAGAAATGATAATAATAATAACAACTTTTGTTGTATTGGGTCTGGGAAAAAATGGGGTGTCTACAGCTGCCCCTCTTTGTAGGATTCGTTGTTTCAAAGTAAAAGTAGGAACTCTCCTACGTTATTTGTAGCAACAAACCTGCAAAGACAAAAAATGCTGATTTTGGACTAGGCCAATGCATCAAAAGAGACCAAAGTGTGACTTCCCAAAAATGACTAGCGAAGGATCAACATGAGTGAGACCGCAAAAGGGTTAATAGGAGTGGATCGCGAAGGGTCAATAAGAGAGGACCGCAAATGGTCAATAAAAGTGGGACCGTGAATGGTCAATAAGAGTGGGGCTGCTATGGGTCAATAAGGTCAGACCGCGATGGGTCAATAAGGTGGGACCACGATGGGTCAATAAGATGGGACCGCGAATGGTCAATAAGATGGGACCGCGAAGGGTCAATAAGAGTGGGATCGCGATGGATCAATAAGAGTGAGACTGCGATGGGTCAATAAGGTGGGACCGCAATGGATCAAAAAATGGGACTGCGATGGGTCAATAAGAGTGGGACTGCAAAGGGTCAATAAGGTGGGACCGCAATGGGTCAATAAGAATGGGACTGCGATGGGTTAATAAGGTGGGACCGCAATGGGTCAATAAAATGGGACCGTGATGGGTCAATAAGAATGGGACCGCGATGGGTCAATAAGGTGGGACCACAATAGGTCAAAAAGGTGGAACCGTGATGGGTCAAAAAAGGTGGGACCTCGATGGGTCAATAAAATGGGACCACGATGGGTCAATAAAAGTGGGACCACCATGGGTCAATAAGAATGGGACCACGATGGGTCAATAAGATGAGACCGCGATGGGTCAACAAGGTGGGATCGTAAATGGTCAATAAGGTGGTACCGCAATGGGTTAATAAGAGTGGGACCGTGAAGGGTCAATAAGGTGGGACCGCGAAGGGTCAATAAGGTGGGACCGCGATGGGTTAATAAGGTGGGACCGCGAAGGGTCAATAAGGTGGGACCGTGAAGGGTCAATAAGAGTGGGACCATAATGGGTAAGGTGGGACCGCGAAGGGTCAATAAGAGCGGGACCGCAATGGGTCAATAAGAGTGGGACCACGATGGGTCAATAAGATGAGACCGCGATGGGTCAACAAGGTAGGACCGCAAATGGTCAATAAGGTGGTACCGCGATGGGTTAATAAGAGTGGGACCGTGAAGGGTCAATAAGGTGGGACCGCGAAGGGTTAATAAGGTGGGACCGCGATGGGTTAATAAGGTGGGACCGCGAAGGGTAAAAAAACAGTGGGACCGTAATGGGTCAATAGGAGTGGGACCCCGATGAGTCAATAAGAGTGGGACCGTGGAAGGTCAATAAGGTGGGACCGCAAAGGGTAAAAAACAGTGGGACCGAGATGGGCCAATAAGAGTGGGACCGCGATGGGTCAATAAGAGTGGGACCGTGGAAGGTCAATAAGGTGGGACCGCGAAGGGTCAAAAACAGTGGGATCGCGATGGGCCAATAAGATTGGGACCGCGATGAGTCAATAAGAGTGAGACCGTGAAGGGTTAATAAGAGTGGGACCGCGATAGGTCAATAAGAGGGGACCACAATGATGGCTTGCTTCGAATGTAGGAATCCGAGCCGTAAGAATACGATGATCCAGCCATGGGACACAATGATGGCTTGCTTCGAAGTAAGATCTCGAGGTCTTCTTAAATGTAGGATTCTGAGAGTCTGCGGATTGCTCGAGTGTAGGATCTCGAGGACTTCTCAGATGTAGGATTCTGAGAGTCTGCTAATTGCTCGAGTGTAGGATCTCGAGGACTTTTCAGATGTAGGATTCTGAAAGTTAGCTAATTGCTCGAGTGTAGGATCTCGAAGGCTTCTTAGATGTAGGATTCTGAGAGGCTGATTACTATTCGATGGGAATTCTAGACCAATGGTTAATGATGACTCGGGTGTAGAATCCCGGTTAGCAAGGCTTTTAAGAAGGACTTGTGCTGGGTGTAGGATCCCAATAACTTAGGAGGGTGACTCGCACGAGGTGTAGGAACCCGAGTACTGAAGTATGAGGATGATGTGCATCGGGTGTAGGAACCCGAGTGCGGAAGTATGAGTATGATGTGCATCGGGTGTAGGAACCCGAGCGCAGGAGTATAAGGATGATGTGCATCGGGTGTAGGAACCCGAGCGCCGAAACATGAAGATGATGTGTATCAGGTGTAGGAGCCCGAAGTATAAGAATGATGTGCATCGGGTGTAGGAACTCAAGCGCTAAAGTGTGAGGACGATGTGCCTCAGGTGTAGGAACCCGAAGTTTGAGAATGATGTGCATCGGGTGTAGGAACCCGAGTGCGTGAGTATGAGGATGATCAACTGGGTGCAAGATCATGAGATTCTTCTAGAAAGTGTCCTCAAGTGTAGGGTTTATAATTATTCCACCGGGGATTATCGATCGGGAACAAAATTTTGAGTTTCTTTGGCTGTCTTTAGATTACCCTCTTTAAGACTCGACAACCAATGCACCAATTGCTTCCTGGGCCACAGTTTCAAAGTATGTCAATCTGTGCATGGGGGCCAGCTGCCCCAGTTTCAAAGAATGGCTCAGTCAAGGATGTAAAAGAATTATTCAGAAGTTTATTCAACCAGGCAAGTATGAATGAATGGTGCTCTATTGTTATATGTATGCATGTTGCTACCTAAGATGCTAGAATGCAATGATATGTTGCTATGTGTGCCTAATGATGCGTGAATGCAAAGATGTATGCATGATGAATGAGATGCCTTTTATATTTTCCTTCTTATGCAATGCATGAAATGCATGGTAATGCATGAATCTTTTCTCCTTCCAAAGTGCATGTAATCGACAACCCAATCTCTGATCTTGGGTGTTCTTTCAAATTCCAAGTTGTCGCCGATTCTGGCCATGTTTCAAATTCCAAAAGGCGCTCAAAATCTGCCCCAATGTTTACATGCCACTGGTCACGACTCTATTTTCATCTTTTATTTTATCTTGAAAGCTCCTGAATTTACTTCAATAGAACTTAAAAACTGCCCCAATTTCAATCCTCGTCCACTGATCTTGGCTATGTTGTCATTGTGCACTTTGATATGAAGGCATCGGAATTAGTCCAGACAAAACTCAAATCAAAATCTGTCCCAATTACCATCGTTTGTTACTGATCTTGGTGATTGGCTTGGCTCAAATGAAACTCGATCACAAAATCTGCCTCAGTTGAATGGATCTATAGCTGATCTTGACCCTGTTTTCATATTCCAATCTAGTAAGAAGGTGCTTGAATGGGTCCCACTAAAACTTAATTCTTCTTGAATAAGCGGATCTTTGAAATCTGACATGACATTTGCCCCAGTTTGACGGCTCTTTCTTCATAAGGATCTTCTTTATAGAAATTACTGGTGATTTTAAGACCCTTTTGACTATCCATCATCCTTTAAAGCTTTGAAGAGTAAGAAGGGTTTTTTTTTTTTTTTTGATATGATGAAGCACCAATTTCCCAATGAGCCCATAACGAACCAAATTCTGATCTTGGCCATATTTTTGAATTCCCAACTGACATAGATGTCCCTGAATGTGTTCTTCTGAAACTTGGCATGACACCCACCCTAGTAGATGCATATGTAGCTGATCCTGTCTATCTTACATTTTCTCCACAAGGACGTTCTTTGGATTGCATCCTTAATGTTTTAAAATCTCTTTGAAATTTAAATGAATAAGCATGCAATCAGATAACTCAATCTCAATGGGAATATGGATGGAATACACAAACTTGCTTGTCTTTGTTTGATTTTCTGTGCTTGTTAAATAGGATACAAATTTTACCAGTACTTTGACACTAATATAACTTTGCTAGAGAATCATATCAATGGGCAAAACTTTTTTTTTTTTCCTTTTAGCCTCATAACCATAACTCCTCCATTGTATCTCCACTTAAAAATTCTTTCTTACTTATTTCAAGCTTATTTCAAACTCCCTGTCTTGAATTATAACTAGTGTCTCATTAAGTAGTCTGATCAATATTCCAATCTCAAGGTGGACTTTAAGACATGGGACAAAATGTAGGCTTAGGATTTAGGTTTCACCAAGAATAAGGAAACCAAGGCTCAAAAATCTCATCCCCTAATAAAGATTTCTGCCCCAGTGGTGCAGTATTCGCGAAGTATTGACCGAACTTGTCATTTGAACAAGTTGCCTATGTACCTTTGCAGGATCAGGTCATTATGTAGTTCAGACTCAACATTGAGTCTGATAAATCATTTGAGACAATAACATATACCAATTTGGTCAGGACTTTCATTTGGACCGTAATGTAGGCTAGGGGTATGAGTTAAAGAAGAAAAGAGTTAAATAAGGCTCAAAATCATCGATTTCATCAAGGCTAATTTGGTCAAAGATCACATATATAGTATGTCCCTTATTTTTCTTTCTTCTTCCTTTTCTTCTTCTTTCTCTTTCTTTTTTTTTTTCTTTCATTTTTTCATCTTCTTCCTCTTCTTTCATCGTAACTTTGGCTTTTCCTTTTATGAAGGAATTTAACTTCATTTTCATCTGAATTCCATTTGGGACTGATTTTTTTCAAACTGCCCCAGTGTGGGGTGTGATCCTTTGATGGGTTAATTAAGAATTGAATTGTTCAGGCTCAAAAAGGGTTTGCAAGGGATTTTTTTTTTTTACTTTCTTTTGGATAGCAGAAAAATGGCCTGCCATCATTTTGGTAGTGATCATTGCCTCAAATGACTTTTCAAACACTATAAGACCCAAACCCAGGTTGAATTTTTGATGAACTGACTTTTAAGAAAAGATTTTTTTAACATTCAGGCTCGAATGGGTTAGCAAGTGGTAAATCATTATTTGGTTTTTTTTAGGAATACTGGTCGACCAAAGATGGCCACCCCTCATTTGATAAGAATACAATCATTATACTCTTAAGACACCAATCATAATTTAGAAGACAAAAACAAGAGATTTTGTTCGTCGATTTCATTCAACAAATGCATGATAAGGCTTGATAAGTCGTTTCCGTCTACTTTTCCTACAACTCTTCATCATTTTGAAATCCTCACCCAATAAGACTCCTTGAAGTGAAGTCCTTACTAAACTCCGACTTGGAGGCTTTTCCTTCTTTTCTTTTCTTTTTTACCCCATTGAATAGACTCCCAAAACCAGCTAATGGCTCCAAGTCCTTTGGACTGACAAAACTATTCCCTATGTCACTTTACACAAAATACAAGCAAAAATAGACAAAATTTGGCACAAGGTGATGATTCAAGGAGGATGGAATGAAATGAGACTGAAAAGCATTCTTATTTCATTCAATTTCAAAATGATTTAAATAAAAAGCATGGATGCATTCCTATTGTTATCACCCTTAGGTGATCAAGCATATCATTTCTGTATTATGTGAGCTCACTTCTAAAGTTGAATACCAATCAATCCTTAATCTGATGACATTTGCGACATTTCAATTGTGATCAAGCAACGAGTTCCCATGATCTTAACCTTTCGCCTTTGAATAGAGAGATCGTTTTTGTTCTGCTCAAATGATAGAACCCCGAATCTTTAACTTTGCCACCTTGGCACACCAATGTTACGAAAAATTGGGATGTAATTGCCGACTCATTGGAGATGACTATGCATGCATGGTTATGAAATTAAGCGTGGGATGCATGATTATGTAATGTGTGAATGCATAAGTATTTAATGCATGACCATGGGATGCAATGTGTGTTTATGTATGGGTGTACTTAGTGCAAAAATACATACAAATAGGATATGAACATATATGCAACCTATTGTGCGTGGTTATGCATGAAATTATGCATGGATGAAAGAATGCAATGTAACCTAAATAACTACTTTACTAGAATTCTGGAAAAATCCCACTAATGAAAGATTCCAAGATTAAGACGGCCATTGATGGGCCACAATTTCAATTCTTCCCTCAACCATTATTTTCCTTGATGATGATCCGTGTACCTCAAATTCTATAAAGGGTCAGATTATGTTCTGAGATTGGGGTTAACCTAGGCTAGTCAACCCGTGGGATTCATTCAATGCGGGCTTGTGGACTTTAGTGTGCACTTGGGCCTCAAGTATTTTAAAATATGGGCTTCGAGCTATTTCATGATGGGATAAGACCCTGGTTGAAAAAGGACTTGGGCTTGGATTGCTTAGAAAATAGTAGCCCGGATTTTTGGGTAATAGGGCTGAAACCCATTTTTGGAAATCTGGGTTTGACCCTTTTTGAAAATCAAGCCAGGGCCGAGTTTTTACTTAGGAAAAGGTCGGGCCTAAGTTTGTTTTTAAAGAATTGGGCCCGAATTATTTGAAAAGGGTTGGGCCGGCCCATATTTTAAAATGCTTCAGGCCAAGTGCTTCATCATTTGAAAGGATGGGCCATGGTCTCATTATTGGGTTTTTTCAGAATACTGGCTAAGTAGTATGTGAGTTTAAAATGGAAGCAGAATGCATGGTATAATACAAGGTATCTCACAACATATATACAATAGTCGGTATGGGGAGAAGGATGTCCTAACCCAGGGTAGGTACATATATACAGGGTTCTTCATGACACCATCCTAGTTAAGGAAAACTATATACAAGTATGTGTGAGTAGGCTCTAACCCTATTGACAAAAGGTCTCCAGTTTGGAATTTCATCCTCCCCCATAGGGGTCCGGATAAAACCCTCACTGAGCGGAGTGGTTCGTGGGTCCCATCAAGCTCTGCCACGAAGGGACTGACGCCATTACACTCTTATTTAATTTTAACAAGGAAAGCTCGGGTATAGAGCGTGAAAGTGTGTGAATTCAATTTTTAACCTAATCCCACTACCCTCACATTTATTCACATCCTATTTAAAAATATGGAAACAAGATATTTACAATCAATATATTTATTCAAAAGGTATGGAAACACAATATCTGCAATTAATATGTTTATTCAAAAAATTTGGAAACAAAAAATAAGGAAGCAAAATATTTATGATTAGTATACAAAATATCTATAATTAATATGCTTATTCAAAATATCTACAATTATTATGCTTTTTCAGTATATTTGGAAACAAAATATCTACAATTAATATTCAAAAAATTAGGAAACAAAATATTTTAATTAATTAAGGTTATTTACAAATTATGGAAGTAAAATATTTACAATTAATCAAAGTTATTTACAAATTACAATATTCACAAAATAAGGAGTAATTAAAAGATTTATTAAATTTGAACTTGGGATAATTTCTAATTAATTACTAGCTCGACTCTCTATAGTCCCCAGCGGAGTCGCCAAGCTGTCGCGATGTCCCGGGAGCGCGTGTGCCCCGGGCGACGAAATTAAAAATCAATTTTAATTTTCAAGGAAACATAGGGAATGTCGGAGTCGCCACTAACCTTTTAGTGTGGTTAGAAAACATGATTGCTACCCCGTTAGGGGTAGAATGGGTCTACGTTACCAGAGCTGGTGTCGGGAGTTCGGTTACGCGAGGGGAAGGTACGGGCACCCCCTACGCCCCCGTTCTTACGAACGGTACCTAATTAATTTAAAATTATCTCTAAGTTAATTTAAAAAGTTTTTAAGTTACTCCTTTTATGAGTTTATAAATACACATGAAAAATAAATAAATAAATGTAATATATATATATATATATATATATATAATATACATATATATTCCCTCAGAGCTTAAAGGTACGTGAAGCCCGAAGGCTCATACCTCAGCATTAAAATCATAGGGATAAAAATCATAAAATCAAGAAAATAAATAATAAAAATAAAAAATATTAAGTTAATACAAATATATAATAGTAAAAATAACACAATATATGATATAAACAAAAATAATAATCACGATAAAAATAATGATAAATATTAATATTCTAATAAGTAATGCTAAAATACTAAAAAAAAATAATAATAATAATAATAGAATACATGACTCTATATATATACTGAAAAACACTATAGTAAATAATGAAATATTAATATACTAAATATACGTAATACTAAACATTTAAAAATGAATAATAATACTAGATATATTAATATACTAAAAATAGTCAATACTAAATATAGTAAGATTCTAATAATGATTAATACTAAACATATTAATATACTAAAAAATAGCTAATACTAAAAATACTACGATACTAATAATTAATACTAACTATATTAATATACTAAAAAATAATTGATGCTAAACGTGTGATTAAAATACTAATTTACTAAATATTTAATATCCATTAAACCCTAAATCGCTAAATATGTAATATTAAAAAAAGTACAAAAATGCTAAATATGTAATATTTACCAATATGCTAATATGTGATATACATATAATTAAAATTATTAATTTACATATAATATCAATAAAACACCAATCTTAAGATCCTAATTAATTAAATATGTAATGTTACCTTACTACTAAATATGTAAAAACCTTACCTTGATAATACATCATTTAATATTTACAATAGATACAACAAAAATTTAAAATTGAATATTAAATAATAAGGTTTAACCATAACAATTTTACAATAATAACAATCACCATTAAATAACATGTGCATTCAGAACACAAGTATGAATATCAACTAAACAAACATTAGAAATCTTACAACAATATTATATATGCAGTAAAAATCTGAACTTTAAAAAAATTTCTATAATAAAAACTTTATAATAATAATATAAAAAAAATATAAATATGAATATTAACTATAAAAACAAATATTATGACATTCAAAATCCTACAAGAACATTATTAATTATTTAATATACATAGCCACTGAAAATCTTACGAGTATTATTTATTTAATTCATACACAGATATAACACACATTTAAACCTTAAATACTAAAACAAAACAAACAAAACCTACCACAATAATTTAATACAACACAGTAAGTATATACAAGAAATAAAATACCAATGAATACGTGCAAGTGTGTGCTTGCTGTGTGTGGGCAAGTTGTCCAAGAGATGAAGATAAAATTACGAAACTCAAAGAAATTAATCCAACCAGTAAATATTAACAAGGGAGAGTTAGAAACAACCGAGTAAGGTTTCACATCGATCAGATAAGAAATCGCCGCTCGGTTGGTGTTGGAATTGGTGTGAACTCAAGAGGGGGGGTGAATTGGGTTTTAAAAACTTTTTGGCTAATTTAAACAATTCGCCGATTCATTACAGTATCATATCCCATTCAATATGTACGTGTATGTAAAGCGAGTTTAACAATAAAAGCAAACATATACATATGCAGTATCTTATTTAAATCAAATGTGTGCATGAGAATAATTTTGACATTAAATAAACATTCATACACATGTTGAAATTATAGTGCAGGAATTTAAATAAAATAGAAAGAGTGACACCAGATTGTTATCGAGGTTCCGCCAAACCAGCCTACATTCCCGCCTTGGGCTTACCCCCAAGGATTCCACTATAACTGCTCACTTAACCGGGCGGACCAAAAGCCTTTTACATCCTCTCCTTACGGGGTGAGGAAAACCCCAGCTCAATTACTAGGCTGAGCCAAACTAGTCTCATTTGCGGGGCTGAGACTCCCCACTTCAATTAACGGGCTGAACCGAACCGGTCTCATTTACGGGGCCGAGACTCCCCAGTTCAATTAACGGGCTGAACCCAACCGTTATAATAAAATCATTTTGTACATAAAATATGCTTCTGAAATACAAGCAGAGATGTACAACATTAAAATCTAATATGCATTCTCATATGATTTTGAAATGAAGCTCATGTAGAGTATGAGTTTTCTCTCAAAATATTTTTTAAGTAAAATTTGAGAGTTTGGAAAATGATTTTCTTTTCTAAAATGATTGACCTTTATAAAATAGAAGGAAAAGCCTCTCAAGCAAGTATATATTAAATTGATATATGCTCAAGGCTCCCTCTTGTATAACCCAAAGAAATTCTCCAACAAATGTATTTCAAGATAAGAGTAGGAGAATATTAGGGTTTTCTTCAAAATGATTGACCTTAGTAAAATTAATCCCAAGAAGGCATTCAAGCAAAATATATGAGCTAAAATATTAGCCCAAGCCTTCAAGACATTTTTCACAATAAATTTCTCCAAAAAATATTTTTCCAATTAAAAGAATATGGGAGAAATTTAATCTTTGAAAAACATGAAAAATAGAAAGACCTTCAAGCAATATACATATGAGAAATGTTGTATGCTCAAGCCTCTTCAAATATAACCCCAAAAATATTTTCCCCAAAAATGGTTTTCAAAAGAAGAGAATGGGAGACATTTTAATCTTTGAAAATATATCACAAATGAAAGAAGAAGGCCATCAAGCAATATATATGTATATGATATATGCTCATGCCTCTTCACATAAAACCCCCAAAAATATTTTCTCCCAAAATGATTTTCAAATAAAAGAAGAGTAGGAGAAAAATGAGAATTTAAAGAACAAATGGGGTATAGAAGTGTGGGAGAATCAAAGAATGATAAGCTAATTTAACAAAGGAATTCTCCAACTATTTTCAAGTGTTTTGGGTTGTATTTATAGGCAAAAACCCCATGTGACCGTTATATAGCTGTTGGGACCTTAAAATATATTTTTACTTTGAAAACTAGCCATTTTTTGGCCGTTGGGACACTTTCCCGAGAAGGTCGGTCGACTAGGCTGAAGGTACGGTCGACCGAGGCTTGAAATCAACGAGTTTCGATCGACTGTAGTGAAGGTTCGGTCGACCGGCCTCTACTTTTTTGTGCAGACATTGTTCAGTATTTTGGCCATAACTTTTCTTATACAGCTCCAAATTGGATGTTCTTAATACCAATAGAAAGGTAGGAGAAAATTTCACAACTTTCATGTTGAACACATTTTAGGATAATGATTTTTGGTTTGAGAAAAATGTCCATCAATGAGACGGAAGAAACATGAAGGGAGATTTTCTCTTATGGACACGTTTTAGTGTTTTGGCTATAACTTTTTATGTGTAACTCCAATTTGGACGTTCTTGGTATCAAACTCAAGATATGCGAACATGTTACAATTTTCATGTTGAACATGATTTGATATGAGATCGAATTGAGTGAGAAAATTGCTGATTTCTAACATTTAGTCGACTGGCCGGTTGACCGACCCCTTTGAAAAATTTAGTTTTGCCTTCTTTTAACTTTAAAACCATTTAAAAACCTTTGTATAAGTTAGGCATTTTATGAAAAGAGTTTTCCATTTTATTTGGAGGTCTTGTGGTCAATCTAAGGTCAGGTAGAGCTTCAATTTTAAATCATGTAAGATGCATGCACATTCAACCCTAAAGTCTTCGTGTCTTCTGCTCCTCAATGCTCTATGGAGTATGCCGATTGGTGTTCTTCTCAATGCTCTTTACAACTTCCATTTTGCATTCATCACTTGTGTTTACAGAAAAATAAACCTATTCACACTCAGTTACACAAGTGGGATACTGTGGTTTGTCATTATCAAAATAAGGATTGGACTCAAAAAGTCAACAATCTCCCCCTTTGTGATGATGACAAACACATGAGCAAAATTGGGATTGCTTGATAAGGCTCCCCCTTACAATATGCATAAATTCAAAATGATATTCAAAAAGGCTCAATCATAAACTTGAAGACTTCAGAAATTGTCAAGTTTACAGTTAAGCTCAGTGGTTCAATGTGCAGTTTATGTTTGAAGCTATTTTAACAAAATATTCAAGTTTGTGCATTTGTCATTTTCCATTTTGAATAACAAAAGGAAGAGAGATAAAAGGGGTTTATAATTTTGCTCAAGAAACATCTCCCCCTTTTGTCATCAACAAAAGGGCTAAACTGAGTAGAAAATAATTTTATCATTTAAAAATAATTTTATCATTTAAAATATACTCAGCAAAGAGAACTCCCCCTTTTTGAAGAAAAGAAAAGCTCTCCCCTTATGTGATATAACGGGTGGGCGTAAAAATTTTATAACTGTTTTAAAGATATATGGCAGTTAAGCACAGAACAGTTTTTATAACTGGTCATTAAGAAATTAAAAAGCATATGAAAAACAATATCAAACCAGGATTATCCACAAAGCATGACAAATTAAACATATCATAAGACTCGTGAAGGATTTGAGTTCAACACGCATGACATATGATAGAAAATGTAGGTTTGAGCATAAGAGTGGTCTAACGAGTTCAAATGCATTTTATATATGATCCATGAACCAGTTATATAGCACCCTTTTAAAAAGGATTTCATGACAAAAAATTCAAGACAATACAAGCATAGTCATGAAGACGTTTCAACATACAAGCAAGACATAAAATATATTTTATATAAGTTCAATTCTTGCTTTTATAAATGTATATAGATATATATACATATAAATATATATAGATAAATATATGTATAAAAATATATCCCCTTAAAACTTTTAATAAATGCAGGGGGCTTATGCTTGCTGAAAAGGAAGCTTTAATTAAAAGCTCAAGCAAGCATCATTTTCTTGGTTAAGCATTTAAGCACGACACAAAGCGTGACAAAAAAAATGCAACCATATAGATCCAAGGATGTTAAATAAATTTAAGAATGGGGATCATATGGAAAAACCTAAACCACTGTGGCAAACAAAATATTTTCATTTATTATATTCAAGGAAGACATTAAAATTAATCACAAGCCATAATGAATTTAAAAGCCAAATCTAAGAAGGAAATGTTGTAAGCACAACAAGATAGAAAAAATAATTTCTAGGTGCTCCCCCTATCAATTTGAATGCGTGCTTAGATTCTTTTAACTACTTATACTAATATAATTTGTGAAAGTTCAAGCAGTATAAGTATTAATTTCATATTTTACTGGATGTGTGTTAGACGAATAAATTTCACGAATAAAATGTCCCTAAACACACATGCGCTAAATATCAAGTACTAAGTCATGCATGGTGTTCATGTGTACCCGAAACAATTCATATAAAAATATTCAATAGAGACAAGATATGATGTTCAAGGTGCCTAGAAAAACTTTAGACTCAAAAAGTAGAAACAATGAGAAATAATGAGAGTCCATGGGTCAATTGATTCTTATCCTTTTTCAAGGATGGGGCTTAACCTTCCCGGTATAGTCTCAAGCATACAAAAGTGCATTAACGTTCAAGGATGAATTTCATTTAAGCACACTCAACACATGTTCATCCTTCTAAATATTACTTAGCATGCAGGAAATTAAAGGCATTAATTTCATTTTCCTTAAAAGTGAGGCTTAAACTCCCCCATATATATTTGCATGCATACATACTTGCATTAAGTTCAGGATGATAGTCATTTAAGAACATTCCTAAAAAAATTCATCCTTTCAAAAGATTTTCAGCATGCATCAAATATAGACATTTTGCACATACTAGCATGACATATTGCATTTTAATTTAAATACACAATAGTCAATCAAGGCTATACTCAAGGGTAATGCAATAGGGGTTCAATAAGGATGACACAACTCAAAATTCACAATGAGTGTGTGTGAAATGAAATACTCCCCCTAAGTCATGTAAATTCCTTAGTCAATGAACCATCATCAAAATATGGAATGTTCAATTTAAAACGGGATGATGCTCTACCATTTGGTTCCGGAGTGAAAGTACATAATCTAAAGAATTTGACCAAATGGTGTCCATGAACTAAGTTCATCCTAAAACATAACCTAAATGTGTACATGTCTTCAAAATACATAACAGTTTGGATTTCACATGTACTATCCCATGTAATTATTGTGCATCCTAGGAAGGGAAATGAGATGCTTATACTAATCAAAATTGATTTCACTAGGTATACCAGATAGTATAAGCGGTCCTTTTAATGCAGCTATACTGGTTATCTGTTAAGAGATTTTGTCATATGTTCAGTATAGTCTTCCTTATAAGCCATAGATGCATTTGAAAATATATATAAAGGCATGCAATAATGTTCATGACCCAAGAACATTTCATATCAAATCATTAGACTTTAAGCATTGGATATAATGTTTAGGGTATTCTCAAGAGCCTCGATATTCAATAAATGAAGATGATGTATATGAATCATTTTTGTGCTTCCTATAGGGATGGAGCTGGGCTCTCCTAGTTATTCGATGATTATGCAAGGATGAATTTTAATTTTCTATTTGGTTTCACTCGTCCTTTCAAAAATGTTTTAACATTAATTTTATCATAATCATCTTTAGCACAAGGTTTTTGTTTGGGAAAAATCCTATCGAATTTCGGCAGCATGCCGTCTGTAAATCGGACATTTCCCAATTTTACCATGTACCTAAAACCAGATAGATTCACGTAATCAACAAATAATAGTCCAGTTTAAGCATGTGAGAACCTATTTCAACTACCAGCATACAATTCTCATCAACTGGATCCGCCATGTAGGAGGCATTCTAGACTAAGCATGCAATCAGGTAGTTCAATCAATATATCAAAAAAGAATATAAACTATCCATATGAAAATATTATCAGTAGGCAAGTGATGGATAGTGGCATTTAGTACAAATGAGTTATCCATAAAATATAATTGAACTTAAATCAAAAGATGGATATATGCATTTATTTAAAACAAATTATCCATTCATGAGAAAATATAGTCATTTAAATAAGAATGGACATAGGCATTTAGCTCACATCAGATCAAATTTAAAATAATATCCATCAATCGTAGAGTATATTCATTTACCAAAAATGGATAATTGTATTCAGCTCACATAAAGCATCCAATGTATATGATAAGCAAAATACAAAAAAAAAAATGTATATTGGATGAATTTTCAAAACATGCTGCTCCCCCTCAATTTTGTAGCCAAAGAATTATATGTTCAATTAATTATATTTGGCATAACAAACATTTTCAAATATGAGGACGAGCTTAAGCTCAATTATGAGTTTAGGATTATACATTACATAGCATAAGATCAATTTCCTAAAACTCAATACTGTGTGATGGACACAGATATGCTATATCTAAGACATTCATACTAAAGCATATATAGCATCAGAATTCTTATAACAATTAAAACATTTTGTCCATTTGAATGAGATTTATTTAAATGCTTATGAGGTTTAATTCAAAAGCTGATAATGACATAAGCATGCACTAGCCATAATATTATCATATATTAACCAATCATAATTATATGTATATATTAAGCTAAGATTGGATAAGGTCATTAAAACTCATATGTTGGCTAGATTTTCTTAGGGTTTTGAGTAGAATAATAGAGCATACTAAAATATAATCTTTTAAGCATGCAACTCTATTTAATCATTTAAAGCATTTTGATTCCTTATATATATATATATATATATATATATATATATATATATATATATATATCCTAAAATCTTATGAGTATTAATAAGATATTCTTCTCAAGTGCACCTCATAAGACATCATGCTATTATCATAAAAGATTTATCATGATTTATACAAAGATTTAACACAAGATATATCAGAAAAATCATGACAAGAAATTAATATAAATGTCATATGATTCATGACGACAAATAAATCAAACATTAGATATATCATGTGAATCATACTATGAATTATTCAATATATTAGAAGGAGAAAAGATATACCTTTAAGTTTTACTCCTTCTTAATCGTTTAAGCTTGGAGTGGTGTCATCTCTCTTTCGGTTCCTTATACCTCTTATGATTCCCAAAGGACCTTACACTCAAAAGGATGAACTTACAAAGGCATTAGTGACTAAGGCACATAAAAAAAATTATGCATGGCACACATATGATATGCATTAAAACACATGTCATGCAAATTTAATTCATTTTCAAAATTTGGGAAATTTGAAATTTGAAAACATTTTCAATGGGATATGATAAGCATAACAAACACGAATACTTTCCAAATCCACCAATCATTTGATTTTACAAAAATATTTTCATATTTAACACAGTAAAATCTATGCAATAAAATAGTGGAGGATTTGCAGAGCGCTGACCCTCGAAATTGGGATACACCGAAAAGTTGAGCCGTTACGATCTTTATGCATAAGCGGTTAAGCCTTTTGCAACGAGGCTCTGATACCAATTGTTGGAATTGGTGTGATCCCAAGAGGGGGGGGGGGTGAATTAGGTTTTCAAAACTTTTTGGCTAATTTAAACAATTCGCCGATTCATTACTGTATCATATCCCATTCAATATGTATACGTGTATGTAAAGCGAGTTTAACAATAAAAGCAAACATACACATGTGCAGTATCTTATTTAAATCAAATGTGTGCATGAGAATAATTTTGACATTAAATAAACATTCATACACATGTTGAAATTATAGTGCAGGAATTTAAATAAAATAGAAAGAGCGACACCAGATTGTTATCGAGGTTCCGCCAAACCAGCCTACATCCCCGCCTTGAGCTTACCCCCAAGGATTCCACTATAACTGCTCACTTAACCGGGCGGACCAAAAGCCTTTTACATCCTCTCCTTACGGGGTGAGGAAAACCCCAGCTCAATTACTAGGCTGAGCCAAACTAGTCTCATTTGCGGGGCTGAGACTCCCCACTTCAATTAACGGGCTGAACCGAACCGGTCTCATTTACGGGGCCGAGACTCCCCCATTCAATTAACCGGCTGAACCCAACCGTTATAATAAAATCATTTTGTACATAAAATATGCTTCTGAAATACAAGCAGAGATGTACAACATTAAAATCTAATATGCATTCTCATATGATTTTGAAATGAAGCTCATGTAGAGTATGAGTTTTCTCTCAAAATATTTTTTAAGTAAAATTTGAGAGTTTGGAAAATGATTTTCTTTTCTAAAATGATTGACCTTTATAAAATAGAAGGAGAGGCCTCTCAAGCAAGTATATATTAAATTGATATATGCTCAAGGCTCCCTCTTGTATAACCCAAAGAAATTCTCCAACAAATGTATTTCAAGATAAGAGTAGGAGAATATTAGGGTTTTCTTCAAAATGATTGACCTTAGTAAAATTAATCCCAAGAAGGCATTCAAGCAAAATATATGAGCGAAAATATTAGCCCAAGCCTTCAAGACATTTTTCACAATAAATTTCTCCAAAAAATATTTTTCCAATTAAAAGAATATGGGAGAAATTTAATCTTTGAAAAACATGAAAAATAGAAAGACCTTCAAGCAATATACATATGAGAAATGTTATATGCTCAAGCCTCTTCAAATATAACCCCAAAAATATTTTCCCCAAAAATGGTTTTCAAAAGAAGAGAATGAGAGACATTTTAATCTTTGAAAATATATCACAAATGAAAGAAGAAGGCCATCAAGCAATATATATGTATATGATATATGCTCATGCCTCTTCACATAAAACCCCTAAAAATATTTTCTCCAAAAATGATTTTCAAATAAAAGAAGAATAGGAGAAAAATGAGAATTTAAAGAACGAATGGGGTGTAGAAGTGTGGGAGAATCAAAGAATGATAAACTAATTTAACAAAGGGATTCTCCAACTATTTTCAAGTGTTTTGGGTTGTATTTATAGGCAAAAACTCCTTGTGACCGTTATATAGCCGTTGGGACCTTAAAATATATTTTTACTTTGAAAACTAGCCATTTTTTGGCCGTTGGGACACTTTCCCGTGAAGGTTGATCAACCAGGCTGAAGGTACGGTTGACTTAGGCTTGAAATCAACGAGTTTCGGTCAATCGTAGTGAAGGTTCGGTCGATCGGCCTCTACTTTTCTGCGCAGACACTGTTCAGTGTTTCGGCCATAACTTTTCTTATATAGCTCCAAATTGGATGTTCTTAATACCAATAGAAAGGTAGGAGAAAATTCCACAACTTTCATGTTGAACATATTTTAAGATAATGATTTTTGGTTTGAGAAAAATGTCCATCAATGAGACGGAAGAAACATGAAGGGAGATTTTCTCTTACGGATACGTTTCAGTGTTTTGGCCATAACTTTTTTTGTGTAACTCCAATTTGGACGTTCTTGGTATCAAACTAAATCTATGGAAAAATTTTACAATTTTTATGTTGAACATGATTTGATATGAGATCGAATTGAGTGAGAAAATTGCTGATTTCTAACATTCAGTCGACTAGCTGGTTGATCGACCCCTTTGAAAAATTTAGTTTTTGCCTTCTTTTAACTTTAAAATCATTTAAAAACCTTTGTATAAGTTAGACATTTTATGAAAAGAGTTTTCCATTTTATTTGGAGGTCTTGTGGTCAATCTAAGGTCAGGTAGAGCTTCAATTTTAAATCATGTAAGATGCATGCACATTCAACCCTAATTACTATTACAACACAAAAAATAAATAAGTCTTCGTGTCTTCTGCTCCTCAATGCTCCAAGGAGTATGCCGATTGGTGTTCTTCTTAGTGCTCTTTACGACTTCCATTTTGCATTCATCACTTATGTTTACAGAAATATAAACCTGTTCACACTCAGTTACACAAGTGGGATACTGTGGTTTGTCATTATCAAAACAAGGATTGGACTTAAAAAGTCAACAGTTGGCTTCATCTAGTTGAATGCGTAGACACCAACGATTCCACTGCTGCGGCAGTGAGACGGTTGTGCAATAAATTAAAATGAAGTTGTAAAACTCAAAATAATAATCTGAATGGTGAAAATTAAGAAGAAAGGGTCAGTAACAACTTGGTAAAATTTTGTATTGATTGGATAAGAAATCGCCGCTCGATTGTCTTCGTCTAGTTGAATGCGCAGACACCGATGACTCCACTGCTGCGGCGATGATACGGCTGTGCAAGAAATTAACACGAAGGGAGAAAACTCAAAAGAAGAATTTGAATAGTGACAATTAATAAGAAAGGGTTAGAAATGACCTCGTAAAATTTCGCATTGATCGGACAAGAAATGGTCGCTCGATTGGCTTCGTCCAGTTAGATGCGTAGGCGCCGATGACTCCACTGCTGCAGTGGTGATACAACTGTGCAAGAAATTAACAAGAAGGGGGAAAACTCAAAAGAAGAATTTGACCGGTGACAATTAAGAAGAAAGGGTTAGAAACAACCTCGTAAAATTTCGCATTGATCGGACAAGAAATCGCTGCTCGATTGGCTTCGTCGAGTTAGATGCGCAAGGGCCGATGACCCCACTGCTGCGGCGGTGATACGGCTATGCAAGAAATTAACGCAAAGGGGGAAAACTCAAAATAAGAATCTGAATGGTGACAATTAAGATGAAAGGGTTAGAAAAGACCTTGTAAAGTTTCCCATTGATCGGATAAGAAATCACTGCTCGATTGGTTTCATCTAGTTGACTGCGCAAACGCCGACGACTCCATTGCTGCAGCACGAGACTGCAAGGTAAGGTTTCCCCTTTTCTTTGGTATGTGCTTCCCCCCCTTAAGAGTGTTCTTTTCCTTCCTATTTATAAAAAATCAAAACCCTAAATCTCCCTCTTTTATTTTCCTTTTATTTTTTTATTTTTTATTTTTATACTTTTATAGTAATAATGAATATGGCAACTAATAATAATTCTTAATAATAATAATCATAATAATAATAGTAGTGTAATAATGACAAGATTTGAAAATAATAATAATATAATAATAGTACGATAATAGTAATAATAAAGTAATATTTAAAAATAATAATAATAATAATAATAATAATAATAATAATAATGCAAAATAAAAACCATGATAATAAAGTCAATAATAATAATAATAATAATAATAATAATAATAATAAAGAAGTAATAATAATAATATTTAAAAATAAAGATAATATTAATAACAATAATAATAAGAAAACTAATAGTAAAGTAATAATAATAATAATAATAATAATAATAATAATAATAATAATAATAACAATAATAATTATTATAATAATAATAAAGTAAGATAATAAAAATAATTATAATAATAGTAATAATAATAAGGATAATAGAAATAATAATAATAATAACAACTTTTGTTGTATTGGGCCTGGGAAAAAATGGGGTGTCTACAATTCTATGATGTAATATTATTATGGACTGTGCACTCATATGGCTTGTGATAATTTGCATCATGCATGATAGGTAGGTATGCTCAAACAGATCCTAGTTGGACCTTAGGTACCTACACTTAGTGCTTATAGTCCCCATCATCACTTATCATATCAGGGGAGTTAAATGAAGCAAAAATCTAGACTTAATTGAAAAATTTAAAAGAGCTCGGGCGACCAAACCTGTGGCGTTTTAAACGCCTCAGGCGATCGAACCCTGGACATGTCAACTTGTTGAATTTCTATTCAGGTGACCGAACCAATTTGAATGTATCTTTCTCGGTCACTTGAACCCGTGTCAGAACACTTTTCACCAACCCAGGCACCTAAACCTTCACATTCATTATGGCCTCGGGCGACCGAATTTGTCAGTTCGGTTAACTTAACTTAACTTTGGGGACTCGAACCTCGAACAAAATGCTACTGACTTTGGTTCAGCCAACCGACCTTGATTTCGGGCACCCGAACGTTTAAAAATTGATTTTTTAGTTGAGTCAATTCGAGTGACCAAATTGAAGTTCAACCACCCAAATCTCTTGGGTAAAATTAATTTTTATTGAAAATTAAATGGGGTAAATGGGGTTAATTTTTCTAAACCTATTTTAAACTTTTCTAATTATTCCCATTGAGTCCCAACAGTCAAAAAGTCCTCCTTACCTATATAAATATATGTTCATTTGCAATATTTAGCAAGGATTAGCAAAATTGATTAAGGCCAAACTTTCTCAAAATCTAAAAATCCTATTTTAACCTATACTACTCCAAAACATCCACACACTTCACTTTCTTTTATCATTCAAGAGTTGTGAGTATTTCTAAAGTTCTTGTGTCTAATCTAGCCTGCTCATACTCTCATTAGATTATATTGATTGTTTGATTTTATTGAGAGTAGAAGTATCAAGTTCTTCCACTGATTTAACTTGATAAATCTTGTGTGGGAAGACTTGGAAGGTTGTGGTTCTTGCATTGTTATTGCAAGACACCTAAGCTTATATTGTTTTGTGCAAAATCATTTTCAAAACTTGTATTCAAACACTCCTTGTTCCTAGTACATTGAGAATATCTTGTTGAGTTTGTTTGAATCAACCAGCTAACATATTTGAAACCTTGATCTGATTTTGTGATATTCACAAACTGTGTTTCAAATCTTGCTTTGATATACACTCTAGATCTGGATTGATAATCTATACCTACTTGAGTTCTTAACACATATTAGAGCACTGAACATATTTTCATATCATTCGTGCTTGCATTATTGCTTGAGTTATATTAGTGTACATATCTGCTTGTGAAGAAGCATATTTCCGTGTACAAATATTTCATATCATTTGTTGTATTCCGGGCGTGGGCCTGAAGAGGGAGACTAGCCCTATGGAATAGTCCTAGATTGGCTTAGACTTGGTTAGGAAAGCTAAGTGTGCCACCCTAGTAAGGCATGTTGTATTATGTGCCGATCCACCCGTTTAAGTGAGTCGTAGTTGAATCCTTGTGCTGGTGTAGCCAAGGCGGGGATGTCGGCACTTTGGCCGAACATCAATAACATATCGCGTGTATTATTTATTTTTTCCATGCTTTACTTTACTGCACTTGTATGTTTATTTATTAATTGCATAGAATGACCCTAGGTTGTGTAATTTTGTTGTTAAACTAATTGACCTAGGCGATAATCTCTAAATACCCAATTCACCCCACTCTTAGGATTGCACCAAAGCTAACACATTACCTTGTCTGGCAAATGCTAAACCCCACTAAATAAATGTTGGTACTTCTGATGCATTTCTTCCTCTAGTTCCCATGAGACTTCCTCAATTGCATTGTTCCTCCATAGTACTTTTACGAGTGGAATCTTTTTGGTGTGCAATTCTTACTGTTTACAATATAGGATTTGAAATGGCATTTCATCATATGATAAAGTATCTGCGATCTCCAATGTCTCATAACTTATTATATGTGATGGATCTGAGACATATTTCTTCAACATAGATAAATGAAATATCTTATGGATTCTGGATAACGCCGGGGGTAATGCAAACTTATAGGCAAGTAGACTGATTCTTTCCAATACCTCAAAAGGCCCAATATTCCTAGGGCTTAGCTTACTCTTCTTACCCAATCTCATCACTCCTTTCATCGGTACAATTTTCAAGAACACATGGTCTCCTACACAAAATTCTTTATGGATAAGCTTGATTTTCTTAGAAGTCTGCTGTACAAGCTCTAGTCCCAAAATCCGTCTTTCACCCACTTCATCCCAATATAGTGGAGTTTGGAACCTTCAACCATATAATGCTTCATACGATGCCATTTCAATACTAGGTTGATAGTTATTATTATAAGCAAACAACACCAATGGCAGATACAGAATCCAACTGCCTCCAATATTTAACACACAAGTCCACAACATATCTTCCAGTATCTGTATGGTCCTCTCTGTCTGTTTATCTATCTGAGGATGAAATGTTGTACTGAATGTCAACTAAGATCCCAAGGCTCCTTGTAAACTCTTCCAAAATTGAGATGTAAACTGTGGGTCTTGGTCATAAATGATGGACACTGACACGCCATGCAGTATAACTATCTCCTATATATACAACTCTTCTAATCTGCTCATAGAGTAGTTAACTCGAATGGGAAGAAAATGGGCAGTCTTTGTCAATCGATCAATGACTACCCAGATAGCATCGTGTCTATGAAGTGTCGGCGGTAACCTTATGACGAAATCTATAGAAATGTGCTCCCACTTCCATTCGGGGATGTTAAGTGGTTGCAATGGTCCCGCCGGTCTTTGATGCTCTGTCTTCACCTACTGGCATATCAAACACTACTCTATGTATTTAACAATTTTTCTCTTCATATTGTTCCATCAAAAGGATACTCACAATTCTTTGTACATTTTTTGTACTTCCTGGATGTACCGTATACAGAGAATGATGCGCCTCTTCCAAAATGGTCTTTTTAATTTCAGCATCATCAGGTACACATAGTCTAGTACAATACCTTAAAGCTCCATCATCTGAGATATTAAAATCTGTCTCCAAGATGCGCTACACTTTATCCACAATCTTTACTAATTCTATATCTTTCATCTAAGCAATCTTGATCCTCTCTAGTAAAGTGGGCTGAAGTACCAGATTAGCAATAAATACCTGGTGATTACCCTCTACTGACTCCACAATATGTCTTTCTAAACCCATTCGGATATGATGTTACAGCATCACTGTTGATATTGAGGCACTCACTGACTTCCGACTCAAGGCATCAGTTACCATATTAGCCTTCCTTGGGTGGTAACTGATGGTATAGTCGTAATCTTTAATTAATTCCAGCCATCTCCTCCACCTCATATTCAACTCCTCTTATGTGAAGAAATACTTAAAAACTTTTATGATCTGTGAATATTTCACACTTTCCACCATACAAGTAATGTCTCTAGATTTTCAATGCATACACCACTGCTGCCAACTCTAAATCATGCGTAGGGTAGTTCTTCTCGTATTCCTTAAGTTATCAAGAACCGTATGCCACAACTTTTCCCTACTGCATCAGAACACACCCCAGCCCCTTCTAAGACGCATCACTATAGATCACGAAACCATCATTTCTTGATGGAATGGTCAAAACTAGAGTAGTGCAGAGTCATTATCTTAGTTGCTGAAAAATATGCTCACAATCATTGGTCCATTCAAACTTCACATTTTTGTCTTTAATCCTGTCAGAGGACTCGATAGTCTGGAAAAACTTTCCAAAAATTGCCTATAGTATCCTACTATACCTAAGAAACTTCGGATCTCCAGCATTCCTTAGTCTCGCCTAATTCACTACCATTTCTATCTTGCTTGAATCTATGGAGATACCATCCTTGGATATCACATGTCTAAGGAATGTAACTTTCTTTAGCCTGAATTCACATTTTCTAAATTTTGCATACGACTTCCTTTCTCTCAATACTTGTAACACCATCCTCAAAAGATTTTCATGCTCCTCAGAATTCTTCGAATAGACCATAATATCATCAATGAAAACCACAACAAATTGATCCAGGTATTTATGGAAACCCCTGTTCATTAGATCTATAAATACTATAGGAGCATTGGTCAATACGAAAGGCATAACCAAAAACTCATAGTGGCCATACCTAGTTCGGAAAGTCATTTTCGAAACATCTTCTGATTTAATTTTCATCTTATGGTACCCAGATCGAAGATCAATCTTGGAATAGACATATGTTCCCTGAAGCTGATCGAACAAATCATTAATACGGGGAAGATGATACTTATTCTTAACTATAACTTTATTTATCTCCCTATAGTCAATATAGATCCTCATCATCCTGTCTTTCTTCTTTACGAACAGAATTGGTGTTCCCTAGGGCGATACACTAGGTCTGATAAATCCCTTGTCTAATAATTCCTGCAACTAATCTTTTAGTTCTTTCAACTCTACCGGAGCCATTCTTTAGGGAGCTTTAGATTCCAGTGTCATCCCTAGAAGCAGGTCAATGGTAAATTCAATTTCATGATTGGGAGGCAGTCCAGGTAAATCGTCTAGAGAGACATTTGAAAATTCCCTCATTACTGAAATATTTGCAAGTTTCAATTCTCCCTATGGCACCTCCTTTATACAAGCTATGTACCCCTGGCATCCCTCCAAGAGTAACCTCCTCGCTTGAATAGCCAACACTAGCTATGGTGAGGAGCGCACGCATGACCCAACAAATCTATACCGCTGCTCCCCATGAGGTCTAAATACTACCCCCTTTTGATGACAATCGATGCTGGCATAATTGGCAGCTAGCCAGTCCACTCCTAAAATCACATCAAATTCGTGCATATTCAACACTATAAGGTCGACTAGTAGCACTTGCCCCTGAATATCCACTGGATAGCCTTTGAGCACTTTTCTACAAACAACTACCACTTTTCTCAGTGTGGCCACAAGTAATTCAACATCCAATAATTGAGGTTTTGTCCTACACAGTCTAATATACTCTCGAGAAAATAAACGAATGGGTGGCCCCTGAATCAAATAAAATAGTAGCTTTAATTAAATACATAATAATAGTATATGTTACCACTTCACTGGCCACCTCTGTGTCTCCTAGTGTTAGTGCATAAACCTGTGCCTACACAATATTCCTCTGCTAGCTGCCTTGGGGTGCCTGGTTATTCCCTCAAAATTGTCTAGGTGCGGGAGCATTGTCTGGATGCGTACAACAGTCTCGTGCCATGTGGTTTAGTCTACCACACTAATAGCATACATTCATTCCTGCGCGACATCCTCCCACATGCCTTTTGTTATATCGAGGGCAAAGTCTGATCACCCTGATACCCACGACTTTCCATCTCCTATCTCTCTCTGTCACTGTATCTGTCTCTCCTCCATGAGCCCTGGCTTGTACCTGCCTAAAATCCAAGAGGCGTGGGCCTCTTCTTCTGACTCTACACCCCAGCACTCCTTTGCCTGCTCGTCTCTGCTACGGTGGCCTTATCCACCAGTTCTAAGAAGTCCTACTCCTTTAAAACCACCACCTTTTCATAAATTTCCTATCTCGAACCTTTCTCAAATTTTCTTGCCTTTTTCTCCTCATCTGGAACCATGTACGGGGCAAAGCAAGACAACTCAACAAACTTTGTCACGTACTGCTGAACCCTTAGGTGCCCTTGGGTCAAACTCAGAAACTCCTTCACCTTAGCTTCTCTAGTGATGACGGGAAAGTATCGATCAAAGAATATTTCCTTAAACCGGCTCCAGGTCATGGCTACGAGTAATTGTCTGTTGTGCAGCCCTGATTGGTGGACAGTCTTGTTCCTTAGAATTCCATGCTATTTATGCCATAACTTGCTGAGCCACACTACGTCGTACCTGCTTAGAGTCACTGCCACCCATACTAGAGGCTCCCACATCACCACTACCTCCAGTGTTCACGTTGTCACCTCCAGGGTCCATCCTGAAATTAGGGCAGAAAACAGTCTTAGAATCCTATATCATAACACGATCTGTGCACTTATCTAACTAAGAAACCATAAAATATCCCCATATAACCATTTGAAACCAAAGATGTAGTCCCAAAAGGGGGGTTTAATTGGGTTATTTAAAAATTTTCTTTTAAGTCCCTTTTTGAAATCTTAACCTTTTACAATTCTTTTTAAACACTTCTTATATTTTTGTTGATTAGGCAATCCACACGAAAACTTACGTATTCTATTCAATCCACATCCACAACATAAACAACCAAATAATCAACTATTCAAACCAATCAAACACAATACAAGCAATCAATTAATGTATGCTTTGCAGTATTTAGCTTAATTATTAGCAGCCCTATATATGAATGTGCAAGTCCTATAGTTGGCCTTTGAAATGAAAATTAAAATAACATCCAATCACTCTTTTCAATAACTCTGATTTTAAATAAACCCTTAGTTAAAAGAATTTAGGAGTTGATTAAGCAACGTACTCCCTTTCGGTTTTCACAATCAATGATGATGAATGCAATCAATTTTAATCTTAGGTTTTTTTAATATCCAAGGTTGTTTGTAAGATTAACATATCCACGCTGTTTATATTGTTGCTAGAATTTAAAAGGGAATAACAGAAGAGAGGGACATGGTGTTTTTACGAGGTTCGGCTTACCCCAGCCTACATTCTCGCCTTAGGTTAATCACCTAAGGATTCCATTATACCTTGTTCCTTCCAGGTGGAACAAAAAACCTTTACAATAACCAATCTCTTTTTCAAGAATAGAAACCTCTCCAAACAACAACTTATGTTTGTGCACTGATCCAACTATACCTTGAACCGTCAAAGATCTAGTAAAAAGGAACGGATATTTGCATACAAAAACACTCTCAAACACGGAGCAAGTTGTACAAGTTAAATCACCAATCGTACTTCAAAACCAATACTAAATAGAAAATATGAAGTTCAAAGTTTAGAAGTCACCAATGGTTCTTTCTTATTAATATAGAAATTTTAGTTGCAAATAAGAACCAAAGCTTTTTAATCAACCGGCAATTTCGTTTTCCCCCAGCAAGAGTGTGAGCAAGTATGAGCTTTAGGTGAGATTAGCGTAGAAGTCATGTATTGCTTAAGCATATATTTTCATTGAGCAAGAGAGGTATTTATAGACTTCTTAAAGAAAAGTTTCCTCATTTAACAAGTTGACATGGAGTATTTGGGTAAATTTTCAAAATATTACTGTATAGTTCAAAATTCAAAATCTTCGTAAAGTCAGTCGGCTGACTCACTCAACTGGGTCATTTTTGTATTAGTGAATCTGCTGGACAGGCGGCTGACAACACTCTATCTCTCAATTTCTCATAAATTTTTAGTTGGATGACTCAACTATGTTCAAAATAGTCAGTCAGCTGGATAGACTAGGGAGTCAGTTGGCTGACTGATCCGAATTCAAAAATGGTCAGTCGGCTGACCAGCCCTCTTTTTCATTTTTTATTTTGAAACTTTATTTCATTTTGAAAAGCTCAAGCACCACTCTTTCAAAATCATTTTCAAGGGTTTTAGAAGAAATGTTTTCTAAGTCTTCTTATCCTAAAGAGCTTCACATATCTAAATAGTAATGAATTTGAAGTACTTACAAACATTCTTCTAAGCATGATCTCCTTAATCACTAAGTCTTGTAGCCTCTTATGGTTCAGTATTTACTTCAAGTCTTGCCAAGCCTTTAAGCTCTTCATGTGTCTTTTATTTCGTCTATATTCTGAGAAGCTTTCACTTGATTGTCTTTGATTTAAAGCTTTCCTTCCTGATTAACCATGAGTGTCCTTTGACTTGGTCCTGAAATAAAACCACTCAAAAACATATGTTAAAACATCCTTCATTTTGTTATCATCAAAACAAGATTGAAAAGCCTAGTTAGGACAACACCATTCAACTTATATCCATGATACCAATTTAAGAATCAGTTTTGCAACTTAGAAACAAAACCTGACGATAGTTTACCATGGTTTTCCTGAAACCGTCATCTTCGGAAAATCACAGAAACAACAATGGAATTCCTATCTTCAGGTTGCGAGACTAAACCTCAAATTTCTCTTTATCCTCCAATTATGGCTTACTAAAATCTTGATATACCCATTTCCTAACCTCATCAAGATTCATTCTATACTCTAGTATTGTTATTCGCTGAAGTCTATAGAACCTAGAAACCTAGGCTTTGATACCAAACTATCATGACCCTAAAATTATACTACTAAGATATAAAAATGCTCTCATACCAAACTGTCATGACCCAAAAATTATATTACTAAGATATAAAAATGCTCTAAAACCAAAAAAATATCCACAATGTCAACCCGGACCCAAAGTGGGGTACTGGGGATATACCACTCATAAATACATACTATCTATGCAGCAGAAAACATAATAAACCTAAACCTCATATACAATATTAGAGTGCTACTGTCTCCAGAAATATACATGTACATCCCAAAAAAATCTATAAAACATCTTCCTTTTTACACAAAACATATCTCCCTATTCAACCACTTACCCTAAAATTAGGACGATACCAAAACCTTCTTTACCTCAGAGCTCGTTCTGCTCATCTTTCTAGATTTCCTGAAAATCGTTGAATTCTTAGGTGAGACACCTCTTAGTAAGTTGGATTAGATTATCATCAGTGTGTGGCAACATGAGTTCTAGTGTGTTATAAACATATACTGCAAGTAATTTAACTATAATATAATAAACTGTAACTGATAAATCATGGAAATCAATACTCATATAAGTCTGGTGAAATCATACTTTTCATCATAAGCATACTATATCATAATAAATTTCCATAAACATGTAAATCGTCTGCTATATCTATATAATACTGAAATTTTTCCTCTGGATGGATAACTAGCTAATATCATATATTACCCAAACATGTTTGGGTTGTGTAGCCCGCAAGTAGGACCTAGAGAAAAGTAAAGTGTAGTCCCAAGACGGGGGGTGAATTGGGTCTTAAAAGTTTCTTTTAACTTATTTTATAGATTCTCCACTTATTGTAAGTTTAATACTCAAACAAGGATAATTTGAATTACAATATCATCTAGAAATCAATATTCACTTTTAAAACTTTAAGAATAAGTAAATCAACTTGATCTTGTAGTAATGTCAATTAACACCCAACCAATAAATTTATTCTATCAACACAAACCAATGATTCACAATGTAATGCTTTCAAATTTTGAATAATTCAATCCTCTCAAAAAAATAACCAAAACAAGATTCACACTATAGAATGAATTCAGCAAAACTTCCAAGATTCTTCGATTGAGTAACTCAAAGTAGAGTTTGATAAAAACCCTGTTTTAATGAAGCACAATTTAAAATTCCAACGCTCTTACAAAACTCATATTTTAAATAATCTTTCAATTAATGAATCTTGGGCGTTAATCAATCAACATACTCCCTTATGGTTTTCGTAAGAAGTATTGATCAACCAACGTACTCCCGTTTGGTTTCCACAATCTCAAAGTCAAATTAGTTTTTGGTTTATTTATTATCTAATCCACACAATTTATAGATTTGAAAATAACAACCATGCAGTTATATATGTGTAGAAAATTAAAGAGAGTTTAGGGAAAGAAAGTGAGACCGAGTTTTTTACGAGGATCGGCTTATACCCAGCCTACGTCCTCGCCTTAGGAAAAACCACCTAAGGATTCCACTATAGCATTCCTTTACAGGCGGAACAAACCATTACAATCCCACCTTTAGGGTGGAGCTCCCTCTCCTAGTGATACCCCACGCTCGGTACGACGATTCAACTAGCCTGGAACCGTCAAAAACTACAAGAGAAAGAAGAAATAATTTGGCATACAATGACACTCTCAAAAGAGTAGATTAGTACAATTGAAGTCTATATACTTCAATCAAAATCATAATATAGAAACATGACGCTCAAGTGTATATATCATTGAGGTTCTTTCTTAGGTTGAATAACTCAGTAAATATACAAAGACCCATGAGCTTTTCTCAGCAAAATCGCAGCAAGTAATTAAACAAGAGTATAGGCAAAGTAGCTTTGAAGAGTAGAAAGAATTTGATTGATTTGTTGCTTCTAGGTTGTTGGTGTATTTGATCCTTGGGTTGAATCAAGTATTTACAGAATTTAAAGAGTATTTTTTTCAAGTTTCCCAAGTTTTTTTTAGTATTCCCCAAGTTTTATCAAAGTTTGGAGCCCAAGAAATCTCTTTTGAAAAATTTTATTAGCTATTAAAATTTGAATTTTAAAAGATCAGGCGCCTATACTTAAGGGGTCAGGAGCCTGTACTTAAGGGATCAATTGCCTGGGCTTTAAATTTCAGCATATTTTTGAATTTAGTATAGGTTCAGGTGCCTAAACTCATAGGGTCATTCACTTGAAGTGGTTTTGTCTGCTATTCAGTCGCCTGAACAAATAAGGTCAGCCACCTGACAGCTTCGACCACCCTTCAGTATTTTGATCATAAATTTTTTTGTACAACTCCAAATTAGAAGGTCTGGGTATCAATGGAAATCTAAGGGACAATCCCACAACTTTCAAGTTGAAAACATTTTATGATAATGAGTTTTCAATAGATAAAAATACACATCAATGCGGATATAGAGAAAATAATAGAATTTGGAAAACCTTGTTTTAGTGCTTTTCATTCCAAAAATAATTTTAACCTTTTTGAAATAACTTTTTACCTTATAAAAATATTTTTCAAGTATTTTAAAGGATATCTAGGTCTAAGTAAGTAACCTAAGAGTTTCATGAATCCATATTGAAATTGCTTGAAGTACTTACATAAATACTTCTTAAGACTTTGACATTCTAAGCATTTAAATCTTCATGCTTTTCCATCTCTTGAGTCTATCCTGACTTCCAACTTCAATTCACTTTAAGCTTCATCAAATCATCTTTGAATCCATGCTTTAATAGTATAAGTTTTATGAGATATTCTTTCTTTGGAGTATGAGCTTTCAATAATCCTTGTGTGCACTTGACCTTGTATTCACATACTTGAGTCCTAAAGTATCATCACTTCATCAAATATTTTAAGTTCTTCTTATTTTTTATCATCAAAACAAGATTTTTAGTCTTGTAAGGCCAACAATCTTCTCCTTTTTGATGATGACATATAAGGAGCAAAAATGTATAAGTTTAAAAAGGCTTCCCCTTACAATAAGCATCAACTTAACAATATTTGTAATATCAAAATCAATCTTAATAAGCATATCAGAATTCATGATCAATTTCAATATCATTCTCATATATCTAGACTAACTTAATATCACAACATGTCATAATTCAAGATCAATTATCATGCTCATATACATCATTTCATAGTCTAGTCAATATACATGCTTTGGTATGTCATGCTAGTGTCATGCTCAATTTTTGCCCAAAAATTCTCCGCCTTTTAACATCAATCAAAAAGAGTAAGATATCAATAAGTATATAAATGCTAAGGCAGAGAGCAACCATAAGAAAAAGTACATATATCAAGGAATGCACAAAACAGAAACTTTGCAGTCATCATGCATAAAAAGATAAACAATAAGTCCCCAAAATAACATGATAAAATACAAACAATTTTATATAAGATTTTTTTGTAATTTCCATAAGTCATGATATCATTACATAATAAATCTTACTCCCCTTGAATGAAATGTATTTCATATCCAATAAATTTATAATTTCATTTATGAAGTATAAACTATCTATTCATGAAGGTGTCAAGATTATCAATCATACTTTTGAATTTATCATGTCATGCTTATGCTCAATTTGCTTACATTCAGTTTTGCTAAATTTTCTCCTCCGTTTTATATAAAAAATAAACAAATAAATCAAAAGAAATATTATGCAAAAGTACTAACGACCAAAAAAAAAAAACAATTCTCATTTAGATCACAATAACAAGGTCCATAAGTCAGCATATATTTTAATCAAAACATGATCATCCATTATTCATCATGCCAAAAAATATATAACAAAATCCAACATCAGCATGTGAACTTAAGATGGTCAAGAGAAAACCAATTAAAAGAACTAAGCACAACAAAATAATATTTCAACCCAGCTTAGTGTTTATGTTGACCTTATAGGTCATACCCGATTTTGATAATGACAAATACTAAGATATTTAATGTCTATCAAGTCTGTGTGTAGGTCCATATGAGTAGATCACTTGATGGCATATGAACACTCCAAGTCTAAAGACCCAGAAGATTTTTTTTTTTATTGTAATCTATACTATTGCTCTATTCGTGTCTGTAATAGTAACATAGGCAAAGGTCTGTAATAATATGCATATCATGCATGTAAGTTCTAATAATCTCAAAAGACCTTAAATTCTTGCACAAACACATAAGATAGTCCCCATAATCACTTATATTATTGGGGGAAACAATTGAATTGAAATAGGACATAAAAGGCCAAATTTGTGTGTTTTCGGGCTACCAAACCCCTGATGTTCAAAATACCTAGGACGATCGAACCCTTGACCAGTCAAAAGGTTAACTTGGTTTTGGGCGACCGAACAAAAAAAACATACCATCCTTGATCAACCGAACCTTGATTGTGACTTTTCCCATCAACTCGGTAGCCTGAACTTATTCGTTAAAAAAGGCCTTTGGCAACCGAACATATGAGTTTGGCAAGCCGAACTAAAGACCGAGTGACCGAAATGCGGACAAAATGGAAATCACCTTCGATAAGCCAATCGAACCTTGACTCGGGCACCCGAACTTTGAAAATAACTTTTTTCATTGAGTCTGTTCAGGCGACAAAACCATGGATTGGGCACTTGAAACTCTCGGGTTGCTTTATATTTTTACCGTAGTTAAGAAGGTTAAATAGCGTTAATTTTACTAAACCTTTTTAAAACAAATTTAATAATACCTTATATGTCCCCAACGGTTATAATTTTCACTTTTTCTATAACTAGGGGTTCATTTGCATTGACTAGAAAATAATTAGCAAATTGATTAGTGAGAAATCCTCTAAAAATTTTCAAATCCTATATTGTTCATACTACTCCCAAATACTCTCCTACTTCATATTCCTTGATTATTCAAGCCTAGCGAAAGTGTTTAAATTATTTGTGCTCCATTTTAAATAACCCTTAACTCTCATTTGAAATTTGTTTTGATTGATTTTTATCTTGAGAGTTAGGCTGGAGTATTTCCCACTGATTTGAATAAATAATTCTTGTGCGGGAAAACTCATTGGCTTTAGGGTCTTTGAATTGACATTGCAAGATTCCTTAAGCATTATTTTTTTGTGCAAAATATATTACAAGCTTGATTTCAAACAACTCTTGTGCTTGCTATATTTAAGAAAATACTTTTGAGTTTGTTTGAATATTATTGCTAGCATTTTTGAAACACTATTCTATCATTGAGATTTGGTATACTTGGTTTTCAAAGATTAGCTTGTAAAAACACTCGTGTGCTTAACTTGAGAATAATCACTATATATACTAAGTGTTGCTTGCACATATACACCATTCAACTTATTATTCTTATGTTGTTGACCTTATAGGTCACACCCTGGTTTTGATAATGACAAACTCAATTGTATTTAATAAATATCCAGTTCATGTGCAGGTTTATACTAACATACATTCAAGGGCACATGAAAGCTTGAAGACAATTTCATATTCCCAATTGTAATATCTCTAAGTGAATTTTGTCTGTAATAGTAATTAGGCTGTCTGTAATAGTATGTAGGGTTTTTCGGTTTGTAATAAGCTCACACACATCACATGAATGATTTACTTTGTAAGCTCAAACCGAACCATAGAAAGACCTTAGAGTGTACCTTCGGGCGACCGAAGGTCGACCGACACCGGACTTTTTCGGTGTCTTCAAAATTGGACCCCAAGTGACCTTAGGACACTCACCTTTGCACTTGTATGTAATAGGCACTTGAATAGGGTTTGATTGTTGCAAAAAGGGACCGAAATGCACACTTGGTGCACTTTCGGTCGACCGGCCAACTCAGTTCAATTTGGCCCGGTCGACCGAAACCGGTCCGGGTCAACTCTTTGACCCAGGCCCGGTCGACCGAGCACTTATAGGTCATTTGACCTCGGTCGACCGAACCTCCTTGGGGTCAACAGTTTGACCTCCCGGTCGACCGACCATTTTTGTTCGTCAACAACTTGGTCGACCGAAGGGTCTCGGGAAAATTCCCAGCGGTCCGGTCGACCGAGCCATGTAGTTCAAAAAGTGTCCGGTCGACCGAACCTCGGAATATTGAAAAATCGCCCTGCCCGGTCGACCGACCCCTTAGTTCAAAATTCCCCCGGTCGACCGAGCTACTTGAGTCCCGGTCGACCGAACCACTTTTGGTCGACCGGACCTCTCGGGTTGCCCTGATTTTTTTTAACGCGATTAAATTTTTTAAACAGGGTTAAGTTTTCTTAAGTGTCATTAAACTTTTCTGAAAATTCCTAATAAGTCCCCAACGGTCAAAATTCTTGGTATGTCTATATATACTCCTTCATTTGGTGGATTAAGCACGGATTAGCAAATAAATTAAGAAATATTTTCTCTCAAGCCAAATACTCATATTTGCCTCCTACTACTTACATTACTTTGAAAACCTACTCAAGCTTACACTCTTCATCTATCCAAATCATTTGTAAGTGTATTGAGTCTTTTATTTTTGGTTAGCTCTTCATATTGCTGTGTATTTGAATCGATTTTTGAGAGCATAACCTAAGTTTTCTTAGGAGGCTTTGCCAATAAGCCTGCCCTAAGAAAGACTCTTTGTGACATCCCAAGTATTGCACTCTAGTTGCAATATTTTAGGAAGTTCATTTTTTTTTGGAGATTGCAAAAATACTTTCAAACATATTTGAATATCTTGTGGTGTTCATATTGATATATTTGGGAAAGGATATTCGTGTGTGTGTGATATATAAATCTTTGTGGTATTGTTTGTACAAGTTTTATAAATATATATATTATTTACCGAAAACAAAGATTATCTACTTTGCAATACAAACACGTACGCATTCTATTGATTGATAATATTGAGGCTTGCTTGGTATTCTGTGTGAACACTCTTGACTGAATATTTTGAAGTGCACAGATTATTATTGACACTCTCACGTATGCGTTACACTGATAGAAAACATAGTTGAGAGATTGACATATTTAGACCACACAGAGCTTACATTTTAAATCACTTGTGGTGTTTGTGTTTGTGCGCATTTGTGGTACATATCTGCTTTACTTGAAAGCACAATTGTATTGTACCTTTGATTGTATATCTGAGAGATTCCAGGCGTGGCCTGAGGGGGCGGTAATCCAGCCCGGTAAGGATTGGTGTAAAGGTTGAGGTCAGCCCCGCAAATTGACCTGGTTAAGGTTGAGGTCAGCCCTGTGGTAATTTGACCTGGTTTGTATAGGTGACGCTCCACCCGTTTAAGCGAGCAAGGTATTGTGATAATCCTTGTGCTGGTTAGCCAAGGCGGGGACGTAGGCGGTTGGCCGAACCTCGATAACATATCCGCGTGTCATCTTCTTTTTACTGCTTTCTGATACTTGTGTGATTGTTTAAACTGCTTCATCTGATCTCTGGCACATTTACATCATTTGCACTAGATTGACCCTAGGCTTGTGAACATACTGCTGCTAGGAGGAATACTTAGAAGGTAAAATTTAAAAATACCAATTCACCCCCCCTCTTGGGATCACGGTAAAGCTAACATATGTATTTGGTGTGTTCTAATTATTATCATTGGTGCAAATCTTCTTGATTAAGAAGCATATTATTTGTATGCATCCTGTATTGAAATACTGTTGTATTGCAGGCGTGGCCTGAGGAGGCGGTAATCCAGTCCGGAATGATTGGTTGTGTAGGTTGAGGTCAGACCTGTGCTAATTGACCTATTTGTATTAGGTTCCGCTTCACCTGTTAAGTGAGCTTGTAGTATACTCTTGGTGCTTGTGAGCCAAGGCGAGGACGTAGGAAGTTTGCCGAACCTCGATAACATTTCTGGCATCATTTCCATTTACCACTTTATTGTGCATGCTTAATTAAATTACTTGAGCAGTTTAATTTTCACTAAATATTTATATTGATTTATCTTACATGCATTAGATTGACCTAGGGGATTAAATTTTAAAACACCAATTTTCCCCCCTCTTGGGATCGTTGTAAATCTAACTGAAATTATGAATAGCTTCCCAAGAGAGTTGAAATATTCCCCAAGTTTCCATAAGTTTTGAGCCCCAAACAACCCCATTTAAAAAATTTGACCGTTGTGAAAAATTCAAAACAGCTGCGTGACAGACGACTGTCCATTTTGGGCAGTCATCTATTGAGTTAAAAAAAAGGAGCAGAAAGGTGGCAGTCATCTATCTAAACACACACAGATTCCTCAAAGTGCACTGATAGTCGATTGTCCAGTTCTTGACAGTCGTCTATCATGTTGTCATCTTCAAGCACCCTTCAGTCTTTTAGTCATAACGTTTTTTGTGTAACTCGAAATTTGATGATCTTAGTGTCAAATGAAAGCTAAGAGAAAATCCTAAAACTGTCATGTTGAATATATTTTAAAATAAGGATTTTTTTATGGATAACAATGCACATCAATGCAGATGTATAAAAATTAACAGCATTTGATAAATCCTCTTTTTGGTGCTTTTCATTCCAAAACTGATTCTAACCTTTTTAAAACAATTTTTGACCTTAAAAAAATATTTTCCAAGTATGTTCACAGGTATCTAGGTCCAAGACATTAACCTAAGAGCTTCATGCATTCATATTTAAATTCTTTGAAGTACTTACATGAAATTTCCTAGACTCTTTCAAATTTTCAATCCTTGAATTCCTTGAGGTCTTTATGTTTGCTTCATCTTTCTTTGAGCTTTCCATGTTGATCACTTTGGCTTTCATTCTTGAAGATTTTTTTCTAATATCAATGCTCTCATGATCTTCAAGTTTTAATCTTTAAATCCATGCTTCAATCTTGATGTAATCATCTTTGTTTGAGGTACAAGCTCTCATGAACTCTTTAACCTTGCATTCTTCATTTAGTCCTGAAAATACATCACTTAACATAGCATGTTAAGATCTACTTGTTTGTTAGCATCAAAATAGGATGTTAAGCCTTGTAAGGCCAACAATGTCCCCCTTTTTGATGATGACAAATAAGAAGCAAAAATTGGAGTGAGCCTTAAAAAGACTCCCTCTTTCAATAAGCATCATCTTAATAATATTTGCAAGATCAATATCAATTTCAAAAACTCTTTTATAATCATGCTCATCACTTCATTTTAAAATCATGCTCATCACTTTATTCAAGTTCAAGTTTAAACATCAAGTACTTCTCCTCCTTTTGATATATTATGTCCATGCTCAATTTTTGCAATCCCATGCTCAATTTTTGCTTAAAACTTCTCCCCCTTTTGACATCGATCAAAAAGAGAAAAAAATAATTAAGTTCAAGTAAAATCACATGTTGAGCATATCATCAAACATGCGAATCAAACATATGAACACACTCAATTTATAGTTTTTCAATATAACATGTGCAGTGTGTTTTGACAATCATATCTTTACTAACAGCTTTTTCCTTCTTTGACATTACTCAAGATTTCAATTGTTGATATTATGATACTGATTTAAAATTGAATTCATGATATCTATTTAAAATTCATGATACCAATTGAGAATTGATACCAATTGAAAATTTAATTCATGATACCAATTGAAAATTCTCTGAATTTATTAATAGGGAAACAATCATTATATAATCAATATGACATAACACTCCCCCTGAATTTAACACATTCAGTTTTGTTATCAATTTTTCTTTCATCATCCTATGTTTCAAAACATTGATTCACATTATGTATCAAATATCAATTTATGCTCATATCATCAGTGTTATACCATGCTCATAGATATAATCATACTTGTCATGCTTAAAAGACCGATTGATCTTTTAGATTGTGATGCCCAGTGAGCTTTGCAAAATTGTGATACCAATTAAAATTTTTAAAATGTGATACCAAAAATATTCGTGGATACCAAAGACTTTATAGATACCAAAGTCATTATCACATTATACACAGATCGTGGATACCAATATAACCATTATATCTCTCATAGCTCATGGATATCAATATAACCATTGTATCTCTCATAGCTCATGGACATCAATATAAAAAGCAGTAAGTCTATCCATGTAATTCATCAATAGCATGTATGATCAAGAATTAATCTCATAACAAAATTCATGCTTACACTCAATAATCTCATGCTCAAATTTTCAACATAGTGAGTCATAAATTTTCAATATAAGTCAAGCATATCATGTAGCATAGGCATGTAAGCATGTAGCATATAGCATTTCATTCTCAAATATCTTTTTAGAAAAAAAACTATGCAGTCGCTTGTCAACAAGAGGGCATTCGTCTGTCACTATATAACCAGATTTTTAAAAATGAACAGAAGGGTGACAGTCGTCTGTCCGTATGATGACAGTCGTCTGTCCATGAACAAATTAGTTTTTCAATATATTCAGAAGGTTGACAGTCGCCTGGTAGAACACTCATAGATGACTCACTTGACACTGGCAGTCGTCTGTCCATTACTTGACAGTCGTTTGTCAGTCTTTTGACTTGTATTAAAACACTTCAAAACATGTCAGTCGTCTGTCTCTGAATAGACAGTCGTATGTCAGTAGATTTTCCTCATTTCAACATATTTTTGAGTTCTCTTTTCTTTGCTCAATTAATCTTGGAATATGAACTTGTTTAACTTTGAAAAACTTGTTCCAAGTTTTATACTAAGGTCTCTAAGTCTGTTTGCCTAGTGAGCTTCAAAATGAAAAATCATACTTGAATCAACTTGAAATACTTATGTAATAAGCTCAGTTTTATATTTTCTTAATATTTTCTTAAGTTAAGCCTTGTAAAAAATCATCCTATGATTTTGCCAACTATGTCATTTTGAATTTGTTATAATAAGCTTCTAAACTCACCTTTTAGTTTTTCTACTAGTTCGTTTGTTTATCATGAATTAACTTACTTTCTCAATTTTTAAAGTGGAATGACTTAATCCATGGAGTTTTTATTTATGAACTAGTCTTTCATCTTGGTACCCATACTTTCTTGGGTCCTGTTGGTTTGATAAAGGATGTTTCTTTAACTCATCATATTTGTTTAGTTTTCACTCTTTTTCTCTTAAATGGACATTCAACTTTATATGCCCCTTTTTCTTACATTGATAGCATATTGTATTAGTGTAGGCATTGCTAGATGTGGTAGCATTATCTTTGGAGGCTTTTGAGAAATAACCCATGTAAAGATTCCTTTTTTTTTTTCAATTCCATTAAATCCAATGCCTTCTTTGTTTAGATACATTCTTTGGGAGCCTACCATTTTGTCAAATTTTGTTTTTCCTTTAGTAAAGTTATAAATGATTTTTTCTTTATCTTCAATATGATTTTTGAGTTCATTTAACTTTATCTCTTTCTTGTTATCAACCTTCTTCTGAGATTTCTCTAACTCTAGAGGTAATTTTCTTATTTTATCCTCTAATTCAGAAATATACATATCTTTCTCATATACCATAGAGGATAGGGATCTAAGGTATTCTATCATTTTTTCATTCTTGCATTCTAATTCTTTAATTTTCAAGTCGATTTCTTTTTCAGCAAGAGTTTTAGCTTCTAATTCTTTCATTGCAGCATCATACTTATTTTCAATTTTCTTGATCCTTGAATCCTTTTCCCTTTCAGCATTCTTAAGGGATTCTAATTCTTTCATTATACCTACATTCTTATTCTTCAATCAAGCATTTTGTTTATTTACTTTGATCAGCATCTTATGTACATTGAATAGATCATTTTGTAGTTTTTCATAAGATGTCATACCCTCATCATTGGATTCATTTGAAGAATTACTACAAGAATTATCTAAGGATTTGGCTAAAAAACTTTCCTCATCGTCCCAAGCCATAAAGCATGTATAAGCAACCTCTTGGTCACTTGATTCAATTTCAGAACTACTTGTACTCATCATGTTCCAAGTAGTGGCTTTCATGGCCTTTTTCCTTTTTCTTCTTAGACTCTTTCTTTAGCAATGGACATTCCGATTTTATATTTCCAGCTTTGTTGCAATTGTAACACGTAGGAATTTTATTCTTTGATTTCTTGCTAACTTCTTCTTCTGATTCATTTTATTCAGATATTTGAGTTCTTCTCATGAATTTGTTTCTCCTTCTTAGTATCCTTGCTAGCTTTTTAGATATGAAGGCTTCTTCATCTTCATCCATTTCACTACTTGAGTTTTCTTTTAAGACTTTAAAGGCTATTGATTCTTGGGCTTTGGTTTTTCAATTCTTTTCATTCATTGCCATTTCATATGCAATGAGAGAACCTATAAGTTCATCTAAGGAAGTGTTTTTCAAATTTCTTCCTTCGGTTATGGCAGTGGCTTTTGGTTCCCATACAGTTGGTAGCCCTCTAAGAATTTTCCTAATCATCTCATAAGTAGTGTACGTTTTTCCTAGAGCATTTATGGAATTGATTATGTGAGTGAACCTAGTAAACATATTAGTTATGGACTCATCCGAGTTCATCTTAAAGGCTTCATATTCACTTGTAAGCATATCGATCCTATTATCCCTAACATCTATAGTGCCTTTATATGTTACTTCTAGCTTGTCCCATATCTCCTTAGCTGATTTGCAAGTCATTACTTTATTAAATTCATTGGCATCTGAAGCACAATATAGAACATTCATAGCACTAGAGTTTATTTGCAACATTTTATAATCTATTTCAGTCATGTCGTTCTTTTCCTTAGGTATTTGTTTTCCATCTACTAATGTGGTAGGAATTAGATCACCTTCCGTGACAACCTCCCAAGCTTTCCAATCCATGGTTTGAAGGTATATTTGCATTCTCTTTTTCCAAAATGTATAGTTGTGTCCACAAAAGATTGGTGGTCTAATTGAAGATTGTCCCTCTATAAAGGGAGCTACACCTAAGTTAGCCATTTACATTTTTTTATAGCTTCTAGTTAAGAGTTGCTATAACTCCGCTCTAATACCAATTGAAATTGGGAATGGCTTCCCAAGAGGGTTGAAGTATTCCCCAAGTTTTTATAAGTTTTGAGTCCCAAACAACCCCATTTAAAAAATTTGACCGTTATGAAAAATTCAAAACAGCTGCGTGACAGATGACTGTCCATTTTGGGCAGTCGTCTGTCTAGTTAAAACAAAGGGGTAGAAAGGTGGTAGTCATCTATCCAAATACACATAGATGCTTCAAAGTGCACTGGCAGTCAACTATCCAGTTCTTGACAGCCATCTGTCATGATGTCAGCTTCAAGCACCCTTCAGTCTTTTGGTCATAATGTTTTCTTTGTAACTCCAAATTTGATGATCTTGGTGTCAAATGAAAGCTAAGAGAAAATACTAAAAACTTTTATGTTGAATAAAGTTTAAAATAAGTATTTTTTTTATGGATAAAAATGCACATCAATGCAGAAGTAGAAAAATTGACAGCATTTGAGAAATCTTTTTTTTGGTGCTTTTCATTCCAAAAATGATTCTAACCTTTTTAAACAATATTTTCCAAGTATGTTCAAAGGTATTTAGGTCCAAGACATTAACCTAAGAGATTTATGCATCCATATTGAAATTCTTTGAAGTACTTACATGAAATTTCCTAGACTCTTTAAAATTTTCAATCCTTGAATT